>NC_059426.1:33620266-34262766 GCF_021028975.2 Sphaerodactylus townsendi
TAAAAAGTGACTATAATTAGTTAGGCAACAGGTTCTTTATTTTGCTAATTTACAATTATTTTAATTGAATTACTTACAAAAGCCAGCAAGTTCTGTCAAGAACTCTTTCGGCCAAGCTGTCAAGGAGGAAATATCAGCTTCTCTGAAACTGGTAAATTCCCTTCACGCATGCACAAAGACATTCACCGTCTGCTGCGATGAGCAAATTATTCTTTTCCTTCAGAAGTTGTGTTTATTCATATGTAAATGTATACAGGTTTGATGAAATATACCTTCAAATGAATTGCCTGAGGTTTATCTCGCTGTCTGCCTGCCCAAATTAAAATAGCTTGCCTCAAGCCAGGCCAAATGTGATTTCAGTACACAGGATAATTCTTATCTATATATGCTTTCTTTTTATGCTTTGCAAGTCTATGATATTGTATAACATTATATAATAATAATATGGAGTAATATAATATTACCTGGTTATGAAATTTCTTGTTTATGGTCAACTGCAATTATTTCTTCTTTCTTTCTTTCCTGAACCAGGGTCATTTTCTAAGCACTTTCTGGAGTGGACAATCCAGATGCCCTTCCTTTTGTAAGTAACAGCAACTTGCATGCTGGGTAATAACTCATTATTGATCCACTGTATTCTGTACAGAGTCAATAAAATCTGTCATGTTCATATGACTCTTCAGTGTAAGTGGATTTCTACAGCCTCAGTTTCAGGTGCATGTTCCTTTACATGAGTATTGGGAATCTTCTGCTGACGGGGGAACTCAAAATGCCCACGGTGACTCCAGTTCTCTCCAGATTAGGAACCTGCTTAGTTCGGTCATAAACTAAAATGAATCATGCGTTTACCAGAGTATAAATAGTTATGATTTAGAATGTTAAAGTATTACTGGCTAGAGATCATCCAACGGGTTTACAAAGCTTCTACTGGACTGCAAGCAGGAACATTTGGAATGGTGACAATAGTGCAGAAAATCTAAATGTTACATTTTTACAAAATAGTATATGGAAGAGACAGCCATAGCTGACAAGAGCAACCTTCTGGATCATTCCAATGGATCATTCCATTTAGTCCAGCATCCTGTTTCTCACAGTGACAGACTTGATGTTTCAGAAGGACCCCAGAATGGGCTCAGAGGCCAAAAGCCTTTTCTTTTGCTACTGCCAACTGCTGGTTTGAATCTGAAATGAATAAAATTATTTAAAAAATAAACACTTCAAAAACTAATTTAAAAGTTCAATAGTGATTGGACCTAAGAATTTTTCCATTGGAAAAGTGAAATTGCCAAATAGATATTTGCAATTGAGGAATTAAAGTTACGTTGGGTGTTTCTGAAGGTTGCCTTTTGTAAATTTTGTTTTTAATTAGATGTCTACACATTCTTTAAGATCCTGGATATTATCCTGTATTTCAAACAATAGAAATATTTTTCTACAATTTGTGGTTTAGCTGTTTATTTTTGTATCTAGTTTCCTTAAATCAGTAAGCTGAACAAGATGGAAATGGCTTGAATTGCAGATGACTGAATATAGAAAAGGGCTGTTCCTCTTTGTTTACTGGATTTACCAGTAGTTTTTGATACTGTGGTCCACACCATCTTGTTGAGGTGTTAGGGCCTGACCAAGGGAATAAGTTATTTAGATTGGTTTACTCATTCCATGTGGGCAGGACTCAGAGGCTTGCTGTTAGAGAGCAGCTGTTATTGGTGTGAGGTTATATAAGGCTTGGTCTTATTACCTTTGCTATTCAATCTCTATATTTAGCCCTTAGGAGACATTATTATTATAGAGTAGGCTTTCATTGATATGCTGATGACACTCAATTTTATATTTCCTTATCCAAACCACATGGTGATGCTGAAGATTGGTGCTGTTGGTGCTGATTGGTTACTGTTGGTAGATTGGTGCTGATTGGTTACTGTTGGCTGCCAGGTGGAACACACGTATCATAGCCATTCTGCAGTCACTGTACTGGTTGCCAATCATTTACCTTGCTATTGTGGTTAAATGGATAAGGGTGAATCAAAATGAATCTTAACAAGACAGAGGTAATGCTGGTAGGGAAGGGTAAAATCTTGAAGGGCACTGTGCTTCTCAGTTTTGCTGGAGTCTTGCTGATGGTTACTGACTCAGTTCAAGGCCTAGGGTTTATACTGGATCTAGCTTTATTGCTAGACAAATAAGTTAATTCAGCCACAACAAATGTTTTGTTTCAACTTCATTTAGATCAGAAAATGGATTCCTATCTACCCTCGTAGGTCCATGTTATGGTCATCTTGAGTCGAGACTATTATAATGCACTGTACATGGATAATCTATAGTCAGCTTGGAAACTCCCTTTACAAAGCAGCCTGGTTACTGTTGGCTGCCAGGTGGAACACACGTATCATAGCCATTCTGCAGTGACTGCACTGGTTGCCAATCATTTACCAGGTTCAGTGTAAGGCACTAATCAT
The DNA here is from genome assembly GCF_021028975.2 of Sphaerodactylus townsendi. Classification (NCBI taxonomy): domain Eukaryota; kingdom Metazoa; phylum Chordata; class Lepidosauria; order Squamata; family Sphaerodactylidae; genus Sphaerodactylus; species Sphaerodactylus townsendi. The sequence goes on from NC_059426.1 coordinate 33,622,723, forward strand.
CTACGAAGTTGTTCATGGCCCACATACCTGCAGGACTGCCTTGCCTGCTCTGCTCCATCACAACATCTTCCCTCATCATTCCATTTAATGTTACCAGAACAGCGTACTATGCCTTCTGATGATGCCAGACTACATGTCTGCTTAAGGTGGTCAGGAAGACTTCCACACTTATACGATTCTTCCACACTTGTACGATTCAGCAGAAAGGGCAAAACAGAAATGTCCAGGAGGTGGGTTTTTTAATGAAGGGTTTAGAACAGTCGTAGAATGGAATAGTCCAGGATTGCAGACTGTGGTAAAGAGTATTCTAGGTATTATCCTGCTTTTTCAGCATTATCCTGTACCTTTGTAATTACACTTACTACACTGTTTATAGTATACTTTAACTTAGGCAGTTTGTTGTCTTTTACTTCTGTGCTAGCATTGTGGTTAAGAGCAGTCAACTGTAATTTGGAGAACCAGGTTTGATTCTCCACTCCTCCATGGGTTGGGGGGAAAAGATTGCTAGTTTAGCAATTTTTGAAAAACTCTGGATGAGAGAAATAAAATGTTTGAAGATGTTTGGGGGGAGAGAGCTGCACGAACTTCTTTCCCCAAACACTTAATACTTCCCCAAGATTATTTATTTCTGCTGTGCAGAAATCACCACTGTTTCTGCTCTGGGCTTTAGGGGGAGGTGGTTCAGTGCATACAACTATTTTGTTGTTGTTTTGTTGTCTAATTTTACAGGAGGAAAAACAGATTTAATAAATATTACAGAAGATAAAGGGCTTGAGCAGGCCAGTAGTTTAGTTATAGGGCCTTTTTTTTTTCCTGACGCAAGTTAAGCCAGAGTCTGTGGCTGGCATCTGAAGATGCCAGCCAGATGCAGCCATTTGAGAGAATGTTGCTGTGAACACGGCCATACAGCCCGGAAACCACAGCACCCAAGTGATTCCTCTCACTGAGCCTTCGGCTAATACACTAAAAATACCTCTCATTATCATTTTGTAGACAGAGTTCAGGGAACTGGCTTCAGAGGTCAATTCCCATCAAGCTTCGTCAGCATGGCCAATTGGCCATGCTGGTAGGGGCTGGAACTCTGTAGTTCCTGGAACATCTGAGATTACAGGTTCCCTACCCCTGCAGCAGTGTTTAAATATGGCGATGGGGTGGGGAGAATCACAAAACTTTGAAAACATCCCAAAATACAGTGCGAGGAAGTGTAAAATCATATCTAATATGCTCTTCTGTTCCATAGCCAATGCCCAGAAGGATATATGTGTGTAAAAGCTGGTAGAAATCCCAACTATGGCTACACAAGCTTTGATACCTTCAGCTGGGCCTTCTTGTCTCTCTTTCGGCTGATGACTCAGGACTACTGGGAAAATCTGTATCAGTTGGTAAGGCTATGTCATAAGGCAAGCTTAGCTCTGTCATAGTAAAACAGGTATGCATTTTGTCTCAGCTGAAGTCTAGAAGCAGCTAACTCAAAGACTATGAATAGTTCATTTAAGGGGCAGAGAACATGCCCAATGTGTCATTCAGTACATTCTAACCCACTCTTAGAGCTCATGTAGTTCTCCCACACACACCTTTTGTTCTCACTGTAATTCTGTGAAAAGGTTAGGCTGAGAGAAAGTGCCTGGCTCAAGGTCACAGGTGGAGCTTCATGGCTGATTGGGGATTTGATCCTGGGTCAGCTGGGTCCTCTGCTGACACTGTGACAACTTTTTAGTCCGGGGCAAAAGCACAGATAGATATGGATTTTTGTAAACATACCAAGTAGTTAAAGAGAAAGTTTCCCTGGGATTTCTGCCTGCTTTTTTCCCTGGATTATTTCAAGGGGGACCATTTTCATTCAAAACATGTTAGATATTGCTTGATATTTTCTGTTGCTATAAACAGCTTATTTATAGGCTGCTTGAAAAGTTGTCCTCTCTATTTTCTGCCTAAAAAAATAAGTAACTAATGCAGATTTTGTTGGCTTGCTGCACTTGAAAAATGATGAACAGGCAAAGCTTTTTACTCAATAACTACTGGGAAATTTGGAGCAACAAATATGACCTTCTTTGCATGTTTGTTTTCATTTCTTGTGTTTATATCTTGCATTTCTTCCTTTGTGGAGCTCCACCTTCTAAATCCAAACATAATCTTACCACTCATAATAGTTCCATAATGGCAGGAACAATCTCTCATTAGGTATCTATTTTGCTCTCATATTTGTTGCTCCAAAATTCACATTCCTCTGATATTTACCCCAATCAATAACTTTGCTAGATGCCCCCCAAATTTCCCCTTCAATAAATCCCCAATAATCATTTTCATTTTTGATCCCCCCATTTCACCCTTCTATTATGTATTTGCCCAATTTGTGTTTCTTTTTGCATCATTTTTTCATCAAATGGATGAAACTTGTTGTTTCCCCAGACATTGCGAGCAGCTGGCAAAACCTACATGATCTTTTTTGTCCTGGTGATCTTCCTGGGCTCTTTCTATCTGATCAACCTGATCCTGGCTGTTGTTGCCATGGCCTACGAAGAACAGAATCAAGCCACCATGGAAGAAGCGGAGCAGAAAGAGGCCGAGTTCCAGCAGATGCTCGAGCAGCTGAAAAAGCAACAAGAAGAAGCTCAGGTATCTTCCTTTTGGAAAGTGTAGTTGTGAATTTTTGAGAATGCAGTGCCATGAATTCAGTCGTAGCAAACTATTAGCTGTGGGGCGCTGTAAGTGAAATGTACAAAAACTGAGAACTTCTGAAAATGAATAAAAGAACATTCCGTCTGGGGATGGAGCTGCTGCCATTGCTACTGGTTTAATGTTTATGTATCACTAAATAGGTGTTGGTGGTGGGGTTTGTTTCAGCATGCAGCTTGTCTACATGGTTCCCTTTTTTTGGATATCAGGGGTCCCCATCATGGTGTCCATGGGCACAGGGCATCTGTAGACACCTGTTGTGGCACCCACCAAGTGTTTTTAGAAAGTGGACAGGACTATGGGGGGCTTTTCCCAGCAAGTCTTCTGACTGACTACTGGAGATTTGATTGGCTGTGTAGAGTTTTTAAAATGTTGCTTTCGTAGCGGCTGCCACCCCAGCCCTGTATGGCTGAGGGTAAGCTGTGGCAGCCATTTTGTAGCTGCACGTACCTTGTTGTGCCAGAAGTCTGGAGTTGCACACAGGCTCAGAAAGATTGGGAACCCCTGTCTTATCTTCTTGGAAAAAGCTCACACTCATTGAGATATTGATGTCTGTCCCTCAGCAAGAAGGTTCCACTAGGCCAGGGGTCTGCAACCCGTGGCTCTCCAGATGTTCATGGACTACAATTCCCATCAGTCCCTACCAGCATGGCCAATTGGGGCTGATGGGATTTGTCTCAGTCACACAGCCAATTGGCCATGCTGGCAGGGGCTGATGGGATTTGTAGTCCATGAACATCTGGAGAGCCGCAGGTTGCAGACCCCTGCACTAGGCTAAAGTCCACGTGGAATTCTGTAGCCCCCAGCCACTTGCCTTCTCTATGTTTTCAGCTAGACTATCCAAAGGACCTGGGGAGACCTTCTTTGCCTTTAAAAATGTCCCAGTTATTGACTTTTTCCTCTTTTTGACTTATTGACTTTTTCCTCTTTTTCCTCTTTTTCCTCTGTGAGCATGCCACATTTCTACAAGAGAATGGAAGTACAGCTAACTGTGGCTCTGCATACTGTTACCCTGGTGATTCTTACATAGTAGGCTTGAAGTGGCTTGTGCACCCTAGGAACTTTTTGGATATGAAGGGCAGTGCCTTGCAAGATGACAGAGAGGAAGTAAGCTGTAGGTCAGAGTCTAGGATATACAGATGAGTCCAGTGGTGGGATTCAAATAATTTAACAGCTGGTTCCAGTGGTGGGATTCAAATAATTCAACAACTGGTTGTTCACAAGCACCATTTTAACAACCGGTTCTGCCAAAGTGGTGCGAACCTGCTGAATCCTACCACTGGGTGAGTCCCAAGGAAAGGCAACATCCCATCGTTGACAATATTACTATGAAGTCTGGGGACCTGTTTTCAAGGAACTGTACTTACCTGTGTGTGTGTGTTTGTTTTTTACTCTAAACGAGAGGGCACTAATCAATGGTGTTTATACTTTTTTTGCTTTGTGATTATGTAATTTTGGAAGTTGTAATGAATTTCTCTGTTTATTAATGTGGTAATCTACCCAATGCTAATTCGCTGACACTGTAATACAACAGACAACAGCAGCTGTGGCTGCAGCATCAGTTGCCTCAAGAGATTTCAGCGGTGTGGGCGGATTGGGGGAGCTCTTGGAAAGTTCTTCAGAGGCATCTAAATTAAGCTCCAAAAGTGCTAAAGAAAGAAGAAACAAAAGGAAAAAAAGACGGCAGAAAGAGCTCTCAGAAGCTGAAGACAGAGAAGAAGATGATAAATTTCCTAAATCTGAATCGGAAGACAGCATCCGAAGAAGTCGCCTCTCCTACGAAAGGAGGACTTCAACTCAACAGGTTCAGTGCAATTCTAGTTTCAACTGCAGAATTCTAGAGTTGTGGTAGACTTTACTTTAGGTTACTATATCTAGAGAATCTATGAGCACTTTCACATGTGCACTTTTAATCCACTTGCACAATTGTTTGCAAGTGGATTTTGCTATTTTGCATGGTAAAATCCACCTGCAAAGTGGATTGAGAGTGGGTTGAAAGTGCATTATTCTGCATGAGTGAAAGTGCCCTAAGTTGCAAGAAATGGGACAAAGCTTTTGTTTGGTTTATATCTGTGGAACTCTTTTCCACTGGAATCTTTCTAAGCTGTGTTCTTATAGACTTCCTGGCAAGTCCTAAAGTTGCCTCTTGTCACTTCTAGGTTGCACCCAGAAGTCGGTGACATCACATGCCCTTTCATGTCAATGTCCCATAACCTTCTCACTGGTTGCCAGTGGCATAGTGCCCATGGGTCAGGGGGGGCACAATGCCCCGGGTGGAGCTGCGGCAGAGGCATGGTGGGAGTGGGGCAGGCGGCGCTGCAGCAGGGGCGCAGGGCATGTGCATGCCCCGGGCACAGTTTCCACTTGCTCTGCATCTGCTGGTTTCAAATTGATAAACAGTGTTTTTAGAATATTATTGTAATTGTGATTATTGACTTCCATGCCAGTAAGTCTTTAGCACATAAAATGGTGAGGTTGCAAAGCTTGATCTTTAAACCACATAATTTAGAGTATCCTTTTGAACCAAATAAGAAACCTAGAGACTGTGTATTGCAGAATTAAATTAAAGTATCTTGATCTGAAAGCAAAACAGTCCCAAAGGCAGAAGTAAGTAAAACTTGATGTAAGGGTTGTTTTTTCCAGCGCTGGTGATATCTTTACTTATTTATGAGTTCTACTAATGGAATATGCAGAGAGGGAGGAAAGGATTTCATTAAGGCGCTTCTTGTTAGTGCAAGATTAGAAGGACAATCAGCACAAATTGATTTTTCCTCTTTTCCTCAATGGAATGGCAACGTCCCCATCTTTCGGTCCCCTGAGAAAGAATATTGGTGAATGCATTAATTGATGAGACAGTTTGATTAATAAATAGCAGATTAATAATATGACTTTAGTGAAATAGAATTAGCCTTTGGGCTTTTGCACAGTAGAACAGGTTAGATTCTTTGCCCCCTTGTTGCTTAGGAAGTGTTTCCACCATCCCTTGTGTTGGAAGTGTTCCCCATGAAGATGCTATAGGGTGGTCATGACTGTAGATAGGTGTGGCTGAAAGATATTTTGCAGTATGATTCACTTCCAGTTGAGGCTGTCTTGGGTGGAGGTAAGAAAAGAATGCATTATCTTGAGTTGTGAATATGAAATTTGTAGCATTACAATATTTATAATCTTCAGGGTTTTTTCCCAAATTGGAAACAATTGGAATAATGTGAAGATATGAAGTGGTTTCATGAACTTCCAGACAGAGTTTGGGTTGATAAACTGAACTAACACTGTTACTGTGACTTTTAAGCCCAGTTCTGATATTACATCAAATTTGCAAAACATGAGCAAGCAAGAGATGTTACACTCACAGCTTTACAGTGCCATCCTAAGCAGATTTACACCCTTCTAAGTCTGCTACACTCAATAGGTTTAGAAGAGTGTAATGTGGCATAGGATGGTTCTTCTAAATAAATGATTTGAAATGGTTGAAGCAACAGAGCTGTTAGTGTTCTGGTCTCCTGTCTGATTCAGACCCAATTCATCTATCGCCATGCCCTTGAACATGTAGTTATATTTTCTATACCAAATCATTTAACACCTAGCCAGAGATACACCTCAGTAATTCTGTAGGTTTCTTCTGGGTATAGTATTCAAGAGTCTCTGCTTTCATTCTAAGCTTGTTTATTAAAGCATAGCTATTGCATTCTGAATTTAAGCTGGATCAACAAAGCATTACACCATCCATCCATCATTGTTACATGAATAATTAAAGAAGAACAATCGCATGAATCCAAAGGGTTTCTTACCCACAAAGTAATCAGGCCACAGGCAAGGAGACCCTTCTGAGAATATACTCTCGATCAATACAGCTTCCACTATTTATAGTATTTTAAAACCATCGACTAACAATAGCTAACTGTCCCACTAGATAACGGTCACATTCTTGGCTAACTCATTGTCTTAAAACTCCAAACTCTATACAAGGTTATCGTTACTTAAAATATAGTTAGAATATAGACAGCCCATTCTTGTTACTTTTTATCTCAACAAATATATTAAAGATAACTATTAAAAATTTCTCATCCATACGAATATCTTCTGGTCTTCAACCTGTACTCCCGTCCTTAAACAACAGCTTCACTTCTGTGAAGCTGGACATGCAATTCTCAGCCGTTGCTGCACCTGGGCCTCAACAAATTGTGTCTATTGATAATGGGTTAGCTGGCTTCTAATCTACGTTAAGCCATATAATTGTTGCCACTCTGGCTTCTCGCTCAAAGCTGTTCTAATTTGGGTCTCTAGACTTCCTTCTTGGCCGGCTTTCCTGAGAAGCCAGGTTTATTTTATGTATGTGTGCTTCAACATCCTCTGAGGTCTTTTTGATCAAATCCAGCAGCTGTTCCCCTATGTTTATGGCCGAACAGCCAACACTGTCGAACAGCCCTTAGTGTCAAGAAGTTTTTCCTGATGTTTAGGTGGAATCTCTTTCCCTTCACCCTGAATCCATTACTCCTGGTCCTAGTTTCTGGAGCTGCAAAAAACAAGCTTGCTCCCTCACCAACATGATATCCCTTCAAATATCTAGCTAATGGCTTTGCTATGTCACCCTCTCTAACCAAAGCTAAACATACCCAGCTCCCCTTAAGTCTCTCCTCAGAGGGCATGGATTCCAAACCTTTACCATTTTAAGGTATTGCCTCCCTCCTCTGGACCCAAATTCCAGCTTCTGTCAATATCCTTCTTTGAATTGCAGTGCCCAAAACTGTACACAATATTCCAATCCTAACCAATGCAGAAGAGAGGTACAATTACATCTCTCGATCTAGACCAGGGTAGGATCCTGCGGGTTCCTCCAGATAGCCTGAACTTCAATACTCTATCGAAGTTTTCCTACCAGCATGGCCAATTGGCCATGCTGACAGAGGCTGATGGGAATTGTAGTTCCTGAACATCTGGAGAGCCGCAGGTTCCCTACCCCTGATCTAGACACTTTACTCGATTGATACAGCCCAGAATCGCATTGGCTTTCTGGACTGCATCCATAGGAGTATAGTTGTTGGCTCTTTTTAAAAAGAATGCTAACTATTTGTGTTTTCCTTTCCCTGCGCAGTCTTTGCTGAGCCTTCGTGGATCCCTGTTTTCCCCAAGACGCAGCAGCAGAGCAAGTATCTTCAGCTTCAGAGGAAGAGCAAAGGATGTAGGATCAGAAAACGACTTTGCTGATGATGAGCACAGCACGCTTGAGGATAACGAAAGCAGAAGGGATTCTCTCTTTGTGCCAAACAGACACAACAGCGACCGCCGCAACAGCAATACCAGTCAGGCGAGTTTGTCATCGAGAATGATACCTCCTCTTCCGTCAAACGGGAAGATGCACAGCACCGTGGATTGCAATGGAGTGGTTTCCTTAGTCGGAGGACCTCCTGCTCTCACTTCACCTCCTGGACAGTTTTTACCAGAGGTGATAAATGATTCTATTTCTTTTACAGCTCACATGTGCTGCCATAATTGTCTTAACTCTTACACATAAATTTATGATGTTTGTGACTGTCCCTCTCTTTGTAGCATTTTTTTTAAAAAAACATCTGGAGGGAAATTTAAAGTTTACCGAACAGCTCTGCTTACATCTTTATATATCAGTTCTGCTTATATGCCAGTTTTTGAATGGTGCGTTTTGAATGGTACCATTCAACATTTTTGAATGGTAGTATATGAAATAGTAAATAGTAGTAAGAATAGTAAGAAAAATAGTAAGTAATAGTTGTAAGTAGTAGCAATAAGTAATAGTAGTAAGAATAGTAAGCATAGTAAGAAAATAGTAAGAATAAATGTAGTAATGTCAAAAGAACAAGCAATAGACTAAATGTGTGTATACCAAGTACAGCATGTAAGAGAGCAAAACATTCTTGAAAGTTCACTTACTGGCTTGGGTGGAGATTGAGTGTTCACTAGCTTCAGGACTTTTGCCTGCAGAGTACAATTTTTCTGCCTCCCCCCACTGTTGCTCTCCGGGACTTCAGTGGGCCTTTCTGACTGCTGCTGGAGGGAAAAGGCAGGAAAATCATGTTCTGTGGGCAGAAGTTCATGAGCTCAAGAAAATGTTAGACTGGATTCTAACATTGCATGCAACCAAACAATTTTATGCATGCAACCAAACAATTTTATCTTCTGGTTCAAATGTGAAGAGAGCAAAACTGAGTAGAAGAACGCCATTCTGGCTCCACTGTCATCCTATTCATTTTGTGGACGAAGTTGCCAGATTGAAGCCATTTGGCTATCTGGGAGTAACCAATGGAATGTTGTGTCATTGTTCTTCAATTTCTTTTATTTGTGCCTCTATAACTCACTTGGTTTAGTGCCCATGTCAGCTCTTAAAGTAGTTTTAAGTGTAAGACAATTTTAGTTTATTTTTGAATTATATTAACACCCAATAAATTTAACTAAAGTGGCAAAACACAGAACAAGTCTACAACAGAGTGCCAAAGACATTTTTTTTGGGAAAACTTCTCTTCTCCTTTCATTAGTTCTTTGTTCCTTGATCATACTTCCTTCTGATTTGTTTGTTTTATTTTTACATCTCGACGTTATTGTTTAACCCTCTGGCTTTATCCAAGTTCTTTCCTGCATCCCTATGGTTATTAAGATTTACATTTCACATTACATTTTTAGGAAAGCCCTTACAATGTTTAAAGAATGCATTCAAAATATAAATGTGAATGCAACAAATGTGCAGGTTGAATCCTACTAATAATTTCTGTTCATGAAGGAGGGGTAATTATTTTTACTATTTTCTCCCTGTTGTAGACCTCTGATTAGCCCCCTGTGCTTGTCTCTGTTCTCCAGGTGAATTTACAGGAGATCAGTTGGTGGTGGAGGTGGAGGTGGAGTGGGGGTGTAGGGATTACATGCCGCTAACAGAAGTTCTCTTTTATAGTGGACATTATTAGAGATGTGCAATTTGGATTCAGAAATATTCAGAAGCACCAAAATAATGTTATATTTAGAATAGTTATGAATAATTCTTACTCCAAAATTATAGTTCTTGATATTTTACATAATTCCTATTATTTGGAGTCCCATTGACTCCTGTAGAAAGCAGGCTAGGCTGCTTGTAAGAGAAGCAAAGTGAAATCTATTACTCAGATAGTTTGGCCCGACTTCTTGAAAAAAGAAACTGAGTTCCGCACAGCACAAATAAAACATTTTCAGGAAGGGGGGAAACAGTGTTTGGGGGTAGAGGTCTGCACAGTTCCCCCCCCCCCCAATGTTTGGAAACATTTTATTTGTGCTCGGAACAGATTATTCTGAAAACGCTAAACTAGTGACTTTTTTCTTTTAACCATTTTTAAAATGTTTCCTGCTTGCTGTGTGGAGGGCAGGAAATGTATTTTTCCTGCCTGAATGTAAAGCTCTTACTTTCATTTTCTCAGCTGCTCGTGCCCGCCATTTTCTGCTGCTTCAGTTTGATTCTCTTTGCCGCCTGGCATTTTCTGATTCTTTCCCACCGACATTTCCACTACTGGCATCACATCTGGGCACCATCTCAGTGATTAAAATGCTCAAATGAACTTAGTTGTGCCTGCCGATGTGTTGTTTTCCCCTTTTCCAAAATTTTGGTGAGGTGCCTTCAAAGCTTCAAGGACTTGATATGAGAATCCATGCTGATTCTCATATCGAATATTTGAACCTTCAAAGATACTTCACTGAAAATAAAAAAGGGGGGGAAATGACGTGTTGTTGTAATCGGCAGGCACAATTGAGTTTGTTTGTGTACTTCAATCGCTGAAATGGGACCCAGCTATGATGCCTGCAGAAGAAATGTTTGTGGCCCAGAAAATGGCAGATGGCATGAAGAATCAAATTGAAGCTGCAAAAAGTGGCAGACAAAGTAAACGTTTTTCCCTGAAACTCTTTAATTTTCCACACTATGCAAACAAAAAAACGAAAACGGTTCTTTTAAAATTGTTTCCCAAATGTTTTAAATGGTCTTTGAGGAAAGGGCCATTCTCCAGACAGCTTGACACCAAGGGGGTGGGGGGCAGAGAGGTCAGTGTCCCCTAACTGGTATTGCCAGGGTCTTGTCAAATGGCCGAGGAATGAAGTGAGATCAAAGCATGTAAGTGATGTCTGCCTGCATTTACAAATTCCTACAGCTGACACAGACACCAGAAGATACATATCGATCTTTTCCAACTGAAAGATGGGCACAGCTCCTTATATAATTCTCCTCCATCTTCTGATCACTTGCTCTGCATGCTGAAAAGTCTTCTCTGTGCCCCGCTGTACATTAGATTTCCTTTCCACCCTTTTTGTGCATTTGAAATGAAATAGATCAAGTGGATTGTAGATTAATAGGGAACTTTGATATTAAGACTGGGACTCTTTAGGGTATATCAGGCATAAGGATAATGTTTGTGAGATAGATAGTTAAATAGATAAGGTTTAGATAATAGATTTTGTGTGTGCTTTTCTTTTTTTGGAGGGGGAATCTCTGCCATTGTGGAATCAGATATTGTTGTTTTTTGGGGAAGAGTCTTCCAGCCGTATGAAACACGGGCATGGTAGATGAAGTTGGCCCATGGGAAAGGCCTCAAAAGCACTGAGCTTCCCTGAAGTGTCATTTGAGTTCGAGAGAATGACCGTACAGGGTATGCTGTGCTTCAGTCTGCTGGCTCTTCCTGCTGTTCCTTCCCTTAATCCAACCCTACTCCAGGACTGTGAAAATTCATTCTACTGTGCCTTGCTCAGTGCTGTGGAGGTATTTCCCACCCACCTACCACTGTCTGTCTGCTGCCCATACTATTTGTGCATACCTCAGTAACAGCTGTCTTTTGCTCCATTGTGCCATGACCAATGCTGCCCTGGTGGCATTTGCACTGATCAAGGTCATGCTCAGATCGCAGCAATTTCCTAATGTCTGGTTGCTGTGCAGACTGGCCACATCTTATCTCTTTGAGGTTAGCATAGGCACCGAGAAAGAGTCAGAGGGTTAAGGGGAAGCTGGATCTCTCTTTGTGTGCTTTTTTAAAAAGGTGTAAAGTGGCTGTTCCTATTAATTTTAATGAATAGGGTGTTGTGGGTTTTCTGGGTTCTATGGATCTGCCGGCCACAGATGCAGGTGAAATGTCAGGAGAAAATACTACTGGAACCCGGAATACTACATGCAACCCTGAAAACCCACAACATCCTAGTGATTCTGGCCCTGAAAACCTTCAACAAATGTGAAGTTTCACATATTGGGAAATTTTGGATTTTCCAAATCTGGATTCTGAATTGAAATTTTGGTGCTGGTATGCATCCCTAAAAATTATCATTGGGATCCAGCCCTGTGATTGCACCCCTGGTGACGGCATACAGATGTGCTAGTAAGTTCTTACTAGCTTCAACTCCCTGTAGAGTACATATCTGTAAAAATCCCAATTTTTTTCTGCACTTGATATCTTCTTGGAGAATTTTTCTCTTAATAGAGATCATTATATTGCTAGTTATTATTTTTGTTCAGCACACATTGGTGGGGATCTGAAGAATCTTGCAACTAGTTGTGCATCCAGAGGATATTTGGATTTCTGTATTTTGAACAGCAACTCCCCAATTGACATAGACAGCCTTTTTTTAAACAAACAAAAAGTTCCAAGGACTTTCAAAAGCATTAATCCAAAATTAACCAGTGCTTAGTAAAAACTATGGTAAGCGTCCAATGAAAAAACTAGCAGTAAGATATATCCTGTAACTTATGGTAAGTTTCAGAAATTATTAACCTCCATCGTATTTGCAGGGCACTACTACTGAAACAGAAATAAGAAAGAGGAGGTTAAGCTCTTATCAGATTTCTTTGGAGCTAATGGAAGGATCTGCAGCACGGCAAAGAGCCATGAGTATTGCCAGCATACTCACAAACACAATGGAAGGTATGACACAATACAGCTTGTTTCACCGCATGTTGTGTGAAGTTCTAGTCTAAGGTGTTTTTGCTTTATTTACTGAGATGTAAGAACTCTTGATACTGATGCACTCCTTTGACTGAGGCCAATCCTCTGCCAGTATAAGGGATCTGAGATGGAGCAGGAGGGAAGACCGGGAAACCCCCCCCCCCCCATCTCCAGAACTCTTTAAACTCACACACAATGGCCTGGATCCAGCCAGCTTTTCTACAAGTGAAAAAGGAAGGAGAGAATACCATTTGACCACCAAAGGAGATCCTGTTAGAGATCACGGAACCTGATGGACAAAAATCGTATGGAAGGGGTTCTGTAATAAGGAAAATCCCATTTGAAAAGAGGTTATGCTCCTGCTTTTGGAAGAAATTGATACTTTAGAGCACATTTTTTTTAGATGTTCTTTTTACAAAAAGCTTCGAGAGGACGTTCTTGATGCAGTATTGGCCGGTTTAGCTGATATGAATGAAAAAAGACAAACTGGACTACAAGTACAGTAGCACGGTTCTGTTTATTAATTTGTAAATTTAGAAAAAACATAGTAAGTGATAGGATTTTAAGGGAAGGGCTGTTATTTAAATATAATTATACACAGTGCTAAATATAGTTTTTTAGCTAGAAAGATGGAATTTTTAATAGGATTTTTTAGGGTTTTAAGCCATGGTCTAATAAATACAACCAAGTTATTAACCAAATGCTTACTTCAACTTGTTATGTTTTAAGCAAATAGAAACAAACATAGTCTTTCTATTAATGGCCACATTTCTCAAAACTGTTGTACAATACTAATAACGAACCTTCAGCATCTCTGAGTTAAAAGTTATTGCCTCTAAAATCATATGTTTCTTTCCCTCCAGAGCTTGAAGAATCCAGACAGAAATGTCCACCATGTTGGTATAGATTTGCAAATGTTTTCTTGATCTGGGATTGCTGGCCTCCTTGGTTAAAAATAAAACACTTTGTGAATTTAATAGTGATGGATCCATTTGTTGATCTTGCTATTACTATCTGCATTGTCTTGAATACCCTGTTTATGGCCATGGAGCATTATCCGATGACTCCCTATTTCAACCATGTGCTTTTGGTCGGAAACCTGGTACGTATTTTGCAAGTAATAACTTATTTACTAATTTTTAAAATACGGGGGTCATTTTAAAATGTATTTTATTGTGCTAAATTTCACAGAGTTTTAATGTTTAAAACAATAAAGCCCATACATTCCACAATATTGGCAGTAGAATATAACACAACCCATAAACACTGTCTCACATACTAGGTAACCAAGCGTGCTTTCTCTACCATATAGAAGTAATTAGTAAGGGGAAACACTGGGCCTTTCTGTTGTAACTGTTCCATAACTGGGACGCTGTTACCACAAGACATACTTGGAGCCTGAAGAGAGGATAGGAGACCAGTACGTCCCATGATGAACTCAAGGACTATTGTGAAAATAAAAATAACAGTAGTTGTGACCAGTGTGTTTAAGAACAGTATCTAGTGATTCTCAAATAGTAGGCTTGGACCTATCCAAGTTGACCTTAATGGATTATAATGGGTGCTAAGGACAAGGCATCAATATAGCAAGGCCAGGAATGATTTCCTCAGGAAACGGTTGATTTCAGTATTTGGTCCCTGATGAATAGCATTCTGTGGCTGTCAGAAACGCTATGTTTGAAAACAATTATATATTTTTTTTACATAGACAATTCTCTTTTGCATTGGTTCCTTTGCTTCTGCGGTCTTACTTTTTTAATTGAAATGAGATTACAGAATATTGTTTGACAGTATTACAGAATCTTAAAAGTAAATCTGCTTTATAGAGATAACTTGGAACAGCTCTAAGGATTAGCCTATATAAATAGACAGAAACTGGTCTATTAGCTCTGTTTTTGTTCTAATACATTTTGTACAGAAATATTTCTCATGCTAGAAAGTACTGCCATCTCCCTGAATATTCTTCACTTAAATGTACTTTAGGATATAATGCTTCTATTTTAAAAACATACTTTAAAAATATTGCTTGTTAAAATACTTCTAGAGAAGCCTTGCTTCTATGTAATCTTTTCCTTGAAACATAAATGTTTACATTTTTAACTTTGTGTACTATAGCCCAAATGAACCAAGAATGTTGTTGATATGTACATCTTCCAGGAGATTAATGATCTGATCTAGAAAAGCCAACTAGACATCTCAGACTTTTAAAGTGCACATCTATATCTGAATCAGGTCTGACCAAAGTCATCCAGAACTATATGAAAAAGTTAATCTACAGAAAAGACATTCCAGGACAGTTATTGATGTACTGTTTTAGTGCCAGATATAATGAGATTATGCTGAATATTTTATCAAAGTATTCTTAAATCACCAAAGAAGTACCAAGGTGTGGAGATGTAACTGAAAGGTAAAGACTTTTATAATAACCCACAGTACTCAATCATTTGTATTTTCAGGGAAACTATGGCCCTTTCCGCACAGGCCATCTAACATGGGATAACAACGGGATATAACCTGTCGTGGGTGGGAACTTTGCATAGTTCCTACCCCTGCATCGGGTCTGCCCTGCTTTATCTCCCCCAACCCTTGCTTAAACGAGAATCGTGCTGTCAGCTATTCTTTTTAGAAAGGCTGGGTTGGAGCCACCTCTGAGCAAACGGCCCCGCATGGGAGGTGTGTTACTCAGTTGCACCTTATTGTTTTCTTCTCCCTGCCTCACTCCTGCGTGGCTACGTCCAGAGATGTCAATATGGCTGCAGGGGTAATCTGTGTTGCTACGCAGCTGGGAAAAGGTAAACAAACAACAGATGTGCCTCCATGCGAAGGCGCATCAGCCAGCCGCATTGGCTCCGAGGCCGCCTGCACGGAGGCATGCGAACAGCCCGGGGCTGCACCAGGCTCATGTACCCCGGCTGCACCCATGCGGAAAGGGCCTATGATAAAACATGAGAATTATGTCTTTAATCTTGCAAGCACTCTTACCCCACTTTTTCTAGGGCCAATTTACAATAGCCAGAAACTCCATGTACTGAGTTCATGTTCAGGTGATGGCTATAGATGAACAGTTTGTATTAACCAACACTTCCCTGGGCATGGGGGAGAATATACATGATTTATATAGTGGGTTGGATTCTACAGCAGAGGGTCATTCCCCTCCTCCTTCAACTTCTAGTGACTTCCAAATGTTGGAGGACACTGCTAGAAAAATACTGTGAATCCAAGGGTCTGTAGCAAGGACTGAGAATCGAGTAAATTGCTCTGTTCCCTGTAACAGTAGAACAAATGTGGTACAGCACGTTCTCTAGTAGTGCTAGAGGGAGGAATGTGTTTTGTCCAGTTCTCCCTCCTTGCTGATACCTTGTTGCTCTGTGGAACCTTCAGCATCAGCTGTGGGGGAAGTTGCTGAGACCAAGGGAAAAATAGAGAACATCTGTCTCTGCAAATTTCTTATGCCATGAGTGGTAAGAGCCAACCCATTGTTTCCTTAGCATGTATTGTATTGATCATATTAAAGCTAATATTTTTGTTTCTAGTTGTTAAAATATGTTTGTAAAACAGGTATGCATGCAGAGGCTGGCTTTAGCTTCCTGCAGAGCACTGGAGAACGTATTATTGTTTGCTCAATAGAAAGTACGAAGCAGTCTTCATACTATATTAGCTTTAATTAGGAGTGAAAACATGTTCATAATGTCCTCCCTGCTGGTACTAATGTAAGACTTCAGATCCTTTACCCTATTAATCTGTTAACCCCATTTTGTTGGTTTCTGCTCAAAGAAAATTAATATGCTATTTTTCTGACATATTTTGTTGCTTCAGAATTGATTATGATTTGGCAATACAAATGCTTTTTTTGAGTCAAAGGGGAAATTATGATAAAATTATTAATTGCTATGTAATTTAAAATTAGTCATATCAAATTAAGTACATTTTAACCCCCGCCCCCAAGATAAATTACATCAACAAATAGAAGAACACCACTGCAGAATTAAAGTTCATGAGAAATGGTTAAAGTGATATACATGGTGGAAACCACATACTATGTTTATCTGAAAATATCTGAATCTAATTTTTGTTTCTAAATTTTTCAGTGTTAAATACATTTTGGGGAAGGGGGGGTTGGCTATCAAAATATATCTGACCTATGTCAACCCCATAAGGTTTTCAAGGCAAGAGATCTTTGGAGGTGGTTTGCCATTTTCCCTATCCCCTATCGCCCTTCGGGGGAGGGCGGTATAAAAATGAAATAATAAATATAAATAAATAAATAAATAACCCTGGTATAGCCTGGTGGAGGTCTCCCATCCAAATACTTGCCAGGGTCAACCATGTTTAGCTGCTGAGATCTGATGAGATCAGGCTAAGCTGGGCTATCCAGGTCAGGGCTGTTAAAGGAGCAGGGATGCATTGTGTACCTTGACAATGAATGGTGTTATAGTATCGATTCCACAGAACGGCAGTCAAGGTAACAAGACCACCCTTAAAATTTCCAAGTTTAAATCCTGAGCACCTTTAAAAAAATGAAACTGTATTAATTTATTTATAATTACAAAGTTAAAAGGAGCAGCAGTGGCGTAGTGGCTAAGAGCAGTGGCGAAGAGCAGGTGCGCTCTGATCTGGAGGAACCGGGTTTGATTCCCAGCTCTGCCGCTTGAGTTGTGGAGGCTTATCTGGGGAATTCAGATTAGCCTGTACACTCCCACACACGCCAGCTGGGTGACCTTGGGCTAGTCGCAGCTTTTCGGAGCTCTCTCAGCCCCACCCACCTCACAGGGTGTTTGTTGTGAGGGGGGAAAGGAAAGGAGATTGTAAGCCTCTTTGAGTCTCCTACAGGAGAGAAAGGAGGGATATAAATCCACACTATTCTTTTTCTTCTTCTAATGCTGCACTAGCCTTTGATGACTTCAAGTTTTAAAGTCTACATATTATGCCTTACAATATATTAGTTTCCTATATCCAGTCTATATTTTACTTTTAAGAAACAGACATATCTTGAAAGACATGGGAGACCTTCAATTGGAGTCATGAAAATTTGTTGCAATTTCTCAGAGTCAGTAAACCTAAATGAAATTAATTTAATTATATTTGCATGCAGGTCTTCACTGGGATCTTCACTGCGGAAATGGTCCTCAAGATAATAGCTATGGATCCTTATTATTATTTCCAAGAAGGCTGGAATATTTTTGATGGCATTATCGTCAGCCTTAGTTTAATGGAACTAGGTCTTGCAAATGTGGAAGGATTGTCAGTCCTAAGATCCTTTAGATTGGTAAATATAAGCAATCTATAAAATGTTTGGGGGGGGGATGGATATTAGGTATAAAACACTAAGCTTCTTCTATATACAAAGATGAGTACAAATATTTTCACTGTTGAATTTTGATAGCATTTGCTGAGAGATTATTTACCTGGTAAATCTGTAATGTTCTAAAAATTTATGTTTCTAGTCTTTGTCAAAAAAGTGGACCCGTATTTGACATGTACTAGATGCCCATCATACTGTTGTGAATTTTAATATGGAATTTTTTCACTATACATTTATTTAATGAAAATATGCTTCAAATGTTCATTGCTTGTTTCTGACTTATACATTTCATTTAATGCATCTTCATTTAATGTATCTCTAATCTTGACAATTATATTTTTCTTTTCATTTTCTAAATCAGAATGCAATACACATTGATTATAATTTTGGACAATAATAATACCATGTCCTTGCTATTGTTTTCCAGCTTCGAGTTTTCAAGTTAGCAAAATCATGGCCGACTCTGAATATGCTGATCAAAATTATTGGCAACTCAGTTGGCGCCCTGGGAAATCTGACCTTGGTCTTGGCCATCATTGTCTTCATATTTGCTGTGGTTGGCATGCAGCTGTTTGGTAAAAGTTATAGGGAATGTGTCTGCAAAATTGCCACAGATTGTATACTTCCACGCTGGCACATGCATGACTTTTTCCACTCTTTCTTGATCGTATTCCGAGTACTTTGTGGGGAATGGATAGAGACCATGTGGGACTGTATGGAGGTCGCAGGCCAAGCCATGTGCCTTATTGTTTTCATGTTGGTCATGGTGATTGGAAATTTAGTGGTATGTAATCAGTCTTTTTGAAAAATAAAGTTTTTACTATTATAATGTCCATTGAATACGATATAATTGTTATTTATTAGAAAAATAGTTGGCTAAAGTTTGACTTGGAATCATTGCTAAACACTGTACAATTTAATGACTTTTTTCATGTTCAGTTCTTGGAGAAATACACTGAGGAAAAGAGGAAGGAAAGAAGTTGTTCCTGACTGTGAGAAAATAGGAAAAAATAATTAGTCAGAGGTGCTACTTTGGACCCTGCTCATATGACTGTTAATCGAAGGGGTTGGGTAACCTCACTCAGTGATGGGATTCTAATTATTTATCCACTTGTTCGCCCCCCCTGCCACGCCCTCCCCGCCACCCACTTACCTGGCTCCTGCACACATGCATCCCAATTTGATGTTGGGGGGGAGGTGAAAGAAGGCGGCGGCTGTCGGGCTTCTTTCAGAAAGAGGCTTTCAGAGCTCCAGAACAGCCTTGCAGCCAGGCTGGTCAGGACACTGAAAGCTCCTTTGCTCCTCCTCTTCCGGGAGACTATCAATTCAGCAGCTGCTGCTCTGGATGTTGCCGGATGGCCATGGGTACCAGTGGCTGCTGGGGAGGAGGGATGGACATGCTGAGGCAATCACAGCCCAATGCTACCATTTCAGCTTTTGATTTGGTGGGGTCTCTGGCTTCTGAGGTGGAAACTGCTGCTGCTGCTGCTTCTACCGGCTCTGCATCCCGGACAGTGAGGGGAGGCGGAAGAGGAGTGAGGAAGGGTGCATGAGGCTTCTTCATTGTTCTGGAGGACAGCTGTGGAGACAAAGACTGGGGACTCCCGCAGCCCCCATGTAAATGGAGGGGGGGAGATGGTTTTGATGAAGGCTGTGCTTAAAAATGACTCTTTAATGCTCATAGACATTCAGGACTATTTTCACCTGTGGAAATATGCTACTTTCACTTCCGCCAAACCACTACTGACCGTACTTAGATCTTTTGGTGGAAAAGGGTATAGACAGATTCACAGAGGATAGGTTCATTGGTGGCTACTAGCCACAGTGATTAACAGGTACCTCGACATAAAGTTTTCAAGGTAGCAGCAATCAAGCAAACAGAAGTCATCTGATAGTGAATGGCAGGAACATCCTCTTAACCATTGTGTCTATCTGGTGGAGTGCTTGATCAGCTATGGCAGCGCTGTTCTTTTGTATGTAATTGTGAGTATTGTTGTTAATCTTATTAGACGCCTAAATGATGGCACTATTTCTTTTTCTTTTAGGTATTGAACCTTTTTCTAGCCTTGCTGCTGAGCTCCTTTAGTTCCGATAATCTTGCTGCTACAGATGATGACAATGAAATGAACAATCTTCAGGTTGCTGTGGGAAGGATTCAGAAGGGGATAGCTTATGTTAAGAAAAAATTACGGGAAATTGTCCAAAAAGGCTTTGTTAGAGAACAGAAAGCTACAGAAGATATCAAAGCACTTGAAGAACTGAACAACAAGAAGGACATCTGCGTTTCCAACCATACTATGGTTGAAATAAACAGAGATGTTAATTATCTAAGAGATGGGAATGGAACTACAAGTGGTGTAGGCACAGGCAGCAGCGTGGAAAAATATATTATGGATGAACATGACTATATGTCATTTATAAATAATCCGGGCCTTACTGTGACTGTACCTATTGCTGTTGGCGAATCAGATTTTGAAAACATTAACACAGAAGAATTTAGCAGTGAATCCGACCTTGAAGAAAGCAAAGAGGTAGGACTTTATGTATATATACACATGTATATAAGTAAGCTGAAACATTGTTCACTTACAAAACATACAGTATGTAATATAATATGTTGAAGTTGTTTATGTCTCTTCGCATGTAACAGAACTGGGAGATTCCATAGCTGTTGTAATCAGTAACAGCCTTTTTAGTGTCTGCTGGCTTCTTATTGCAAAAATGTTTGATTTATCCGTGTGAGCTGTCTTTTGAAGTGATGAGTGATTAAATGTCTTCAATTCACAGGCATTATTAATGCTTCATTTCACATGAAATCTTGTAAACGGCCTTATATATCATGTTTAGTGTGCTGCAATGGCAGCAGAATTACAGATTAGGGCTATTTGGGCTTCTACCAATTGGAGAAGTGCTGGAAGCTGAAAGCCAAAGCAGACGTTCCAAAGATCACAGATCTCCGTCAGTCATCAGAAAGTCATCAGAAAGAGAATTGCATGCATAGGTTTGATTTGGATTGGAGCCATATAGGAAGTGGGGATTTTAACACCTGCTTGGTTGTTAAATTAAAACCACTTTCCCTGTGGTGTAAATAGATTTTAAGGGAGTGGGAGAGGTTTTAGAGGACATGGTAGTAATGGTACATAGAATTTGGGTTTCAATTAGCAAAATCAAGCGGAGGTTGAAGATATAATTCCATTCTTACCTTCCCCTACAGCCCTGATCAAAATTCTGTCTGTATGTGCAAATTTTTCCTTTTCGCAGACTGACTCCCTCTTCTACTGAATACAGTAATCAGTGAAAATGTAGAGATAAAATGGTGGGGAACAGTAGAAACCAGTAATAGAACCTTTCCACAGTAGCTCTGCAAAACCCCAAAACAAAACAATGGTAAAGGTTGAGGAACCCTTGAGGAACACCAGACTGTCTTTTGCACAGTTACAAGAAATGAGAAAGGGCTTTTTGGACCCATTTCCCTTCCTATTGTAGCCTGCCCTGTGCTGTATGACATGTTGTTCCAAACTGGGGACCATCAACCCTCAACAATGGTGGGGTGAGGGAAAATGGTAAAAATCACTCATATGAACTAGCTTTGTAACTAGATGTTTATAGATTTGTTATTGTAAAATGGTTTGCTTTTCAGAGTTTAGGTAGAAATTTTGTTACTGTCTAATCACTTAGATTTTATTATCTGAATCTGTGTCTTTTATTTATACCCTTGCTTATTTAACTACATGCGCTATTTTCTTGGCAGCAATTCCTTTGAAATTTCTGTAAGAATGACTATATCTAGCATGGGTCATCTTGACATCATAATTTTTCTTACCTGCAATCTTTATGATTCTTCTGTGATTCAGAAAGCACAAAGAAATTACCTAATTAAAATTATCATAAACTCAGTGGCTGGCTTTACTAAGCACATTTCTCAGCAAAGACAGGGTATCTTGAACGTTTTTTATAGAGAGTTGGAAACACATCCCAGTTTAATGGATTCATTTAAAAGAATCCAAATGTTTTCCAGTATTTGTGTACTATACAATGTAGGCTGTTCGTGCTCTCTCTCTTTTTAACTCTAGGAATGCTGTAGTTGCTTGATTTTGTAGAATAACTTATCTCTGGTTGTTTACTTGGAACATTCTATATCCATGGTTGCGAACCCATGGTGCACCAGATGTTCATGGACTACAATTGGCCATGCTGGCAGGGGCTGATGGGAATTGTAGTCCATGAACATCTGGAGTGCCGTAGGTTCACCACCACTGTATATATGCTCTACTTTAGTTCTGGCCTGGAAGATATCAGAGGTTGAGACTTTGAAGTTATGAGCTTCGTTCCAAATAGTATTAGAGACAGATCAGAATAACTGCTGGTGTTTGTATTTTCAAAGGGAGAGAGGCCATTCTCTTTTTCTTTTCTTTTTTGGTACAACCTGAGATCTCCTCATGTAATAACATATCTGCTGTATCTGACCAATGGCAGGCTGAGGCTCTTTTGAAATGGCCAGTGGCATCTTGTTCTAGAAGAGCTGTATGGAACTTGAAATTTTGTTCACCACCTTGTAATCCATGTTTTAGTTTAGTTTTAACTGTTTAGTTGTTGCTTTTGGATTTTTTTTCTAAAGGGCCAATGTTTTAAATATAGTTTTGTTTAAGAGTGTGTGATAAGCTCACTCTTAAGTTGAGTGTTCATTTCACTCACTTAACTAGTGATCCATCATTCCATTGGTATCATCCATTTCAGTGACACCTTTTAAAGGTATTTGTTTCCCATTATGAGATAACATATTCTTTTAATATATTTAGCTTAGTCTGGCTTTTAATTTGTTGATAAAATTCTTTTTATTCTGCACATAACTGTGTCCACAGCTAATTAAAATGTGCCTCTTTTATAGAAGCAATTGAGGCTTTATTTTGCTTGTGTGTTAGCAGATTTTATTTTCTCAATCATAACTATGCTATTTTAACCTAGTGTGAACAACTTCTTTAGTGAATATATTTAATCTAGAATGCTATTTGAAAACAAAAGCAAGCATCAATTTGCCGATCATCGCAAAAAAAATTATGATCAAATAAGCAAATTGCCTCTGGCCAAGGATGGGCTACTGCTCTTAATTAATTCTTAATATTTTAAACAGTTGTACTCCTCATAATGAAAAGTAAGAGGCCAGCCACTGAGAAAGAATTACCTTCTTTCTGAATGATTCAGAAAAGATGTGGGGAAGGAATGTTCTGTCTCATACCCTCTCTAGACATTTTACAGCACTAGCCCACACAAGAAGAAAAAGAAGATGAGTGAACAGCCCTGATAACTGTTAACCCTGGTTTATTTAGCCCACACAAGAAGCAAAAGTAGATGAGTGAACAGCCCTGATAACTGTTAAGCCTGGTTTATTAGCCCACACAAGAAGAAAAAATAGATGAGTGAGCAGCCTAATACCTGTTAACCCTGGTTTATGATGGTCCTTGCAAAACATGGTTAGGAATGTGTGTTCTGTTCCAAAATCTACCAATATATATCTTTCTTTTTTACAGTAAGGTAATTGTGTCTTAAGCTCTTTTTGTTTCTGAAAATATTTGAAATCATGTATTAATGCTAATCTCCAGAGCACAAAAGACTGGCGATACTGTGTCATGAACTTCATTGCCTGCCATTCTTACTTCTCACAGGGGTAAAACCAAGCTGGAGCAATCAAGAAATGCAGCTCTGGTGCTTTTTAACCAGGTAGATTCAACGTACCACCACTATTACACAGGTTACCTAAGCAAATTATACATATATGATCACTTTCCGGTGGATATTGACTGGCCTGCATGCTACTGAGCTATGTTTCCTTCCCTGTCCATTGCCAGACAGTTCAAACATGCACAGCTGCTCTCTGCCGAGTCCTGTGACTCACATCACAGCATGGTCAGGCAAAATTGGCTACCCCAACTTACATTTTGGTTCTGCTAGAGAATTTTCTAGATGCATATTTTATCAAATCCCTTAACAGCTACTGCATGACCCCAAGACTTTGTAAGATGGATCATAAAATTATGAGAATGTTGAACTCTCAAAAGGCCAACAGGAAAAAGGGAGCATGCATAGTTTTTAAAAAATAATAAAAACAGCCCTTTTTGATTCAGCCCTTATAAATGTGGTATACAATATTTAATAGAACGAATGTTATCTTTCGGGGAACTTTAGAAAACATGATTTGAAAATTTGATGAGTTTCTGTGTTTCTGTTTGCTTGGGTTTTAAATTGCCAATGTTTTGGAGGAGGTGTTATGCAAATTCTCCCATGCTGGATCATTCTTCTAGTGTTCATTTGAACACTAGGTAGTTTTGGATTTTCATATAATGTAAATTGGGGTGGGGGGTGAGGGAGGTTCCTTCTTTTAAAAGTGTATTTGACTGGTGTGTTCAGAAGCATCAACAACTAATAATTATAAACATGCATTTTAGTTATAGTTTAATTTTATGCTTTGCGAAGTTCCAGTACTTTTACCTTAAGCTGACCAGACGTCCCGCTTTTGGCTTGACAGTCCCGCCTTCAAACAATTTGTCCCGCGTCCCATGGGTTCTTTAAATTGTCCCGATTTTTGGGAGGCTGCCGCACTGCCTTCTGGGGCGCAAGGCAGTGCGGCAGCCTCCCGCGCGCGCGACCGCAGGAGCACGGCCTTCTGGGGCTTGCCGTTTCCTGCCCTGTGACAGAGGCTGGAAGCAGCAAAGTTTGAGAAGGCAGTGCTTCCTCATCTGTGGTCGCAGGGGAGTTTACCTACCTTCTGGGGCGCTTCTGGGCGGGAAACGGCAGGAAGGGCGGGAAACGGGCAAGCCCCAGAAGGCAGTGCGCTCCTGCGGCCGCACGCGCATGCGCGCGCGGCCGCTTACCCCATCCCAGTTTACAAAGGTGACCATCTGGTCACCTTATTTTACCTTCATTTTTTAAAAAACTGACCTCTTGTTTACAACCTAGCCAAAGAAATCATGTGTTGCAGATGTTTAGACTGCTGAAGTGTTTCAAAAGGTGCTCTTTTTGTTGGTGGGAAATAGCTGAATAAAAACAGCAAGTGCTTTGAGTTGTATCCTGTAAGATCTACCACTGTCACAAGAAGGTGGATAATCTTACTTGATTGTTGTTCTCACTACCATGTGACTTTTTGTCCCAGATAACTCTTTGTGGTTATCGGAAGGGGCTTCGCTTCTCTCACGCATCACCAAAAAAGCCTGACAGGATCCAACCCACAGCTCTTTGGATCTTAACCTTTAATTGGAAGGAACAAAAAAAGCATAATAAATAAGCCACAAGCATTTTTGCTAGCTGCCCAAAACTTTACTAATCTTTCTGTAGTCACAAATGACTAACTGGTGTTAAGGGAGCAGGTTATTAAGACTTAAGATCACTGCCTAATCACAAACGCCTACCCTGGATCATTACATGGGTCGTTTCCCCACTTACCTCGACCACCCTTTGCTGCGCGCTACTCTCAGCGCACGTCATTTCTGGCGCACTCCCGGGCTTCCTCATGACCCTGCGCTCTGCACAGGGTCATCAAAAGGCACCGTTTTGAGGAGCGCCAGGAATGACGCGCGCTGAGGGGGTGCAAGAGCGGCAGTGTTGGGGCGGCTGCGTTGTCGCCGCCCCTGTAGTGGGGAGTGCCACGGGACCCTGCGCTACTTGGGGAGAGTAGCGCGCCGCGCAGCAGATGGTAAGTGGGGAAATGACCATGGTTAAATTTATTATTGGCTGTCTGCAACAATCCTGCTTAAATTAAACCATTGTAAAATGTGTTGTTGCTGTAGCTTTAACACAACGCCTAGCCAACAGGGTAGAATCTCTTTGTGTGGCCTTCATGTCCAGGGCTATTGCAAAATCAATTTCTCTATACCTTTCACTGAAGTAAGCTGCTACATAACAGTTCTGTGTGGCCAATTTCTTGGTGACTAGACACCACTCCTCAGGATTTTCCCCTTCATACACAATTTTCCACCTACCCATAGCTGCAGGATTCCCAGTAGGAATTTCAAAAGGGTTTGAGCAGTGATGGGATTCAAATAATGTAACAACTGGTTGTTTACAAGCACCATTTTAACAACCGGTTCTGCTGAAGTGGTGTGAACCTGCTGAATTCCATCACTGGGTTTGAGGGATTAGGATCTGGGCCTGGAACTATAAACCCTCCCCAGCCTGGATTGGCGTCTGAGGTAAATTGACAGGGCCAAGATAGTTTGCTTTTAAAAGTGAAAAAGAATGTTTATTAAGCAAAACACACACACACACAACTGAAGCAAATAATAACAACCAGGAGCTGTGAGAAGCTAGGCTTCAAAGAGTACGTGCCCTCTCTCCGTCAGGTTTACAACATTTAAATACATGACACCGTTGTACTTTAGTTACACACTACATCTAGTAAGCCTCGCTGGCCTACTTTAATACCTTTGTACGCTCAATTCCCCAGGCCTTAACCAAAGATTTGATATCCTCTCAGATCTTTAATTAACAACCCTGTTAGGCTAACCCTTCTCTCTCATACCTTATTAAAAAAATAACTTTTGACTGACTTAACTTCTCTGTATGATCTAACCCTTTTCCAAGTACACAGCTCCTATTGACTGATTCAGAACACTACTTTGATTGGCTCTAGTGTTGCTGGAGAATGTTTCTATGCTTTGCCTGTCACACTGTGATTTACCTTTTGAGTTCTAATAGATGGTACAAGGAGTGGGTGGGAAGGCTGTATGCTACATGATTACTGAGATATCTGGGCCAGCTGTTAATGTACAATGGATAAACTTGCAAAAGGTATTTGAGGATCAAAAATGTTAATTATCAGTACTGTCTTTAAAAGACTAAGCTTAAAGCTAGTTCAGTAGATAGGAGCTGGCATCTTTTAAATGTTGGAATATAAATGTAAACATTGGGCTATTGCAAACTGAGATATTTTGCAACCAGTCCAAAATATAAGAGAAAGGCTTTTAACAGGATGAGGCAGAAACATCCCCCATCCCTTATTCTGTATATGTCTTAACAGTTGAATTCAGACGTGTCACAAGAATGAAGGATAATGGGAATTTCAGATTTTGTCAAGCCTTGAGGCAATTTAGAATGGTCAAACTTAGATACAGTAATCTGTGTTGCGCACGATAATTTATAATGGCTGAATCCCTTTATTTATTTTACTGTCACCTGAGTCATGAAGCGGTTTGTAATGCTTAACATCTGTATTTTTGGCCTGCTCTTGCTCCCGTTGAAGACATCATGCAAAATCAAATCAAAATCAAATGAGAGCAAGACTTGGCCTTAAGTGAATGCTTAAACAGTAGAAATGGCCCATTAACATGCTGTTGGGCAAAGCTTGTGTTGATTTTTATGTTGACTAAATCAAGAGAAGTATTGTGGTCAAAAAGAGACTGTGTGAGGGTGGTTATGCTATTTCCATCTGTGCCAATTTAGATTATTCCCTAGATAATTCAAATTACTTTTTCCCTCAGAACTTTTTTTTTTTTTGTTAAATTAAGTGAAGGTTATATATACCTTCCCTTGGTGTGGTTTCACTAGTATTGCACAGGCTTCTGCTCTAGTCAAGCATGTTGTTTTGCTGATTCAGGCCTTGGGAATGCTGCATCATCAACAATTGCTTTCCAACGTGTCCCTGCAAATAATAAGATTTTTTTTCTGTATGGGTTGGATCCACCCAGCTTTTATGGCACTGGAAAAGGGAATCCCCTGTGACCACTAAAAATGCTATGTTAACCATTCTGGGACATGACAGTATGGGATGGGGGCTGGAATAAGGAGGGAAGTTTGGCAAGATTGAGCTAAAAAACTGGTGGGATCTAACCTCATGAGCATACAGTAGTCTCCAATAGAAAATGTTATGATAACTTTTGTCACACTGTTCTTTCTGTAAAGGAATAATGGTATTATAAGTGACCTTACTGATAACAAATAATTTCTAATGAAATAAATACTCACCAGTTAAAAAACACAATAACTTTCTAAAGGTTTCAAATTATGCTTCTCTCATTTTTTAAAATATGGTGCTAAGGATTTTAGTTTTTTTGAAAGGTGCCAAGATTCGTATAAATGGCTACAATTCATGATTTGAGTGTAGTCATGGGTTTGATTTTGCTATCATTAAGGCAAAGTCTGTTCTTACTAAAGCCACTGAATTTAACAGTTATAAATTTCAAGGCAGCAGTTAAATTCTGATTGATTTTAATGGCATCACCTGAAGCAAATATTTACGTTCTGACTGTTTAAATATCTCAATTCACCCAGGAGGCATTTAGCCAACAGCTTACTCTGGTTATTTAAATATCTCCTGGTTAAGAGTTTAAGTGGCAGATTGGTTAATTGAAAACACAGCTCAAAATTGTAATGACAAGAAGGAATGAAACCTTTAAAAAATTATAGAAATATGGTGTAACAGAAAGTAAGCTTTCAAGACTTCTTTCTTTGTATAAACTAGGGTCAGAATGCTTGCAGCCAAGGTATGTTGTATTTTATATGATAGGAAATAATACCATCTGATATTGTTGCTATAATTCATTATTAAAACATGTGCATATCATTGAGCACAAACTGACAGGAAAATTGGGGGTCAGGAATGTCAATGTTACACATATATTTGCATATTGTATTAGTGGATTGTGTTCATAATATTAACTGGTATCAGTGGATTGTGTTCATAACATTAAGAAAAAGTAACACCAAAATTTTATCTACCTAGAATCCCTGGCAGTAAAAATCTTTGTATGTATATTGTCTACATAAAGTGCATGCATTCTAAAAACTGTATTTCTAAAATGCTGATTGTGGGACCATTTTGGGAAATATGCTAGCTAGTATGTCATAATTATATAAATCCTTGTTAAAAGAAAGATATGTTTATCACATGGTTGCATGAGCTTAGGGTGGAAACAGTAAACCGGAGCTGAACAGTTTCCTCATTCTTGGGGATGTGATAATGGTAAAGTAACCATAAGCAGTGAGTTGCATCTGTATTGAACCATTTCTGAGAACAAAATAGCTCTGCTGAAGCTGTGAGAGATCCCTAATCCGCATAAACCACCATGATGTTATGTCCTTGATCTTCTCAGTTATAATTCTGTTCAGTCAGTTCTCTGGTAAAAGATTTATTGCCATGGTCAAAATATATCTTAGTGCAGGCGCTCAAGTGATGAGAGAAACTAACAATATTTTTCTTAATCACTCAGAAGTTTCTTTGGGTCAGACAAGCAAGATTAATATGCCCTTCTTTTCTTTTCTCTCTCTGTCTTTCTCATGCCATATTTATACTCCTGACATATTGATTTTGAGCGGTATCTTCCTCTTAGGGAGTTCTGCATTTTTATATGCGGGTGGGGAGAGGAGGCGGGGCATTAGTTGACACCTCATGGTAGTCTGAGCAGCTATAATTGGCTCCAGCTCTCCAGGGTCTCAGGGAGAGGTCTTTTACATCTCTCACTGCCTCTTTTTTTTCAACTGGAGATGTCAGAGATTGAACATGAAACCTTCTACATGCAATGCAGGTGCTTCACCACAGAGTCATGGCCATACCCCAAGTGACAGAACAGCTGGTGTAGAACTAGTAGTGTAAAACTACATGGCATACAATTACTCCTTCACTTTTTTCTCTCACACTTCTCACTGCATATTTCTACTCCCTTGCAACAGCATTTCTAACAGACTTATTTGCAGAATCAGAACAGGCTGCCATTTTTTACCATCACATGAAACACCAGCAAGATATATTTTAAACATCAGTAATACAATCAATAATACTGAGGACTAAGACACAGAGTTCAAGCTATATGGTACTTGGTTATCTGTGGAATATACATATGTATCCAGTTCTGACTAATATAGCCATTCTTTGTAATACTTACCATATATACTCGCATATAAGTCCCCCTTGACATATACGCGAGTCAGGTGTATTTTAAAAAATATTTTAGGGTTTTTACTTTGTTGGCCACCAGGAGGCGCAGTTTTTAGGCTAGCAGCTCCAAAATTTCAGAGATTTTTCAAGAGAATCTCCTGATGATACCACCTAAGCTTGGTAAAGTTTGGTTCAGGGGGTCCAAAGTTATGGACCCTCAAAGGGGGTGCCCCCATCCCCCATTGTTTCCAATGGGAGCTAATAGTAGATGGGGCCACATTTTGAGGGTCCATAACTTTGGACCCTTTGAACCAAACTTCACCAAACCTGGGTGGTATCATCGGGATAATCTCTTGCTGATATCAGCCAGGTTTGGTGATGTTTGGTTTAGGGGGTCCTGCTGTATATAAAATTTCTAAAGTGATTCCCTATATGTAAACGTAATTATTCTTCAGACAAAATCACCTGCACATATGCAGAATAATCTTACATTTGATGCATGCAGTTCTAATATATCCAGATTTATGCCTTCCAGGAATGGACAACTTTGGTTAGGCCTGGTGTACTCATGCAACTGACCATGGTACTGTATATATATTTACAATCTGAAATAGAGTTGCTGCCCTCTAGATGGGGCCTAGTCCTGGAATTACAAGATCAGTTCCCTAGAGGAAATGGCAGATTCAGAGGACAGTCTTTATAGAATTACATCTCCACCAAGCTCCTTTCTTAGGCTCCTTACATAAATCTCCAGAAATTTCCCAAGCTGGAGTTGGCAGCCTTAGTCCTGAAGAGTTCCTGTCTTATACCACCTTGGCATCTTACCACCTCATTTCCCCATCTCACTGAATATGTAGACCAGGCACTACAGATGCTGTTGTATTTCTTCCTCTCCTGATGTAATGCCTTTAGTATATGTGGTGTGAGATACCACACATGCACTGTAATATCAATCACAGCTCTGCTACTTTTTTATTTATTTATTTATTTATTTATTTCTGAGTCTTATAGACCACCCAACCCCCGAAGGGCTCTGGGCGGTGAACAACATAGAGTAACAGAGTATTCTTTTTTTAAAAAAAGAATAATGTCCTTCAGTTCTGGTGACTTGCCAAGAGGTGAAAATTTTAGGTGGAATCTGGAGAATTCTGTGGAGAAGAGTAGTAAAAATAGCTACCGTACATAATAGTGTTTATTCTAAAATTAATTTGTCAGTTTACTGTTGGCCCATCTGCAATTTAGCTGAGAAACATCTGGACTACAGGCAGTCTTCTATCATTTTCTCTGTATATTCCCAGATGAACTTTCAAAGAAGTCATAAAGATACCAATTTGTATGAATTTTTCATTTGGTTTATTTAGTACGCAGAGGGAAAATAAAAACAAACTGTTTTGAATTTAATTTCACAGAAGTAAACATTGTATACAGGTTTCCTGCTGCACACAGACAGGGCTAGAGTACTATGAATATGTTTTTTCCCTACAACATTTGTTATAAGAAAATAAACAAAAGCAAGAGAATAAGAACCCTGTGGTGCTTTTCGTGCTATGATTTTATTCACAGTTAAAACAACTCACTGCTCTATATTATCAGTGTTAAGTAGTTTAAACTTCTCCCCTTTTGAGTGACATATACTTATGGGAGAAGGAAAAAAAAACAAATCTTCTGTTGTGGGGTTTTATTTTCAGAAAATAAATCCGACCAGCTCATCTGAAGGCAGTACTGTTGATATTGCCCCGCCTGGAGAGGGTGAACAGGCAGAGATTGAACCCGAAGAGGCTCTTGAACCAGAAGCCTGTTTTACAGAAGGTAACAGCAGCGGCGGGATCCAAAAATTTTAGTAACAGGTTCCCATGGTGGTGGGATTCAAGCTGTGGCGTAGCGCCAATGGGGCTAGGCAGGGCACATCGGGGACGTGGCCAGGCATTCCGTGGGTGGGACGTTCCTGGGCGGGGCTGTGGCAAGGACGCAGCCGCTGCACCGTACCCAGGTGGGAAAGCGAGAATGCGCAGGCGCCGGGCTGCGCGCCGCGCCAGTGCGCAGAGAGGCGTACCTAGGCAAACCTGCGCCCCCGGGCAAAACCTGAGTTGGGTGCCCCCCCCCCCCATGGGCAGCCACCCTGCGCCTCACCTGCTGATTGCTGAATAGCTGCTTAGGTGCTGGGCGGGCTGCCCTCCCCTCGCGTGACTAAAGTCACGCGTGACCCCCAGACCGCCGCCATCCTGCCGCCCGGCCTCCCTCCTCTTCTGACTCCTGGCTGGCAGGCGGCAGCTCCACAGGCCGCAGCGCCAAGTCCACGCCGCTGGCCAGGAGGCGGTGGAACTTGGAAGCGAGCGGCGGCCTCACGGTTCTCGGAGCGCCACCGCCGCCATCCAAGGGCCGCGCAGCAGGAGGGCGGAGCCTCTCAGACCGCCTTCTCAGGCCGTTCTCAGACCACAAGGCCGCCGCTCGCTTCCACCGCCTCCGGCTCCCCTGAGTCCCGGCCAGCGACCATTCCGCGGCCCCTGCCCGGGCAGCCGTTGCTGCCACCCGGGGTCCTCCACATCATGCCGCCGCAGCACCGCCTCTGCCGTCCGGGCTGGCCCGCCGCCCGCCTGCTTCCTCAAGGCCTGCACTCAGGCCTCCCGCCCCGGAGCAGCAGCAGCCACCGCCAACCTTCGCCTGGGAATCCCGGCGCCGCCTCTGCCGGCCGGCCCGGCCCAGCCGCTTCCTCGGGGTTGCCCTCCTGCTGCGCGGCCCTCGGGCAGCGGCGGTCCAAGAACCGCGAGGCCCAGCCGGCGGCCGCCGCTCGCTTCCACCGCCTCCGGCTCCTGCTCACCTTCTTGAGAGCTGCACAGAAGGCGAGCAGGAGCCGGAGGCAGTGGAAGCGAGCGGCGGCCGGGCCTCGCGGTTCTTGGACCGCCGCTGCCCGAAGGCCGCGCAGCAGGAGGGCAACCCCGAGGAAGCGGCTGGGCCGGGCCAGCAGAGGCGGCGCCGGGATTCCCAGGCGGAGGTTGGCGGTGGCTGCTGCTGCTCCGGGGTGGGAGGCCTGAGTGCAGGCCTTGAGGAAGCAGGCAGGCGGCGGGCCAGCCCGGACGGCAGAGGCGGCGCTGCGGCGGCATGATAAGAGACCGGGGTGGCAATAACGGCTGCTCGGGGCAGGAGCGTGCATGGTCAATTGGCCGGGACTCAGGGGACTGGAGTGATCCTTGCGCTGCCATCTGGGTGAAGGGGCCGGCCGGCCAGGCAGGGGAAGATGGTGGGCGGGGTCAGGGCAGCCGCGCCGAACTGCGGAGGTGGAGCTCTCCCCCGTCCTGAGTTTGACTTCCGGTTAGCCGGCTGGCTTGTGGGCCGGGCGGCCGGGTCCAGAGTGGGCAGGGCCGCTCAGACGTTTTGTCGCCCCCCACGTGACCTACAATTGCTACGTCCAAGGCAGCTGCCTCTTCTGCCCTATGGGAGGTCCGCCTCTGAGTGCACCTCCTGCTAGACTGCTTCAAGTTCTGCGTGCTACTGCTGAGAGGAGGGGCGTAACTAAGGCAAAAATCACATGGCAAAATCACCAATTAGTAACCCCCTCTCGGCACACACAAATAATTAGTAACCTACTCTCGGGAACCTGTGAGAACCTGCTGGATCCCACCTCTGTGTAACAGGGACAGAAGAGACATGTTTTTTACTAGTTATATATTATGTACTTTCAGGTGCTGCAACATCAGACCAATCTAGGGCCAAACTTCATGTTACTTCCGCATCTATTTTGCCTGAAAGCAGTTTCAAAAGTGGCCATTGGGAACAGAATATCAGTGTGGGGGAAGAGCAGTTTAAGTTTTTGGTTTCCTTTCGTATCTCTGTTCAGATTCCTTCCCCTGCCTTCATTTGCTGTGGCCGTAGGTTTGCCAACCTTCACATAGTGGCTGGAGATCTCTTCGGATCACAACTGATCTCCAGGCCACAAAAAATCAGTTCACCTGGAGAAAATGGCTGCTTTAAACTCTGTGGCCCTGTAGCCCCCATTGAAGTTTCTCTAGTCCTCAAACCTTACTTTTCCCAGGCTTCATCCCCCAAATCTCCGGTACTTCCCAACTCAGAGCTGGCAACTCTACGTGGCACTCATGGAGAACCATGAGTTGAAAAATGGCACAGGGTGGTAATTTTGAACTCACTGTTGTAATTAGTTAAATGATCATAGAAACAGAGTTGGAAGAGACCCCAAGGGCCATCAAGCCCAACCCCCTGCAACGCAGGAATACACAATCATATGGCTCATGCTTCATTGCTTTACTGCTTCAGATAGTAAAGTAACCGTCCAGGGCTTATTGTCTGAGTTTAAAACTGACAAAAAACTCCTCAGAATGTTATGGAAGCCGACTCTTTCATATAAGATGTACTTTGGCCTTAATTAGCAATGCTTCTTGCAAATTTAGGACTAGGAGATAAAATTATTTCAGTCACACGCTGTGAGATTTTTTACTTTGCTTGAAATAACAGACTTCACTGCTGTTGTGAAGCAGTTTGGCTGTCAAAGTTTCAGCCAGAGCAGAGGCATAGCTGGGCTAAACTGCACCCGGTGCACACTCTTTATTTTCTTCCCCTCCCCGTGGCACCCCCCCCCCACACACACACACACTTACCTTAGTTCAGCCTGAAAAAGTGCAGGCTGGAAAAGCGGCCTGTTCACTTCAGGCTGAAAACGGCCTGGTGGGAACGACACTTCCCAGGAGACCTTGGGAGTATAGTTCCCACCAGGCTGTTTTCAGCCTGAAGTGAACAGGCCACTTTTCTAGCCTGCACTTTTTCAGGTTGAACTAAGTTAAGGGTGAGGGTGATGGGGGGGGATTTTGTGCTCCCCAGACATGCACCTGGTGTGTAGCGCACCCCCGCCCCGCTCCGGTTTAGTTCCGCCACTGAGCCAGAGCAGCAGCTAAAATACACAACACAATTCAGTTTGTAGTCCCCTAGACAAGTTTCTTTTTACTTTAGTGGAATTTATATTCCCTTCTTGTGGTTTGGGTTCAGCCCTACCCCACTATTTTATCTCATTGGCCGATTAGTCATGGAACACATACTTCAGGCCTTTTAGTGGCGTGGTGGGGCTGAAGTGTTTTTTTGTTTCTCCTCACATTTCTGTTTACACACAAGGAGGAACCCAGTCCTCCCCATCTAGTTACAACAAGCCTGTTTCCTGGTCTCTTAACACTGCTCTCTTAAAGGCACAGATCTGATAACACTCAGTAGTCCCAATACTATACAGGTTATATTTTCTCCTCCCAGCTTCCCTTCTACACACTCTCTTTCTCTCTCTGCCTCTCTCTTGCTGCTGCTGCAGGATATAAGTGTTTAGAGAAGGAAGGAAAGAGCAGCAACATGGAAGGGGGGTAAGGGGAAACACATGGAAAGCGGTGGGAGTGGTGGAGTTTGGCAGGCCAGTTGTGGATGGATGAGAGATCCAGGGCACATCTGGGCTCACTGAAAAATCCTGCCGCTCTGGTAGCAAAGCAAAATTAAATTCATGCTAGAAGTGGTCTCGCTTGCCACAAGAGACAAGAGTGTGAAAGTGGAGCTGGAGGAAAATCATCCGTGCAAGAAATCTTGCTGCAACAGACATTTGCCTCCATTGCGCAGCAGATGCCTTGTGCGGAATCGGCCATAAGATAGGGTTCCCCTATAATTCAAATTTGTCTTACTCTTTCTCCAAGTAGCATGTAGCAGCATGCATCATTCTCCTTCACCATTTTATCATTACAATAATCCTTTCATGCAGGGAACTTGTGACTGGACATTTTGGGGGAAGAACCTGGGGAGAGCAGAGTTTGGAGAAGGGACAGACCCCAGCAGAGATTAATGCCATATAGTCTACCTTCCAAAACATCCATTTTCTCCAGAAAAATTTATCTCTGTAGCTTGGAGATTATTTGTAATTCTGGGAGATTCCTGGGCAATCCTTCTTCATGGCTTTATGGGAATTTGAACCTTGGACTCTTAGATCTTAGTTTTATAGTCTGCCTTACTGACTGTGAATTATTTCCTCTGAGTATGCTTTTCTGAGTACACAGTAAATATTTTTTTCACCATTTAACCATCTTATTATCCTTACAAACAGATTGTGTCCAGAAGTTTTCATGTTGTCAAGTGAGTATAGAAGATGACAAAGGAAAAATCTGGTGGAATTTTAGGAAAACCTGCTACAGCATAGTTGAACACAACTGGTTTGAAACGTTCATTGTGTTTATGATCCTCCTCAGCAGTGGTGCTCTGGTGAGCAAAACAGAAAAACTTTCTAACATTTTCCCAACATTTCTCAAGCCTCAAAGATTTAAGAATTTACTTTGTGTTAAATATTATAGCCAACTTATGCTGTATTTCCAATTTTGAAAATGTTTTGCTTAATAATCACACAGATGTTCTAGAAATCAGGAGTTCATCATCGTATTTCAGCGCAGATCCACATGGGGACTGCGCAGGTGCAGGCTAGCCACGGAAAACTGACCAGAAGGCCTCAGCCTTTTGAGCACTTGGAGCACTCTCCCCACTCCCCTTTCGAGCCAATACCAGGCTAATTTCCCACCCAAGTGGTCATGTGAAAGGAGATGACGAGAGCACTCCTTAATTCTCTCTTTGCTGCTGTGGAGAGAGGACCTGGTTTGCTGAGAGTCAGGGGCGTAGCTGCAATGGGGACATCTGGGGTGGCTCGCCCCAGGTGCCGCCATTGCAGTCACGTGTCCGTGACGAGGGCAGGGTGGGGCAGGAGGTGGTGGGGGGTGCGTGGGCTGTTAAATAAATAAATAAATACTTAAACCTTAATAAAAGTCTACGATAGAGTGCCATCGCCAAAAACCTGGCCACATCCTCTGTTCTTCTTGGACAGCAGTCATTTAAGAGAAACCAAGTCTTGTCCATATCAGAGTTCAAAAGATCGAGATGAAGATGGGGTTCAATAAAGTCTCTTCTTGTGGAACTGTACAGGGCACAATGCAGCAGAATGTGTTCTGTGTTTTTTGTTTGTTTGTTTGTTTGTTTGTTTTGCTTTGCTTTGCTTTGCTTTAAAGGGCAAAGCCATGTTCTTGCCTGTGATGGGATCTGCAAGTATCTTCCTCTAAGAACAGCCGAGGGCAAAATATTCATTCGAGCTTGCATGAATACGCACCTCAAGGCTGGTGATGTTAAATTATGGAAGTACGTGGGTATTGTTCCATGCTTTGGGGTAAGACCAAGGCTCAATGGGAAACAGATTTTATTGGCAAGCGAGAATAGTCTGTAACTGTTATTCATCAAGTGTCTTATGTGTAGGCACACACCCCTCCCTCCTTTCTCCGCTATGGGCTGCTGTGCCTTATAACAGTACTCTTCCACAGTGTTGAAGGGAAAACTGAGGGAGGAGAGCCCCCTCCCCCCCACACCTCTTTTCACATGACCGTTTGGGCAGGAAACCAGCTGACTCTCAGCTCCGGACAGAAGGAGGGGAAGCGCTCCAAGCTCTTGAAAGTTTCTGGAAGCCTTCTGGTCAGTTCTGCATGGCTTGCTTGTGCAGCCCCCATGCGTACCTGCACAGAAGACGCTCGATGAACAGTAGCTACAGTTAAGTGCAATTTTGTTTTCCATCAGTCAATAAGAATAATACATGCAGTGGGGTGGGGGGGATCAGAAAATGAAACTGTAATTCTTCGGTAATGTGTTAACAGGAAATGAAGCAGAAATGAATTTCTACCTCTGCACGTTAAAAAAAATACGTACATGAGTCAATGCAGTGTTTCTTTCTTCCTCCTCTTCCACCTTCCTCTGCAGGCTTTTGAAGACATATATATTGAGCAGCGCAAGACTATCAAGACCATGCTGGAGTATGCTGACAAGGTCTTCACGTATATCTTCATTCTGGAAATGATTCTGAAGTGGGTGGCTTATGGTTTTCAAGTATATTTCACCAATGCCTGGTGCTGGCTGGATTTCCTCATTGTTGATGTAAGCACTTGAAACCAATGGTGCATTTTAGCCCCTGTCCCCCATCCCTGTCCCCCCCCCCCCCCCCGCTCACACACATACACACTTTTTATGCGTTTTACCCGAGTACAAATTTTTGATGTTATTAAGTTTCTAACAAACAAGGTCTCATCAATCGAATTAGCCATAAATATACTTTGAAATCATTATTTCGCAAACAGTCTTCTATTTTGTGGGATAACAGCACTGTGCTGACCAAGACAGTAAGTTCCTGCTGGCTGTCTCACCTCCTAGAATTGTACAGCCCTCCTCTTCCCATGTAAAGTGCATCTGGGTCAAAAGGAATTTTTTGTTCCATTGTATACACTGGTTGTGTTACTTTAATCTACACATCCAAAGGAAGACCAGACAACCCAAAGGAAAGAGATAGGAGAGGAATTATCCAGAATGGGAGCAGAACATGTGATGGGATATACAGAAGAAGAATTTAGGTTAAATGGGAAGGCTTTGCTAGCGAGTCACAGGTGAGAGTTGTTACAGATAGCCACAAATGGGAGATTTGAAAAGCTAAGAAATAGGGAGCAGGTAAAAGTATGTGAAAGTTTAAATTCAGTGGGGATAATAAGATGGGAAAAGAAAGAAAGAAAAACATATTCTACTAGTCTCAAAGAGGAAGGAGCCAGTAATGTAGTGGTATAGTGATTAAGAGCAGGTGCATTCTAATCCGGAGAACCAGGTTTGATTCCCCATTCCTCCGCCGCAGTGACGGAGGCTTATCTGGTGAACCAGATGTGTTTCTGCACTTCTGCATTACTGCTGGGTGACCTTGGACTAATTCTTCGAAGCTCTCTCAACCCCACCTTCTTCATAAGGTGTCTGTTGTGAGGAGAGGAAGGGAAAGGTGCTTGTAAGCCACCTTGAGTCTTCTTACAGGAGAGAAAGGTGGGGTATGAATCCAAAGTACTACTACTACTCCTCTTCTTTTTCTTCATTCTCGTTGGGTTGGAAGTAGGTTCCAGAGTAAGCAGTTTTCGTGAAGGAGTTGGGTGACATCACTGATGAT
Source organism: Sphaerodactylus townsendi (assembly GCF_021028975.2). Lineage (NCBI taxonomy): Eukaryota > Metazoa > Chordata > Lepidosauria > Squamata > Sphaerodactylidae > Sphaerodactylus > Sphaerodactylus townsendi. Next base: position 33,661,452 of record NC_059426.1, read on the forward strand.
TTTGGGGAGGAGACATATGGAGGTTCTGTTTAGGACAACATTTCATTGATGTCTACAAATGACAGCCATTGGCCAAAATATTAGGTGAAGTTTTGCTTTTTCTCCTGATTCATTGGCATTTGATAGATTTTAAAAAAAATTATTGTAGTTTTTATTGATGCTGTTCACAACTTTATTTTGGTAAGGGTGGATATAAACATTTGAAACAAACAAATATATATAGTATGTTGCAGTCATTTGATTGAGTGTTTTTTTCTTTACAGCACCAATTAAAAACCTTTCAGACTTTTAAAAAGAAAGTTTCAACATTTTTGTCTGCACAGCACAGAGCAAAAAAAGCATTACCAGCATTTTTCTGCTTCCCCCCTCCCAGTAGCTGACTGAAACTTGTTAGTTCATTTTCTTGTGCCTGCCATTTTGTGCTGCAGAGATTCTCCAACCCTGCCTCCATTTGCTTAAAGTTTCCTCTTCAAGCAGCATATCTGTGTGTGATTTCACTGTAAAAAGTACATGAATAAAGTTTGTTTTGCCGGGCAATTCCTCACACATGTTAGTTTTCCTTTGTTTTGAGGGGGGTGTCTGTGAAGCTGTAATAACTCAAATATGCACATGTTGCAGATTCTCGTGTTGTGTCGTAGCTTCGCAGACATCCTCCTCAAAACAAAACAAAAAGAGGAAGGCACATTTGCAGGCTCTCCAGGCAAAACAGGCTTTATTCATATACTTTTTACAGTGAAATTGCACGCGGATGAGCTGCAAGCAGAGGAAGCCTCCATGGGAAATCTTCAGCAAATGGCAGAGGCAGGAGACTCTGAAGAGGGCAGAAAATGGCAGGCGCGATTACAGCAAAAATGAAAGTAAGAGCTGGTAAGCGGGAGACATAAAGTGTCTTCTGCCTGCTTTTATTTGCCTAGGCAAGCAGGAGATGTCCTCTACCCATCTTCAGGAAAAAAGATAGCCAGTTTAGTGATTTTTGAAAAACCCAGGTGGAGAGAAACGAAATGTCCTGAAGATGTTTGGGGGGAAAGAGCTGTGTGGGCTTCTTCCCCAAATGCTTTTTATAATGTCCTCAAAACATTATATGTCTGCTTTGCCTTATGTACTGTCAACTCACTTCTGATGCAGCGGCTGTTTGAATTAATGGCCTCTAGAATGTCTTCTCATCTACAGCCTTGCTCAGATCTTGCAAGCTGAAGCTAGTAGCTTCCTTTATTTAGTCAGTCTGCCTTATACTATGTCTTCCAGTTTGATTACTATTCCAGTTTTGGATTATTATGAATTCAGCATCCATAGGATTGTACAATTGCATTTCGGTTGTTTATAGATGCTATGGTAACAGGTCACCATATCACACCATTGGCCATTGCAAAGTGTTGTAGCTTTTTTGATAGCAGCAACTGTCAGCATCAGTCAAGTCAGGTGGAGGGACTGTGAAGATCGATGGTGTCCCTCAGCTCTTGCACATCCACCAATGATTTTCTGTTTACCTACTATATTGAAGGTATATACGTGAATCATTACAGATTTTCTTCTCTGATTGTTCTCTGATTCCCCTGCTATCAGCCTGTTTAATGTATGACCCAGCAAGTCAAATACATTCCATCCATCATTGCTAGTGGCCCATATTTGAGACATCTCCTCTTTTCCTGATTGCTTGAAACTAATAAGCTTGGAGGACTCCTTTCCACTTTGTGGGTCAGCTTGCTGTACCAACAAACTCTTCCTTTCACTGTGATATAGGACTTCAGTATATGTTATGACAGTATTTTGGCCCTACCTAGGGAGAAATAAACGAGAACTCAGCAATGTCTCATTATTTCTCCTGTCTGGATTGCCTCTCAATACAGAGATGCATTAGAGATGTATTAGTGTTATTACCTCTCTACCTTTTGGAAGTCTTGTGTTTGAAAGTAACAGAAGGTAGCAATCCTCACTTACTGATGTAGTAGCTGACCGTGAGGGTGGCTATTTAGGCCAAAGGCCAGCTGGCTGCAAAAATGAAATTGCAAGATGGTCAGAGTGACCAAGAGAAAACGAGTGCTTTATGGCCAAACCTCCAAAACGGAGGTACATCTTTTAAAACCCATTGACTTTGTTGGACTTCAGAAGGTGCAATTTTGCTTATGATTGCACTTATCCTTTCCAAAAGTAAAAGGCTGGAGGAGTACATAATGGACAGCTTGTTGGTTTACCACAATAATTCCTTTTGTTGTAGCAAAAAAGAACCAGGGCTTTCACTGTTTGTCTTTCAAGTATAGATGTTCCCTACTGCAAAAACTCACGGTGGAGGGGAAAACCCATTCTTCCAGCTCCACTTCCTTCCTTCTTGCTGAAGGTCTGCTTCTTTCTTCCTTATCCACCCATCCAGTTGTTTGTTTTCCTCCACCTTTTGCCTTGTGACCAGTCATCTTCCCCTCTCACTTCAAAACCTGCCCCAGCCCCACTGCGAGCGAGCATGGTGTTGTAGTGGTTAGAGGGCTGGACTAGGACGTGGGAGAACCAGGTGCAAATCCTCACTCTGCTATGAAAACTTGCTACACAATCTTGAGCTAATCACACACTCTTAACCTAACTTACCTCACAGAGTTACTGTGAGGATGAAATGAGGGAGAGGAAAATGATGTAAGCTTCTTTGAGTCCCCATTAGGGAGAAAAGTGAGATGAGGTAAATGAGATGAGGTAAATAATTCATTTTTCTTTTTTCTATTCTCTTGGTATTTCTTCTTCCCTGACTAAAATTCCAGGCAACCCAAGATGTTAATTTATGTGCTTGTGATGTCTTTCTCTGTGTAGCAGTATCTGGTTATTTTTCAGAGTTTTTAGACACCGCCCTCCCCCCCTTTTAAATTTTGGTGAAAATCTGGGGGCAGGGCTCTTTGGAGGATAAGGAAGACATCATTCTGGGGGCTCTCATTATTCTAGGGGATCATAGAGCTAAATAAGTCATGCTACTTCTTTCCAGATGATTTTGGGGTTGGGTCTGGATGATACAAAGGAGCCTAGAGCAAATTCTCTATTGGCCACTGATGGCATCTGATCAAATGGCAATTCCCTCAACTGTGCAGGTATTGTGCCCCATCTCCTGAGAGTGAGTCATCTAAGCTTGATGATACCAAGCCCCAACATGGACATAGGTGGCCCAAGCATTCCCTGAGCCCCCAGTCCATCCCCCTTTCCAGACAGGCTGGCTGGACCCACCTCCTGGGTGACACCCTCAGGTAGGGCAGCCAGACAGATGTGGATGTGAGCATGGACCGTCATGTGTGAAGACAGTGATACTGGCCATCCCAGTCCTTCTTTGGGAATCCATCAGCATATGCTAATGTCATGAGGGACCTCTGGGAAGGGGATAAATCCAGCTGACAGAGGCCATCCCTTGCCAGTTGGTCCGTCCAGCGGCCCGAGCACCAGGGTGCAACCACTGTGGGGGCAGAGACATCTCTTAAGTCGACTAGTGCTGTAGGCTCGTCCATGGACCTGTTTGGATGTTGGGCCATTCCACCACGCATGTTTCCTTCTTATCCAGCTGCCCAGAAATGGGGACAGCTGTAACGGGGTCGCTTATATTCAAGGCGAGGGAGAGATATTATCCCACCACTAGCCACCAACTGTAACGGGACGGGTGGCCTACAATCAAGGTACCCACTAAACTGACCAGTGGGGTTTCCTTTGCCATCCAAAATATCCCAGGCTAGTGTTCAGGGATCTTCTTTTTTACTCTGCTGCCACCATTAAAGGGAAGGAACTAGGAATCCCAAAACTGCTGCTGGCTGCCAAATATATAAAGAATCCCACCTCACATTCGCTCTTGGTCTAAGGGGAATGTCCTTCAGAGTCCCGTATACAAAAATGGAGGGAACTCAAAATTGGCTGGGATTCTAGTCTCTCAGACAGGCACTCTTCAACCTCTCACACACAAACGCAGGCTGGCACAAGAGTAACTTGAACACAATGAATGAAATTTATTTTAAAAACAAAAGAAAGGCTTCTTAAACTGGCTCAGAGAGGTACGAATGCTTGATGGTTTCAGAGAGGTTCTTTTCACTTAAAAGTTACAGAGCTCCAGTTGTTATTTAGGTTTCACACACATATACAGACACACACAGGTCTCTTCAGAAACAACTTGGCTTTTATACACTTTGCTTTTCCTCACAGACAGACACTAGTCCTTTCTGATCCACAACCCACTGAATACACATACACACAGTCTATACCCTGTGAGATTCTGGCATACAAAGCCTCCCTCTTTCACACTACTCCCAAACTGGCCTCAATACCTCTGGAACGGGCTTTTCCCAGACTGGTGTTGTACAGGGGCAGGACAGATTCCTAGGTCTGGTCAGTGTCTACTGACAAGCCTCTGGCCGGCGCTTCGCTCTTTACCAAAAAGCCAGTGCCTTCCTTCCTCTCACAATCTTCCTTCGCTTGAGGAGAGTCACCAGAATCCTGCCAGCTATCTGAGCTGGACCAGAATTCATTTTCACCAGAGACAGAGCGGAGAGACTTCACTCCACAGACTCTGCTCTCAACTGAACACCAGCTGTTCTCTTCAGAACTCTCCCCACATAACTCTCTGACAGGCTCTCTCTGTCTTTCTGTTTATCTAGCAGCGTTTTAGCACCCCCTTCCATTGGCCAGGGGCAACAGTGCCTTCCATCGATCAATCACCTGGCTTTTATTTAAATTAGGGCCTGCTGCCTTATTTTGACTGTCACCCAGGCCTCTTTAAGCAGGCCTGCTTCACACCAGCCCTTCGGGGGGGGGGGCAAGTTTGTTATAACAGCCATCTTGTTCACCTTGCTGGCAGCCCAGCAAGTGACCACAATCTTTCTGGGACCCCCTGCCAGTGGAAGAGTGTTCTGATGCTTGTGGCCCCCCCCCCCCCCCCCGGCTGCCACTTTCCTATGGGTGGGCCAGGGCACTTAATGCCTGACCGCAGATATCCTCCCTTACAGAGTGGGTCCTTCCTGTTGGTAGAGGCCCGCATAATCCCTATAGGACTGACTGGCACCCCCCAGACAACTTTTGAGGTCTGACGAGATTAGGCTAGCCTGGGCCATTGAGGTCAGGGCCCAGCAATCAGTAATACTTGTGAATCCTCCACCATTTTAAGAATGGTCAGAAAGTCTAACCTTTGACCCTGACTACTTGCATCAACAGGGTCACTTCATGTGTGGATCGGTATCTCCAGTCTTCAGTCTGTCAGGGAAGCTCATGCCCAAGTCATTCAGTCTGTATCAGTACAATCTGAAGTATAGGTACATGCTTCCAAGTCCATTTACTTTCTTGGATTTGGAACACTATAACTCTTTTTAGGATTGTAGAGAAAGGTATCGGGACTCTGTGTCAGCTTAAATTATTGTCTACCTTGCTACGAGAATTTAATGCGCACTAGTAACGTTTTGTGAAGTCAGGTAAAAAGAACAAAGTATATATAAAATAGATGTACTTTGCAGCATTAATGCTGTAATCTCCTTTGCACGTGAATATAGAGGCAAAAGACCCATTTCCACTAAGGGGGGAAAAGAGTCGAGCCAAAGAATTGTCAAGGATGAGTGGAATTCTTTCTGGAAACCTAAATATATGGGGAAATCTGCAAATTTGTGTCTCCCAAACTGCAGATGAATTTCATCCCTTTTATATTTGCGAGCATTTTGAAGATCCTGTTCAAAGGAACTGTTCATTTCTTAGCATATATTTACATGATTCTGATAGCATTTGTCAACAGATTTAGACTGTTCCTTTTAAGTATTATGCCTTCAGTGTTGTGTCTTACCAGTAATCTGGTAACCATGATATAGTATAAACATTCTTTCCCCCTGACAATTAAATCCTCCTTGCGTATCATAATACCACTTAATCACATTAGGGAAGAGTTAGCAATAAGATTGTCTTCTTAATATGCTTATAGGACAAAGTTTCTTGTAGGTTCTTTAAGGGAGCTTCATGTAGTTGAATAAAAAATAGAATTTCTTTACACATATTCCGTTCAACTCAGAGGTATGACTTCATGTAGATTTATCTGTAGGGCTAAACAAGTAATAATAAATAACTTATATTTTTACATCGTCATTTTGGGATGACCTGAAATGTCTGTTTGTTTATATTATAAAATAGGGATATCTGTGAGCCGTTAGGGCTGAGGGTCAGGCATAGTTTTCACTCTGCTTCATCCAGAGCCATTCAGGAGCTAAGCAACCATTTCTGTCTGCGGCTTGTGCAAGAGGAAAAAGTAGGTTAGCTCCTGCCTTGGATGCAAACATATTTTTACCTTCTCATGCTTGTTATGTCAATAAAACAATGCGTAAACACTGGCTGTTGTGGATTTTCCAGGCTGTGTGGCTGTGGTCTGGTGATTTTAATTCTCACATCTGTGGTTGGCATCTTCAGATATGTCACAGTAGGATGTTTTTCTCTGTGGCGGATTCCGCATGGGCCAAAAACAGCGGTGTAAAATGGTTTAAAACAGTGTAAAAGGGTTTACACCATTTTCACACTGCTGTTTTTGGCCCATGTGGAATCTGCCTGTGAGTTGCTTCTGAAGATGCCAGCAGATGTGAGTGAAACATGAGCTAAAACTGCCAAACCATGGCTGCACAGCCTGAAAATCTTAACCACAGCCAGTCGATTTCTGCCACGAAAGCCTTCAACAATACTGTAGGCAAAGACTTTTATAGTTCTAACTCTCAGTGCTGCATAATGTCTCTCAACATTTTCCCTCTCATTTTTGCATTTTGCATCCATTGCTAGAAGAAAACAGCAAGAAAATTGCAAGGAGACAAGATTTCAAGATGGCTAAAAATATGCCCAAATGAGGGAATTCCTATTCACTTGTTTTTGAAGGTTTACAGTTATCCATTCCCTTGCTTGAACATTCCTAATTATTGTCATCTTGAAATACTAAATTTGGTCAGGCCTGGCTAGTGCATGATTGAGAGAGCATGCTTTCCTACTACAGTTCAGTTTTCTCCCAGCAAACCCATCCTAGGGTCAGCTATGCGATCTAGGTTTAAAAACCTAGGCTTATAAATCTATTTTGTTGATTAGTTCAGGGCAGAAGTTCTAATTCTGGAACTTTTAAAATTATGTCTGATTTGACCAATCCAGTGGCCTTATATTGCTGAAGCCAATGCTGTACATATCCTGCCTTGTGGGAAAACACACTTGCATAGGCTTTTGTTGTTGTTGTTGTTGTTGTTGTTGTTCATGAGGGAATGAGCAAACTGTGCAGTCATCTTAGGTCACCTGCCCAGCCTTCTGGGTATCTCCACCACCATCAAGCCAGTTCTACTTGAGAGCTTGAGCTCAGGCTCCCTCTATGCTTTGCAGGTTAAAGGCTCTGCTGCAGCTCTCCAGATGGCAGGGGCTGATGGGAAGTGTAGTCCATGAACATCTGGAGAGCCGCAGGTTGCAGATCCCTAGCGGTTGTATCTCCCCTGCTTCCCTCTCTGGTTTCTGAGGGGACTGGCATGCCTGGTTGAACACTCCAGAAGGTGGGGTTAATTGCTGCCCCCTCTCCCTTCTGCTCTTGATATTCATGGACTGAACAGGACTTTGACATGAGTCACAGAGATCTGACTAGCTGCATGGAAGTTTAAGAAGAAAATAAGAATCACACACAGCATATATCAACCCAGGACTAAACAAGGAAAGGTAATACACATACAAAATCATGTGCTCCTGATTCTTACATATCCCTAACAGTAATACGTAATGACAGTCTATTTAAATCTTGAAGTTACAAACATTTAGAAAACATCTAGTATTGTATTTAGCATTTGGTGCTGTCCCTCCCCCGCACATGTGGTTTTAGTGACAGCATGTGCTCATGGAGTTAAGATGGAGCCCCAGAGTAAAATGACTAAGAGTTTCTGAAAGCTAATCAAGTTTACTAAATGTACTGAAGGGTTTTGTTTTCTCCCTTTCAGTCTCCAACCCAGCAACCCCTCTCTCTTTTCCTAGAATCGTAGAGTAGGAAAAGACCACAAGGGTCATCAAGTCCAATCCCCTGCCATGCAGGAATACACAATCAAAGCACCCTTGACAGAAGACCATCCAGCCTCTGCTTAAAAACCTCCAAAGGAGGAGAATCTACCACCCTCAAATGCAGTGTATTCTACTGTCAAACAGCTCTTACTGTCAGGAAGTTCATTCTAATATTTAGGTGGAACCTCTTTCTAGCTCCTCTTGAGCATGGAATCCAGACCTTTTACCATTTTGGTCACCCTCCTCTGAACCCATTCCAGCTTGTCAATTTCTTTCTTGAATTGTGGTGCTCAGAACAGGAAACGGTATTCCAGGTGAGGTCTGACCAATGCAGAATAGAGTGGTACTATTACATCTTTCTAGATGCTACACTCTTATTGATGCAGCCCAGAATTTTGTTGGCTTTCTTGGTTGCTGCACCACATTGCTGACACATGTTCAGTTTGTGGTCTATTAAGATCCCCTTCACATGTACTGGCCAGGTATCACCCATCTTATATCTGTGCATTTCATTTTTTTTCTGCCTGGGTGTATTATATTACATTTATCTCTGTGGAAATTCATTTTGTTAGTTTTGGCCTGTTTTCTAATCTGTCCATGAAGGAATCATCCAACTCTTCAATCTGGCTTGGGGGTCTGACCCCCAGACTATGATCATTGTTGTTTCTGTACCTCTTAATTTTTATCCAGATGCTCTAAACCTGGCTGACAGGATTTAAGTCATGGACCTGCTCACAGGTGTGATCATCCCTGATGTTATTCCTTTTTTATGTGTTTAATGAGACAGCTTTGAAGCTATGACAGTATGAGAATCTGCAATATGTGCATATTTCAAGTTGTCGAAGCTTTGAAGAAACCTGTTTCAAAACAAAAAAAGAAGGGCAAATGACAAGGGCACAGGATTCTCGGTCCAAACTAACTTTATTCATGTAAGTTATACAGTGAAATCTGAACTGCAAGCAAGAAAACCTCTGTCACAAACCTTCAGTAAATGGCGGGCACAACAGACTGTCACAAGGAGGAGAAAATGGCAGTGTATTTGTGCCGTGTAAAAGGAACCACTGTCTCTTGTCCTCCTGAAGCTCTGTTGGTTGTGGCTAGCTATCTATTGTCTTTCACCTGCCTAGAGTCATCCACCTTTCTATAGCACTTAATGACTCTATGCTTGAGAGGTGACTCATCTCATCTGAATTATCACACTTTTGCCTTTTGAACTTTGGCATAAATCTTGGGATGTCATACTGAAACAGATTATTACCAATTATTACCGATTACTGAAACGAATGATTACCAATTACCGCAACCGATTATTACCGATTACTGAAACCTGCTATTTCCGATTATTACCAATTACTGAAACCGATTATTACACACACCCTTGTGTGTCCGGACAGCCCCCCTGCGTGTCCAGATGGCCCCCCTGCGTGTCCGGACGGCCCCCCTGTGTGTCCGGACGGCCCCCCTGCGTGTCTGGACGGCCCCCCTGCGTGTCCGGACGCCCCACTGCGTGTCCGGACAGCCCCCTTGCGTGTCTGGACGGCCCCCTTGCGTGTCCGGACGCCCCCAGAGTGTCCGGACTGCCCCCTGCATGACCAGATGCCCCCTGCATGTAATAGGATTATTACCGATTACTGAAACCAATTATTACCGATTACTTAAACCGATTATTACCAATTACCGCAACTGATTATTACCGATTACTGAAACCTACTGTTACCAATTTTTACCGATTACTGAAACCGATTATTACCAATTATTACCGATTACTGAAACCGATTACTGAAACCGATTATTACACGCCCCCTTGCGTGTCCGGACGCCCCCAGAGTGTCTGGACTGCCCCCCTGCATGACCAGATGCCCCCTGCGTGTAATAGGATTATTACTGATTACTGAAACCGATTACTGATACCGATTATTACCGATTACTGAAACCTACTATTTCCGATTATTACCGATTACTGAAACCAATTATTACCTATTATTACCGATTATTGAAACCGATTATTACAAATTACTGAAACCGATTATTATACGCCCCCTTGCGTGTCTGGACACCCTCCTGCGTGTCCAGACAGCCCCCCTGCATGTCCGGACGGCCCCCCTGCATGTCCGGACGCCCCCAGAGTGTCCGGACTGCCCCCCTGCATGACCAGATGCCCCCTGCATGTAATAGGATTATTACTGATTACTGAAACCGATTACTGATACCGATAATTACCGATTACTGAAACCGATTATTACCAATTATTGAAACCGATTATTACCGATTACTGAAACCTACTATTACCTATTATTACCGATTACTGAAACCGATTATTACTGATTACTGAAACCTACTATTACCTATTATTTTCAATTACTGAAACCGATTATTACCGATTACTGAAATTATTACAGTTTCTAGAGAACTCTGTGCCCTACATAAGCTCAGTTTGAAATGTTTTGTGGCTTAGGCCAGCCCAAGTGCCATTTACGCTAGAGCTTGGGGCACACCAACTCCTCAGTTCTTTTGGCACCCTCCTTAGATTGCACTGTAAAACAGGAGCATCGTCAAGTACCAAAATACTATATATGGTTCATGTAGCATAAATTTTGTTCTCAACTCTTGCCTCCTACACTTCCCCAACAAATTCTGGGGCTGAATTCTATCAAATCCTGGTTCATAGTACCTTCTTCTTTACATCTATTTATAATCCAATGCCAATTATATGTTTTACTGTCTTCCCTGCAGGTTTCGTTGGTTAGTTTGATAGCCAATGCTCTGGGCTATTCTGAACTTGGTGCCATTAAATCACTTCGAACCCTAAGAGCTTTGAGGCCTTTAAGAGCCCTGTCGCGATTTGAAGGAATGAGGGTGAGCGACAGCAATGAATGAACCTGAAATAATATCAGTATGAAACGAGGCTGTTCACGTGGAATAAAGAATAAAAAGTCTTCATTGAAAGATTTCACCGTTTTCTATGGCATGCGACTGTTGACATCTTCTCTACAGGAGTATCAGTTGGACAGCCTTCTTACAGGTTTTCCTCTTGGCTTATCTTCAAACCACTTAAACCTTCTGGATCCTTTGAATGAATGTTGGTTAAAGTGGTTTCAGGATTGCACAAATATGACAGACCTGCTAGATGGATGCGTGTGTGTAGAAACACAGGGCCATGTGTATTCTGAATTGTTTTTAATTGTTTTTACAAAGATAGTTATGATGCTATAGTGATATAAATAAAATCAATCAATAAATACTAAATTGCCAAGTGCTTTAAAAAAAAAACCCAGTACAAGGAAGAAATGGCTGCTGCAAGGAACTGAACAGGGAAAATGAATGCCATGTAGGAGTTGTAAAATCTGAACTTCCTTGCACGCATAGCAACCCTTCAGACTTTGCTGCACTTTTTTCCAATAAATTGCATGCAGTATTATGGGGATCTATCAGGATTGTTCTTGTCTGATAGTGTATGCATTAAAATTATTTCACTGGTTGCCTTGGATGCTACGCACAGCATTCTGGGACAAGCTTTCTACAAAACTTTATCTTGACTATCAAATATGGGACTTTGCACAGTCTGATGTCATCTGATGTCATCTTGTTTAGAACAGAATCCAATCATAATACATAGTAATAAATATTACCAGTTTCCCCAAAACGAGTTTAGTTATTTCATGAATTAGATGCAGCTAAGAAATGATGGAATGGCAGATATTTTGTTTTGCTTTCTTGCCCCTATAAAAGTCTGTAAATAATTTAAAAGGTATTTAAGGATGAGGTTTACAAAATAACTGTATAGTGGAACAATGAGATGTACTCTTCTTGCCGCTCTTGAGAAGATTTGTTGGAATGATTGCAACTGAGACTCCATTTGCTCTTGTCACTTAGCTTATGTCTTGAAGCCCTGGTTGTAGCTTGCTTCATGTGCAAATATCTTTTGCTCATTTTTGGTTCTGACCACTACAGCCATTCTTTCTTGAATTGTATTATTCTTTGGTTTCTGTTTTTGGCATTTAAACTTTTTCTCTTTTTTTCTTCATAGAGTTCAGAAAATTTTCTGGTTCCATCTTACCATTACCAGGTTTTCTTTTACTTTTTGCATTGACATGCTTTTCTTATACAGTTTAATTCTTTCTGTTTATTTGGCACATCCCATAAGTGATTTCCTGTGAATGTGAACTATGGCCTGTTATGCATGCAGGAATTACCCCGCGGTTCTTCTCTTCACAAGGGAGTTTCCCTGCTCACCAGGGACTCATCCACTGCAAAGCTTTCCCATCCGAGACACCCGCCATTTCCCTGACCTGCCATTTGTCTTGCTGCCTGCTTCTTTTTTTCTCTCTTAAAAACAAACAAACAATCTTCAGGCTGCTCTGCTGGCCAAGTGTGGGAAGGAGTGCTGTTAGGTGGGCGGAGGAAGGCAGGAGGGGTGAGCAAAGCCACAGCGGGCTGAACACACACAACAGATCTTTACTTTCTTAAGAGAAGAAAATGGAAAAATTGCACTTAAAGAGGTTTGGGAAGCTGCATGGTTTTCCTGATCTTCCCACAGGGAATGTACACTCACCACGGGGCAGACCACAAGTGCATAATAGGCCTATGTCTCCTTGTGTATGGTGATCATAATATCTTTAGTACCAAACTACAAAGATGAAAAGTAAAGTCTGGAACTTCTGTTCTTCAATTGTAAAAAATAAATTAAGTTTTGTTTTCTTCTTACATTTGCACACCAGGTGGTTGTTAATGCCCTGATAGGGGCAATCCCCTCCATCATGAATGTGCTTCTAGTTTGTCTCATATTCTGGCTGATCTTTAGCATTATGGGCGTAAATCTGTTTGCTGGCAAGTTCTACCACTGTGTTAACACTACAACGGGCGAGATGTTTAATGCCAGTGAAGTTAACAATAAAACTCAGTGTGAAGAGCTCATAGAAAACAATCAACCTGCCCGGTGGAAAAATGTGAAGGTCAACTTTGACAACGTGGGAGCTGGTTATCTTGCTTTGCTTCAAGTTGTAAGTAATTATTCATTGTACTCACTCATTTAGGAAAATATTAGAAAATTATTGCATTATATAGTCAACATTAGTTTCAATGGGAAAGCACTTCTGGGCACTGAATTTCCATGTGTGCTCAAGAGCTTGCACGCATGGAAGGATCTGCCTTGATCAGGTTGTATGTTACATTCGCAATGCTATTATCAAAATGTTGCATTCGAAAAATAAAATTACCTGTGGACTAACCTTTTTGTTTCCCACATTATGAAAACACATGCTGTAAGCTGCGGAGGCTTATCTGGGGAATTCAGATTAGCCTGTACACTCCCACACACGCCAGCTGGGTGACCTTGGGCTAGTCACAGCTTCTCGGAGCTCTCTTAGCCCCACCTACCTCACAGGGTGTTTGTTGTGAGGGGGGAAGGGCAAGGAGATTGTAAACCCCTTTGAGTCTCCTGCAGGAGAGAAAGGGGGAATATAAATCCAAATTCCTCCTCCTCCTCCTCCTCCTCCTCCTCCTCTTCTTCTTCTTCTTCTTCTTCTTCTTCTTCTTCTTCTTCTTCTTCTTCTTCTTCTTCTTCTTCTTCTTCTTCTTCTAGGCAGTAGCAGACCACCCCATAAACATGGTCTGCCTAATAAACATTGTGATGTGATGTCACCTCATGGCAGGGTCAAATGTCCCCAGGCTGCGGCCATTTAGTCACATGGGGGGCAGAAAATCGCCCCCACATCCCTCCTCCTTCCCCCATTGTTTGGTTGTGGTAGTGGAGTGTGGCCGCCCATACGGGGGTGGGGGGGGCAACTCAGATTTTGCACTGGGCTACATTTTCCCTAGATACACCTTTGTCTCATGGGTCAGAAATGACCCAGTGCTTGAACTACCCTTACATTTAATAGTAGTATACAATACAGCAGCTTGCTCTGTGTCTGTTATAGCTTGTATCATAAGCAGTAAGGTTGATGTAATAATTGTAATTTAAGGAGACATCCGTATAAGGAACATAGAGGATGGGAGATTACAGAGGCTCCCTCCAGATTAGAGGGAAGGAGTGACAGGTAATAAAAGTGGGAGAGTATGTTCCTTTGGCAATAAACTATTGCATTTGGTTTTTTTCGTATAACTAAACACCTAACTTACCATCATTAAAAGCTTAGGAGCAGCAGTGGCATAGGAGGTTAAGAGCTCGTGTATCTAATCTGGAGGAACCGGGTTTGATTCCCCGCTCTGACGCCTGAGCTGTGGAGGCTTATCTGGGGAATTCAGATTAGCCTGTACACTCCCACACACGCCAGCTGGGTGACCTTGGGCTAGTCACAGCTTCTTGGAGCTCAGCCCCCCCCCCACCTCACAGGGTGTTTGTTGTGAGGGGGGAAGGGCAAGGAGATTGTAAGCCCCTTTGAGTCTCCTGCAGGAGAGAAAGGGGGGATATCAATCCAAACTCTTCTTCTTTTGCAATCTAGCCAATACTCATGTGGCTTATTTAACTAAATTATTTTGAATTTAGTTAGTTACTTAACTGCCAGGTCCTGTGCTGCTCAGATGTGCTGACATCAGAGCAGCGAAGGGAGTGGCAGTCAGAGTCACTATGACATTGTTGCAGTGGCGTAGCTTCAACAGGACGGGGGGCTGATGCCCTGGGGGTGCGATGTGGCGGGGGTGGGTGGCACCGCGGCAGGGGCACAGGGTACATGCGTGCCCTGGGTCCAGGTCCCCCTCGCTCCGCCCCTTCATTGTTGTGTTACAGCAGTCTAGCCGTTGGCTTTTTAGAACCAGGAAGTTGAAGAGGAAGAAGGAGACTGCAAGAATGGAGAAGCCCAGGTTGAAAGGAAGGCTAACTTGATTTCTCAGATATTCCAAGGTTCACTACATTGAATGCTTTATATCTGTTAACATAACCTATTGTTTTTTTCAACTGTGATTAATATTTGAATTCTTCATAGGCCACTTTTAAAGGATGGATGGATATTATGTATGCAGCTGTTGATTCACGGGATGTAAGTACCATTTTACATGGGTGGATGTGAACTATATAGCCTGAATATATATTTCATGCATTGCTTTCTGTAAGTCAGGGGAATCCACCAAGCTATACTTGTTGTCAAGGAGTTGCTAATTCTTCTTTAATAGATAGGTAAACACCCCCCTAGTCTTGTTAAGCTAAGGAATGAAAAACTACTGGTTCATCATTTACAATAGAACAAAATATTTTAAAGATAACTAAGTATAAAGATAACATTCCAGGCCCTGCCCTTTTTAATTAAATTATTTTAATGAAGGAAATAGTTTTATATTTAGTATCTGCTCTAAAATAATATATGTTTCAAATGGTCTGTAGGTGGAAGATCAGCCCATGTATGAAGAGAACCTGTACATGTACCTCTATTTTGTTATCTTCATAATTTTTGGATCATTTTTTACCTTAAACCTTTTTATTGGTGTCATCATAGATAACTTCAATCAGCAAAAAAAGAAGATAAGTATTTTAGGTTTTTTTCTCTCTGTATACTTTTAGAAATAAAACTATAGATGTGTTAAAACTGCCAGATCGTAAATTTTGCTCAGCATGGTCTCCCTAGATGAACAGGCATTTTTCATTTCTTTTAAATAAACAAAAGATTGCCATTTATTTTACCCCGAGTTTATCTACCCTGTGGTAACTGCAGCATCAGTTATTCATTTTGTAGAATGACATTGTGGAGTGTTATGCTACATTTTGGCATGCAGGTAGCTCTCAAAAGTAGCTCATGGTATTTAGTAGCTAAGAATGTTTACTACCATTATTGAAGCAAATATAAAATTAAAGGAGAAGAGAAGCACACAGACTTTTCATATACAAATCAACACTGCAGAAAGGAGAACTTGTGGAGAACTTCGTGCAGTCAGGAGAACTTGTGGCCACAGTTGGCCAGTTTAGATATGATGACAAGCTGCTGTTTACAGAAAACTGAAAGTAAAGCTATGTGTAAGATGCATGGAGGAGCACATGGGCCTGCAACAGTGGTGGGATTCAAATAATTTAACAACCGGTTCCGGTGGTGGGATTCAAATAATTTAACAACTGGTTGTTTACAAGCACCATTTTAACAACCGGTTCTGTGAACCTGCTGAATCCCACCACTGGCCTGCAGGTTTCTTTGATCCTCCATACCATAGTCTGTTATCATCTGAATCATAGCTTTGCACAACATTGCTTTATTGTATAATTGGTTTCCTTGAAATATAAGCTTGAAAATCTATCACCAGACTATTCTATGGTATGTTTCCAGTTAATTATACAGTGATGGAAGAAGATCTATAAACTTGGTTGTAACTGGTTTTTGTTTTGTCCCTTTACTTTGGAGGGCAAGATATCTTTATGACAGAGGAACAGAAGAAATATTATAATGCAATGAAAAAGTTAGGCTCTAAAAAGCCTCAGAAACCTATCCCCAGACCAGGGGTGAGAATTAACGTCTTTATCATATTATTTTCTTGGTTTGTTTCCGGATTTCTGCTTTAATGTTTAAATGTGCTCACACCATATATTTCCTAACGTTTTGATTCAAGTAATTAATATAGTTCACAACATGACCATTAGGCACATGGAATAACAGGTAATAGTGTTAATATTTTACTTTATGATTTTCCTGAATCCTGGTACAAATTGTAGTCCAGAATCCTTAGACAAAATTGAACTGTTGATCTCTATTTTGATTGTATTGCAATGAAACAATAACTACAGTAATCATTGTTTCACAGAAAAGAGGGTGACAGGAAGCAGATTTAACTGTCTCATCTTCAAAGAAAGTTATCCTGTGAGAAAAGGATGAAACTTTGTTAACAGAAATGTGGTATCTTTAGCATATTTGTATTCGTGATCTGAACATTTTGTTTTGGATTTTGCAGAATAAATTCCAAGGCATGGTTTTTGATTGTGTAACAAAACAAGCCTTTGACATCAGCATCATGATTCTTATCTGCCTTAACATGGTCACCATGATGGTGGAAACAGATGACCAAAGTAAAGAAATGGAAACCATTTTATACAGGATTAACTTTGTGTTTATTATCCTTTTTACTGGAGAATGTGTGCTCAAATTGATTTCCCTCCGACATTATTACTTCACCATTGGTTGGAACATTTTTGATTTTGTGGTTGTCATTCTGTCAATTGTAGGTAAGAACATTTGTTTTCAAAAATGATTTTTTAACGGAAATATTTAAAAGGATTTACACAGAACTTTGATAACATTTGTATAGGTCTTGTAAGTTCCCTGATCAAGATACAATTTTTGTATCTTTGCAACCTTGTAACATTGCATTATCAGTTGCCAAGTCTGAGATAACATGAGATATAAGTGTTTTAAATAAATACATTTGCAGCCCAATATGCAGCCCACAAGTTTCCTTCTGCCTTATAATGCAATTTGCCATCCACACTGTCTGGTACAAATGAGAAGCACATTTAAGGCCTCTTATGCAGAAGCATGTCCATATCGCTGTGTACGTACTTTTTCCCTGATGTGCCAAGAAGATCCAAATATGTATCTCCCTTGGTGGAATTAGTACTGTATCTAGGGGGAATTAGTACTGTATCTAGGGGGCAGAGGGGTCATTTGACCCAGTTGCCATCCGCCTGGGTCACATGGGGGCACATTTTGGCCCCGCCCCCCTGTGCCCACTCCCTGGAGCACCCTCCCGGCCCCCCTTGGCAGCTGCTCCCTGCCCACTCCCAGTCTTGGGCCCAGGACCTGCGGTGGCAGCTAAGTTGGATCCTTTGATTCTCTTCTAGATGTTGTCTAGTGGAGAATTATGGTTTTCTGATGGAAACTGTGGCAATTCTTTGTCTGATGGACAATTGCTTTCTTTGTTGAAGGAAGAGATTTTTTTCCATTAGAGGAAGACCTGGGGGAGGGAAGTCACAGGATGCAGCCCAATGTTTCCCTCATGTTCACACATCATAATGGAGAGGGGCAGTCTAGAAATTTCATTGATAATGATGATGATGAATGTGCACTTAATCTATTTTTACTGTGCAGTGCCTTTTGTGAAAAGTCAGAACTGTACATTGTGTCCCGTTGTATTTACAGCTACAAAATATATTCATGTATCATTGCATATGACCAGGTGCCCTCTTTACTCTTAAGTGTAAGTAATTATTTATATAGAAAAACTCTCAGAGGTAAAGTGGCCCTAAAGAGAATATAGTTTTGACTCTACATGTATACTAGCCATAGGCCCCTTCCATATGTGCAGAATAATGCACTTTCAATCCACTTTTCAGCTGGATTTTGCTGGCAAAATAGCAAAATCCACTTGCAAACTGTTGTGAAGATGGATTGAAAGTGCATTATTCTGCATGTGCGGAAGGGGCTGTAGACTGACATACTCTTACATCACACAAACCAATTCATTTTCATGTTCTAGAATACTTCCTAGTGTACTAACCTTATTACAATTCAGAGAACCAAAATGTTTTGCTAATTTTGCTGTGCTATATTTCAATAGCTTTAAAATGCCCTTAGGATAATTAAAGATAGATCAAGTATATGGTTTGTTGTTGTTAATTGCTAAGCTTCCTACCCATGAAATGCTTCTTTTAATGATTACTTGTATATCATATTAATCAGAAAGGCCAAGAACAATGCACTAATACTGCTGTGAGGACTTAGTTTAGCTTTAGCTACCTGTACATGGAATCCTGAGTTTAATTGCCAAAACACATTCCAATTATAATAATAATAAATGACAATGCTGTAAAACTAGTGCAGTAATTCAGTATATATTATTCTTTTGCAGGTATGTTTCTAGCAGAGATTATTGAGAAATACTTTGTGTCTCCCACCTTGTTCCGAGTTATCCGACTTGCCAGGATAGGTCGAATCCTGAGGCTTATCAAGGGAGCCAAAGGGATCCGTACTCTGCTTTTCGCCTTGATGATGTCTCTTCCTGCCTTGTTTAACATTGGTCTCCTGCTTTTCCTTGTCATGTTCATCTATGCCATATTTGGAATGTCCAACTTTGCCTACGTCAAGAGAGAAGTTGGGATTGATGACATGTTCAACTTTGAAACTTTTGGCAACAGCCTGATCTGTCTCTTTCAGATCACCACCTCTGCTGGGTGGGATGGTTTGCTAGCCCCCATTCTCAACAGTGGGCCCCCAGACTGTGACCCTGAGATTGATCACCCAGGAAGCTCAGTCAAAGGAAACTGTGGCAATCCTTCTGTGGGGATTTTCTTCTTTGTCAGCTACATTATCATATCATTTCTAGTTGTGGTAAACATGTACATTGCTGTTATTCTGGAGAACTTCAGTGTCGCAACAGAAGAAAGCGCTGAGCCTTTAAGCGAGGATGACTTCGAAATGTTCTATGAAGTCTGGGAAAAGTTTGACCCAGATGCATCCCAGTTTATAGAGTACAGCAAACTCTCTGACTTTGCCGCTTCACTAGATCCTCCTCTTCTAATCCCCAAACCAAACCATGTTCAGCTCATTTCAATGGATCTGCCCATGGTAAATGGTGACAGAATTCACTGCCTTGACATTTTGTTTGCCTTTACAAAGCGTGTTTTGGGAGAAAGTGAGGAAATGGATTTGCTTAGAGTACAAATGGAAGATCGGTTTATGGCTGCGAATCCTTCAAAAGTTTCCTACGAACCCATCACAACCACGTTGAAACGAAAGCAGGAGGAAGTATCTGCCACCATCATTCAGCGGACATTCAGGCGGTTCGTCTTAAAACAGAAAGTGAAAAAAGTGACTTCTATGTATAATAAAGGTAAGTGTGAAGATGGAGATCTCCTGCCCATCAAAGACATGATCACTGACAAGCTTAACGGGAACACCACTCCAGAGAAAACGGATGAGAGCAGCTCATCCACCACCTCCCCGCCTTCTTACGATAGTGTCACAAAGCCAGACAGCTATGAACAAAGCAAAGATTAGAGGGACTACAGAGGTAAAGATGTCAAGGCTAGCAAAAAGTGAAACGAACTTTTGAATTTTATTGGACTGTGTGGGGGAGGGGGGAAAGTTTACAGCCTTTGAAAAGGATATACTCATCTGCTGGATTCTGACGGGAGATTGATGCCAAACTGTCACTTTTAACTAATATATATTTTCGAAACAAATCTCTAACGGTTAGTGCCTATAACACGACAGTGTCCCCTGGCGTCGGACTGTAACTCTATTGAAACAGGGTAACGGCCTTGACAGCGAGGTACCGCTCTCGCTGCACTTGATTTTGTAGAAGGGAGTCAGTGTGGCTGACTGGATCATGGGGAATAAGTCGTGTGAGGCTACAACTGGTGTGTTTAACGTGTTGCAAGACACTTAGTTCAGTAAGTGTATCCACTGTGTGTATTTCAACTGCCACATTTGCCATATTTTTACCAAAAAAAAGAAGTGTTGGTGAATTTATCATTTTTTTTAAATTCGCAGGGTGTTTATTATTATATGTGACTATTTTTGTAAATGGGTTTTATGTTGCAATGGGAGGGAGGGGGGGTTTACTAGGACCTGGCGTTCTACTTTCTGATTCTCTATAATGTACAGACAAAGAAGCAGTTTGCATGAGGGGCATGCCACAATTACCCCCTGCATAGAAAGAGTGTGGTGTCATTGGCCAAACAACAAGAGGTTTTAAAAAAAACTTTTTAGTCTTAATATAAAATACAGTTTTCAGTACTTCTGTATGTCACTGGCTCTTTTTCTTTCTTTTTTAAAAAAGATTTTACACCATTGTGATTGGGCAAATCTTCTTGTGCCTGAAATTTATAAAAATTCCAAAATGTGTTATTTTTTATGCCGGTCACCAAATCCAAGCATGTTAAAAAAACAACACCTTTATCCTAGGGATTAATCTGAATCCCACCCCTTACCAAAGGTGGGACCTTCTCTGCACTGGACACCTTTTGTGTCACAGGTTGATTCCCAAAATAGATTAAATTCACAGCAGCACAGTTTTAGTGTGCTATGAAAGTAGAAGACAAGTACAGAGAAGGTGACCTACATGCCAAATCAAGACACTGATGAAACGATGTGGGGCACTAAAATAGTGCATAAATATTCCCTGAAGAAAAGGAGCCGAAAAGTAAGGTCTTAAAAATTCTACTTTTGTCTTAAAGTACTGCTTATTTATCTGCTTTCAGTGCAGTTTTACAAGATGATATAAATACTAATTTTACACAGTTGTATATATTTGAGATTACCAATGGGTGGTCCAGACGAAATGTATTCTTGCAAACAGGTGCCACAGCTGGTCTCGCTTGCAAGCTCTTGACAGGTAATATCTTGTATTCTGTACTATTATAGATAATTTGGAGAGTGTCGATGCATGTGAATATTGCCTTTAGCTACTACTGTACTTTGCTCCTCCCACTGCCCACGTTTCTTTTTTTTTATAGGAAGTGGTGAATGAAATCACCTAATTTCTTCACAGCATTAAGCAATATTCTGCATTTATTTATGAACATTCTACTTCTTCTATTTTTCCTTTTTCCTTTTTAAATTTTTCAAATGGCTACTATATGATGTAGACCAAGATTGCATAGGGTATACTGTTTAACCCGTTGGCAGTATGGCTAGCCTATATAAATAATGTAAAAATAAAAGGCAGTGTTCATGTACATACATTTTAAGTTCAGGTTCATGTAATTTTTATTTTTCCACAGTCATTTTGCTTACTTTACATTCATTGTAACTTCAACCGAGACCTCCACAATGCAGAAGAATAAAGACATGATTGAATATTTGTTGAGGGTTTTCCTTGGTGAGATACTGCAGTAATGCATGCAAAACCTTTTTAAAGCTTCGCTCTCCCAGCGGCAGTCGCAGTGCCAGCAGTCAACCTCCTACCTGAAGATTGGGGGACTCTGAAGCACAACACAAGAGGCACAAGCGATCACCACCAGAAGAAAAATGGGCTTCCACCAGCCTGTGTATTCATGTAAGGTGTTTGCACACACCACTCTCTACCTGCCAGCTCCTGAGAATAAATTGCTGTGTAGTAGAACCAGGACTGCCCTGACTTGGATAGACCCTGGATAGTCTGATCTCCTCAGATCGCAGAAGCTAAGTAGGGTCAGCCCTGGCTAATACTTGGGTGGGAGGTCACCAAGGGTCATTATGTAGAGGAAGGCAATAGCAAACGTCTGTTAGGCAGTGGGGTGTCAGCATAATGCACGGGCACCAAGCGGGGGGGGGGGCGTCGGCATAAACAACGTTCACATGGACGGTCCCGGCAGGGTGGCAGGTGGTGGTGCAGCTGAGCGCCGTACCTCTCCTCCTAGCTTCCAGTGTGTCGCAGAGGCCAGGGGACACCCTCCGCAGTCTGGAGTGGCTCTGAGACACACCGGGAGCTTCAGGACGCAGCTGGTATAGAAATGGGCAGCCTTCCAGCCGCTGTCATTAGCCACTGACAGCAGTTGGAAGATGGTGGCGCCTCGAAAAACCTGCACTCAGGAGAAGCAGCGAGAGGAGGTTCCGGAAGCTTAGGCGCCTTCCCACGCTGCTCGGGAGTGGAATTAGGCTGGGCACTGCAGTGCAATGCAGCAGCATCGGCAGTGCGAACCCCTCCTCTGGGACGCAGTTTTTAGCATCCCTGGGGCGCTGTATTCCACCAGTGCGGAAACAGCCTCTGTCTTTTGCCTACTGCCTTGCCATAAGTGGGTTGCGATTTGATAGCATTTTACAAACATACAGAGCTAGGAAAGGGAAGTGGAAGAAGTATAGTTGCAGGATTAGGAAGTTACTATTAACAGGCATGATCTATTAAATCTGAAATTTCAATTCCATGTGTATCAGTCACTGATTGGATCTGCAATCACTGCTTACGAGATAAGACTGTTATCTGCAGGATGCCTTTTTCCAAGTTTTGATTCGCATAAACTACTCTTATTCCTTAATGCTTATTATACTGACTCATTCCACATACAAAACTCACAGTGTTTTCCCCTAAATAAAATAGCAAATGAGATATAATCTGATGAGGAATATATGTGTTGAATGCACAAGCCAAAGAAGTACAGGTAGCGTAGCCTGTTTCCTTCCAAAAAGCTCTTGCCCCTCAATGTGACTTTTTGCACCTTCGGAATAATGCACTTTCAATGCATTCTGATGCTGGATTTTACTGTGTGGAATAGCAAAATAGCAATTTCAAACAATTGTGAAAGTGGATCGAATGTGCATTATTCTGCATGTGCAGAAGGGGCCTTGCATAAAGAAGTTTTCTACTGACACCCAAAAGTACTGGGGCTACATTTTAGAAAACCCGCAAAATCTTGTATGGCCAGCAATGCTTAACAAATATATTGTGGCATAAGCTTTCATCGATGGAGCCCGCTTCATCTGTTATATGCGACATTACAATCATGGCAAAAAAGGAATGAATATTTTATTTCTATTGTATACTGTAATTGTGTGTTGTCTCATTTTATTGTTAAAGATATAGGAAATTCATTGCTACCACTCAAGAAAGTGGGTCTAATATTAAACTTGAATAGATGTCAGTATAATAGCTTGGCAGAAGTACTATTATGAGGCTTTGCCCGCATTTCCTGGGTGTGTGTAGCCAAGAGAAATATATTCGTTGCCTTCGGTAGATTTTGGTTAATACAAAATCTTAGGTCTAGGGGTTTTAAAATGCTTTTTGTTTCTCTTGACAAAGAACAATCAAAAGGGGCCAAGTCAATTGCTGTCCAGTTTCACCCAACTCGGCTTTAACCATATTAGTGGCAGGCTGCCTAATTCAATGAAATGGTCAGCTCATCCCTCTGGCTAGAAAGTGACATCTAGCAGGCAACAGAGATTTGGGAAACTTACAAGACAGGGATGGCACTGCAGCTCCACCTCCAAAGAGGCAACCAGTGGTGCTTCAGGTGCTGTGGGAAGGATGGATTCCCTACCAGGGAAGGCTCAAATTTGCCTTGTCACCCCAGGGTGGCCTCAGTCCTTCCTGTTCCTGCAAAAGTGGTGTTCCCAGCCCAAAATTGCACTGGGGACCCCGGGAATGCCGCCAGACCACCCCTACCCATGTCAGCCTGGTCTCCTAAGGGGGAAGGGTGCTGGCACACACGGCAGGTTCTGAATTTGGGTGCTGCACAGTTGCATAATAGCATAGTAGCCTATATGCCAGCATATTCACTCCATACGCCGGCAGAGTGGGCACTCATGTTGGTGCAACCCCATGCCACTTCCAAGACTCCATTCTCCCCTCCAATTTGGATTACACCCTAAAAGTGCTAGAAAGTCTTAAGCAAAAACTTCTTTGACAAAGTGGGTGGGCAGAGAAAGATAATAAAACTGCTTAGCACAGAGAGGCAGTTCTCTTGTTTGCTATGGGGAAATTCTCTTTTTGGAAGACAGTGCATAGATGCTCAAAAAAAAAATCTCCACACCAGTTTGAGAGTTGGGATGGAACAAATCGTCCACCTGTAAGTTGAGTTTCCATCTGCTTTTGTTCTGGGGTTTTTTTTGCTTTTGGATCCTTTTGTCAACATCATTTTGTATGAAGGATGGAGTAAGTACATTTTGATACGTTGCTATACAATGACATAATGCACCAAGTATAAATATACATTGAGCCATTGCACTACAGAGTGGCATCCCAACTCTCATGAAAGTCAACGTTTTGTTCTTTGTCTTAGGAATCTCAGTAGAAGGGAGATAAAGAATGTTGCAGTAACCCGGTAAGGGACTGTTGAACTGCACTACAGCCTCTCCGGAGAGAAGGCAATCGCATGCGTCTCGACGGCAGAAAGGAGATTTGATGCATATATGGCCGGAAGACTATGCTATGAACAGTTGCATATAGCGGTCAGGCGAGGCAGGCATACTTAAACATCCTGGCCACTACACTGAGGTGTTTCGCAGTTTAATCAATGCTGGTGTAAATTTTTCACACACATGCTTCAGTCAAGGATAAGGAACATAAAAACCTTCAAATCACCAGAAAATGGCCATTCTTAAGTCCTATAGGAACAAAACATGTGTGCTCTGAGAAGAACTGAAAGCCATTATTCCATTGCACACTGGTTATCAACTAGGTTTCACACAACAGAGTTGTTCAGTACCATGGGAGTGGTTTCCTACTAAATTTTTCACAAATAAAAGAAGGCATGATTTTCTCTGATTTCTGCCCTCCTACATACTACTTGAGACAAGAAGCTACCATTAGAACAGAAATTGGAGAAACAGAATGGTCTCCAACTGTTTCTTCTGTTTGCAGAACATATCATAAGGAAAGCTGCATTAGATTTAGATGGTGGTGGAGTTAAAATTGCTGGAAAGAACATGAACAATCTAAGATATGCAGATGACACTACCTTACTGGCAGAAAATGAAGTGAAGTTTGAAAGCAAACTGTACTGGATAAAAGGTTAAAAGCAGAAAGTACCACAGCTTGGGATTACAGATGAGTATCAGTAAGATGAAGGCTCAGAAACCGAGGCTGCACTGGGGAATTGCGCAGCTGATGAAGAAATTGGGGTGTTCAAGATTTTCTATTCCTCAGAGACGCTGCATGACAGCAAACCAAAGGGGAAGACCCATCCTAAGAAATCCAAGAAGGAGATTGAAGGGATTGGGGAATGGCGCCATTAATGGCCAAGAAAAGGGTTTACTAAATGTAACAGTGTGTCATTGGAGACCAAGATGAAGAAAATTCAGGCCATAGTACACCCCATTTCTAGAAGCAGAGTAGGTTTTTATTTCCCGCATTTCTCTTTCTGAAGGAGAACTATCCAGAAACGGCAGCTAACACAATAGCCTTCCCTTCCCTCCCACGGCAGATGCACCCCAGGGGTAGGTGGGGCTGAGAGAGTTCTGAGAGAACTGTGACTGGCCCAAGGTTTCTTGTGGCAGAGCGCGGAAATTAAATCCAGTTCACCAGATTGGAGTCTACCGCTCTTAACCACTATACCATACTGGCTTTCTACTAGGTATGGGTATGAAAGTTGGACAATGAAGAAAGCTGGCAGGAAGAACGCTGATTCATTTGAAACGCAGTGTTTGAAGAGAGTTTTACAAATACTATGAACTATCAAAAAGAGGAATAAGGGAGTTCTAAATCAAATCAAGCCCGAATTCTCTGTAGAAACTAAAATGACTAAACTGTACTTTATCACACTATGAGAAGAAAAGAGTCACTGGAAAAGACAATAATGCCAGGACAAATTGAAGGTAGCAGGAAAAAAGGAAGACTCAACATGATATAAGATTGAATCAATAAAGGAAAACACAGCCCTCAGATTGCAAGACCTGAGCAAGGCTATTAAAAATAGGATATTCATAGTGTCTCTGCGTAAGTTGGAAAAGATGTAAATGGCACTTAACACACATGCTACATACATAAGTACCATCAAGTGACAACAGCTTACTGTGTTCTCAGAAATACTCTTTCAAGGCAAGTGAGAAGCAGAGGTTGTTTGCCATTGTCTTCCTCTGTTGCCATTCTTGGTGGTCCCCCATTCAAACAGCAGTTCTACTTCACATACAGAGGATCTGACCAATAGACCAAGTCATATCATGCTCTGGCTCCTCGCAGCTTTTCCTAACCCTCAAATGTACCTTCGATGCTTGCCCTTGTGCTGTTTCTTTAAGAGGGATTACTATGTGCAGAGCCCACAGAACATGACATCATGCAGCCACCCTCCATCCATCCAGAGTGTGGGGAGACTATTGCTTGAGCCAAACTTTCAGGGGTCCAAGTGACACTATGTAGCAACCTCAAAGATTTCCCCTCTAAAAAAAGAAGCAGACACAGGGCCTCAATAACATAGATTGGGGCTGTGAAACTGGGGAAAGAACGGGCAGTGAAATCTTCATCCCAGCACCATGAATGTTAAAAAAAGGTGGTTTACTACTTCTGAGATTTTACACAGCAGGAAGTGAGACAACAGAGCAGTAAAATGTGAGCATTTTGTTATCAATTCTGTCCAATACAGAGCAACACAACAATCCAGACCAAAGAAAATGCAGCTTTCTTCCATCTCAGCGGCTTCTGTCTGTTACCATGTAAAAATGTAAACAAAAAATGAGCTGTTGGTCTAAGCTTTACCACAGACGGCAACCAATGTAAGGTGTTCTTAATTTCAGGGATACTATGTACCTGTGCTCTTCTCCCTCTTGCTTGTTTCCAGCATCTCTAGCTTGTATAATCCCTAGAGTAAAGCCCCCTCCCTGTGGGATGCTGTTGCCATGGCAATGGGGCATCACCACCTGCACGTCCGCTCCACCAGAAGCAGGCGGTGGGAAGCTGGGACAGAATCAACACCTAATTTTGCTTGCTTCCTCAGACCATACCCTTGTAGCTGGATTTTTGAAACAGAGCATTGCATCCAGCATGTAGTAACCTATAGGTGAGATTAGGGGAAGGAAAATATAAACCAGAGTGGAATGAAAAGGGGCTAGCATTTCTTAGGAGAGAGGAGGAATTACAACTAAGCAAATTAAAGTACATTTGCATGAATTCCCTTTGGGACATATGCAAAGAAAATTGCAAAGGGAGGGGATACCCCATAATCAAACCAAAGCATAGCAGACCTTCAGGGCACAAGGATTTATTAAACTGAACATATGCACCGTTAGCAGGCAGAATAACTGTCTGTAACAGGGAACGCACTAATAGTGCAGCATGGTTCCAGTAGGTGAGAGCAGGAAAGTACAGATAACAGCCACAGAACTGCTAAATTCTCAATCTAAATTCAGTACAGAATGAAAAAAAAAGAGCGCCTTCACCTACTACACTTGCATTTAGCGATGGTTCTGTGTAGTCAGCTATTAGTATCATCAGATTAGACCCTGAAAAAACTTAAAGACTCAGAGTTTTAAATCCCTGTTTTAGAGAAGCGGCCCATGAACTACATATTATATGTTTCCCTGGTGACATCTCAGGTTTGGGTGGGAAATCATGCTTTGGAAGTTTCTGTCTGTCCTTGGTCTGCATGGAGCCCCAGTTTAGATCTATGACCACAGGGAAAAAAGAGGAATTAGAATATGCCATCAGCATGAATTTTCTCGACCTGTACCAGCCCCCCAAGAAGGGAGATGCCTATATGTCTTGTGTGGAAGTACAATTTACGTGTTCCAGTCCCGACACAGCAAATGCACTGCTTTTACCTTCTCCAGGTTGCAAAAAAAGAATTACAGTGAGTATGAATCTCTGCCCTCTTTTCCACATGCTGTGTTCCTGATCAAAACTGTGCGTGGAAAGTGCTGGAACATAATATGTAGTTAGGTCACCAGTCACAACTGCTGAATTCACACTAGTTCTTTTTCAGTCTAATATATCTTGAGGGTTCTTCTGAAGATTAAATAGACGGTGGTGGAAGCTGTGAATTTTTACCACAATGTGGGGAAAAGGATCTCTGCCTTGTCTTGTTTGACCTCAAGGTTTGACAATATTTAATTTAGAAGAAATCTATCCAGTCATGGTTTAGAATGGCAGTTGAGTAAAGTTTTTTAAAAGTAGCTGTCTTCAAGCGGGTACAGTTTTCCATCCAGAAAAGCTATGGAGTGACTTTACACATTCTCAGAGCTGAGACATTTACAGGGCTGACTGGCTGGTTGCTGTGCCAGTGATGAAGCCACCTTCCCTTTTCCCCATTTAGTTTCAAATTTCGCCCTCTTGGTAACCCTTCAAAATATAAAGTTCTGGGCTTTTCATTGGGTAATGCAGCCACCTTTAAGACAAAATTATCCAAACAAAGTGGCCACCATGTGTCAATAAACACAGGCTGTATAGCAATTAACTGTAAACAAATTCTTCTGTTTTTACATATATCTGTATCTAGTCTTAGATTATTTTGCTCTTTCCCAGGCTTAAAAAAAGAGGCTTAGCTACAGTCACAGTTTTAAAAAATTATTGTTGGGGATTCTTAAACACAAACCAGTTGGGTTCTTGTGCTGTTTACCAGACATGAGCAGGAAGGCAATTTTTCAATAGACTTTGTTGTCCCATTTATGGCTGTTTGGCAGGATGCTTCACCACATTCTTTCCTTTCAGTGTGGTACAGTTCAAACAGCTTTTCGCACATATGTGTTCTCACACTGTTCCAATTCCCTTCTTTGCTGTGCAGTTGGCAAGAAATTAATTGATCAGTCACAAATAAACATTATTTGGGAAAAGAAGAAGAAGGAGGAGGAGGAGTAGTTTGGATTTATATCCCCCCTTTCTCTCCTGCAGGAGACTCAAAGGGGCTTACAATCTCCTTGCCCTTCCCCCCTCACAACAAACACCCTGTGAGGTAGGTGGGGCTGAGAGAGCTCCGAGAAGCTGTGACTAGCCCAAGGTCACCCAGCTGGCGTGTGTGGGAGTGTACAGGCTAATCTGAATTCCCCAGATAAGCCTCCACAGCTCAGGCGGCAAGGCTGGGAATCAAACCCAGTTCCTCCAGATTAGATACACAAGCTCTTAACCTCCTACGCCACTGCTGCTTCCTTTAGTGTCGTTACATTGTCCTTAACTAAACTAATGGCTACTGATTGTTTGGACTGGCATATTTTTGTGCATGCATGGTTTTTGAAATACCCAATGAAAACCGGTACAGCAGGCATTTAAGTCATTTGGGGATGAACCCAACAGATGGAGTGGTTGGCTCACATTTGATTGTCACAGTCCAACATGGTAACTTCACAGTCCAACACGGTAATGAATGTTGAACGCATTCGCCGTGAAGCACTTACGTAAGCAAATCCTTGCCAGTATGAAACGATTCCACAAAACACAAAGGTCACAGACAAGAAATATAGAATGAAGTGAAGTGCTAATTTAATCTATCCAAAGTGCAAAGTGCAAACAATAAGAGAATTACTGCAAGTGATTCTCAAACATTGAGCAATATGTGTATTAGCCCAAAGTTAAGGAAAAATGTAACCAAGTGGCAAGCAAGGGATATGTGTACATATCTCAAGTTCATGTAAATTCAGAGAAAGATTCCCATGTATATTTCCTGTTTCGTGATCCTATGTACCACTTCCATGCAAGTAAGCTACACTTGCAGTATATAGATTGCACCATATATGGGTACTTGAAACACATATAGATGCGCATAGAAATGATAACCATATTATCATAAATAGGTATGATTATTTATCGTATTTATTCCAACTATTAGAAAATTTATTTATTTAACAATATTTATTATACAGAATTTGTTTTAAAGTATTTAAAATTATCAAATAAGGTATTTTTTACTCTTACATAGAAGACAACTATGTTTTTGTATAAATGTTTTAAGAGGAGCAAAATTGTAAATATCATGGATATCTCTTATGTTTATTCTTTGTCAGGATTCTGTCTACCCACACATGACAAGTTGGTGTATGCATGCTGACAAAGGGATGTAGGACCACAAAACGGGAAATACGCATGGGAACTCATCTCTGAATTTACATGGACTTGAGATACACACAGATTCCTTGCTTGCAACTTGGTTGCGTTTTTTCCTTAACTTTAGACTAATATGCAGATTGATGAATACTTTGTTCTCACTGGCAGTGATTCCCTCATCACTTGCACTTTAACTAGATTAAACTAGCACTTCACTGCATTCTATATTTCTTGACTGTGGCCTTAAACCACAGAGAACCGAAGCCGAAGCTGGATCAGGGACCGAGTCCATCTAAGTCCGGCTTCTCTGCTGCTGCGCCGGTGGCCGCCAGGTGCCTAACTTGGGGCCTCACGTGACTGCAGGATGTGGAAAGCAATGGCTTTCTGCGGCTGTTGCTCCCGAGCACCTAGACCAGGGGTAGGGAACCTGTGGCTCTCCAGATGTTCAGGAACTACAATTCCCATCAGCCCCTACCAGCATGGCCAATTGGCCATGCCTGACCCAGAGAGAACTGATGGGAGATGCTAATTCCTGAATTCCTGGAGAGCCACAGGTTCCCTACCCCTGACCTAGACTGTTAAGGCATTTGCAATCTCAGATCACAGAGGATCAAGATTGGTAGCCATAAATCGACTTCTCCATAAATCTGTCCAAGCGGCCTTTGCGTGGGAGGTTTGTGTGGTCAGAATATAGACCATCTGTGTTCCACCACACAGATATTTTTGTTTATTTGTTTATCCTTTGGTACAATGACAGGGCCAAAACAAACAAGTGGCTTTTTAAGACAATTCATGCAAGGAATTTTTCCCAACATGGAAATCATATATGGCAGGGGGAACAAGAGAATACATCCAGGTACATGTTCAGTTGGAACCAACATTGACCAGCAATGTTCACAAGGCTTTTTGAACTCCCATTGGCCCCACACATTCACCAGTATTGTGTGATTTGTCATTCCCCCTCCCTCCCCATTTAATTACTCAGGAAAGTTTTTTTTCCCCTCAGTATAGTTACTCAGGAAGTTAGGATGGCTGTGAGAAGCAGTCTCCTGGAAATGCAGTCAAAAGAAGGCCTTAAGTGTCCCCTCATTCCATATAAAACCTAATTCTTCTAAAGACTAAAATGCTGCATCTGCAAGTGGGTATCCCTTCCTGTCCAGCTACACAATTGCTTTCAGGGTTGGCATATTCAGCTTAACTCTGCCACCCTGTGGAGTACTACTGCTATAAAACAGTCTAACTGGGGAGAATCTCAAGCTGCTACAGTAATTGCTTCTCATAGGTGTCAGCAACAGTTCATGCACAATCTTGTAGTCTCATGTACCACCCGACTTATGCTACTCTGGGAAAACCATCCATATCAAAGACGTGCTGTACAAGAAGCTGTATGCTTTTTAAAATCCTGCTTTTCCTCCAAGCAGCTTAGGTGGTCATGCGCACAAGTCTTCCTTCCACATATACTTTGTCCTTGTTAGGCTGAGTGAAGGTGGCAGGCCGAGGTCAGCCACTAGGCTGAGGCGTCCCAGCTTGCCATGGTAACCACTACACCATTTACCTCCATTGTATAAGTCAGGAAAAGCGGGTGGGTTGTAGTTTCTCCTGCAAGTTCATAAGCCTCTGCTAAGCTAGCATTTTGCACAGGAGAGCAAAACCAGTGGCTAATCAACAACAACCTGGGGGCTTGACCTTAAAGAGAAAACACTAATTAGATACTAGATGTTTGTTATAAAGAAAACCAACAATAAAAATGTTAGTAGTAGTACAATATTTTCGAATCAATCTCTTTTTAATGACTGGAAAATAGAAACAGCAATGCCTGCGTTGTTTGCTTCTGCATTGGGATATTTTCCTCAAATGTCTTCATGGTCAGAAAAATGCAGACTGTAACTTAGTGGTATTTTTTTTAACATTGACTTCTTAGAATCATAGGCCCTTTCTGCACGAGCCATATACGGCACCCTGGGGACGGCAAAAACGCTGTCCCCAGGGAGCCGTTCGCACAGGCGGCACTGCTAAAACGCAGCAGCGCCAACCTGGCTCCCCTCCACCACCCCCAGGGCGGCGTCAGGCCGCCTCCAAAAACCTCCCTCCTGGAAAACAGCGTGTTCCCACCGGCACGGTGTGAATGGCACCGCCGGGAACACGCTGTTTTCCCCGTCCCTTTCCCACTCACCTCGTCGCCTTTGTTGCTCTACTGGACTGCTGAGACCCTCCCTCGCTGTCCTCCGACCCCTGGAGGTCGGCGGAGGAGGCAATGTGGCCGAGGTCTTGCAGGAGTCAACAGCATTTTGACTAAAAGGCGGCAATGAAAGATAAAGGAAGAAGGACCGAGAATAAGCGGCTCCATCGCCGGAGCCACCTCTCAGCGCGCCGGCCCTCCTTGCAGAGAGGCAGCTTACCTGCAGAGCTCCCGATGAAGCGGCCCCCACCCCTCCACCGGCCTTATTCCTGCTGGTGTGCAGAAATGCTGCCCTTTCTGCAGTGCGGAAGAGGGCCATAGGATGCTCAAGTCCCAAAGGGCCATCAAGCAGTGGTGGGGATTCAGCGGGATTTCAGCACCGCTCGGCAGAACCGGTTGTTAAAATGGTGCTTGTAAACAGCCAGTTGTTAAATTATTTTAATCCCACCACCAGAACCGGTTGTTAAATTATTTCAATTCCTGCAATGCAGGAACACATAATCAAAGCACTCCTGACAGATGGCCATCCAGCCTCTGTTTAAAAACCTCCAAAGAAGGAGACTCCACCTCACTCCAAGGTAGTGCAGTAATCCTGTCTCCTGTTCATACTGCCCTGCTATCACTAGCTTTCCATTAGCAAGTGGAAAAGATAGAGTGAAAAAAAATCTGGAAGCTGTCAGGAGTGACTCACAAAGATAACTCTACAATTTCCTCAAGACACAGTTGCTATGGCAAACAGGTAATCAGGGTTTTATATGCATCTAAGTGTTTTTAACTCCCCAGAAGCTGTGCACAGTCTGTATGTGCTCAATTCCACCACTGTTCAACAAGGCAACACCCACTAATTGCTGCTTCAGTGAAGATCTACCCAGAGGACTCTCTTGTTGAGGCATCTACTGTCATGGCTAGAGCAGAAAGGGAACCATTTCATCTTGAGTTGTTTTCAAGGTGTTGGTGTTGACCTTTAAGGCCTTACGCGGCCTGGGACCCTCGTATCTTCGAGACCTCATCACCCCATATGTTCCCACACGGCCTCTTCGTTCGGTAGAGGCCAATTTACTGGTGGTCCCCGGCCCCTCGATGATGCGGCTGGCCTCCACACGGGCCAGGGCCTTTACAGCTCTGGCCCCGGCCTGGTGGAACGCTCTCCCACCAGCTGTTCGGGCCCTGTGGGACCTTGGTGAGTTCCGCAGGGCCTGCAAGACGGAGCTGTTCCGCCGGGCCTTTGGAGAGACCAGCCGCTGATGGTGCCCCCCCCTTTTCTGGCCCCTACATCTGGGCCTATAACATCTATCAAGACCTGCCGTTCCTCCCTGGGGGGAAGAATTTAATATTAGGCACCGGGCGCCACCCATGCTTATATTTATCTTACATTTTAAATGTTAATGTTTAGTCAGTTTTCGCTGCTTTTATAAGTTTTAGCCTATTTATGATGTTTTAAAACTGTATCCATTATATGCTGTACACAGCCCAGAGCCCTTCGGGGACGGGGCAGTATAGAAGCCTAAAGTATAAATAAAAATAAATAAATAAAAAATCTTAGGAAGGGGCTGGCAATTAGGGATATGTTTCTGTGGAAAGTGAAGCTTAGGAACCTCATCTTATTGTTTTCTCAGCCAGGAATGAAAACACTGGATCTCTCTGATCTACCAGAGCCTTTCTATTACCGTAGCTAAGTTCTGGCAGACAGTTTAAACTGGAACCCAGAACCCAGACTGGCTAAGACTTTTGACACAAAGGATTGAAAAGGAGCTGTTCTTTTCTTTCTTTCTTTCTTTCTTTCTTTCTTTCTTTCTTTCTTTCTTTCTTTCTTTCTTTCTTTCTTTCTTTCTTTCTTTCTTTCTTTGTGTGTGTGTAACTGTGAGGGGCGTGCATCCATCCAAATCGCTACATATTCCATTCACAGACACCAATTTGCATTTTCCAACAGGGAGGAGAGATCAGATCTTCAGAGACTGTAAGATACAAGTTAGATTAGAAATCTTTCTCTGTTTCATTTGTTTTCTTAGTCTCTGCACCATAGTTCCATAACCTGCATATTCTCTAGAGGTGTGTTAGTAGAATAAAGCTTGCATTTGTTTAAGGTACTTAAAAAAAACCTGACTGGATTCCTACCTACATGCCGCAGCTGTGGTCAATGTTGCCAGAGAGCCCTTTTAGAAAGGGGAGGGGGGGAATAACCTGGAGGTAGTGGTAGAGAGAAAGACCCTCCTTAACCTCTTAGGTGAGTGTGGAACAAGAAGCTGGAGTAGATCTCTCATGCAGCCCCGCTCAAGTGTTTGTATGTGTGTGTGTGTTTTAAAGAAGACTGCAGTATTTTACTAGCTAGAGGGTAAACTCTGTGGCAGCACATCCCAGATGAGCTCTCTTCCCAAGCTCCATCACCCCAGGCACCACCTTCAAGTCTCCAGGAATTCCCCAAGTTGTGTTGGCAGTGCTACCGTGTTTCCCCGAATATAAGACAGTGTCTTATATTAATTTTTGCTCCCAAAGATGTGCTATGTCTTATTTTCAGGGGATGTCTTATTTTTCTGTGTTCTGTTCATCGGGCATGCTTCCAAACAAAAACTTTGCTATGTCTTACTTTCGGGGGATGCCTTATATTTCGCACTTCAGCAAAACCTCTACTATGTCTTATTTTTCAGGGATGTCTTATATTAGGGGAAACAGGGTACTATAGTTTGACGTCTTCTGGTAGTGGCTAACAGCAGGTGCACTCTGATCTGGAGGAACCGGGTTTGATTCCCTGCTCTGCCACTTGAGTTGTGGAGGCTTATCTGGGGAATTCAGATTAGCCTGTGCACTCCCACACACGCCAGCTGGGTGACCTTGGGCGAGTCACAGCTTTTCGGAGCTCTCTCAGCCCCACCTACCTCACAGGGTGTTTGTTGTGAGGAGGGAAGGGCAAGGAGATTGTAAGTCCCTTTGAGTCTCCTGCAGGAGAGAAAGGGGGGATATAAATCCAAACTCTTCTTCTTCTTCTACCACCTGCCTTATCTCCAAAGGCAGGGGCATAGAGAGCACATTTTGGAAAGTAGAGGTTAACTTGGCACGTCTTGAGCATCTTGAACGTCTTGAGCACAATTAACTTGGAACGTCTTGAGCACAATTCCTGAACGTCCGTAGTGTACAGGATGCGTTTACCATATCTTAACACATTTAACCCCTTACAGTTGCTGCGATGGCCAAATTAACAACCTGAGTTAGGTTCATATGGGGGGAAGTGAGAAACTAACAAGCTGAAGGTTCCC
Source organism: Sphaerodactylus townsendi (assembly GCF_021028975.2). Lineage (NCBI taxonomy): Eukaryota > Metazoa > Chordata > Lepidosauria > Squamata > Sphaerodactylidae > Sphaerodactylus > Sphaerodactylus townsendi. Next base: position 33,697,161 of record NC_059426.1, read on the forward strand.
AAGGGAGTCAGTAATTGAAATGGGATTATCACCAAAGATCAGATTTAAGATTACATCAATTAATGACTCTAACATTACAAATTATATTGTCTTTGGTAACTGATCAACCAAGATAGGAGATTTAATTATTCACTTCCTATCAACTTGAAAGGCTGCCAACCACACTGTGGTAATCTAATCTGAAAAATTAGCACGTTACAAAACGGGGTCTGGCTGCTGAAAACCACTGAGTGTAAGATTCTGACAGACTGGTGGCCAACTTCCAGGTAGGGCCTGGAGATCTCCTGGAAGCACAATTGACATACAGATGACAGTTCCTCCTGAGAAAATGGCTGGTCTGGAAGATGAACTCTATGGCATACACCACTGAGGTCCTTCCCTAGACCCTGCCCTCCCTAGGCTCCACCCCCAGATCTTCAGGAATCTCCCAACCCAAAACTGGCAAGTCTATGTAAAGATTCCAACATAACCCATTCTTTCTTTAAAACAAAAGAACTAGTTTGAGAGATAGGTGGAAATCACCAGACATAAATAAATAGTGCCTTCTTAACGGTTCATACACGCTTTAAACATTTTCAAGAATTACAAAAAAAGTACAATCTAGTTTTAGTGAAACAGAAAGAATTTAATTGAATGCCCTTCGCTGCAACTTCATTGTCCTTATGCCATTTCTCTTCCATTCTAGATAACTGACCAGTACTGGTATATGTACCAAACTAGACAGCCTGGAAAAATAAAGCAGAGCACAGAACGATTACTTAGACTTACATTCTACAGATGACAGTGCATCTTTCTTAATTGTGTGGAAAAAGATGTTTGACTTTTTAATCCTGGGATCCCCCCCCCACACACACACACACACAAAGACCATAAATCACTCAGCAGCCTAGATAGTCTGGCTAGCCTGATCTTGTCACATCTTGGAAGCTAAGCAGGGTCAGTCCTCATTAGTATTTGGATGGGGGACCACCAAGGAATACCAGGTTGTTATGCAGAAGGCGGCAAAGGCAAATGACTCCTGTTAGTCTCTGCCTGTAAAACCACACTTTATTGCCATAAATTGGCTGCGACACACACAAACACAGTTATCATCAATCCCATTTACGTGTGATGAGATGAATGACAAGAAATTGTTTACATAAGCCACGAAAAATCATTGAACTAAGCTCAATTGCGTGCAATGAGGGTCTGCTAGCATTTTTGCACTTGTTAAATTTTAAGGGGAATCTTCCTTTATTTCAAACCATCATTTGCACAGTACCGAAAACAGTTGTGCATAAGCGAGATGACCTAGTTTTCGGCATCTGCAAGTCTTCGCTCAAAGCTTGTTTTGTTACTAGAAAAGGCAATTAAAATTTAAACATGTGCAGGAGAATAATCTCGCTTTAGTTTCTTTGAACATCTGCAGGAGATAGGTGCTAACTACCATTAAACCCAAAGTCATATCAGGATTTTCTGTTAGCAAGAGATAATGGACAGCATTCTTACTGAGTGCCTGTCCTGGGAAGTACATGAGCGACAACAGGCCATAAACTGAGGGATGCTACAACAAAAATATTTAGCAGAAGCAGGTTATAATTGGAATATGTGTAAGTTCAGCCTGCCAAGTTAACCTGTACTTTCCAAAACGTGCTGTCTATGTTCCTGCCTTTAGAAATAAGGCAGGTGGTAACTAGAGATGAGGCATTTTCAGCTGCGTCACGTTACTTTTGGAATGCTCTCCCCCTTCCAACTCACCTGACAACTGCCATACATTTTAGATGCCAGGCCAAAATATATAGCTTTTATGCAGACATTTAACTAAGAGGCTTTACCTTGAAAACTGTTTTATGGTTTGCTTCTGGTCTGAGGTATGATTTATGGATAGTTTGGGTGGCATGGGTTGCCAACAGACCTGGAGAAAATTGTCCTGTCCCTTTTATAGAGATTTAATGTGTGGGAAAAGACAGGTGAACTTTTTCATGGCGGGCAAGTATGTTACCTCATAAATAACTTCTCATTTGCTGCACCAGCGTAGCTGCACATTGCAACACACAAAAGAAAAAGAAAAGAAAAAGAAACAGTTGGGCAATAACGAACATCTTGCTATAGATTGGTTATACTCTATGCCATGGAGAGAAAATGTGCCTGAGGGACATTGTATCCTGTGGGGCGCTCAGAAAATCTTCCCACAACCTGCTGGGCATCCTGCTCAGGATGGCAGGTTGGCAGAGTCTTCCTGACAGTGGATGACACGAAACTGACAGTGACTAGGGTGGAAGGAAGGGAAATAAAGTGTCTCCTGCCTGGCCATTGGTGCGGGAGTGGCTCCAACGTGGGGTTTTGCAAAAGAATGGCTGGTTTAGCCATTTTTGAAAATCCCAGGATGAGGGAAATAAAATGGGGCAAATTTGTTTTGGGGACGGGACCTGTGCAAAGTGCCCCCCCAACAGTTTGTATTCTGCCCTAGACTCATTCTATTTGCCCTGGGTGGAATCCACCTAGGACAGGTTTTCTCCAGGCAGCTGACAACTCCAGGTGCTCAACAGTTATTTTATGCTGTTTTAATGACCTTGTTTTCCCCCCGCCTCCGCCTGTTATGTTCATAAATTGATATGTTTTTATGGTATGGTTTTTTAATCTTTAAGCTGTCTCAAACAGGACTCTGGAAAGGCAGCATATAAATACCTCAGTGAATAAATAAACACTATTAACGTTATGACTCACAAAGCACGCAGTACGAGAAACACCTCAGTTAACAAATGCATTGAACAGAGAACTGATTTGGACATGGTTTTAATGGGGTCCTCACAAAGTCCCATATGTTTCTCAAAAACATGAAATGACATACAGTCGACTGTCAAATACTGAGAACCCGATCTTACTTAAAACAATAGCTTTGGGTGGCATACAATATTCAGGATGTGGGACAAAACACATGAATTACCAGAAAAACTACTACAATTGATCAGTGTAGGGATTTGCAAATCTGTTCAACAACAAACAGACTGAGGGCAGAGAGACATCACCTACCAGCAGAGTCTGATAAGTGTTCTCATGAAACTTAGCTGTGGCTCAGCAGGAGAGGGATACAAAGGTTGGCACAACAATGACGACCACTTCTGGTATGCTGACAGTGGACTTTGGTCCAATTATATCCCCACACTGTACTGAAATCCTGAAGCCTAACCTCATAAGTCTATCCCAGAAGGCCTTTTGTGGGCTCTGAAGCTTCCCACATTTTAATGGAAAATCTTCAGCATTTGTTTTTAAATGGTTTTTCTTCAGAGCAGGCAGGCAGCCAGTGATAAAACCCCAGAGCAAACCTTGCTCTTTAAAAAAACCTAGGCTAACTGTATATACAGTTCCCTGAGGGGCATTTCATAAACTTGGCAGATGCACAGTCCCTGGCAGTGCAGATCCAATGAGTGTGTTGTATAAACCAGAAACTTCAACTTGACTGTATTAGTTGAAATAAATTGGTATTCATTTTGCTGCCTGCTTCAGTAACGAAAAGATCACTTTTGGAATAACATAACTGTGGAACAGATTATCAGTAACAGGTTTAAATGTCATGCCCACTAGAGTTACCAGCTTAAGGTTGGGAAGTTCCTGACGATTTTGAGGACTGGACTTAGGGAAGGAAGGAACCTCTGACAGTGGCATAGGTAATGGGGAAGCAAGGGGGGGTGACTGCTCCTCTTCAGCAGATTTTTGAAAAATTGAGTTTTTTCCAGCCCAACACCTGCCTCTCCAGCTTCGCTCAGGTGCACCCCCATCTTTGCTGTGTATACCTTTTCTGTTCAGCCATCTAGGTTCCCCCGCATGAGCTGTGGTTGGCCTGGCTCCTTACTTCCATCTTCTTGGGCTCACTGTAGTTCATTGTGGCTTTACCCTCCTGCTTGGTCCACCCAGAGGCCAACTTGGGAGTGGCCAGTGGCAGGGGCGGAGCAAGAGTGGTGTAGGAGGTTAAGAGCTCGTGTATCTAATCTGGAGGGTTTGATTCCCAGCCCTGCCGCCTGAGCTGTGGAGGCTTATCTGGGGAATTCAGATTAGCCTGTACACTCCCACACATGCCAGCTGGGTGACCTTGGGCTAGTCACAGTTTCTCAGAGCTCTCTAAGCCCCACCTACCTCACAGGGTGTTTGTTGTGAGGGGGGAAGGGCAAGGAGATTGTAAGCCCCTTTGAGTCTCCTGCAGGAGAGAGAGGGGGGATATACATCCAAACTCCTACAGGAGAGAAAGGGGGGATATAGAAGAAGAAGAGTTTGGATTTATATCAACAACAAAGTAAACATATTATAAATAACAACAATAAATAATACACACACAGGGGATCCCAAATACAATAATATCAAGTCTCTGTAATAAAGGTATCACTTTCAAAGAGATCCACTAATGGTGTAGATGTTCAAAAAAATGGTTTGTTTATGGGGTCACCCCTTGCCCCAGCTGTGCTAAATTATATATGTGGAACTTTGAGTCTACATTTACCATGTCTAACAGTAATCCCTTTCGAACAGACATCCTTTACTTTAAAAGATATATAGATGATCTTTTATTGATTATGACACCAACCAGTAATTTGAAAAATTTAGTCACTTGGCTAAACACATTAGAAACTTCCACAGAGTTTACAGGACAGAGAAGTTCCAGTAGAATTAATTTTTTGGATACCACCATTTATTTCAATGACTTACAACAAATAATTTTTGTGCCTTATCACAAACCAGTTGAAAAGAACATGGCTCTACATTACAATTCCTATCATCCCAAACATCCTCTAACAATTTGCCTTACAGTCAACTGTTTAAAATAAAACGCAACTCCACTAATAGAGAGGTATTCCAAATTGAAGCCAATAGAGTGCTAACTAATTACAGTAGAAGAGGATACCCCCAAAGAATTTTATACAGAGCAATGGCAAGGACTGAAAATCAACCTAGAACACAACTCTTGGAATATAAAAGGACATCCACTCAAAATAGAATTACATGGCCAATAAATTACACCCCTAATGCTATTAGTCTAAAAAAATAATTAATAAATATTGGCATGTTTTAGCACATATTCCTGGCTGCACTATGCCCCCATTGGTGGCCTTCCGCCATACAGATAATCTCAGACAATTTTTAATAAGAGCTGACATACGCAAAACAGAACGGCCTTTGCCCTCTGTCACTGGACATTTTAAATGTGGCCATTGTAGCCTGTGCAATATGTCATTAAATACTACAGAAATACGAGATCCACAACATGATAATAGAATCTGGAAAGCGTCTCATTTTTCCACATGTAATGCCAAACAATGTGTATACCTTATCATCTGTCCTTGCAAGCTCTCTTATGTGGGGATGACCACCAGATCTTTGAAACAAAAATTGTATGAGCATATTAGCGTTTTGCGCACTAAGAAAGAAGAGGCACCATTAACTAAACATTTTTTAGAAAAACATCACACCAAGAGAGATTTCAAATTTATGGTTTTGTTCTTATATAGTTGTAGGCACAGAAGGAAAAGAGTGAAAGTAAGAAGGAAATAGAAAGTGGTAGAAAGTGAGAGAAAGTGAGAGAAAGAGAGAGAAAGAGAAAAAGGAAATGATTTTAGATTTACCAGAAGGTTATTTCTTCCTTCTCCCCATTATTTAGGAAAATAATGGAGAGAAAAAGATTCTGGCAGAAATACAGCTTAAAGTCATTTCACAGAATCATGAAAAAGTGTCTTTGTTAAGAAAAAGCATTCAATGTTCCTGCATTCCAGAAAAAGATACTTTTAATGCTTGTGTGCAAGTAAAAGGCTCATGAAAATAATATCTTCAACTAAAGCACAGACCCAGAAAATAGAAAATAGAAATAAAGCATTTAAATGATTATTTCAACTGAAGTATACTTATATGTAACTTAAGCAAGTTTTCTTGAAGACATTTTAGTGTTAAGAATTATGGCTCAGAAATAGCAAAGGTACTTTGCTTTCCCAAAACAGCCCCTATTGTCTCTCTCTTCTTCCCACATTCCAAAGAAAAGATACTTTTACTTAGCAATGAGCTGAGAAAGTGTGTGTGTAGAAAAATAAATCTGACAAAAGCAGAGATTAAAAGCAAAGAAAGAGAGTCAAGCCATAGTGAGGAAACTATATATTCTTAAAGAATGCTATTTAACAATGTATATGTCGCATGCATGATGGGAATATTGAAACGTCATGAATTGACAGGGTTTGGCTTTGCAACATTTATGATGCATCAGCTGTCTTTATCCTATAAGAACTGTGACTTTTGTATACTCAGGGCGACTCCTCTGATTCTATAACAGACCCTTTGAGGGTTTGGAATAAAAATTATTTATTTAATTAGCCCTTGTCGGCTCAAGCTTATTAGCTAACTATTAGTAAACACGTTACTCTGTGGTAACATAGGGGCAATGTTGAAGATGTGAACACTGTCAAACTTGTATTACTTAGACAGGAGGCTTGGTGGATCCATCTGCTAGACAGTTGCCAAACTGGTTTGAATAAGGACCTAGATTTGCATGGGGATGTGTGGAGACTCGTTCCATCAAAGACACTGACACATACTTGTTGGAAAAGAAATCGGCCGCAGCCCAAATTTATTAACATATAACAAAACTTTGAAGCTGGGCGAGCATAACAGAGCACATCCTGGCCCCCCAGGCAGCAAACCGCTGACCTGGTTATAGGGCAGCCCCAGCTGACCCCTTAGGCCCTTCGGACAGAACCCCTGTCCGGCACATCCCCCGAGGGAACCGGAACAGGAAGTTACTAGATGCCACATGGACATGAAGCCCAATTTGGCTGACTGCCACCTCCTCTTCCGGCAGCGAGAGCTCTTGGCATGGCCCCAAGGCTTGTCTTCACAGAGCTCTACTCGCCACCACGGACCTCATATGGAGGCCCCCATGGGAAGGTCTGGCATGCAAGCTACTGCCTTCCCAAAATAGGATGTGCCTCTTAATGCCCAAACCCGCCCAGCGAACTGCGACAATATACAACACAATAAAGAACCCTAATAATCCTTCAAATTGGGAGTGGAGGGAGGGCCAGCTTTGAAAGCAGCCCGGCCTCGAAGAGGTCGGTTCCCTGGACTTAGCAGCCCGCTTATAGGCTGCTCAAGGCGCCCCTGTCACGCGGCCGGCACCCGGCCACGCGGACAGCCTCAGTCGGCAGCCGGCGGCGCGGAAGGAGGCTTCCACTCGTTCTCCTCCCCTTGCAATGGCATTGCCTCCAGGCTGGAAGCCTGGGGCGATTTGCATGGGATGTGTGGATGACTCACGTTCCATCAAAGACACTGGACACATACTTGTTGGAAAAGAAATGCGGCCGCAGCCCAAATTTATTAAACATATAACAAAAAATCCTTTGAAGCTGGGCAAAGGCTACCAGAGCACATCCTGGCCCCCCCCCAGAGCAGCAAACCGCTGACCTGGATTTATAGGGCAGCCCCAGCTGACCCTTTAGGCCCTTCCGGACAGAACCCCTGTCCGCACATCTGGCCGAGGAACCCGGAACAAGGAAGTTACTAGATGCCACATGGGCGCCGAAACCCAATTTGTGACACTTCTCTCAAAGCCGGCAGCGGGCGAAGCTCTTGGCACGGCCCCAAGGCTTGTCTTCAAGAGCTCTACTCGCCACCCGCGGACCTCGGACCTCATATGGAGGCGCCCCCCTATGGGAAGGTCCGGCATGCAAGCTACTGCCTTCCCAAAATAGGATGTGCTCTTATGCTCCAAACCGCCACCGCAAGCTGTTAAAACCAACAGCTCCGCCTCCCAGCTTCAGCAGCCCAGAGTCATTATTGAACAGCTCAGTGCTGCGCCGCAAAGCCACTCGCAACAAGAGCATAATCAGGCGTCATTTTGCTCAGTGCGTACGCGGGAAGTCACTGCAACAGAGCAGCTCAGTTTAAACTCAGTGCATGCTGCTAAAGCCATTGCAACCAAGAGCAGCTCAGTGCATGCCGTGAAGCCACTGCAACAGAGCATATCAGAGCATAACCAACATCATTTCACCAGATGTCACTGACGTCAATCTGATAAAGTGTACTCTATCGGGCAAAGATCTTCCAGCCTACCAAGGCGCTATAGGATATATCGCTATGGGGAATAACATCCCCTCCCATATCCTGTACAACCCTGGGCTGCGGACCGACAAGCCTTAACCTTTGGCTCTGTGTTGTTTTCACTGGTGTGGGAACAACTGCATCCCTCCAATTCCTCCTCGCTTCAATAAGCCACGACTCGACAGCTTGGTCTGTGACGTCTTCTGATGCAGCAAGCTTCAGGTCCAGGCTCCATGAGGATCCCTCTAAGTCCTCTCTGTTCTAGTAAGCAAGACCAAACAACGCTTGGTTTTGGCATACCGCATAACGCCCAGCAAAGCTCAAAGTCGAGAATCTCCATGAGGATCCGCAAGGCTCACCCCGCTGCTTTCAGGAATGCCATTCTCTCCCACTTGGTAGCACAACTACATCAGGGAAGCCCGAGATTGAAGGGCGGAATCCACGCGAACCAGGGGAGAGGATGACTACCTCATGGACTTAAGCGTAGCCACACAATTACCAGCCTAGGACCGCTAACGCGGCTATGGCTTAATGCCACACCGAACTATAAAAAAGAACAGAGTTACAACAAAGGTGCAGTGAGGCCAGATGCACACCAAGAAGCCAAAGACTTAGCCAGCAGCCTCCAGCCTGAGTGGTCTGTAGCACAGAGTCTGAGTCTAGCCCGCGCAGTAAGGAGACCCAAGAAATCACCAAGCAACACCTTGCACTTAGAACACGCTGTGAATTGATATCTGGACACTGTGTAATGCAGTCATGTGAGCCACCATCGGGTTGGCTCTAAATGCTGCCTGCATGGATCGAATGCAAATGCAAAACAGGAAAGCGGGACTGCAACCCACTACACACTTGGCGAGGTGTGGCAGAGTGAATAACAGATCTTCTTCCTGCTCTGCCCAACAAATTAAAAAATTTTATAAAGCAACAATTTAAATGTTTCCAAAGGCTTGGAAAAAGGTAATATACTCTTTGTTCTCTTCAGTGGCATATCTCATGTAATGCCTCCCCATCAACCATGCACATGTCGGACCCTTTGAAAGGCTAAAGAGGGGGGCTGATAGTCCGGCTTGAATGGACGGCAACAAAGTTCTACTGCACCGGAAAAAGCCACTTAACAGGCCAAAAGCAGCGTTCTTAGGGGGCCCTTTTTTAATGGGCTGCCTATGGTCCCTGTGGCCTAGGGGAATCACCGCTGCTAACCTTGTGACCCTGGCCCTTCGATTCATGAGGTGGGAATGGTCAGTGATTCCCCTGAGGGGCTGACAAAGTAATGCGGCAAAATGAACCCCATACCTGGCATGGCTCCAGTTTCAGGCTATTGACTGAAAACTAGGCCCACACCTGCTGTAGCCCAGCTACTACCTAGTGTATCAAGCTAGAGTGCACTTTTGCAGGCTAGGCCTCCACTGCGCTAGGAGCTGAAAGCACTTCCACCATGCCATCCGGCCTATAGCGGTGATAGGCATAACGCATATTTTTTTTGGGCAATGGAGCTGCAGATGCAAAGCTCTCTTCGAGCTATAAACAACTAGCCTGACAACCAATGCCCTTCTGAAGCGGTATGATGATCTCCATTAGCTATGGAGGCTTGGCTAGAGGTGGACCACATTGAGCAGCGCTTAGCGACAGGCGCATCCTTAATCGCGAAACCATGCTGCCCGAATCAGCATAGCTTGTGATCGGCTGAATCCCGCACGAGGTTCCACTTGCTCTTTGGATGCGATGAAGGCAAACCAACCAGCTCTGAGCTGTGTCCACCCATCCACACTCCAGGGTTGGCTATTGGCTCGAGCAGAGACTAGGTAAAAGAAAATAGAGAGAATTTTCAGGCTAACCATTCATTTTGTCAACTAATCCATACCGCATGGCTGACCGTGCATACCCTGCTCTGGGGTGACTGTCACTTTCGGCCACTGCCGCGAAAGCAGCACTTATGCCTGTGGTGAATTCGTAACCTGGTCGAAAAAAAGGCTCTGGTGATAAATCCCTTCAGCCACTGTTAAGAGTAATGGCAGCAAACTCAGGACTGACCCTAAGTATAAAGCAAGATCCTGGAGTCTCTGCTTCCAAATGACCAGCCAATGCTGTTGGAGATGAAGAAGACAGTTGCTGCTGAAATAACATTATTTATTTTAAATTGATTACTTTGTGGTTATTAAAGGTCTAAAAGATTGTTGTTCTAGCACTTCTCATTCCTGGAATAAGACGTGGGATGCTGCCATAAAATAAAGTCTATCATCCAAACAGGGGAGACCCATCCCCAGTGCAAAGAGAAAGTGCCTGGAATTGCACTGGCAATTGAGGCTGGGACCACAGCTGCCTCAACCTTGACTGGGGGCGCCATGAAGTTCCTGCGGTGTGGGTTTTAACCCAGTTCCACCAGATTGCGCCCAGCAGTGACACAGTGTGTGACTGGCCTAGGGCCACCCAGCAAACTTCCTGGAGCCATTGGGATTTTTGTGTAGTGATAGTCTCAGGTCCCAACTCATGCATGGTAAGAAACCTGCCAGCCTTGGCTGATTGCAAGATTGCTCTCTACCCCCCCCCAGTATAACTGAACATGGAGGAGGAAGACTGAACCCACTTGCAACTAGTTGGGTCGAAGCGCCTTAAGAAAAAGAGGGGGGGGGACCTGGAGGATCCCCTTGATGCCAGTTTCACATAAATGCGCTTCCACCTATACTGGAGGGCGATTTATAAATACTGAGGACTCTGTGCATGGTCGAAGTGCTGTCCTAGTCCCATGGTTGATCTGGAACTGCCTCCGGCTACCACCATTGCTTTGTGGGCCAAGGGGCGGGAGACAGTCCATCTGTGGCGATGAATTAAACTGTTGGCAATATCCGTGGTGACACCTGGAAAACCAGCCTTAAAGAAATACCAACTCCTGGGCTAAGAGCCTAACACTTGCTAAAAGCGGCTGGATTGTTCTGACAACTGCCCATGCGCCCATGCCCGCATGCTTAGGAAAACTCTGACGAGTATTTTTTTTTTTTGCAGTGCATTGGTGAACACTGATGCCTCAAAAGCTGCTATAATTAAGCCGGGGTCGAATGTAAACTGGGCCTAAAGGCCTTTTTTTCACGCTCTTTCTGACTTTACTTGAAGATTCAAGGCCCTAAGAAACAACCCTTGTGCTCATAAATCAATACCTGTGGAAAATATGAAATGAGGGACACATTCCCCTTAACAGAAAGAACCGTGGGCACAAAAAACTTGGCAACGTGGGAACCTCGTCACCCATCAGAATGTCAACAACAATCCCTCCTAAAGCTAGGGAGGGAGCATGAAAATCAAGTAGAAACAGGAATTAAAGGTCTTACTATCCAGCTTAAGACTCAACCAGACGACTTGCATAAAACCCTGTGGAGTGTAAACGCTTTTAGTAGAGGCGCATAGAGGGATAATCATGCTCCTCATGGATGGTTTGTGCATGGTATAAATATCAACATTGAACCAAATACAATGCGGCTTTATCAACCCAAGGAATCTGCCCTAACCAGGGACAGTCCCAGTTAACCTCTGAGCTCCTGACAAGCCAGGGTAGTCTGGTCAGCCAGCTCCAGCTGAAAAAAAAATAATATATTTCCAATGGCTGGCTATGTGTCTATAAAATCTTAGAAAATTATTATCAATTATTATTATCAATTATTATTGATTACTAAGTTATTCAAAACCTTCCTGTCACCCTCGTGATTGGGCTCCAAGGCCTCTGACCGAATTTAACAATATATCTTAGTGCCAAAAGAGCACTGATGGAAACATTAAATAATCGGAGTTTGCATGCCTCTGCCCTTTGGCAGGAAGAAGAAATCTTTTTCCTCCAGCTGGGTACAACCCCCCAAGAATTTCTTGAGTCACCCGACTTCAGTTGGACCACGGCTCTAGTGAAGAAATGGAACAGTACTCATGGTGCCAGGAAAATGGTAGGCAATTCCTTTTCCATCTCAACTACCATTGCTAGCTTAAGTCCACCAAGGGCCCCTTTAGGTGAGCCTTGGTATCTTAACATAGGTGAACTAATATGCACTGAAAATTAGTTGTCCCCGGCAGGGCTAGGACTCCATTGTTATGTACATTCTCACATGCCTCTTTATAGAGACTCCACAGTCCTGCAGGTGCTGCCAACTGCCTATGATCTGGGCAAACTTAGTGGTTTGCTCTGTTTTTCTACCTAGGCTGGCTGCCTGGATTACTGGGAGATTGCCTAATTCCTAAAACTATCACTCCTAAACATTTCTGCTTTGTTGTTAACCCCAGTAATAAAATTAAATGCAGAGGGAAGTATTCCCTCACCCCCACCCTGTGAGAGAATGAACTAGCCTGAAATGGGCTGACTGTCTCTTTTGTTTAGCCCAGCCGCCCTTTTCGTCAGGGCTCCAAACTGCCCTGGAAGAATTGAAGGCTAAAATGCCTGCTGCTCGCAGCCCTAAACAGCTAAAACTGCGGGGAGATTACAAGCAGGGGAGAGGAAGGGAGCCAAGCTGCCCCTGCCCATCCGTCTGACTTGGAAAACCACCCTCAGGGGGAAGGCAGGAGGCCGCAGAGAGGAGGGAGGCGAATTGAAGCCGCCATGTGTCACCAGGTTAACACGAGTGCTCTGGCAAGCTGCCTCAGCGCTACTCTCTGACAGAAGCTCCGACTATACCACGGCTGAAAAAAAGCGTCGGCCCGGGGGAGGCAATGACAGCTCCACGCCAGCAGGCGCACTCGGCAGGTCTTCTAATGACGAGGAGAAACAGGCTTGCAGGCACTGGCTCTCCCTCCCTTCCTCCCTGCGCTCCTTCAAAGGTCTAAGCAAGGGGCCTCGAAGGAACGACCTCACTTTTCTGTCCCCTGCCTGACGGGGAGAAACAGGCTTGCCGGGAGAAACAGACTTACAGGCACCAGCTCTCCTTGCGTTTCTCCCCGCGCTCCTTCAAAGGCTTAAGCAAGGGGCCTCGAAGGAACGACCTCACTTTTCTATCCCCTGCCTGACCGGGAGAAACAGGCTTGCCGGCACCAGCTCTCCTTGCATTTCCCCGTGCTCCTTCAAAGGCCTGAGCAAGGGGCCTCGAAGGAACGCCCTCTCTTTTCCATCCCCTGCCTTGCCGTTGTTAAGGCCTTTGGGGGGGGGAAGGGAGGGGTGGTGGTTGTTGCAGACAAGCGTCCCTCTCGACCGCAACAACTGCTATGAGCCTCCCCGCTTTTTTCCTCTAGCAGCCACAGGCCTATCCTCAGCAAAATGGCGCATGCCGCTAAAAGTCGTGGCGCGCAACGAGGCCCCCCTTCTGCCCACTTCTTCGATGCCACTGTGCCGCCTATGAGTGCACTGTTGGCCCGTCGAAGTGGCGATCCCCAGCCGCAGGGATGGCTAAAAGCCATGGCGCACGAGGCTCCCCACCTAGGCTGCAGGGGGCGGGGGGTTTGCTCCCACCTGACGCCCCAACGAGCGCCCAATGCCGGTTGGGATGATCGCCCAGATTTGGGCGAACCGCTTGCCACAGCCCCCAGGGAGCAGGATTAAAGGCGCAAAACTGCGCCAGAGCAGGGGCTCTTAACGAGGCCGGCAAGAGAGAGCGCAGCACAAACGCTTCTCCTTTTAAAGCAGCCGGCCTCGAAGAGGCCGGTCCCCGCCGACGCAGCCCTTTATAGGCTGCTCAAGGCCCCTGTCACGTGCCGGCACCCGGCCACGTGACAGCCTCAGTCGGCCGGCGGGGAAGGAGGCTTCCACTCGTTCCTCCCCCCTTGCAATGGCGCCTCCAGGCTGAAGCCTGGGGCGCGATTTCCGCTGTTATTTATAATGTTGCACACCTGTCGTTGGTGGCCATTTACATACATTACTATAAAACTTGCTGATTTACTGTACTTTGAAGCTGTGGGCTGTTTCACTAAGCTAGGAATACAATAAATTCGAACTGCAGGAAACTGTTACTGCAACTGTAACCGTTTGGAAATCTGTTGAGGCAGTTATAGATTACTTTGTAACTTGCTGATTCACTGAATATTGAAGCTGTATGCTGTTTTACTTAACTAAACATACAAGAAAAAGCGCACCCAGGACTTACCCGGGGTGCCATTGCAGCAGGGGAGGAAGGAGCAATCAGCTCGTCTTCCCCTCGGCCGGTTGGAGGGTCACGTGATAAGAGTGGAACCATCACATGACGAGGGAGCCGGGCAGGCTATTTAAGCCACCGCCCGGCTCAGCCCGACCTCAGAATCAAGGCCTTTAGTTATCTGTTATCCTCTCCTGTGTTGGGCCTATTCTACACTGAAGAGGCAGTGAATGAATTTCAGCATTATCAATGCTCTAAGATAGCCTTGCAGGCCTCCTGGAAGCCGCAGACCAAAAGAGGCCTGTAAGGGCCCGGCTGGCCCATGAAGGCCTAGGAGGACCTGGCAGGCCCCATTGAGGCCTAATAATAATAATAATAACAGGCTTTGCAGACCCATAAAGGCTTTGGGTCTTAGAAGGGGCCAAGTGGGAGGTGAGTGGCTAGCTGAGCACAAAAAATTCCGTTTAATTCATAAGTTTATGATTCACCACATTAGTGTACAGTATCTCAGTAATTAAGATAGCTTTTACTGATATGAACAGTTCTGCTTGTGATCCAGCCAGCACAGATCGAACAAAAGACACATCCTCGCACTTTCTAAAGACAGGTAAAATGGGGGTATGGTCAGGGAGACGTTTGGAATCAGAGTGGGACAAAACATTAGGAACATCCAGGTAACACCAGTTATGACTAATTTATCATACCTTTGATTATGGCAGTTTGGTGGCTGGCATAGATAGTTCCCATCTCAGGGCTACTGTTTTGGGGAAGGGAGCAGCTGCTGCCAGCACATAAATTTTCCATGTATATTTCCATTATGGATAAGAAAAGTGAAGGTGCTTTTTGGTGGTCATTATGCTAGACATTACAGTTTAGAAATCTAATGCTGGCACCTTGCAATGTTCTGTATGTGAGAGAAAACTATTGCAACTGAAGTAAAGGGTTTGGAATCTATATCTCGGGGATATCCTGCAATACTTTCTATAAGTTCAGTTACTTAGAAGATTTTTGGCTGAGATAGCAAAGGGCTATGGTAAGGCTGTTATTGTCAGCAAAGCTTAAAAAGTGTTTATTGGGAGTCTTACATGAAAGCTGACTGAAGTGGCACGTTAAATGCGGGAGTCCAATATGAACATTTGGTTTCCTTGGTAAGTGACAGTATATTATGTATATTTATGCAGCTATTACTACTATATTTACCTGAATGCACTGAAGAAATTACTGTTGAAAACGTGGACTAGCGCGCAACGTGTTCTGCGAATGTGGCTGCTGTCGTCGTGGTGTCTTCATCCACTTGCTGGAACTGCTGCTGTCTACTACCGTGATTCGCTTTAATACTTTTGACTCCTTGAACATTGGTGATACTGACTCTTTCAACTTATTGGAACACAATATGAATGTTACAAGTTTCTTGCCTTATTTACAACGTTTATGAGATCTTATACAATGTTTATGAGAATTTGTTACTAAGTACTGTCCCATTACTCTTCTTAGGTTGCCTAAGTGCCCTCATTGTATGTTTTGTTATTACATTTATATCCAGTTGCATATTACTTATAATATAATCACAATATATCTTTATGAATGGTGTATGACTTATCTATTGACTTTATACTCGAAGTAATTGCATATACCAATTAGTTCATTGCCTTGTGTCTCTATATATACAGTCCATGCTTCTTAGGCTTGGCTGGCCTCAGATTTTCTAGTAGATGTGAAGGATACCAGGTGTCTGATACCTGTAAATACTGAACTTCCGTGTATGAGCTTCATGCACTCGTAGATGAACGTACAAAACATCAGGAGGAGGATGGAGAAATTCTCCAAGGCAAGACATCACCTTCATGCATACAAGCATGTTAGAAAGTCAATTACTGAAAGTCAGTTGCTGAAGAATCACAAGGTCAATGCAAAGTAACCAAGCCTATAAGCTTAGAATGTTTATAGCTGTGATAGGGTGTAAGGCCAATGCTGCACAGTGCTGAGGGAAATTTAAAGAGACAGGATGTAATCTTGAGAAAAATAAGAAAGGGATGTTTCACAAATAACATCTTAAATCTAAATTTTGATTCAAACCCCAATCAGTATGAAATGTTTTGAGTCTGAATATCTCTAAGGAGGATCTGATATACATTTGTAAAAGGATGTTTGAATTGATGCTTATATAAAACCTCTAAGGAGGATCTGATATACATTTGTAAAAGGATGTTTGAATTGATGCTTATATAAAACCAAGAACCTTAGATGTCTATCTGTATGATTTTTCTGTAAATAAGGTTGGACAATTGGTTCCTCAATTTTTTTTGTCTAATATTTGAGGAGTGCTCCAAAATTCTTTGTTTAACAGGTCTAAGTGTACAATCTACATAAAGGGCTGGACAGGTATAAGAAATCAGATAAACACACTCCTTGGTGTTACAATTAGTGAAGTGATTGAAAGTATATCTAAAATTAATAAAGGGATGAACAAATTCTTTGGCAGGAATAGCTAAATCACATGCCCTGTATTTGCCACATGTGAAATTACCTTTCACTGCAGAAGTATGTCTCTTAAAGGGCTCAGTGTCGGTTCTAACCAAACTTTGTTTCAGATTTTTAGTTCTCCTAAAACCAACCCTAGGAGGTAGTCCACATCTTGGGAGAGATCTGACAATGTGCCAATGTTATTTAATAATCCCATGGATCGCCTGAGAGCTTGGTGTATAATCTTCTAGAGCATAAATTAGTCTCTTTTCTCTCTGGGGGAGAGATTTTTCCTGTAAAAGTTCCTGTTTAGAAATAGAATTTACCTTTTTTAGGGCAGATTCTACCTCTAAAATCTTGTAGAAGTCTCTCAGCCTCCTTTCTAAAATCAGACTCTTGTGAAGAGTTTCTTTTTAAGTGAACTAGCTGGCTATAGAGTAGGCTGGTTTTTTTTAACAAATATAGGAAACCCATTTTTTTTAAAGGAGAAGAATATTATATTACAAACCAGAAACTTGGGACATTATTCCACTCTGGCCTAAAAAAGGGGGGGGGGGTGGCGTTATATGCCAAACAATATCTACATTCCAAAGAAATCTATAATTGTATTGTATTGTATTATTCGATTTATATACCGCCCTTCCCCCGAATTAATGGTGGAAATAAATTGGAATGGATTAAACATACTGCTAGTAGGAATCTACGTGCCAAATAAGAACAAAAAGCAATTTTATGAAAACTTACTATGATTAATGGCAGAAAATTGGACATTGATGGGGGATCTAAACGGAGTGGTGGACTCTAACAGAGACAAGAAAGATAACTCAAACAAACTGAAAAGAAAAAACACAAATACATTACCCTTATCCTTCTTTAACATGACTGAGAGTTTGGACATAAAATATATATGGAGAGAAATGGAAGAGTGCAACGCAAGGGAATATACATACTACTCAACAAGATACCAATCAAGACGTGGCATGATTTGGGCCTCAAAAGCCTTCTTGACCCACACTAACAATATAATTATAAAACCAAGAACGATGTCAGATCCTAATGCAATTATTTGGAATTTGGGGAAAATTAGAAATAAGCTGTACTGGAGAATGAAGGACTGCATTTTACGGAATAAAGACTGTATAGAAAACATTAGGAATGCCTTGAAAGAATATTGGAACAACAACCTGCATTCCATACCAGACAAGGATGTTATATGGGATGCGCATAAAGCAGTGATTAGAGGATGCTTGATAAAAGAAGAAGCTACATTGAAGAAAAAGAAAAGGAAAATACGTGAGGACCTGGAGCACTAGTCAAGACAGTGCTATAATACAACCGAAGATATGGATTATAAAGACACAAATTGATACACTAATGACAGAGGAAATGACAAGAAACATTATATACTGAAAATTCTAGACTGATTTTGACAAGAGTTCTAACAATGAACATAACGAAAACAATGAGTTCTATTTATTTATTTATTTATTTATTTATTAGTTCCACTTTTATACCGCCCTCCCCCAAAGGGCTCAGGGCGGTTTACATCACAATAAAAAGCGGATAACAAAATAAAATACTAAAATTCATATCAGTTAAAAGCAGCGCTCCTAATTCATAGTCAGTTAAAACAGATGGCGGTTAGCCATTAACTCCTCAACTCCCCTGAGAGGGGAACAGCGGATCTTAGTTGTTAATGGGCACCTATCAGCAGCCGGCCTCCCCAAAGGCCCAGCGGAATAACTCAGTCTTGCAGGCCCTGCGGAACTCATGTAGGTCCCGCAGGGCCCGGACAGTTGGAGGAAGAGCATTCCACCAGGCAGGGGCCAGGGCCGTAAAAGCCCTGGCCCTGGTGGAGGCCAGCCGCATCATAGAGGGGGCGGGGATCTCCAGTAAATTGCCTCTGCCGAGCGCAGAGACCGACGTGGGACATATGGGGCCAGACGGTCCCTGGTTTTTCTGCAGCTTAAAAAAAAGTTTGTGTTGAAAAAAGAGATGCTTTAAAAAAAAACCCCTCCTGTTTTTCATGATGACATTTGCCGACCAAGACTGAATCTGGCAGATGATAGACGCCTTTTGATATTTTTTAAAAAGAAAGCTTTGCAAGTAAATTCAATGTGTGGTCAAACAGACGGAACATTTTCCTAGAATGAATGAATGAATGTATGGCAGGGTAGTTCAAAGAGCCTGAGAAATGCGCTCACTGATGCAGATGCTTAAACCATTATCCATTGCCAGTGGCTCCACCTCTGGCAGTAGATTATACAGGCAGAAAATTTCTAGCTACTGTTGCAGAAAACTGATGCATTATGCATACTTACCACTAGGCAGAAAAGCCCAGATTTAATAATGACATTGTAATGAGCACAAAAATCAATGTGAATGTTCAGGTTGCATTTTAAATTTTTAATATTTGCTGTTACATCCTTTCAACTGGACAGAAGTTTCTTTTTTGCTTACATTTTCTGATAAAATGAATTCTCATGGTCCTTCCCAGATGTTGATGTACATTTACTGATTTTCTTTTTAAGACCTTTCAATTTTTAAAATTTTATTGAAGTCTCTTTTGTCTTCCATCATAGTGAGCTGAGGCGACCTGAAGAGTTAATGCATGTAATACTGGTATGTCAGCATCTAATGCAATACTATAAGCACTAGGCCCCTACCAGTAAAAATTCTAATTAGTTGGAAAGGGTAAGCCACCCACTGCCTGTAAAAAGGACTATACAGTGCTTAGTAAGTCTTAGGAGAAAGAAAGAGGCAAGGTTTGTTAAAAGTCAATTGGAACATCTTTCTTCAAAGTTTCTCAGTTTCCATGCAAACAAAAGTAATTAAAATTAAGTTTTTTAAGAGCTGGACAATTCAGCAGGTCCAGGGAATGTGAATAGTGCTACCAACTGAAGCCTGAAGTTCTCTCAGGCCCCTTCCATACATGCAGAAAAATGCTCTTTCAATCCACTTTCACAATTGTTTGCAAAGTGCATTGAAAGTGGATTGAAAAATGCATTATTCTGCATGTGCGGAAGGTTTATGTCAACCAGGAGCATAGCTGCAATAGGGACATATTGTATTGTATTGTATTGTATTATTCAATTTGTATACTGCCCTGTCTCGAAGGGCTTGCCCTGGGTGCCGCCATTGCAGTCACATGGCGGGGCGGGAGATTTTTGAGGTGGGGTGGGGCAGGGGTGGGAGGGGGTGTGTGGGCCGGTTGAAGTGGATGTTCACTAATCTGCCTGGACAATGTGCTGATAATAAAGAATGAATGTCGGAAATCTTCATCTTTGTCCCCAAACCATTACAATATTTTTGACACTAATTGTGGCATTAATAATGGTTGTGTTCAACATAACATTAATAACATTAATAATTCAATAACATTTAAATACATCTGATTTGAAGCCGCCACCACGACCCCACGCCTTCCAAAATTAAGTTAATTTAATGGAATATAGTGGGGTGGAAAAATGAGGCTAAAAACCAGGATCTTTTTGATTATATTAAAAAAATTGATGTAATCCTAGTACGGGAAACCTAGCTTCAATCACTGACATGTATTGAGGGATTTAAATTACACCCCCTACTGCCCTCTAGGTCAACTTAAGGAGGCCATTTATAAGGCGGTCTGTCTGTCCTTGTTTCTTCTGCCCTAGACTCAGCCAAACTTCAGGATTGGGTTCCCATTGCTCAGGCAATCAAACCTCTTGTTAGAATTGATTCCTTGACTGTGGTCAATGTTTACATGCCCACCAGTTTGGATAAATTGTCCTTACTTGAGCACTAGAATCATCTCACAGCCTATATGGAAGAGCTAGAATGCAGTCATTCTGACATAGAAATAATTCTGGCCACAATTTCAAAGCAAGAGTGATATATAGTCTCTGTTCTAGATAAAGGAGTACACCAAACAAGATTACTATCGGCAGAAGTGTATATAGAAAACTGGCAGCCATGGATTACTTACTTAAAAGGAAATATGGATGCAGATTTCTCTCCAATTGATTATTAATTGAAAAGATTGATATTGATAAGATATTACTTTCTAAGATAACAACATTTTGTGAATAGAAGTCATTCTATGGATTATAAGTATTACTGAAATTACTGTACCGATGTGTTCAGGGCATATAGTCGGTTAGGATAGCCTATATCGTAAGCCTTTTCCTTTTGATAATTTGTACGTTTGTTGTTTGACATGTGTTTATTGTATTTTAATCAATAAAATAGATGACTTGGGGGGGGGGAAGAGAAGGCAGGAACACTCTATCATGCCTGTGACTTCTGTTCTGTTCTATGAACAAAATGATACTGAAACCCACTGCCGCTAAAGCACACAGACCTGCCAGAGATCATTAACACATTAACCATATCTAGGCAAAGCATTCAAAATAGTTTTCACCCTTGAACATATTGAACTTTTTATGAGACAATTTCTCTCTTCAAATAATGTCAGACCCAACTTGCTCTTGGGATTCCCAATAATTAACAGGTCCTTAGCTATATGGCATTTCGTGCAGTCCCAGATATCCAAGCCACTCAAAAGGAGAATGAAATTAAGCAGACATTTTGGAATAACTGACAACACAACAGCAACTCTTGCCTCTGTTTCATTTGCTTTCGTTTGACTATAAGCTGCCTCTTTACACCATAAGCACAAAGTTAGCACAGCAGCTGTGCAATAACTACTAACAGAGTATGCAGGGCTGTCAGCCGACACAAAATGATTATCTAATCAAAGCCATCCTTAGACAGTTCTGAGTATACTTTCATCATTCTAACAGGCCTGCACAAAAAAAGGAAGTGAAATTTTTGAAGAATGAGTCATCTAAAAACTATCAAATTATGATTGGCTTCATAATTTTTTTTAAAAAAGTACTTTTTATAATCATGAAGAACGCTTTTTATAGCCTAACTAGAAAAATTGAGAGAAAATGGATGTTCTTTTTACATATCTCTGGGTTTTTCTGAAGGACAAAGGGGTGAACTTGAGGGGACTGAGGAGAATGAGGAAACAGGAGCTGGTGGAATGGGCTACCTCAGTGCGGATAGACTGCAGGTGTGAAGGATCTTGTTTTGAAAAACTTTCCTATGTTAAAACATTCTTCCCAGATTGAAAAACCAAGCAAAAAGAGGAAGCAGAAACTTCCTTTTGTGTGTGTACATTTTTTTAATCTGTAGGGAAGTTGTTCTTTTTAATGTGAGGAAACAAGCAAAGCTGTTACTAACCTCCTATATTTCAGCAGGGCAGCCCATTCTACCACCTCAGGGTTCTGCCGCCTCATCCTCTTTATGTGAAAATCAGGCAAGATTGAGAAGACAAATGGACTATGCCACGTTAGAATACAGTGGAAGGTGTCAAAGTTTTTGCAATGTTCCCAAAAACAACAGGAGCACAGAAGTAGCACAGCAAGGAAGGAAAGCCCTTTGATGCCCTTTGATGTGTTTTTTTAATTTATGGGTAGTTTCGTTTCTCCTTTTGGATGGAGGGATATTTTTAAAAATGGCAACTACTATCTGTAATGTGAAGTGGTTTAGGGCTGCCAAATCTGGGGATTTGGGGGGTAGAGTCTGGGGATGAAGGAAAGGAACTCATCAGGGATATAATGCTATAGAGTCCACCCTCCAAAGTAATCATTTTCTCCAGGAGAACGGGACTCTGTAGTTTGGAGATAAATGGTTAATCTAGGAAATCTATAAGCCCTACCTAAAGGTTGTCAACCATTGGTACACTTCACTATCACCTCAGGAATCAGCCATCTTGTTCTGCTTCTTGGTAAACCAGGACTAAACTGATCTTTCCCATGACAAAATATAAAGAAATAGGGAGAGGGAGATAAAGGTGTATGCCCAACGCTGGCTTGAATATACAACAGAAATTATTTAAGCAGAGAGTTGGGAACAGAGTATTACACAAGCATCGCAATTATACACTTCTTGGCGAAATATTGATGTGAAAGGGGAAACAATTAAACATGTTCAACATGTGCAAAATCTTTCTCCTGCCACCTCACATGTGGATACATGTGAGGTTTTGTGTATGCACAGGCACTGGGAAGTAGGTTGAAACAGCTATTTAGGTTGCAAGTAGGTTGAAACCCTAGCAGCTTCCAATTAAAAAACCCAGCTCGAACAAGTGTGCATTGTTGCATATGTAGTAGAAGTGGTGGACCAAGTGCATTGCAATCAAAGGAGAAGGATATTTCTGAAGGTTAACAGGTATATGTCTATATAATCCTGTTTGCAGAGTAACGAGCAGAATGTAGCTTTGTGTGCCACTTTAAGATAAGAACAGTTATCTTGCTAAAGACCAGCCTTTTTACCTCAGAAATCATTCTTTTTACCTCAGAAATCATCCCCTTTGGGGATGAGGCGACCTAGAAATTTAGTAAATAAATAAATAAATAAAATAAGCAAAAGAGAGCTTTATTTAAACTGACAAATAGACTATAAACTTAGTCTACAATATTAAACATTTCAGTCAGAGGCTTTTGGTTAACAGAACACATAACATCTTTCCTCAGCAAGAGTCAGGGAGCAACTGTTTCCAACTGTCACTTATAGAATGTTCGCTGAGATCTCCCAGAATTCTGTGCTGCTGATGCTGCATGCAAGGTTATAAAATCCAACAATCTCCACAACAATCATGGAAGGGAAATAACATGAACTTAACTGGTTATACTGGAAGTTCCCCAGAAAGCAAGTCAGGGCCCCTGAGGCACAGGAAGCCATTTATATGAAACTCCCCACTAGGTTTGGCTGATTTTTAACCCTAATAAAATCACATGTCTTCACCAGACACTCTGTTGGTATGGTTTAAATTATTTAAGCAACAAAAGACCTGCTTTAAGAATAAACTCATTAGTGTGTTACTGTTTTTGGAATGTCAGAGGAAGTGGTTAAAAAATAACTCCAGACCAGACCAGATCACAGCCAATATGTCATATTTAAATCCAATCATTAGACATATTAAAATATTTTGAAATTAAAACAACCCAGACTCCCTTGGCCTTTATATAGATATTTGGAAGATATATTTGTACATGTATTTCTCATGAAGAATTGTTCACATTTGATAACAATGGGCTCATGGCTTTATTATTTTGGTTTTAATTGCAGCTTTTCAAAACTATTAAAATGTAGTTTTGAAAGTCTGCGTGCTTCAAAGCTTCTCTCAGGTGTAGTACTTTGAATTTGGCACACTGTTCCATTTCAAAAATTTGCCTCCTTGTGACTATAACAGTACCTATACCTTGTCTCACAGAAAGAAAGAACCTCAATATTGAATTAATCTGAAGCCACTTCCTGGACCATCTGTGCAGTTGAATGCTCCGCTGTGGCCCTAGTGCCTGCCCAGTTCTGTTCCCCTCCCCAGTCCCAATTCTCCAGTAGCATTTAAAAAGCTATTTCAAGCACCGCTTATATCAAACACTGAAGTTAAATGGCGGGCACAGTTATAAGAAAAAGGCAAGTATTGCATATAGTCTGAATGAATTATAAGTGTTCTTTTATCAAATTAGCAATCTTAATAGTGCACAGAATAAAGATTTTGACACAATCTGTGCTTAAAACAGCTTTTTAAATGCTACCAGAGAATTGGGACTTTTTGGAACTGCGGGAGGACACAACATTCACTTTTGCTGCACCACACATGACTGTAAGGCTGAACACACGCAAACAAGTCGACTTTACGAAAAAGGAACAAACTTTATTGATATGTATCGCCCTAGCTACAGGGTGCTGGAACTGAGGGTTCTTGCCCTCAGTTCCAGTATATGCAGTGGTGAGATCCAAAAATTTTAGTAATAGGTTCCCATGGTGGTGGGATTCAAACTGTGGCGTAGCGCCAATGGGGCTGGGCGGGGCACGATGGGGGCGTGTCCGGGCATTCCGGGGGCGGGGCATTGCTGAGCGGGGCTGTGGCAAGGATGCAACAGCTGCGCCAGTCCTTGGGCGGGAAACGAATGCACGCAGGCGCAGGCTGCCACGCACGCTGGTGGACCTCCTGCTAGACTGCTTCAAGTTCTGCGCGCTACTGCTGAGAGGAGGGGCATAACTAAGGCAAAATCACGTGGCAAAATCACCAATTAGTAACCCCCTCTCGGCACACACAAATAATTAGTAACCTACTCTCGGGAACCTGTGAGAACTTGCTGGATCCCACCTCTGAGTATATGTAGGGTGGTCCTGGGTAGTGGCGGAGCCGCGGAAGCAAGGGTTGTTGGGGAAACAAAACTGAAACTTACTGGGAGTTACAGTAAATGAAACCTGGTCCGGACACATGACCGTGTGTCTTTCTTTCATGGAGACAAAGTATAACCATTTAGCAAGCGAAGCTTTTGATGGTATGGAAATGTGGTGGCAGATTTATTTATTTACTTCATTTATACCATATCTTTCCCCCCAATGGCGCCCAAAAGGTCATCTCTCTTCCATTTTATGCTGATTAACAACACTATGAGCAGGTTAGGCTATGACTGACCCAGCAAATTGTACCATGGTCTCCAGGATGATTCTAATCCATAGTCTTGCCCAAATGCCAGAGCTTCCTGGTGTCATCCAGCAACATGCTGACATCGCTTCTGTGCACACGGAAAGTGCCATCAGTGCAACATCATTATGTCACTGGTGAGGACCTCTGACACTGGTAAGTTCTCCCACTGGTTGCAAGTCCTTCATGCCCTTCACATTGACTTCATCTGCTCTGTGTCTACTTCTTAGGCTACTGTTGGAGGAACAGAAGCAGTGCTGGAAGAAAACGTTGGCAATGCTGTTGCAACTGCAGTCTAAAAATATTGAATATTTATTAAATTTTGTTCAACAACAATATGTGGAACAACATGACATTTGCTTATCAGGCACCTAAGTTTTGTTTTCTTCTGTTCTTGCCTGCACAAGGAAGATTCTTTTCAATACTGAGTTATGCATCTATAAATCCTTTGACTGTCTCAAAAGTGATATTGGATAAAATTAGGTGAGGAAGCTTCTGCTCATTCAAGTGTGGTGGCTGCCGATTCATGAGAAAGCAAAGATTGCCCCCTAGTGACTCAGAGAGAAAAGGAGGAAAACTCAGTGACTTGATCTTCAACATGGCTAATATTATCATTAAGCTATAGGAGAGAACCAATGATATTGTTTGTATGTATTTCAGCTCCGATTTGGCAATAGAAATTCATATGGATTAAGGTAACTTGTAGCAAATAAAGGTGAAGGCTGGAAAAAAGTGTGCACTGGCTTCTTAATATAATTTTGACAATGCTTTTTAATAGCTGTAGTTTGTTCCATTGTTGATCTTCAGAAGTTTTTTCCCATTAGGAAGACCATAACCTGTTGCTAGGCTAACTAAAGTGAAATGAAAAGGACCAAGTAGGAGGAGGAAAGAAAGGTGGAGGACAAAGTAGAGCAGGGGCTGTAAGAAGGATAGAAGAATAAAACCTTGTGTTAAGAATCCTCTATTCCGTTTTCCCCAAGCTAAACAACGCCTTTCCCACATTTTATTCGTTAAAATCATAAGCAGCACTTGTAATTTGCCTAAAGCATGGCTGCAATGTGAACCGCATTTACATGATACCTTCTGTTTTCAGTCAATTTTTTTTCTTGAAACACAACACAGTGTAGCTTGTTCCATGTGCTTAGGGCTGCCAAGCACTTCCTGGCAACCAGCGGGTGGGTACGGGGGATTAGCAGAAAGGGGAGGTATAAATTGGTATTGTAGCAACTTTGCAGGCAACATATGAATGTCACTTCCAGTTGCACTGGAATAGATGTCATTGTGTTGCCAGGAACAGGGACACTCTGGTACTTGAGCAAAAGCTCTATGGCAGAAGTCATTTTTATCATAGAGTTTTTGCCCAAATACCACAGCATCCCATGTCACTGGTGCTGTAATGCTATCACTTCCAGTGTACACCAGAAGTGGCAATGCCACATTGCCTGCAACACAGCTTTGACATCAGCCTAGACCTCCCCTGCTGCCAGCAAGTCCCTCTGCCACTAGTAAAAGTCCCTGTTGTCCATCTGATTGGCTGTGTGGGATAAAGTTCCCAGCCCCCCGCCCCCATGGCCACAGGTGGGGAATAGTAGGGTTACTAGATCCAGGTTGGGGAACACCTGGAGAATTGAGGATGGAGCCTGAGGAGGACAGGGACCCCAATAGAGTACAATGCCACAGAGTCTATCCTCCAAAATATTCATTTTCTCCAGAATAATTTATCTCTGTAGTCTAGAGATGAGCTGTAAATTCTGGGGATCCTAGCTTGAGGCTGGCATCCCTAGATGAGGCCTGAGTGTGGGGATCCTCTAACCCTGGTGGAACCTAGCAGTCGTGCATGTACTGGGATCCCACACATGCTCTGGAAAATATTCTACCACATTTTCACAGCCCAGAGAGAACTGAGTTCAAATTTCTACTCAGCTATCAAAGCTTATAGTGTGACCTTGCTTTCCCACCCCCCGCCCGCCCGCCACAGATTAGCTATGAGGACAGAAGGGAGGGAAGAGCCATTATGGTTGCCAACCTCAAGATGTGGCCTGGAGTTCTCCCAGAATTATACCTGATTTCCAGACTACATATATCAGTTTCCTAGGAGAAAATGCCAGATTCAGAGGATGAACTCTATGTTATTATAACCAGTTGAGACCTCTATGCTGCTCAAACCGCACCCTACACAGGGTCTACCCTCAGATCTCCAGGAACTTCCTGACTAGAAGCTGGCAACCCTAAGGAGCTACATAAAATAACTTGAACTCCTTTGAGAATGGTTGGTATAACAATATGATGGATAGAATCCACTGTTGAATTAAGAGCCAAGGCAGGTTTGGTTTCTCTAACTGTTCCCCCACCCCCACCCCACCCCCACACAACTCTGTGAATCACCTTCAGTTACTGTATGTTATATCTGGTATCCACTATTACAACAGCTGTAGAAGTGATGGGATGAAAGGGTGGGAGAACTCTGCCTCAGGACCTTGATGATAAGGAGATTGCACACCTGCTGAAATTGCTGATTTTCCTTCTTGGCAGTACATTTGTACACCAGCATGAAGAGCAGCAATGCACAAAACTGTTTCAATTTCTGCTCATCATGTAGATTTTTAAATGTCCTGAAAAAGACAGGTCTAGTTCCAGAGGTAACTTCACTGGGATTGAAAGAAAGGAGAAGGTCTGGTGGTGGTAAAGTCAAACTCTCCTGTCTGCACTTCATGTTTATGAAAGTACACTTGCAACGTATTTTCATTAAATGTAAGAACTTGTCTCTTTACTACATTTTCTATGCCACCCTTCCTCAGAGTGACTTACAGCATACTGCTGTCCTTCATTTCATCCTCACAGCAACCTATGAGATAGGTTAACCTGTGGGCCCAACTGTACACTACACTATTTACGATTCTGCCCCGCGCACAATGTCCTGTCAATCAGATGTGTGCTAGGAGTTTCTTGTTGCAATGTAGATTCTCAGGTGTGTGGGAGTCTGATTCAGACTGAGGCCACAGCATGTGGGGAAAAGTTCTCACGCCTTCCTTCCTGTGCTTTTCCCTTAACTTGAAATGTCCCAGGGGAGCCACTATTTCACCTGTTGGGGAAATTTACATATAGCCCATCAACACTCATGTAGTCTATCAGTACAAGTTTCTTCAAGTGGACGAGCTGCGTTTCCATTTCAAATTGGGGTAGAGTAGACCAAACAGTTGCAGCTTTGCTGGAAAATTTGCCACGGTATGTTGCTCTTTAGAGGAAATCAGTGGAACTCACAAGCAAGGAATTTGTTAGCAGAGATGAAGAAGTGGCGGGGGTTGGGGGAGGGGGTAAAGAAACCTAACAGAAGTTAAACTATCAATAATGAAGTTGTTTGTATAACATCACTCTGAAGATCTGAAAATCTGAAGATGCAGTGAGATAAAAGAGGCAAAGGCAGAGACATAAAAGGCAACCAGCCACTTCAAGATGTAAGTCATGAGAAACTCAGCCATGTGATACAGTTCACATAAAAAGGACAGAGACCTCCTTTTCACTCTGCCCTGCTTTTGGAAGTGAATGAACAACACAGGAATAATTAGCATTTCTATACAGTGTGTGCCGTTATCATATGACATCTTTGCAACCCCCCTTCCTTCCATCGGTTCCTTAATAGGTCATTGTAACTAGCATATGCACAAAAATATTGAAAATGACTTGAGATGGGAGTACAGTGCTTCCTACTAAAGAAATACCTTGTAAAATAGAGCCCTTCAGTTACCATGGAATCATCTTTGCTGGTTCCTTTTAGCTAAGGGGCAGAATGTACATTAATAATGTTTTGTAAAGATTGTGCCCTAAAAAATGTACATCCTCTAAAATGCAGGGATTTGAATTCAGTAGGGCTTTACACTTTACGGTAGACACCAAGGTATAAATTGCCACAATGTGCTTACTAACCAGTGGGGAAACCACATGATTTCTAGTCAATCAGTATATGAGCCATTTATCTACGTTCATAATGGATAATGGAAAGGAACAAAATCTTTGGGGGAGCATTCTTATACTAAGAAACACGTACGTGTGTGTGTGTGTGTGTGTGTGTGTGTGTGTGTGTCCACCTGTGGGAGCAGTGCGCAGTCACTCTGATGGATTTGCCCTCCCTGAGGCACATAACCCGACAAAGGGGCAATGCGGCTGGTGCATGGCTGCCGCCCCCTCCCCAGCACTGGAATGCAGCAATACCAATATCCCAGTGCCCCTGCTGCTGGCATAGTGGAGGAGGGCCAGGGGCATTGCCAGGTTTGGAGCCAACATTAGTCGGCTCCCTTCTGGCCTTTTTTTGGCATTATGTCAGCAGGCCTTCAAAGTAGGACTTCAGCTAGCCTTTTGGCTGGTGTAAGTCCATTGCAGGCCATAGAGGCTCCTCGAAGGTGGGGAGGCTGTTTGACTTTTCCAGCCTTCCCACACCTTTGGGAAAGCCTCATTGGGGGCTATGGCCTGATGTGGCTGTAGTGCCGTGGCCGGGCACACAGCTTGTGGATGGGGCTGTTTCAGCAATTTGAAAAGCAAGCCAGCATAATATCTATGCCAAATGTTAGCATGACCACCTCCACAGGGACTAGCAGAATCCTTCAAAGCAGTCCTGAATAGTACCTTTTATTTATATATTTTCTTAGATGACATTATGCATTTTTGAGGAATTTAAATATTACTTATTTGTATACTTCTTTAAAACAGCTACTTTAATTCAGAACAAAACATAAAAGCAATGAGAATAAATTAATAAGAATTGGTCAAGCTAGAACAAGCTGAAGTACTACAAATTAATTCAGCACTCACTAGCAGCAAATGAAAGAAAATATATGGTATGTATTAAATTGGTGCAGCTGGAGGGTATGTGAGTAAAACAGTATTAACTTGACTAAGCTGGCGTACAGCAGGCAATGCTGAATTTAATTCAAAAATGTGCAGGGTTCCAGGGGTGATTTTTAAAAAAAACTACAAAGAGAATGTGACAGTTTGTGTAAAGGACATAGTCATTGTGTGAGATACTGTTGCTTCACCTTTCTATTCAAGCTGAACTTCACTCACTGCTAAGTAAATAAGCCATTAGGGGAGTTACACCTTTGTAAACCCATGGAATTAAAAGGGTAGAACTCTGCCTAGGAAGGAACTGGCATTCTCTAGATAGGAATTTATGCAGGATTTTAGAATGATTAATTTCTGGTTTGATTTTAGTCAGAATCAGCGTGGAGATTCTAATCTGTAGAATCAGGTTTGATCCCTGCTTCACCTGAAGCCTGCTGGGTGACCTTGGGCTAGTCACAGTTCTCTCAGAATTCTCCCAGCCTCACCTACTTCACAAGATGTCTGTGCTGGGGAGAGGAAGGGAGGGAGTTTGTAAGCCATTCTGAAACTCCTCATAATTGAGAAAAGCAGAGTATAAATTCAAACTCTTCTTCTCATGAGCCCAGATATCAGTCATAACCGTCTTTGACGGAACCCCTCCCCCATCCTCTTCTATGTGGGTGATGATTCTGTTGTCACACATACAAAGCGCTGAATTATTTCAGAGCAATGAGCAGCTGAGCTGAGGAGTTCCACAGGCTGCAGGCAACTTTCTATCGTTTCAGCTGCAGAATGTATATAACATTCAAGGAGAAGGATGGAAATCTGCTGGAGACACAATATTGTTGTATAAATAAGCACCCAAGTAAACTCGAGGGCATGACCCAGCCAAAATGAAGCACTTGTCAGTGGGAGAGATTTGCAGGGTTACATTTTTCTAAGCATACATTGACTTCAGTAAATTTAGGAGGGTATAACTCTGTTTAAAATTGCGTGGTAAAAAAGGGGACTGCAAAGTGCTCACAATTTGGCAAGACTGTGTCCTAAATATTTTCGTCAACAATAAACTATGGGGTTGGATATTCCTGCACTGGCAGAAGACTCTTTGTGTCGGAAGAGCTAGCAGAATAGTGTCATGGAATCCAACCTGTAGTTACCCCTCTCAATAGAAAGGGTTGCCAACACTGTGAAGAACCTAGGGAGGGTTGAGTTTGGTGAGCGGAGGGACCTTACTGGGATATAAGGCCAGAATCCATCATCCAAAACAGCCATGGTCTCCAAGAGAATTGTTCTCTGTAGTCTCGAGAACAGTAATAATTATGGGAGATTTCCAGATCCCACCTGGTAGGATCATGGCAAAGCCATGATTTTGGTCTCAGGAACATACTGTAGACTTCCATATAACTTGCATACACCCACTATCTTATCCACTTCTGGGTTCATTGAAAAGCATAATTTTCCATCACAGCTAGCTATAGTTTTCCTTCAAATTATAACCAGAAAGGGGTTTCTGATCCAGACAGATTGGGTACTTAAT
Organism: Sphaerodactylus townsendi; assembly: GCF_021028975.2. Taxonomy (NCBI): domain Eukaryota; kingdom Metazoa; phylum Chordata; class Lepidosauria; order Squamata; family Sphaerodactylidae; genus Sphaerodactylus; species Sphaerodactylus townsendi. The sequence continues at coordinate 33,728,551 of NC_059426.1, forward strand.
ATTTCAAGTTATGACTTGATCTGTTAGGAAACGAACAGGGATATGTGTGAGGAGTGCCGAGTCCTTTGGCTCTTTATTTTGTATGCAAGATTTTTAGGGGTGAGAGTGAAATGTGGCTAGGCCAGATCAAGACCCTGTTCGCATACTCCTGTAATGATTATAGTATTATGAAAAACTGCAAGACACAGATTTTTATTTTACAAGAATAAATCTTCATGACAGCATGGAAAGCTAAGTGCCAGTGTGATGTAGTAGTTGATAGGGACAGCCAAGTTCATATCCTCGTGAAGTTTTCTGAGTAACCTTTGTCCAGTCATTTTCTCTTAGCCTAATCTACCTCACAGGGTGATTGTGAGTATAAATGAGGAAAGAACGATGTGTACTGCTTTAAAGGTGTCCCTTTTGTCTTGAATGATTCCATTTGACCTCTATGGTTTGTAGTTAACTTGCAGAAAATGTACTGGTTTTGTGGCATAGAATTCTCTGCTAGCTAGAATTTTGGTGATCTGATGCATCAGTACTAAGCCATCCGTGTATAATTACAGTGGGAATCTTTATTCATTCCGAGGGGGGAAAGCACTTTAAAAGCTGCCAAGCTAAAGATTTCCCTTCATTTCTGAGCCTGAGTCAGGTCAGCTGATGGGTCATGAGCACAGAGCTTTCGGTGTATCTTTGAATATCACTGGTTAGAGATTTTCTGAACTACTGACCCATTAGCAAGAGGAAACAGTGTGGCACACTCACCAGCTTCAATCCATAGAAATAGGAGAACAGCCTACCCCAAATCCTCCACATCAGATAGCTATGCAAAGCAGTCTGATGCTGGGAATTTTCTGCCTTTGTCACAAGCAAAAGTCCAGACAGATAATTTTTTTCCTGTCTCCCGTGAGCATCTATTTGTCAAAGGTCATGGAAAAGATCCATCAGCGCATCTCTTTATTTTGTCAGGGAGCTGTTAATGATTTTATTGTACAATTATAGTGAACTTACAGAAAACACAGCTATTTTGTTGTATAGAATTATCTGCTACCTAGAATTCTGGTGATCTGATCAGTGGTAGGATTCAAATAATGTAACAGTCGTTTCCGAAATGACTCAGTGGTGGAATTACAACCAGTTCTTTGAACTAGACAAAAAATTATCTACCGGTTCTACCGAACTGGTGCGAATAGGCTGAATTCCACCACTGGATCTGATGCATTAGTACTAAACTAATAATTCATGATCCCACAAGACTTCATCTATCACATGTAAATGATAGTCGGCTCTGCTGGCAAAGATGTACTAAACAGGAACCCCTTTCCTTCTCTGTGTAATGCCCAGATGTTTTGGATTCGGATCTGACAAGCCATGTATTCATGTTTGCATCTTTTCAAACAAGGGAACCAAGAATTTTTCCATAAAGCCTTCTACACAATGGATGACTGAATCAATGAATGAATCAATGAAATATGTGTGCGGCCTCTCCAGAAACTTGCTCGAGACAACTCACTGAGTAAAAAAAAACACAATAAAATAATTAAAAAATAAGAATGATCAACAAGTCATTAAATGAGCAACTATACAATGGGCGAAGTTTTGTGCTTCTATGAACTGGAATTCTTACTTCCGCTCCTCAATGAATCAACGAAGTTTTAACAGAACGGCTGGGGAAGTGTGCAAGAATATACTTTTAGTCAACACATGGAGTTGACTAGAAATCGTGATTGGAAAATGAACACCACGACAATCTGTTGCATCCCTTTGTTTACATCACCTCTGCCTTCTTGGATCCCAAGAGAAGTCCACTGATTTCAGATTTAGACTGGAGTAACTCTGCACATGAATGCATTGGAATCCTAATACATTGATTGCTATGAATGTGTTATCTCTAAAATTCTTTGCACATTTGTCAATAGTTAAATAACCACTGCCCATAAGCCTTTTGTGTTGATAACTAAGCCTGTTTGTTTGCAAAGCTTACTCACCTTCCTTCCAGATGCTTCCCCCCCCATCCCCAATTGTTGGCTTAGATGCTGAAATAACAACACTGGGTACAAAATCCAGACAGTTGTGAATTGGTTCCTGAGATTATCAAGTACCTGCTGAAAAACTATCATAGCAACCCAATTACACTCTGAAAAAGAAGAGTGGTAATGCCTCTTGTATGAGCTTTGAAAATTCATTGCATGTATGGAAATACAGGGGTGTTGATTTCACAAGCCTGTAGCTCACAAGCCTGTAGCTCAGGGCTACAATCCTGTGCAGGCTTACTTGCAAGTAAGCCCACCGAACAGATCAGGATTTGTTTCTATGAGTGCACATGCACATAGTCAATGCTATAAATCGGTTAAGAATTTAGCTCCAATCCTGAATGATACCTTATTGGGCCACTGCGAGTAGCAGAGAGCTGGACTAGATGGACTCTGGTCTGATCCAGCTGGCTTGTTCTTATGTTCTTATTATATATCGTACTAGCCACTTAGTGGCCCTTGTAAGAGCATAAAGGAGAGATGCAAAATCTGTCAATAAATAAAATAAACAAATATGTACCTCTATCAGTTCACCTCCTGCTAGGGGCTTACCTGCCAGATTTTACTTTGAAAATTACCATCTAGTTAAAGAAAGCGTCCAGCAGTAGAGTTGCCAGCAGGTCTGGAGAAAAAAAGAAACGTCCTATCCTTTTCACAGGGGCTTCTTGTTGGGAAATGCAAGGGAAGCTGTTCAGGGCAAGGGGAGAAACAAAATCCCCTTAAAGATGGATTAGGGAACCCAGGGTGGGAAGGGACTCATTCCCTGGACCCCAGTCCGCCCTCCATAATATGTGAATTGCCAGATCACTGATCGGTACTCCCTGTAAAACAGCTCCCTGCTTCCTAATGGCTAATTGCTATTGCCTATTGCCCCTTTATCCTGTTTGGTTTTGGCTCTCTCTCTCTCTCTCTCTCTCTCTCTTCCCGGCTGCAAACCTCCCACAGCGTTTGCTGAAGCGATCTCTGTACCGGAGGAGGAGGGGGGGGGCAGCTTCCGCCACCGCGCGCATACACACGTGCTTCTGAGAAACCCGCGGGCAGATTAACCCCTGACGGCCCGTGGCTGATGCTTAGTCGCTGCTCTCGATCCAGGGAGTCTCTTCGAAGTGTACACCCATTGCCAGGTCTGGCCAAGGCAGCAGCGTGTTGACCACTGAGAGGGTCGTGGTCGGAACCGGAGCAAGCCCCGCCATGGAGGAGCTGAGTCCACCGCACCCTTTGCGCAGCCCTGCTCACCAGGTAAGCCTTTCTCTTCTGCAAAGGCGCACTTTTGTTGAAACTTTTGTTTTTCGCGTGCAGCTGTTGATACACAGCACGTGCCGTGCGTGGCCGTACGGGTTTTTTTTGATAACCTGCCTGCGCTTAGTTTCCTCTCCCAAGTTGGGAAGAGATCCCTCCCCTCCATTGTCGAGACAACAGCGGGCGACCCTGGGTGATTTGTAACGTTGCAGTCTGAAGCATCCTGAGAACGATTCGAATTGCAGCATCAGGACCACCAAGAGACTTGAAACTTTGCACATGCAGAATAATGCACTTTCAATTCATTTTCACAATTGTTTGAAAGTAGATTTTGCTATTCCACACAGTAAAATCCAACTGCAAAGTGGATTGAAAGTGTATTATTCTTCATGTGCGGAAGAGCCCAGTGATAGCATGGGGTGGGGTGGGGGTGGGGGTGGGGGTGGGGGTGGGGGTATCACTGAGCTTCCAGGGTAGGTCTGTAAGGCAGGCTAGCCATTCTAAGCACACTTTATCTGGAGTCCTCTCCCATTGGAGAAACTGAGAGTGTAAGCATGCTTAACATTGGACCATCACAATGCAGTCCTCAGAAAATGTGCATCCTTTTGAATCTGATAGGTTTGGAAGACTGTAACACCCACCCACCCCCAATAAATTTACTGTAGGTTCCTGTCCCCAGTGTATGTGCATGCATAGAATTTCAGCCTTAATGTTTTAAATGTGTCTGTGCTCTATAATAGCATTATAATATTTGATGGATTCCCCCATCCTTTTTTCTTTTCTAGTTCGTTTTCAGATTTAAATCCACGAGTGTCAGTTTCTGGGTTCTTTGTGAAATTCAAGTTGGCTCTGTTTCAGGGGAAAATGTGATAGCAAGCAACACAGCTTTTTTTTGTGTGTGAGAGAGAGCAAACTTTTTAATCCTGACATCAATTTTACTGTATTGAAATAGGAGGACACAGATGAAAGGACAATCCTGGTTTATAAACAGAGGAATAAACAAGGAACAAGTAATCTTTCAACAGCTGCTTTTAACATTATCAACTCTATGTTAGGATCTGGTATAATAGGTAAACATATCCCCTAAAATGTATTATTTTTGCTGACTTTATTACTAATTGCCCAATCCAGGGGAGGCGATGGGGGTGGGGAAACTGGTTGTGAAAGTGGTATGGGTTTGCAGGAGCATGGGCATTCACCCTACCAGTATATGGGTCATCTGTGACAGGAAAGAGATCAAACACTTTGGCAGGTGCTGCACAGCTCCACAACACTTTGGGCCTGCTTCCCCAAAGCCACATGAATGCGTGAGGCCATGTTAGCCCAGTGGAAGGTGGCCCGGGGCATTCCCAGGGGTGAAGCAAAAAAACACAGAGGCCCATTCCGCACAGGCCAATCAACACGGGTTTAGAATGGGGGAAAACCGTTTTGGGAAAGCACTTCACACAGAACCCACCCCTAAAGCAAGTCTGTCCCATGTTATTTTCCCCAAACCAGGGGCCTTTCCCCACTCTCTTCGATCCCCTCTATGCCGCGCGCTGCTCTCAGCGTCCGAGTGTCCCCACGTCAAAAGGCGCCGTTAAGAAGAGCGCCAGGGATGCCGCGCGCTGAGGGGGCGCGACAGCGGCAGCGTCGGAGTGGCTGCGCTGTCACCGCCTCTGTCGTGGGGAGTGCCGGGGGACCCCACGCTACTCTCCTCAAGTAGCGCGGGGCTTAAGGTAAGTGGGGAAAGGCCCCAGGTTTTTTGAGAATCGCACTATTTGTGAGTCTTTTGAAAAATCCTGGGTTGCAGCCGCTTGTGAGTGAATGGCCAGGCAGTAGGCACTTTATTTGGCTGCGCTTTCTTTTAGAAAAAAATTTCGTGGCTTACACAGGTTCAAATGGTTGTATCGTGGTATTGTGAGACATCAGCATGGCTGTGGGGGTTCATTTGTGCATGCCTGCATAGCTAAGCATCGGTGGGAAGTAAATAAAAAAAACAGACGCACCACCATGCGAAGGTGTGACAGCAACCCGCATTGTTTCCATGGTGTCCAGTCGCTGCCTACACGGATGCATGCAAACACAAAAACAGGAAAGTTGGTTACTTTATCCAGACTGCAACCCATTATACATTTGTTGTGCGGAAGGGGCCAGAGACTTTGGAAAAGGAGGTAGGCCAAAGGAGAAAGGGAATCCTTAGAGGTTAGGAAAGAAAATAGCTTTCAGAGTTAAAGGAATGACAGAGAGTGGGCATTTGAAAGGGGAGAGAAAACTGAGGTGATTTCCTCACTGGCGATTAATCCTGGGATAGTCACCCGAAATATCCAGGTTCCCTCGAGATCTCCTCACAGCCTAACCGCGCGCGCACACCCACACCCACACACCCACACCCACACACACACACACACACACACCCCTATCACGGGATTTTCCTGGACCTGCTTGCATATGCACCTTTTTGGGAAACAAACACTTCAATGGGAGCTAATAGGAGATGGGGGCTACACATTTGAGGTTTGGCCTCCATGAACCAAACTTCACCAAACCTGGATGGTATCATCAGGAGAGTCTCCTAAAGATACTCTGAAATTTTGGTGCTGCTAGCTTAACAATTGCACCCCTGACAGCAGGCACACACCCCCCCCCCCAAGGGGCAGGCCTAGATGTCTTCACTGGAAACATGCTGTAGTGAGGATGCTGGAACCTGGATGAAAAGGTGCCGATTCTTTTGAAACTTGGTTGTATCTAGATTAAATTTTCAGTGGGAATTCGGCCTGAATGACGGAGGCAAAGAGGTCTGTAAAGGCCACAAACCCCAGAGATGAGGAAAGAGGATGATCAGATACTCGCTTAAATTCAAAATCCTGTTTGAAAAATGGGTAAAGCAAACTTTATAAGTAATTACATTGTATAATGACTCTAGAGATCGCTAGTGCTAGTGAATGGATAGTAAAAGGATATTTGGATAATGGAAACAAACAAAAAATCCAAGGTAATGTTTTGATCAGTAGAAGGCACGCTTAGCATTGGGGGTGCGGGGTGGGGAGTTGAGAAAAGAAGAGTTCTAAAATAGTGACTATCATATATTGTATTTATTTTTATTTGACTTCATTTTATATCTACCTTTCTCCCCAGTGGAGTGTTAGAAGATGTGCTCTTTACTGCCTTCAGATATGGAGAAACAAGTCACACTTTCTATGATTCACGTTAGCATTGAAAAAGACCCTTCTCATCGAATTTTGTCTTCACAGGCCTCCCTTATTCTTTGAGGGAAGCTGGCTTTCCCTTAGGAATATTGCTGCTGTTGGGTGTGGCCTACATCACAGGTACCTTTTTGAAAACTATTGGTGTTGTAAATGGCAATGCATAATAAAGGTTTTTCAAATTCAGAAGTGGTGGACAAAAGAACTAGATCTAGGATGCTTTTAAATTGGAGGTATCAGGTTTATCAGGAGTCTCTGGAACCAGCGGAGAGGAGTAGCAGCAGAAGAGACTTGGCCAGGAAGAGCAGAGTGACCTGCTGGTGTTCATTTTGGAGGGCTTTTCTCAAAGCCACAGCTTTTAAAACAGTGTTATTTTAACAGGGGTTATCTCTTTTTCTCCTTCTAAGGCTGCTGAATCTGGAAGGTGGGGCTTAACAGGGGTTAACAGAGTTCATCTCTTGTTCCTCTTTGTCCTGAGAGGTGGGGCTTTTGTCCTGAGAGGTGGGGCTTTAGTTCAGTCTCTGGAACCAGCGGGCGCTATTGAGCCCTAGCAAGTGCAATTTTAATTCTAATTTTTTTGTTTTTAAATTAGGCTAAGGACATATTTTGACAGATGAGATGCGTGCAGATAGCTCCGGGGGGGAGGCAGTGACTAAAAGCTTAATATTTAAATATCCAAAACAAATCAGATATGAAGGCAGAAAGCCAAGGCAGGGGATGGGGGAGGGGCTTTCCAGTGTTTTGCACTGAGTGTCACATGTATGACTATCTGCCACTAGGACAGAAGTCGTGGGTGTGCCCCTCGCATGCCCAATGAGCTCCTGGCACTCAAGAGGAACGTGTGCGTTCTCTTGAAGCCAAGGTGTAGGCAAACCTGGAGAAGCTGAAAGGAGGGCAGAGAGGGTGACAGACAGAGGCTTTCAGGGACCTAACAGCCGGAGTCCCACTCCCAAGGGTGACATCTCTTCAGATGTCATGGAGAATAAGGAAGGCCTTGGGGATGCAGGGTGGCAGTCTGAGGGGGGGGAACATGCTCCCTTGGATGGGATCCCTTCCTTAACTGGTGATCTCAGCTATCCTCTCGCACTGAGAGACCTACCCCTCAGGGGAGTGTGGGGGGCTCCTTGTAGTGGGTGATTCGGATCATTAGAAATGTAGAGAGTTGGGTTTGTGGAGAGGCGTGACTGACCGGGCGATGGTGACTTGCCTGCACTGGTGCGAGAAAGGTTCTTAAGCGGATGTCACGCTTAGTCTAGATAGGCTTTTAGACAGTGCTGCAGGGTGGGAGTCAGCAGTTGTGGTCCACATTGGCACCTTGACGACATTGGGAAATGTAGCCGGGGAGGTTCTGGAAGCTTTTAAAATTTAGGCTGCTAGGAAACAGGTTGAAGTCCAGGACCTCCAAGAGTGGCATTCCTCAGAAATGCACTACCCGTTCCATCTGGCACTTAGAGGCCGCTGAGCTAGGCAAGCCGGAGATACAACAGAGGTCTCAATGCGTGGGATGCCGAGAAAGGTGAGGTGTAAGGCAGAGGGTTTCAGGATTTGTCAGGAACTGGGGAACCTTTTGGGACAAAGGTAAGGCCTAGTACAAACGGGATGGGCTTCATCTTAACCAAAGAGGAACCAAGCTGCTGGCTCAACATTAAAAAAAAAGGTGGCAAGAACAAGCTTTTAAAACTGATCACTGGGGGAAAGCCGACAGAGAGCTGAGGTGGACTTAGGTTCGAGATACAGTATCTATGGGGATGCAGACAGAGAGGGAGGTTTTTCTAAATCAACCACATACAAAGCGAGGGAACATAGCAATGTGCATGTGACAAGGGATAGTGTCTCACAAAAAGACTTTGAGGGTAAAGCATTTTATAAATCCCAGGTTAAGGACAGAGAGAACCAGGGTATACAGGTGGTCTCTATGCTAATAGTAGAAGCATTCGACCTAAAATGGGGAGCTAGAGTACAGAGTTTTTGAAGGGAGGGACTTTTGATATAGTGGGCATTACAGAGACATGGTGGAATGAGGGAGAGAACCAGTGGGATGCTGTTATACCCAGGCTACAGGCTCTATATAGGAAGGGATAGGACAGGGCGCATTGGGGGTGGAGTTGCCCTTTACATCAAAGAGAGCATAGTGTATCACATAAAAATAGAGCAATGGCAAGGGGAGCTGGTTCCCCTACAGAATCACTGTGGATATCAATACCAGGTGTGAGAAGGACAGTTTAATATTAGGGAATATATTATCGTCCCCCTGACCAAAGTGCACAGAGAGGATTCTGAGATGGAAAAAAAGAAATTAGAGAGGCCAACAAAAACAAACAAAATGTGAGTGGTAATGGGTGATTTTAACTATCCCCATATAAACTGGAAAAATGCATGTTCAGGTCATAAATGTAAGGAGAGAGCATTCCCCTGGATAGCCATGCTAAATGACTGTGGCTTAGAGCAGCGAATGGTTGTGGAGACCAACCATGGGGAGAGGTGATCCTAGATCTAATTCTATGTGGGACCCAGGACCTGGTGCAGGAAGTCAGTGTTGTTGAGCCGATTGGGAACAGCGACCACAATGCTGTCCAGATTCAGTATCTCAGCATGCTTGAACAAGTGGCAACTACTAGTATGTAATTACATTCTCCTTCAGAAAGGGAAATTTCTCTCTCCAAAGATGAGGGGGGATGATAGGGATGCGCCCAGGAAGCTGAAATTGAAAATCAAAGAGAGAGTCCAAAACTGTCCAGGATGCTTGGAGCGTTATTTTAAAAAACACAGTAATAAAAAGCTACAGCTGGAAATGTGTTCCCACAGGTTAGAAAAAGGCAGCACCCAGTCCGAAAAAGAAAGCCACCATGGTTAACAAGAGAGGTTGAGGAAATTATCAGAAAAAAGAAAATGTCTTTTTAGAAAAGTGGAAGTCCAGTTTGGCTGATAGAAAGAAATATGAGAGAGGGAGAACACAAATGGTGGCAAAAGAGAAGCCAAGTTAGCAGCTGTAAGGGAGGCAAAAAAGGATTATGAGGAACGCATGGCTGCGAACATCAAGACCAGCAACAAACAGTGCTGCCTTTCAAGTACACTCCAAAAAAGCAGAGGAAGCCAGCAAGGGAAGCGGTAAGGCCCGTTAGATGACTAAAAGGAACAAAGAGGTGTGCTAAAAGATGGCAGAGGAGATTGCAGAAGAAGCTGAATGAATTCTTTGCATCTGTCTTCTTCACCCAAGGAGGAGGTGAGGAACATTCCTGCACCTGGAACCAGAAGAAACTGCTTAGGAGGTGAACTGAGGAACTAGCTTAAGATAGTGAGTAGACAAAGGAAGAAGTTCTGGCAGCCATTGATAAAACTAAATGTTACCAAATCCCCTGGCCCCAGGATTGCATTCACCCAAGAGTTCTTAAAGAGCTCAAGCATGAAATTGCTGATCTTCTCACTTTAATATACAACTTATCCCACAGGAAATCAGGCTCCATCCCTGAAGACTGGAGAAGATGGCCAATGTCACACCAATCTTTAAGAAAGGATACTAGGGGGACCCGAGAGGAAATTACAAGGCCAAGTCAGTTTGACATCTGTTCCTGGTAGAATTAGTAGAATCTATCATTAAAAGATAAATTATAAAATTATGTAGAAAAGCAAGACCTGCTGAGAAAGAGTCAGCATGGCTTTGGGTAGAGGGCAAAATCCTGGTTCCTACAAACTTACTAAGAGTTCTTTGAGGCTGTAAACAGGCATGTGGACAGGGGGGGAACCGGATTGGACATTGTCTACTTGGGATTTCCAAAGGCTTTTGACAAAGTTCCTCACCAGAGACTGTTGAGAAAAAAAACTCAGCAATATGGAAAAGGGAATAAGTGAGGAAGTCCTCCTATGGATTAAAAAAACTGGTTGAGAAACAGGAAACAAAAGAGTGGGTGTAAATGGGAAGTTCTCACAATGGAGAGATGTCGGGAGTGGGTGTCCCCCAAGGATCCGCTTTTGGGACCAGTGCTCTTACTAACCTATTCCATAAATGATGACCTGGAAGTAAGGGGTACGTTACCAGGTAGCATGGTGGCCAAGTTTGCAGATGATACCAAATTATGTAGGGAATTGGTAGAGAACCACAAAAGGATTGCTGAAAGAGCTCCAAAGCGGACCTTTGATAAATTAGATGAGTGGGCTCTAGAAATGGCAAATGCACACAGTTCAATGTAGCAAAATGTAAAGAGTGATGCACATAGGGGCAAAAAATCCAAACTTCACACACTGCGCTACAGAGGGGTCGAGTGCTAACACCTCAGTCATCTGAACCAGGAAAGGGATTTAGGCGTCTTGATTGATAGTTCCCATGGGAATGTCAACTCAATGCATGGCAGCTGTGAAAAAGGCAAACTCTATGCTGGGGATCATTAGAAAAGGAATTGATAATAAAACTGCAAAGATTGTCATGCCCTTATATATATAAAAGCAGTGGATGCGACCGCGCTTGGAGTACCTCCGTGTCCAGTTCTGAGGTGCAGCCGCATCTCAAAAAAGGATATTGAGGAGATAGAAAAAAGAAGGGAGAATTCTGCAGAGAAGGGCAAACAAAAGGATGATTGAGGGACTGGAGCACCTTTCCTATGAGGAGAGGCTGCAGCGTTTGGGACTCTTTAGTTTGGAGAGGAGGCGGCTGAGGGGGATATGATTGAAGTCCTACAAAATTATGCATGGGGTAGAAAATGTTGACAGAGAGAAATTTTTCTCTCTTTCTCACAATACTAGAACCAGGGACATTCATTGAAAATGCTGGGGGGGGAAGAATTAGGACTAATAAAAGGAAACACTTCTTCACGCAACGTGTGATTGGTGTTTGGAATATGCTGCCACAGGAGGTGGTGATGGCCACTAACCTGGATAGCTTTAAAAGGGGCTTGGACAGATTTATGGAGGAGAAGTTGATTTATGGCTACCAATCTTGATCCTCTTTGATCTGAGATTGCAAATGCCTTAACAGACCAGGTGATCGGGAGCAACAGCCGCAGAAGGCCATTGCGTTCACATCCTACATGTGAGCTCCCAAAGGCACCTGGTGGGCCACTGCGAGTAGCAGAGAGCTGGACTAGATGGACTTTGGTCTGATCCAGCTGGCTTGTTCTTATGTTCTTATGTTCTTATGTTCTTTTAACTTCAGACTTTGTGCCTATACAAAACAGATATGCTCTATCACTGAGCTATGACCCCTCTCTAAACAAGTTGTGGACACTAGTAAAGCACACAGGAATCATACCGCTCTTTTAAATGTTACCAAAACCAGCCAGGCAATCCATATCCCTAGAAGCAACAGTCTATCTCTTGGCAATCTTTTTGCTTCTTAGTTCATCCCAGGCACTCTGCTTTCATTTCTGCAACAGTGAAGTTTTACCCTTTCTACGAACTGATTGCTCTCAGCAAAGCGAAAACCCTAGCAACAGCATGATGCTACTATCTTCTTCCATTACAGGGAGACAAAGTGCTTTTGATGTTCAATAGAATTCCTGAGCTGGCACAATAGCAAATGTAGCAGTAGCTTGCTACTATAGTTTACTGTCTTTATTTGGATATGTGCTATTCACGTAATGGTGCTGCATCCACCCTTTCAAAGAAAGGTGATCAACATATGGTATGTGCCCTGAGGCTCTGGGATTCATCTTTGTGAGGATTCTGAGCAAGAAGAGGTTTTCCAAATAAGTGTTAGAGGTACAGTTTTCAATTTCAGCAGACATCGAGATGGATCTTATCAATTTTTCCACTGGTGAAAGCAGGAGGAAGGACCACTTTTGACCAACAAAAAAATTAAGCTGGTGACTGTAGGAATTGTGTACATAAAAGCCCTCTGGGATAGGGACTGCAATGAGAAAGGGAATCAAGGGGGAAAAAAATCGGTAGCATTCAGTCCTTACTAAATCAAAATCCTGGGAGGGTATTGGCAGGACTGGTGGAGCAGTGGGCACCAAGACGCTGCTGCTCTGCCAGGCTGTTGAGTTGGGGGGAACCAGGAGAGCGTTGGTGGGGCTGACAGAGCAGTGGGCACCACAACACCGCTGCTGTGCTGACTGGGTTGGGCTGGTGGTAGTGGGGAGAATCGGGAGTGTGTTGGGAGGCCTGGCAGAGCTGGGCTTGCTCCTGCATCAGGGAAAGGGGGGGGTAGTGGATGGAATGCTGCCCACCAATGGGTGTGTAGGACTTGTCACAACATTACCCTGCATAACTTCTGAGATCTGATGAGAGTGGCTGGCCTGGACCATACAGTTTAGGGCAATCTACAAAGATTTAACAATCCTGGTATATGGTTTAGTCCTGCACTGTAAAGGTAAGTATTGTATCTCATCCCAATGTTCCACATAAAGACCTGAGTAAAATTGTAACTACATCTGTCATTTCCTTTCCCCAACCCCATATACTTAACCTCCCCCCTTGTCTCAGCCTGGTCCGAACTAGATGACAAGTGGGGGTGTGTGGAGCACATGAAGCAGGGAACAGGGGAGAAATGGCAGGTGAAGTTACAATTTTACTTAGGTCTTTATGTGGAAAAGGGTATAGAAATATGCAAAGCCTGATTTCCAAATTCATACATTTTTAGAGAGGCATGCTTGTCACTTCCTTGTGATCAGAGTAGTATCGTTCTGATAAAGTTCAAAAATGACAGAAAATGCTCCAATGATACAGGAAGTTCTCACATCAGCACTGCGTCATCCTGAGAGCCAGTGTTTAAGGCATAGGAACACACCACATCGTTTGTCCAACAGATATCATTCTGCAATCAAAAAGGTATCAGAACTGTGTGGGATGGCAGTCATATCCCTTGAGAATATATTGCCCTCAGCTCTTCAGTTCCCAAGTGCTTCACACTGTACACATCATACCAAGTGTCAGTTAGGAACACAACATAATTTCTGAAAAGCTTCTCTGAGCTGCCAGTTATGACAGAGATGGCTTGTGTACCATGTATGAGTTCCATGTGCTTCAGGGATTTAGCTGCTTGTAATGAATGCCACTGTGAACAGACCTTACAAAACCATAGTGACATTATTCAGATTTACATACCCATCCTTTAATTCAGTCCACAGTGCAACAGTAGATTTCAGGCACATAGAATTGTACAATATTGTCTGTCTCATCCCAATATAACATCCTTGCAACAATATAATCCCACGTGACAACCTCACTGCACCCATTTGCATTATTCATTGCATTCCTGTTGAAGAAGCAACAGAAGGAAGAGGTGACTAGATACATGGATTGTTCATTAACACCTTATCAAAGATCACTGATGCAACCGGCAGGGCAGAAAAGGCCTGGGGGAATGATCCTCTGGTCCAGCAGTGTATTGACCAAAAGAGCCACCTTATTTCTGACTTATAAAATAAGACACCCTAGAACAATGATGGCGAACCTTTTTGAGACCGAGTGCCCAAACTGCAACCCAAAACCCACTTATTTATCACAAAGTGCCAACATGGCAATTTAACCTGAATACTGAGGTTTTTGTTTAGAAAAAACGGTTGGCTCAGAGGCGTGCATTACTCGGGAGTAAGCTTGGTGGTAGTCGTTGGCTTTGCTTTGAAGCAATTGTGCAACTCTTGGAATGGGTGAATCACGACCCTAGGAGGATTTACTCAGAAGCAAGCCCCATTGCCAGCAACCGAGCTTACTCCCAGGTAAAGGATTGCACTTTAGTTCTTTGCATGAAAATCAATGGGGTTTAACAGCACTTAACAGGGTTACCTAAACTGCTTCCCCAAAACTAGGTCTTAGGTTTAATCCTAATAATCAAGCCCAGCGGCCCAGGCCAGCCTAGATGTATGTGTGTATGTGTGTGGGGGGGGGGCGATTTCCCCCCCACATGATGAACTCTTTGTGTGCCCACAGAGAGGGCTCTGAGTGCCACCTCTGGCAACCGTGCCATAGGTTCGCCATCACTGCCCTAGAAAGAACTGTGCTTAGTCACTACTATTCAAAGATATTATTATATGCCTTTGTGCATCACAAGTGTAGCAAGAAGTTCCAGGCCCCACCGCCCTGAACATGACCAATCTTGTCTCATCTCAGAAGCTAAGCAGGATTGGGCCTGGTTCATTGTTGGATGGAAGACACTGAGCAGCCAAGTGAGCCCTGTGTCTCCTCTCATTCAAGTCACTGTGCAGCCTTCTCTTGCTTTGCTCAAGGGACTCAGGAAAAGTGGGGGGAGGGCAGGCCAGTGTGGGTCTCCTGAATCTGGTCCCATGGTGGAGGGCTGATGAGGGCTATCGGTGCTTGTGCCTGTCTGCGGCTCAAAGTCTGCCGCTGCATGGACTGTCCCATCCTCCTCTGGTGCCTCTGCTGCTGGCAAAGGAAAGGGTGTGATGCCAGTGTCTAATACCTCATCTGAGGGGTCCTCAGGGGCTCCTGGCACCGCTAAGCCCAGCTGGTCCGTGACCCAACAGGACCATCAGTAGCCATTAAGGAAACAGTGATATTTTTATGTCAAAAGCAGGGCTTCTCTATTCAGGTACAATGGTAAAAATGGTAGTGAGAGAAACGTTCTCAGTAACCTGGCCGAATACTCATTTGGCAGTGAGAAACTCATGTTGTTTCTGTTTGCTTCTCATAGGGGAAAATTCAAAGACAATATTAATATCAGGCCAGCTGGACTGGACATCAAAAGATCCATGCCTGGGTCTTCTCAGCATCTCCTAAAATGAAATAGCAGCTGCAGGGGGCCCTTATATCAGCCCACAGAATGCGTGGAGGAGTTTCTTCCCTGCCAGACAAATGTTCCTTCTTAGCATCTTTTGCAATTACATTACTTTCCTGGTTCTGTGGCCTTGCAGCATGGTCCTAGAATGTCCTCTGTAGTGCCCCCGCCCAGGTGACTCTGTGCAATTTGTCCAATCAAAACTGATCCCTCCACTCTGCTGGCAGGGAAAAAAAGCATGGTACCCTGGGATGTCCTTGCCTGGATGGCCAGGCTAGACTGTTCACTTCAGATCTCAGAAGCTAAGCAGCATCAGCTGTGGTTAGTATTTGAATGGGAGACCACTAAGGAATGCCAGGGTCACAATGCAGAGAAAGGCAATGGCAAACCATCTTGAATGTCTCTTGCCTTGGAAACCTTATGAGGTTGCTGTAAGTCATGTGCGAGTGGATACCACTTTCCACTACAACCATGCCAGGAACATATCTGATCTGTGGCACATGTAGTCTGCTTTTTTGGTACACTTAAGAAAATTGTGTCAGAAAGAGGTTGCTACTAATAGAAACATATTATCTCTGTCTCCTTTACAGATTATTCTGTGATCTTGCTGATTAAAGGAGGGAACCTGTCTGGTGCTAACAGCTATCAGTCGCTGGTCAATAAAACATATGGATTTGTGGGGTATCTTTTTCTTTCAGCTCTCCAGTTTTTATACCCTTTTATTGGTAAGGTCATGTTTCAAAGTTAAGAAACCATTTTACACAGAATTATATAGTTTTTGGCTTGTTCCGTTTCGGAAACATTTGCTTGTTTTGTAACAGAGTGAATAAGTTTGGACTGTGGATGGTTTTATAGTTCAGTTATACGAGTTTTACTAGTTCTCTGCATTTCTTTAAGTGTTTGCGATTGGAGTTGAAAGTGACACAATTTAAAAGCAGTTTTTTTTTTAAAAAAATGTCCTGTAGCAGCCTCAGAATTTAACAGGATTGATCTGAATGCTTTGATTACTTTTTCAGGCTTTCTTGACTACTGTAAAAAAAAAAAGAGCAGAAATGTTTAAAAGGATTCAGTTTGTAAAAACTAGGCTGAAACTGACATCAGTGCTTTGAAATTGACATTAGGGCTGGTGAAGAAGTGCGGGATGAAAGAGGGTATTGAGACTATCAGCCTGATTCTTTGTATTCTCATTTGGAATTAAGTTCCATAGAGTTCACGGTGGCTTACTTGGAAGTAAGTGAGCAAAAAACAGCAACTCATAATATTCAACACTTCAAGCACGGGGAGATCACAGATGGACCTGTATAATTTTGTAGATTAAATGTGTGTTTGGACCTTCTTTCTTTTTAAAAAAAATAATAATTAACATTAATAATAGAGAACCTTCTATGTGTTTTTTTTAAAGCAATGATTAGCTACAACATTATAACAGGAGATACATTGACAAAGGTTTTTCAGAGAATTCCTGGAGGTGAGTATAATTTTTTTCTTTGTTCTTTTTGCTATCTATTAGAAATGTTGGTCAAAGTATGAACTGGCTTTTCAAAGAGTCTTGTTTTATGCTAACATCTAGCATTCTTTGCTGATTTGGTATCTGGTGCGAAATCTGAGCCCTGACCTGGATGACCCAGGCTTTTTCTCAGAAGCTAAGCAGGTTCAGCCCTGATTAGCGCATGTGTGGGATTTAAATTTAAAAGGTTATACCAAGGTTATACCAAGGAAGTCCAGGACTGTTGTGCAGAGAAAGGCAGCGGCAAACGACCTCTAATGGCCTTGAAAACTTTATGGTGTCACCATAAATTGGCTGCAATTTGGTGGTACTTTTCACACACACACACACACACACACACACACACACACACACACGCACACAGAGTGAGAGAGAGAAAGAGAGAGAGAGTCTGACTTCAAGCAGGGTCCTGAGAATCTCTGGCTTTGTTTAAAGCAATGATATTACTACCATTTCTGTTTTATTTTCTCCTTTCTCACCTGTGATGAGGGAAGCATACATGGCAGTATTATTCTCTCAGTGTTATTCGCACACGTGACTCTCTGACATGCCACCGTTAGCTCTCCTGGGCTCCCAATGTGGCAGTTTCCCAATTTCTAGAGAAGTGGGCAAAGGTGTCACCCAGTTGGGCTCAAATGTGGTAGGTGGATCGCATCATGAAACAGAAGAGGAGTTTGGATTTATACCCTACCTTTCTCTCCTGTAAGGAGACTCAAGGTGGGTTACAAACTCTTTTCCCTTCCTCTCCCCACAATAGACACCTTGTGAGGTAGGTGGGGCTGAGAGAACCCTGAGAGAACTGTGACTAGCCCAAGGTCACCTAGTGGGAATGTAGAAGTGCGGAAACACATCTGGTTCACTAGATAAGCCTCTGCCATGCAGGTGGAGGAGTGGGGAATCAAACAGGGTTCCCCAGATTAAAATCCACCTGCTCTTAACCACCACACCACACTGGCTACTGCTGGAGGGTGTGGAAGCTGTGAACCTCCTTGAACTACAAGCTGACCCGTTTACAACTAAGGATATAAAAGGCCCATCCTCTCCAACACCACCGCATTTTTCTTTGCAGCAGTGGCGTAGGAGGTTAAGAGCTCATGTATCTAATCTGGAGGAACCGGGTTTGATTCCCAGCTCTGCTGCCTGAGCTGTGGAGGCTTATCTGGGGAATTCAGATTAGCCTGTACACTCACACACACGCCAGCTGGGTGACCTTGGGCTAGTCACAGCTCTTCTGAGCTCTCTCAGCCCCACCCACCTCACAGGGTGTTTGTTGTGAGGGGGGAAGGGCAAGGAGATTGTAAGCCCCTTTGAGTCTCCTGCAGGAGAGAAAGGGGGGATATAAATCCAAACTCTTCTTCTTCTTTGCAGCCATGGTGCTGTCATCCCAGCATGCAGGCAGTTGCAGGAAAAGAGCATTTGGCTGCAGTGGATAAAACCACCCTCATAAATACCACGAAATCCCCCAGGAAGAGAGCAAGCAGGGCACAGCAGATAGGGTACCTTTACTTTTCATTCTCCATGGCCAACTTGGTCTCTAGCCTGACCTGTTACATCCCATGCTGAACAGAGAGTGGGAAAGCGGAGAGGGAAGCAAGGGCTATTTAAGGTTCAGCAGTGATCAGGAGAGCAGATGCTGCAAACTCAGGGGGATTCTGGTAATTTAAAAGGATATAGTTAGATATTTAACGTAAATAGTTGCATCGTATGTTGTATGTTCCTGTTTGGAAGGGTGGAGCACGCAATAGTTGAATGGCTCTTTGGTTGATGGTAACTATGAATGTGGCTCTTGGTCAGCTGTGGAGTGAGAAGCACTAATACATAGGTTTTCCCTGAGAATTTAATCCTCCCAGCAATCATGAGAGGTAGATGAGGTGGAGAGAGTGGGTCTGGGGTCAGGATCAACCAAGCAGGCTTTGCGGCTAAGGCCCTTTCCGCACGGGCCAATAAACGCGGGTGAAAGGCAGGTTTCACGAACCCGTCCTCGCCCCAGCCCATTCTCATGGCTGGCTGTTCTGAGGACAGCGCACCTTCACATGGCGGCGGGTCTTTTGTTGTGGTTCTTACCTCCCCCCAATGCACAACTTTGCAGGCAGGCCATGATATGGTCCTTTGTCCCTGCGTGGGTCTGCAGATGTGAGCCAGGGACTAAGATCCAACTAGAGGATTGATCCCACTTCATTCGCCTCCTGCCTGGCCATTTACTTGGCAGCGGCCGCGAGGCATATTAAATCAAAAGAATCCCAGATCATGATTCTTGAAAAACCCGGGGAGTGGGGGGACACGGAGCGGATCTGTATTAGGAGTGAGATCCATGCGAAGTTCCCCCCCTAACCTGGGATAACATTTAACATGAGTTTATTGGAGCATACAGAAAGGGGCTAAGTAGGGAATTTAAACTCTGGTCTCTCTGATCCAGTATTGTAACCAATGCACTACACTGGATATAATTTTCAGAACATCCAGGAAGTGTCCACAAAGGTTCAGTATTCTTGGGTTGGAGCTTCTGCAGGGCTAAATCCGTGGTACCTCCTACTTGCTGGTACATTCTAGCAACATTACATAACCCCCATTGCCTCCCCCCGCCCATGCTCCCCCCGCCCATGCCCACAGTGTTTGTTGCAAAAATATAAGATGCAAAATGATAACTGCTCTAGTCAGTTGGAATGAAGCATCAAAATGGAGATTGCTGAAAGAGGAACAAGCACATAGCCCTCACAACTCCAGCCTCCTGTCGAGATCTCAGTTATCTGGTTGTGTATGTTTGTGTATAAAGTGCTGCTGAGTCACAGTCGAGTTATGGTGACTCCTTATGGGGTTTTAAAGGCATGAGACTAACAGGTGATGTGCCAGTGTTGAGAAGGAACTTTCTCTGCTTGAGAGTCGTTGCCAGTCAGGCAAGTGTCTGGTGACAGTATAAGGCAGCTTCATCAGTTCAATTTCTGTTATTTATTTTGAGTGCAGTTTGGGTACTCTTAGTGGAGAATTTTCTTTGTCTCATTTCCTTTAAAGAAATGAAAGGAAAGCTGTCTTATAAAAGCTGTTTTTGATGTTATCTCCCACTTTGATGCCATTCCTTTGTAAGTGAAATGTTTTAAACATGATTGTAAAGTTTTTTTAACAGAGAAAGACTAACAGAAATATTGTTTGAGTTCTCCATTGTGTTTGTGCGCACACAAAGTATATCTTAGAATGAGCCTTTCTTAGCTTGAAGCACTGATTATGCTTGACACTCTGGAGACTTGTAGGCAGATGTCAGCTTTGAGTTCCCTGTAGATTCTCAGTTCCAGAAAGTGGCGTTTTACCACAAAGCAGTGCCCGGGACAGCCCCCACCCAGCCACACTCCCCCCGCTGAACTTCCCCACCATCGCATGGCCACTCCTGCAAAAAAGCCCCCCACAAACTCCAACAAACCTCTGGCGAGGGTGGAGCTGGCCAAGTAGTGGCTGGTGACTTCCGTTGGGCATGGGCGGGGGGAGGCAAAAGGGCACAGGCCAGGCCAGGCAAGCAGGGCAAAGTGGCAGGAAGAGGGAGACAGAGAGTGACTTCAACTGGGGGTTGGGCAGGGAGGGGGAGGGAAGCTAAGTAGCACAGGTGAGCAGGGTGGGCCAGGCAAATGGCAGCAGGCAACTTTGGCTTGGGGATGGATAGGGTGACAAGCGGTGACAAGCAACTTCAGCTGGGGGGTGGAGAGCAGTGGCGTATTTGCCTAGGGACAGGGGGTACCCTCTGTCCCCAGGCACCACTGATCTGGTCATGTGGGGAGCAAAATTGCCCCCCCCCACATGACCAGGAAGACAGCAAAGCAGCAGGAAGACCTGCTGCCTTGTCGTCTTCTGGTGCCCTCAGCCCTGCCCATGTTGTCATCGACAACATGGGCATGGCCAAGGCAGCCAGAGGACCCCCCAAGCCTTGCCCCCTCGCTGGCAATCCCTTCTGCCCTCCCCTTTGCTTTTATGGCCAAGGCAGCCAGAGGACCCCCCAAGCCTTGCCCCCTCGCTGGCAATCCCTTCTGCCCTCCCCTTTGCTTTTATAAGCTCGGGGTGTGTGGCCTTGCCCTCACGGGCGTGGCCCCACCCCCAAGCTTATAAAAGCAAATGCCCCAGTTGCTTCTGTCCTCCCCAGATCTTGGAGCTGGCATCCGGGAGTGGGTGGGGCTCAGGGGTGGGGCTATGGGTGGGTCCCACCCCAGGCATAGCGGGGGGGATTCACAGAGAATGGATGTCTCCGGGCGCCATTTCCCCCCAGTACGCCTCTGGTGGAAAGGAAGCAAGCAGTGGCCGGTGACTTCAACTGGGGGTGGAGAGGAAAGCAAGCAGCAGTGGATGACTTTGGCTGGGGGGTGGAGAGGGAGGCAAGTGGCGTGGGCTGCGGCAGGTGAGTGAGTCATGCTGAGCAAACAGCTGCAGGTGACTTTGGCTGGGGTGTGTGGACTGGGGCAGGTGAGCAGGGCAAAGCAGGCAAGCTGTGGCAGGCTACTTTGGTTGCGGAAGGGTGGAGAGGGAGGCAAGTGGCATAGACTCAGTGTTGGGATTCAAATAATTCAACAACTGGTTGTTTACATGCACCATTTTAACAACCTGTTCTGCCGAAGTAGTGCAAACCTGCTGAATCCAACCACTGCACAGACTGGGCGAGTGGAGCAGTCGAGTGGTGGGCAACTTCAGCTGGGGGGGGGGGAGGGAAGGGTTCTGTTTTTAAGTGCTTCCGAATTTCAGTTCCTTCCAAATTAAAACAGCATCAGCAATGAATTTTGTTTAAAGCTTCAGAAATGGGTTTCAGGATTCTCAGCCTATTTTCAACATTTTCAACTCCATATGTTTATTTTATAAGATTTTTGCTATGAAGAAAAAGCATGTTATCTCTGAAGTCAGAAATTAACAATTTTGAGAAATGCGAATCCAAACATCTGAGATATCTTCTAGATCAGTGGTTGCGAACCTGTGGCACGCATGCCAGAGGTGGTATTCAGAGCCCTCTCTGTGGGCACGCACGCACAGAATTCATCGTGGGGGGGCAAAAAATGCCCCCCCCCCATCTAGGTTTGTCTGGGCCGCTGGGCACGATGTGCGCGCACTGCAGCAAGCAAGGAGGACTCAACTGGCAAGCCTGGTGCCTGTGCTCCGGGTGGCTGCTACCCAAAGTGGAGGCAGAGGCAGAGGAGGCGGAAATGCTAGAGAGGTGCAGAGTGGAGCCAACCATTTTTTCTAAACTAAAACCTCACTATTCAGTTTAAATTGCTGTGTTGGCACTTTGCGATAAATAAGTGGGTTTTGGGTTGCAGTTTGGACACTCGGTCTCGAAAAGGTTCGCCATCACTTTTATAGATAGAAAAACTGTCCAAAACAATCTTATAGAAATCTCTGGAAGAGCATGACGTTGCGAATGGATTAATAGAACTCATTTACCAAAAAATTTAAACATTGCATTCATGCATAGCCTCATGCTACATAAATAAAACTATTCCTTATTTCATGATGAATAACTTTTGGACTGTCAGGGAATCAAAATAAAGAGGTGTGCATCTTGTGCACAGATCATGAAGATCTAGATGACAGCACCTGTCAGCCAGGGTCAGTTGGCAAAAGCCTGGTGTAACTGAATCAAACCAGTCTGATCTGGTGCTGTGACCTTCACTGTGATTGGGCAGTGATTGTATAATAGTGGAGCACTATCTGTGCACATTTGCTGTTAGGGATTCTTATTTACTGCGAAGCATGCTGCCGGTTTGTTCTTTGATATTCACTTGTATATAACTTGCACCTGAAAGTAAAATTCCTTCCTTGAAGTGAAGCTGCTGTGGTGTGAAGTTATTTGTCTGCTGTGCCAAGCCATCTTCAACTGCACTTATCTTTTCTGGTAACGCACCTTTCCGCTGATAAAACGCACGCTCTGTCATGGACTATAATGAATCTTGATTAGAAAACCATCTTTAGATATATTTTTCCTCAAAATAAGTATTTCATTTTGAAAATCCAACTTCAATTTTTAAAAAACGAATTTTAAAAAAAATCATTGATTTTTATCCACCCTGCTCAGTTTTTCAGCTTGTGGGTCTTTTGAGCAGGGCTGCACTGCATGGGAATAAGGGATTTCTGCCTCTCACCCCCCTCCCCCGCCTCACTGAGCCATTTTCCAGGATCCATGTTGGCAACTGTAAATGTAGCCCATCAGTGTAGTTGTCAAGGGGGCAAGTATCACCTTTCCAAGGATGTTTGCAATATGTTTAACAGCATAGGGAAGCAGATAGGAGCCCCTGTTCACTGCATTTCAATCTAAATCGGAGCCCTGCATGCTTGTATCATCAGGGAACGCATGTCACTCTGTCCCTATGGCTGTCACTTGTCAATTGTAACAAGTATCATGGCTATTACTTTATGTTGCTTTTCTGTTCTGTTTATGGATTTATTTTGGTTTCTTTTAGACACGCAACCCTCACACTAAATACTGGTTGAAGTTTAATCGACAAATATTCGTTTATGGGATCACACCTATTAATTCTCTCTCTCTCTCTCTCTCTCAACAGTTGATCAAGATCATTTACTTATTAATCGCCATGTGGTCATTGTGTTTGTCACCTTCATCTTCACTCTTCCTCTTTCTCTTTACCGAAATATATCAAAACTGGGAAAGGTAAATCATTGTAGGAGGTGCGTTTCTCGATGTTCATTCATAGGTTTGGGCTGTGTTCAATGGAGAATTTTGACAAATGGAACTCAAGGCAATTTTAGCTGTTTCCCACCTCCTGATGCAGATCTTCAGCTTCCCTCTAACGTTGTGCGTGGGCAGGTCCCCCCCATTTCCCAGGAGCAGCATCTCTGGTAGCATTTTTGCACTCCAGAAAGAGGAGGGGGGCAAGATATTCGTACTCCCCTGATAGAAATCCCTTCTGTCTGTGGATATTACAGCTGTATTCAAGCCATTATTTGGGGCATAACTCTGATGTCCATGCAATAGGCTCCGATGTTATATGGATCTCTTATGGCTCTCGTAGCTACTATGATGTGATTTTTTTGCATGTAATAAAATCCCTGCATAAGAATTAGTGCATTGGATCCAGCCACTTTTTCCTCTTAGCCTCATCCAATTTCCCTCCTTCCCACAATACTGGTTATACGCAGCAGTTTTCCATGTAGGTCTCATGACCTCCAGAATAGCCTTTTTGATGGTCAGAGCGGACCCCACCCTCCTGTCTTTCTCACTAGCAGAAAATCCATTGGATTCAACCCAATGTGTTAAGACCATGTTGCTCGTATGTTACCCTTACAAACCTATAAATGTTTGTATCTGTAATAGCTAGAAAACCAAAAGTAGCCATAAATAGATGCACCAATTTACTTCTAAATAGGATAGTCACACAATTTTACAAGCAATTCCTACCCAGTAGTGTTGTTGAACACTGGAGAACAGACACCTGTACTAGACCAAGGTAAAATTTAAAGCAACATCAGTTTTAAAAACAAGTTGCATTTCCATAGAATCCTACCTGCTGTCAAAAGGACCAGTGTACTCAATAGGAGGTCGGAGTAGAGCCAGCATGTTCTCTTCATGTGCATTGTTCTCTTCATGTGCATGTTCTTTATATGTTATATGCTCTAAGCTAATAAGTTCCTCTGTATATTTCCTGCTTTCTCCCATCCCTCCTCATCTTGTTTTTAGCAGTGTTTAACTCCACTCCTGATTTGTGTTTTAACTGGACATTTTCCAAATCCAGGAAGTTTTCACTTGGGCTACATGTGCAGAGGAAGGAGGGATCGAATGTGGATTCAGGCCAGGATTTTGCACTAAGCCAGTGGTGGCGAACCTATGGCACTCCAGATGTTCATGGACTACAATTCCCAACAGCCCCTGCCACCATGGCCAATTGGTCATGCTGGCAGGGGCTGATGGGAATAGTAGTCCATAAACATCTGGAGTGCCATAGGTTCGCCACCACAGCACTAAGCTATCTCCCATTCTTTTAAAAATAAGACTTTTTAAATGTTGGAAATATGGCCAAAAATATGGTAAATCAGTAATTTTTTCTTCTTCTTTATAGGTATCTTTACTCTCTTTGCTTTTAACAGTTATCATCCTGGTTGTTGGAATTATAAGAACAATTACATTTAGTTCTCAGATGTGAGTAATCTTATTTTTGATTCTCCAAAACTCACCTATTGTGATTCTTCAAGGAATTGAAGTCAGTTTTAAGAGGCCTTGTTTATGTATACCTTGCCATTCCAAACTGCTTAAAACTTATTTAAAACAATTGTCATAACATTCGTAAACAAGAACTAAGCTTACTAATAGCTACGTTAAGCTAAATGAGACTAACGGCAAAGAAAGGTTTGTTGGAAAAAACACACTGTGGTTTTGTTTTATATGCTTACATATTTGGCTTGTTTCTAAATGCCTTTTGGAATGCTTCAGTTTTTGTTCAGGTTGTTCAGGAAATGTGGTACATTGAGGTAACTGAGTGTATTCCAGCATTTACTGAGTGACGTTCCAAATGTGCCCTGGCAGGAACTTCAGTTTTGGGAGCAAACTCATGAAGCTAAGTCATAACGTACGATGATCATAACATACGTAAATGAATACTTAGGTTGGTTCTGGTGGGTTTTCCAGGCTGTGTGGTCGTGGTCTGGTGGATCTTGACCCTACCATTTCGCCTGCATCTGTGGCTGTCATCTTCAGGACTTCCCTCTGTGATACACCTTTGAAGATGCCAGCCACAGATGTAGGCGAAATGTTAGGAACAAGATCCACCAGACCACAGCCACACAGTCCGGAAAACCCACCAGAACCAATTGAATCCAGCCGTGAAAGCTTTCGACAATACATTGAAAACTAAGGTTACTAAGAGCTACGTTAAACTAAATGAAACTAATGGCAAAGAAAGGTGTGTTGTACAAAACTGCCTGACAATTCAATCCTAAAGAAAGTTACTCCAACCTAAGCCCATTTAAATGAATGGGCTTAGGCTGGAATAACTCTTGCTAGGATTGCACTTAGAGATTCCTAAATGTCGGAGAATCTTCTCATTGATACATTTAAATGCCATGCCCTCAGTTTTTCTGGAAGGCAAATATCTTTGCACTCCTTATTCCCAATGGATTTGCCCTTCTCAAATGGGAAAGATTGGGTTGTTGACCATATATTACTGGAAGAAGAGTTTGGATTTATACCCTGCTTTTTTCAACTGTAAGGAGTCTCAGAGCCGCTTGTAAACACCTTCCTTTTCTCTCCCCCCAACAGACACCAAAGTAGATGGGGCTGAGAGAGTTCAGAGAGAACTGTGACTAACTCAAAGTTACCCATCAGATTTCATGTGGAGTAGTGGAGAATAAAACCTGGTTCTCAAGATAAGAGTCCGCTGCTCTTAACCACTGCGCCACACTGGCTCTCACTGTCCCTATGATAAATATATACATTCCCAATGTATTATACCAATTTTAATGAATTCCCTAGGGAATCAGTGCACCTCTATACTTCCTTTCCCTTTTTAGACTTCTCTACATGAATTACCTGTAAAGTAACCAAATTTGCATAATGGCACATGCAACATGAAAGAAGATGGCTGAGTTTTCAAAGTCTGACTCCCTCTATTATGAAATATGTGCAAGAATTCTGAAATTTTGGATTATAATGATACACGTAAATCTTTTTTGTTGGTCTTGGCACATGGCAGTTTTAATTTTTTTATTACTACTTTTAGAGGTGATCTTGTATTGAAATCAACTGAAGAGGTCAACTGAGCTTAATGTTGTCTCTCCAGAATGCTGAAGGCTTTCCAGGGGTCAATAATTGAGACTCAGGAATTGTTCAAGAGCTTTATTGAACTGTGTCAGGACCTTAGCTGCAAAAAGCCAGAGCTGGTGCTCAAACTTTTGCAGCAGGTATATATCTTCAAACATTGCCCATTCTGGTGTTCCTCCCTCCCAACGGTTCCCACAATAGCCTGCATAAGAAAAGGATAGTGTAAAGACAGTATTATGTGTTAGCCCAAGGCCCAAGTCTACAATAGCACTCACTCCCTTCTCAAGGAAATAAGAGAAAGGGGGGAGGTTTGCATACTTCACTAGTTACAAGCAAAGTCATAAAAAGACAGAAAGGGCCCTCAGGCCGCAGATAACAGCAAGTGCAGGCTTGACCTTGGCTCCAGCCCTTCGATGCCAAGCCCAGACGGGAGCCAGGCCTGACACAGAGATCTTTCTGAGCATTTGACATCTGATCTGCTTTAGGTGCAGATACCAGGCATGGAAGTTGCATGCCCATCATGTGCTCTGTCCCTCCAAGGATCTCAGGGAAGCAGACATGGATCTTCTGTCCTCTGTTTTATCTTTGCAACAATCCCATGAGATAAACAGATCTGAGCACGGGTGATCAGCCCAAGCTCTTTCAGCATACTCTGCCACTGAGCGAGGAATTTTAGCTCACTCTCCCTAGTTCAGGTCCAACCACCATACCATACTATACCCCTGAGCCATCATCCTCTCCCCAGCACTCAATAACACTGCTGTTTCCAAGCTCTTCATCTGACAACTGAATTGATGGAAAATAACAGTTCATCTCCCAACACTGTGTTCATGCCCACTGAGTAGGAAGCTACTGCTTTTCACAGGCACACATTTTCTATCAATGCTCCTTTTTCCTAACATTCTTTTTGTAGGTAATGTTTTGAATCAATAAAAGAAATGACATTTTAAAAGACCGAGAAGCTTCAAGCTATGCTGTGTTACAGTCTGGAGTCTAGGTTGGATTGTGAGAACATGGGGAGGGGAGCCAAAATGGGTTCTGTGGACTCCTTCCAGCTTTTTTGGGTTGATCCAGTGATCTGCTTGTACAAGGGCCACAGACGTTTCTTCTCCTTTCGGCACCCTTTCCAACCCCAGGAATGTGGATTGCCGAGATTGTGGACCGTGTAGACTGATAGCAGCATGAGTTTATGAACGACAGGGAGGAAGAGGAGGGTGGAATCAGCCCTCCTGTTTCTTCCACCAGTGAATTAAAGCCTGATCTGCAAGCGCTGGAAATTGTACCTATTTATAAATCTTTGAGGGAGCCAGAATAGTGTAGTGGTCAAGAACAGCAGATTCTAATCTGGAGAGCTGGCTGTCATTCCCATCTCCTTCTCATAAGCAGCAGATTCTAATCTGGAGAATCAGGTTTGATTCCTCACTCCTCCACATGAAGCCTTCAGGGTGACCTTGGGCTAATCAACAGTACTCAGAGAACTCTCTCAGTCCACATGGAGGCAAGCAGTGACAAACTACCTAAGAATGTCTCTTGCCTTGAAAACCCTACAGGGTCGCCATAAGTCAGCTGTGACTTGAAGGTACTTCCTACCACCATAAACTAGTGAATGTCTAATGTTTGTTTTAAAAAAGCATGACGGTAGTGTTGCAGTGATAATACTCTTTTTCATGGTTTGTTCTGATAGTTGGCTTCCCTTCCCCTTCCTCGTCCTCTTCCTCCTTGCCTTCCTTTTGCTTTGTGGCAGCATTCAGTTAAGATGTGGTATCTGCTACTAAAGATTGCTGCCTGCATATTTGAAACTGTGATTGCTAAGTATACCCTCTGAAAAGATGTACATAATAGTTACTGATGATGACTCTGTTGCTATGATAACCTCCTTTTTGAACTGTAGTGCTGTTCAGTGTGGTGTGCCTGTAATTATGTCTGTAATAAAAAAGAAGCCCCAGTTATTATTTTATGAGCAGATATAGCCAGGAATTTTTTTGCCTGTTTTGCCCAGGGCATAATTTGTAATCTATTAAAACAGGAGTCATTGTGGTTTTGAAAAAACGTTGTTACATCTTTAGGTTTAGATCAGCCGGTTCTGTTAATAATGTTGTAACCGTGCATATGATAACATTGATTCAATCTTGTCCACTTTTTAATTCTTCCACTTGCAGAGGGCTTGTAGTGATGGGAGTGGTATGTGAAGATGTTTGTGCGTCCACTGGAGCAGGCAAAGGGGGCACAGGCCTCCCCAAATCCTTAATTTAATGGTGATCACAGTTCAGGGAGATTGCAGAGAAGCTGAATGAATTCTTTGCATCTGTCTTCACCCAAGAGGAGGTGAGGAACATTCCTGCACCTGAACCAAGCTTCTTAGGAGGCGAATCCGAGGAACTAGTGAAGATAGTGGTAGACAAGGAAGAAGTTCTGGCAGCCATTGATAAACTAAATGTTACCAAATCCCCTGGCCCAGATTGCATTCACCCAAGAGTTCTTAAAGAGCTCAAGCATGAAATTGCTGATCTTCTCACTTTAATATGCAACTTATCCCTGAAATCAGGCTCCATCCCTGAAGACTGGAAGATGGCCAATGTCACACCAATCTTTAAGAAAGGATCTAGGGGGGACCCGGGAAATTACAGGCCAGTCAGCTTGACATCTGTTCCTGGTAAATTAGTAGAATCTATCATTAAAGATAAAATTATAAAACATGTAGAAAAGCAAGACCTGCTGAGAAAGAGTCAGCATTGGCTTTTGCAGAGGCAAATCCTGTCTTACAAACTTACATTTTCAGAGTTCTTTGAGGGTATAAACAGGCATGTGGGACAGGGGTGAACCGTGACATTGTCTACTTGGATTTCCAAAAGGCTTTTGACAAAGTTCTCCTCACCAGAGACTGTTGAGAAAACTCAGCAATGAAGGAATAAGAGGGGAAGTCCTCCTATGGATTAAAACTGGTTGAGAAACAGGAAACAAAGAGTGGGTGTAAAATGGGAAGTTCTCACAATGGAGAGATGTCGGAGTGGTGTCCCCCAAGGATCCGCTTTTGGGACCAGTGCTCTTTAACTCTATTCATAAATGACCTGGAAGTAAGGGTGGGTAGCGTGGTGGCCAAGTTTGCAGATGATACCAAATTATGTGGTAGGTGGTGAGAACCGCAGCGATTGGCTGTAAGAGCCTCCAAGCGGACCTTGATAAATTAGATGAGTGGACTCAGAAATGGCAAATGCAGTTCAATGTAGCAAAATGTAAAGTGATGCACATAGGGGCAAAAAATCCAAACTTCACATACACGCTACAGGGGTCAGTGCTATCAGTCACAGACCAGGAAAGGGATTTAGGCGCTTTCCAGTTGATAGTTCCATGGGAATGTCAACTCAATGCATTGGCAGCTGTGAAAAAAGGCAAACTTCTATGCTGGGGATCATTAGGAAAAGGAATTGATAATAAAACTGCAAAAGATTGTCATGCCCTTATATAGCAGTGGTGCGACCGCGATTTGGAGTAACTGTGTCCAGTTCTCTACCGGTCACCAGATTCTCAAAAGGATATTGAGGAGATAGAAAAGTGCAGAGAGAAGGGCAACAAGGATGATTGAGGGACTGGAGCACCTTCCTTATGAGGAAAGGCTGCAGCGCTTTGGGACTCTTAGTTTGGAGAGGAGAGATCACTGAGGGGATATGATTGAAGTCTACAAAATTATGCATGGGGTAGAAAATGTTGACAGAGAGAAATTTTTCTCTCTTTCGCACAATACTAGAACCAGGGGGCATTCATTGAAAATGCTGGGGGCAATTAGGACTAATAAAAGGAAACACTTCTTCACGCAACGTGTGATTGGTGTTTGGAATATGCTGCCAAGACAGTGAGGTGGTGATGGGCCACTAACCCGGATAGCTTTAAAAGGGGCTTGGACAGATTTTATGGAGGAGAAGTCGCATTTATGGCTACCAATCTTGATCCTCTTTGATCTGAAGGAGATTGCAAATGCCTTAACAGACCAGGTGATCGGGAGCAACAGCCGCAGAAGGCCATTGCGTTCACATCCTACATGTGAGCTCCCAAAGGCACCTGGTGGGCCACTGCGAGTAGCAGAGAGCTGGACTAGATGGACTTTGGTCTGATCCAGCTGGCTTGTTCTTATGTTCTTATGTTCAGATGATCTGCAGTTACTGTTAATAGACCTTCCCCCCTCTGAATTATTTATGTGGGTACCCTTGTGAGCCATCTTATGTGGATTTGTTTTAGCCCACCATGCTGTCTCTCTACCAGGAAAATGTAGTTGGAGGTCAACTGAGCCCTTAAACATTGCAGAAAGGCAGGTCTGAACAGAGGCGTAGCGGGGGGCCACAATGCACTGGGTGCGCACCCCTGTGGGGGTGTGGCAGGGGTGTTCCGGGGCAGGATGGGGGCACTCCGGGGCAGGGGCATAGGACGTACGGGTGCACCTGGCACTTTCCCCCCTTGCTACACCTCTGGGTCTGAGCTCTCTTGAGTCTACTTTTGAATACTGAATTTGTTTACTTCATTGATGCCCCGCCTTTCTCCCCAGAGTGACTTATATCATTCTCCTCTCCTCCATTTGATCTGTGACTAGGCTGAGGTTATCCAGCAATCTTCTTTGGCACAGGGGAGATTTGAACTGGGTTCAAATCTCGCTAACCACTATGCCCCACTGGGCAAATCTCGCTAACCACTATGCCCTACTGGGCAAATCACACGGGTTTAGGTCCTACGCTGCCATTTCTTTGATATCCCACTGTGACTTGAATTTTTAATCATTTTTGGAGGAAGCAAAACGGGAAGGAGTGGCTTTTTGGGAAGTGGGAATTGCTTTGACAAAAATTTCATGGCTCTGCCTAATCATTCAGTTCTCCATTGTATTCTTTGCACGTGTTCTTTGGATTGCAGCTGCTTGCTTAATGGGGGGAGCGGGGCGGGGCTCAGTGAGAGAGCTTTCCTGTTCAATCCCCGGCATCTCCCATTAAAAAGATCAGATGGTAGGCGATGTAAACAACCTCTGCCCAAGACTCTGAAGAACCACTGCCAGTATGAGCAGACAGTTGTCTAATAGTATAAGGCAGTTTCTTGTGCTCACTTAACATGTTTACATGTCAATTCAGCACATACCTTTCACTAGGCAGTTTCTGCACTGACAGTGTGAAGGGCATTTGTTTTTATCTTGTACAAAACTTGTACAACAACAGGCTTCTTTTGGTCATGTGTCTGAATTGCAAGTGTGTCACACCAGTATTGAATTGTGGTTGGATCAAATAGGTCCAACAACAGCCAAGTCCACGACTGTCAGTGATTTGAAGAACCAGACTTTCTCCACTGAGTTTTGTGAAACTGCTGTTCAGATTGACACTTACAAGAAAACATCCAAAACAATGTGACAAAAGAACCAAATGGCCGTTTTAAAATCACACGTATACTCGCAAAGGGTAATTGTGACAGGAAACAATGCAGTCAGTTAAACAATTATACAGAATGTGAACCTAAAAATTCAGGAAGGCATTTGAAATAAATGTTGTTTTTTTCAATGAAAAGTGTCCCGCTTGCTTCTGTTTCATTAGTTGTGGCAGAGCCACAGTCTTTGTATGCTAAAGGCCTCAGATTCAAACCTTGACGCCTCCAGTTAACAAGAGTCTAAGGTGATAGATGATGAGACAGACCCTGCTTTACCTTAGATCCTGGAAAGCCACTGTCAGAGCAACAGTACTGAGCTAGGTGGACCAATGGTTTGACTCAGTTAAAGGCTTATTCACATGTGAAGTCCTAATGACAGTGGTCTGCTTTGTGCATGGTAGGGTATCTAGGAGCAGAGTGGCGTAGTGGTTAAGAGCAGGTGTACTCTAATCTGGAGGAACTGGGTTTGATTCCGAGCTCTCCTGCCTGAGCTGTGCAGGCTTATCTGGGAAATTCAGATTAGCCTGTGCACTCCAACACATGCCAGCTGGGTGACCTTGGGCTAGTCACAGTTCTTCTGAGCTCTCTCAGCCCCACCTACCTCACAGGGGGTTTGTTGTGGAGGGGGGAAGGGAAAGGTGTTTGTAAGCCCCTTTGAGTCTCCTACAGGAGAGAAAGGAGGGATATAAACCCAATTCTCCTCCTCCTCCTCCTCCTCCTCCTCCTCCTTCTCCTTCTCCTCCTCCTCCTCCTCCTCCTCCTCCTCCTCCTCCTCCTCCTCCTCCTCCCGAGTTTGTGGTTTGAGAATGCACCCCAGTCACAACACCTGACTTGCAGGGTTCCATGACTCTCTTTTTCCTTCCTTCATATGTGATCTCTTAAAAACATAAGAGAGCCATGACTTTCGCATTTCCTTCTCTTGATTATCAGCTGAAATCATAAAGCAGATTAAAACTAAATTCAGCAACAGTGTCTCTGTGCTTTATCTGATAAACTGCAGTACTGAGCATAGATTGCTGCTGGGAAAGATCTGTCCTAGCACTATAAATGAGTTTGTCACTAAATCCCACGTCAAAGTTATTTTAACATTCCTTGGTGGCTATAGATATTCCTCAGTGGACACTCAGGAGATTGTGGATAGCTGTGTTCTTGAATGAGGCAAGGGGCGTTTCCTCACTCAGCATGATCCCCCCTATGCCGCTTGCTGCTCTCAGCATCCCTGGGCGCCGCTGACCTGGCATCCTTACCCTAATTACCCTCACGCTTTGTGGGCGGGTCGGGCGCCTCTTCTGCAAGTAGTCGCCAGGGATGTCAGCCACTTCGAGGGGGTGCGACAGCGTCAGCGTCGGGGCGGCTGTGCTGTCGCCGTCCCTCTTGTGGGGAGTGCTGGGGGACCCCGCGCTACTTGCGCGGGGCTTAAGGTAAGTGGGGAAAGGCCCAAGGGCAAACTGAAAGAGGCAGCCAGAAATGGTTGTATGAGTTGGCTGATGATGAACCAGTTTGGGGTGTAGGAGCTCTTTTTGGGGTGTAGCCAGTCTGTCTATGAAGTGGCCTCTTTTTCTCCACCTGTGCTGTATTACAACAGTGAAGTCTATTAGAGTGTCAGACTGGGAGGACCACATTCAAATCCCCATTCTGCCATAGAACCTTCCTAGGTGCCTGGCCATGTCTCTCAGCATAATTTACCACATAGGACAGTTGCCACAAACCAGAATAAAATGGAGAACAATGTGGTAAGCTGTTTCAGATCCCTATTGGGGAAGAAAGTAGGCTAAAAATATCTAAATAAATGAAGCACGCATGATAAAAGGTATCTTGAGTCTCAGGGGAGTCTTTTATCTGAAAGAAAACAAAATGTAAGAATGTTGTTGCCAGAATGTCCAACCGCTCAGGGAAGTGTGGTGGGCATAACAATAGGGCATTGTCCCATTGAACTTAAATAGACTTGTTTCCCAACACATTTAGATTGGCCTTCCACATAGCTAGCAGGAGAAATGTTTGCAAAGCCTACCATAATTTCAGATCATTACATGCAATTATACGCAGTGCGTGATTCAAATCACAAAGGTACTCCTAGAATTCCTGTTTCAGAAAAACACTCAAGTAAATGATTGGTTCTTCTTGTGTTCAATTGCTTAATTGACGTGGCTTTGTTTACTTTCCAATTGCCTCTCGAGAGGAAACAAACTCACGTAAAAGATGAGAGCGTCACTGCCCCAAACAGTGTGATAAACACCCTGTCTGAGTCAAAACATGTGGGATGATCTTGTATCGCCCCTCACGCTCCATTTTTTTTTTGTAGATGACTAAGAAAAATGTGCATGTCCTGTTACTATGGGCCGTGTAGTTTTCTTCCCCCTCACCTAATGACACAATTGTTTATCTACAACATAGGTGTCAAACTCGCGGCCCTCCAGATGTTATGGACTACAGTTCCCATCATCCCCTGCCAGCATCATTCTGGCAGGGGATGATGGGAACTGTAGTCCATAACATCTGGAGGGCCTGAGTTTGACACCTGTGATCTACAAGCAGAATGAAATAACTACTCTCACAAAGGACAGTTGTTCCTAAGAAATGTTGATGTGCCTCAGACTATGGAAATACTGTGGATTAGAAAGGCAAGATCAAGACTTCTGCTAGTATTAGGCAAGGCAAACAGTGCTTGGAAAAGCTAATCTGTCAGCTGTGGAAATTGTGAAGGACAGCTGGGCACAGTCTTGTGGGCTGAAACAGTTTGGCAGCTCGGCCCATCTGTTCTGAGCTCCCCAGGAACCAGCAGGTGGCAGCAGCCACCCCCATGCTGAGGAATTCAAACTGAAGCCACTGAATTTTACGGTATTGGCTATCACTGTTATGGTGGCTAATTTTTGAACTACAGTTACCGGGCAGTTCTGAGCAGAATATACCTTTCTAAATCCATTGATATCAATGGGTTTAGAAAGGTGTAACTCTGAATAGGATTCTTGTGTTGCGGCTTTCATTTGGTCATTATCGTTTGGGTGTATTTCGTGTTTAAATGAGTTTTATTGGTTGCATGTTAGATTTTACATAAATGCAGGGTCAGATATTGGAAGCTAAGCAGGGTCAGCCTTTACTAGTATTAGGAATGGAGACCTTCAAGAAATACTGAAGGTATACTGAAAGTTCATGATGCAGGCTTGTCGAAGGCTTTCACGACCGGATTCAACTGGTTCTGGTGGGTTTTCCGGGCTGTGTGGCCATGGTCTGGTGGATCTTCTTCCTAACGTTTCGCCTGTGTCTGTGGCTGGGATCTTCAGAGGTGTATCACAGAGGGAACTCTGTTACACACTGTGTGTAATAGATTTCCCTCTGTGATACACCTCTGAAGATGCCAGTCACAGATGCAGACGAAACGTTAGGAACAAGATCCACCAGACCACGGCCACACAGCCGGGAAAACCCACCAGAACCACCTCTGAATGTCTCTTGCCTTGAAAACCCTATGGGGTTGTAACTTGAGAGAACTTTCCATCACCAGTGCTCATTTTTACTAAAACAATATATATCCATATTCTATCCTCTAGCAATTTTTATATTGCACATTCATAAACTATATCTCCATACTTACAGAATTCTCTCAGACTATGGATTAGATTGAGGAATGGGAAAGAAGAATGATTTCTTAATTTGATTTCCTACAGGCTTTGTGAAGAATGGAGGTGAATTGCTTGAATCCTGCAGATTAACATTTTCAGATACCAAACATGTATCTCATAATTTACCAACCCACCTCTTACAAATTGTGAAAGAACTTAATAGCCTGCATGGTTTTTGGTGTTGGTTGCTCCTAATGAAAAATACTATGTGGCTTATATATCTCTATAGATATAGATAGATATGTAGAGAGATATAGATATATTTTCAAAGTGCTAAGATACATGGCAACTTGCATTGTAGAGGTGTAGAATTGTTCTCATCTTAACTGGCATCTGTGAACGGAAGGGCAATTTTGCATACATATATATAGTATTATATGCTATGCAAAGAAAATAGTTTTCTTGTATAGTTGTTACAAGAAATAAACTTCAGTACTGTTCATCTCTTCATGTTTTATAGGCTTCCCCTTTTTAATTAAAAATAGAAGCATACATTAGGAATAATCATCAGGGGTACACAGGGTATAGAAATCCACAATTAGACTAGAGATGTGAGTGAGCAATGTTTTACTGATGTTCTGTAAGCCATTTGTCATTTTTACCAGCAATAAAACTGGGAAGAGGGATAGGTCCAGTGGTGGGATTCAGCAGCTTTGCACCACTTCGGCAGAACCGGTTGTCAAAATGGTACTCCTAAACAACCAGTTGTTCAATTATTTGAATCCCACTGGATAGGTCTTTTTGCTCTCGAGTTTGGATGATCACAAGATCCTGCTAATATTTGTGTTCCAAGAAGTACTGACCCTTTTTTTGCTATTCAGAGACAGCTTAATTCTTGGACTAGTCGAGGGAAAGGTTGCAGGCCATCTTTAAACAGAAATTTTCTTTTCCAGACCTCAAACAGAAAATGCCTGGGTATTTGCAAAGCCAAATGCAATCCAAGCTGTCGGGGTGATGTCATTTGGTAGGTGTACGCTCAACAACATTTCTTCTCAGTCAGCAATGAATGAAAATATGTTGAGATTCCTTTTTCCATCTGAGGCCTGACGGTTGTGGGATGTGATTCATGTATAGGCTGAAATAATTGAAGATGGATTTTCAGTGTATAAGAAAAAGTATTTGATGGCATTTGCTATTTAGTTTAAGCAAAATGGGAGTGAATGATTCTGTACTTCCCTCACAGACCTGATTTTCTACCTTCCAGTGTTCTTGAAGCTAAGTCCTAATGGTGTGCTTGTTCAGTTGGTCCCAGTTGCATACAACTGTGCAGTATTACTCTAGTGAGAAGGGAAATGCCACATCCTGCTCAAGGGCTTGTGAGTAATACATGGGGAGACAGGTACCCAGAATCTCCAGGAGACAATTTAAAAACACCAGGGACTAGCACCAGGGAAGCCTACCTATCTTCAAATTCCCATTCGACCATTAAGATCCATGAGTGATGGGGTTGCCATCTGCCTGCTTACATAGGGAGATCTCTCACCCCTTGCTACCACTGCATCCCACTGCTCAGTGGTGGATTTGGACCAAGGTTCAAGTCTGTACACGGACAGAAAGAGCACTGGATGACCTTAGGCCTGTTGTTTTCTCATCCTGACCTACCTCACATGGTTCTTGTGGGAATAATGAGAGCCATGACCTCCTTGGGGGAACCCTGAGCTGCTTGGAGGGAAAGCAGGATGAAAATGGTTACATTGATAGAGATGCATGTTGTTGTTTTTTTAGTGATAGCTGTGTGGTTGGTTAGGAATAATACCTCAAAAAATGGAGCCTGTTTTGAAAAGATTTCAGAAAATGGAGCCTATTGAACATGCGATCAGGTGGCCCAAGGTAGTCAGTGGGAGTCAGAACTGCGTTGGTTTAGACCAGGGGTAGGGAACCTGCGGCTCTCCAGATGTTCAGGAACTACAATTCCCATCAGCCCCTACCAGCATGGCCAATTGGCCATGCTGACAGAGGCTGATGGGAATTGCAGTTCCTGAACATCCTGAAGCCGCAGGTTCCTACCCTGGTTTAGACTCATAGGTTAATCAAACTTCAGCGGCCACTCAGCAGGATGTTATGGACTACAGTTCCCATCATCCCCTGCCAGCATGATGCTGGCAGGGGATTATGGGAACTGTAGTCCATAACATCTGGAGGGCCGCGAGTTTGACACCTGTGGTTTAGACAGTTCATGATTTTCAGCCTTTCCTGCTGACGTTTCTGCTTCTTTGCGATACATTTGTTGTTGCTTTTGTTTTTCTCAAGATGCATGGGGCACATGATTAGCATTTAACCGCCGTGTCTCTTTCAGCATTCATTTGCCACCACAACAGTTTTTTAATTTACGACTCTCTGAAAGAACCTACTTTGAGCAACTGGGCTCATGTCACACATGTGTCTGTTTCCTTTGCTGTGTTTGTCAGCCTGGTGTTTGCTACTTGTG
Source organism: Sphaerodactylus townsendi (assembly GCF_021028975.2). Taxonomy (NCBI): domain Eukaryota; kingdom Metazoa; phylum Chordata; class Lepidosauria; order Squamata; family Sphaerodactylidae; genus Sphaerodactylus; species Sphaerodactylus townsendi. The sequence goes on from NC_059426.1 coordinate 33,766,337, forward strand.
GCTATGTGACATTTAGAGGATATACAGAAGGTAAGTTGTTCTGACAAGTGCTGTGTTTATCATTTACTTGACCGCTTGAGGGTTTCCACTCTGAACATCCAGTATAACCTTTTTACCTTGGATTCCATTTTCTTTCCAGGTTCTAGTATATTGGGTGCAGAATTCACAGTGCTGTCCAAAACACTGTTAGACTCTTCTGAGTTCTTTGATGCCAGTGTCCTTAGAAGGATGCGACTCAGTTCAGCCTGACATAAGTGACAAAGAATAAACTCTGTGATGCTGAAAAAACACATTTGCCCTTTTTTCTTCAAAGTAACCAGCTTCTAGTTCTTATGGGTACTTAGAGCTATACTTCAGATTTCTCTCTCAGATATTCACCAAAGATTATTAGAAATGTATCACTCCACAGTTTTTTTTAATTTCTATAGTAAATTTGGCTTGGAAGGGAAAAAACATACTATTTGTTCTATTTGTTCTGCCCCCCAAGGGAAAAAACATACTATTTGTTCTGCCCCCTCAAATGAATGTTTTTGGTGCCCTGTACTTGGCTAGGACAGAGTGGGGGAAACACAAGCCAGGTTCAACAGTTCAACAATAGGTTTATTACTGGAGAGTATCAAGACCCTTACTCCTCCCTTGGGTCTATCTAATCAGAGTACTTGCTTGTCTTGAGCAGGTTTGAAGCTGTAGACTGTGTCTTCTCTTGGCTGCTTTCAAGAAAGTCCACTGTGTCTTGCTTCCTTTCAGTTCTTTCAATCTTTGTCTAGTTCTAACTGCTGTTAAACTTAACTTGTGCTCTAAGGACCACCATTCGGGAAGGGCGGTATAGAAATTTAATAAAATAAATAAATAAAATAAATAAAATATATTAATAAGAACTTCACGAATATTCCAGTCTCCAACTACCCTTAGCACCTCACTCTGACTGACTGGCTAGAACTAAAACAGGGGATTGCTGGGTAAAGAAAGGAAACTGCCTATTGGAAAATGTCTTAAAGGGATAGGGCTAACTAAAATATCCTACCTTAGAAGACCTAACAATAAACTAAAACCATGCTAACTATGGTGAAACTAAAGCTTAATGGGGAAATAACAAGAGCCTCTGTGGGGGCATGACACCATTAATATATATGTGCAGGTGCAACAAAGGGTAACCTGCAACCAGACTGTCACAGGTTTAATGGCTTCCGCTCATGTGGGTGATCTGAATGTGCTATCTGTCTCTTGGAAAATTCTTCAGGTGGTTGGAAAGTATGCAGCTTGTGCAAAATGCTCTAAGTAAACTACTTCTTAAATGGCTTTACCTTTCAAGTCTTTTGCTGAAGTTACAATGTATTAAAATTTTCAGTTGGTCAGTGATGAATGTCCATAAGGTAGCATTCTAAAATGAAGACAGTGACTTGGTTCCTGCTGATGAAAATCTCTACTGATGGAAGAATTTCCATCTGAGGAGTGTGACTTCTTTGCCTCCCCCTGCCTTTGCTGCAGCAGCCCAGAATGCACCCTGAAATTCAGGAGGTGCTCAGGAGCACCATGTGAGGAGAGTCGGATGTCTGCTGTGCGAGGCAGGAATCAGGGGAAATTGCCCTCGCCTGCATAGAAGCGACTGGTGGGATCCAACCTGATGATTCATAACCTAATGATATATTTACAAAGACTTCTGTGGTTAATACATACCTGAAGTCCTCCAGTACAGCTTTGATCCGACTGCATAGGAAGCATGTTTCCTTAGATGTCTCCCTCTGCTATTCCTTAGGCAATTGTTCCTGTCCTAACAATAACAGCTCAAAAGGAAATCTGTTTGTTGCAGGCATATGTTTTTTCTCGTTAAACCAGATTACACACTGGCTTAAAAACAAACACCAGAAATATTTCTGCAAAGATATTTTAGCCTGAAGAGTGCAGACATCACAGGGTGCCAACAATATCTGATTCTGAAAATGATTTTTTAAAATAAAGTATATTTTTCCCAGCATGCACAGCTAATAGCAATTTCTGAAGAGTGTTTATGGTTGCTCAGGTATAGGATTCTTTGAACCACCAAGACTGAATTAGTAATAATTTTCATGAATGCCTGGACTGAATTAGTAATAATTTTCATGAATGCCTGGATGCCTGGAATTTTTGAAGTGTCAACTGCAATCCTGTGCATGCTTACCTGGGAGTAAGCCCCATTGAACAAAGTGGAATTTACCTCTGCGTAAACCTACCCAAACTTATACTGTTTATCTTTTTTAGCCATGACCTAGTTCTGTGCCTACAGAGAAATGGTGGGGAGGGAAACCCAGGAACCCTCCACCCACCCAGCATGCTGGCCCCAATTCTGTATTGCTCTGTTGTCCAGTTTAGCACTTGCAGGCTGTCCAGCATGCTGTTGAAATTCTTCATTTTACCTAAGATTCAACCACACGTGTGGAGCCTGCCCACGGCATAATGACTGACGTGGTGCCCATGGACACCTGCTGACAACAGACACAGGGTTGGCACGCCAAGCATGTGGGGAGATACGGCTTGCTTCATACCCTCTGCGCCACACATAAGTTTGGCGGCTCATCTGCACAGGCCAGGTGTCTGTCACGCATGTGAAATTAATCTTATTGTTCCCCCACTTCCCCAGGAGACATATTTGAAAATTATTGCAGCGATGATGACCTTGCTACATTCGGAAGGTTTTGTTATGGCATCACTGTCATTCTGACTTTCCCAATAGAATGTTTTGTTACCAGAGAGGTGAGTTTGTATATTGTTTATATGTCATGGAATGCATTTTACCATGTTTAATTCATTCATTCATTTACACCTCAGCTTTCTCCCCAGTGGGGACCCAGTGTGGCTGACAAATCATTCTTTTCTACACCATTTTATCCTCACAACAACTGTGCGAATTAGATTAGGCTGAATATGAGTGACTGGCCCAAGGCAAGCCTCCATGGCAGAGTGGGAATTTGAAACTTGGTCTCCCAGACCTACAGTCACAAATCTGAACACAGCAATGGTCCTGCAATCCATGGGCAGGGAGATATGCTGGGGATTGCGGGGGGGGGGGGGGGGCGGGGGGGGCTTGCTTTGCCTATGGATCCTGTGGTCCATGGCCAGAGGAAGCTTGCTGGGAATGGGGAGGGGAGGCTGGGAGAGCTTGCTTTGCCTATGGATCCTGTGGTCCATGGGCAGAGGAAGCTGGAGTGCCACTCTGTCTCTGAGAGGGCCCCTTTCAGAGACAGAGGGGCACTCCAGCCTTGCCGTTTGTTTGGTTATTTTAAGCTGAGAAAGGGACCCTTTCTTAAAAGCAACACTTGCTTCAAAAAACCCCCGCTGAGCCTGGAGGCTTGGAAAGGGTCTTGGAAAGGCCCCTCGTTCACCCTCCCTGGCCAGCTACTGGCTGAATCCCACCACTGGACACGCCTCCCGTGTGCCCCACTTACCATTTCCAGCGGTCGGCCAATGGGTGCAGCCCTTATCCCGGGTGGTGTGTGCATGTCTCGCCAAGGCCCAGCCACTTCCCCTGCCATGCTCCTCCTCCTTCTCGGAAGTGTGGGGGGTGATTTTTCCAACAGGGGCGCTTGTGGTGTTTGTCCCTGGATCTCCCCATGCCAGCTATGCCACTGGTCGGAGTTAAACATTCCAATTCTAGAAAGTTAATGTCTGCCCTGGTCCACAAGACTAGCAATGACTGCAATTTTGTTTCAATACATAATGCCATTGGATGTGATGGATTGTCTTGTAGAATGCTGTTCATACCATTTATTCCATCATTGACTAAATACAGAATTAAATATATTGGGCAGAAACTAAATTACCCCACCCCCGCCACTGTGTTTCTACCCTACAAAGAAGTAAAAATTTCTGTTATCTGTAAAATTTTTAGTTCTGGTTATTGCAGGTTTTTTAGCCTTTGTGGCTGTGGTCTGGTAGTCTTAGCTCCTAACTTTTCACCTGCATTTTTAGCAGGCATCTTCAGAGGCATGTTATGGTAAGAAGTGTGGAGTGATTGGGTCACAATCACAGTGTGGAGTGATTGGGTGGTGGGGTATATGTTTTATCCACCTTACGGAAGGATAGTCTGAAAATCAATAAAACCTGGCTACCAATACTAAAAAACACCAAAAACCAGAGACATTCAAAGGCAACTACAGATGAACTCCACTTGTACACATGGTAATTAAGTTGCAGATGCAACTGTAAATGCAATTAAATACTTTTTCTTTTAGTGATCTGTTCTTTTACAAATCTGTAAACAACTTCCTGTGTTCCATTACATTTGACTTTAAAAGAGGAAACTTCCCTAAAATGGAACCTGGTAAAAAGGAAGTTGAAAGGAACAGTTGGGAGATTTAAATCTGTGGAAAAGGCTTGGGAGGTTACTCAAATCCTCAATACAAGAGGCTCAGCTAGATTGTAAATCACAGGTCAGGAAAGGTAGTATAAAGTCCAAGAGGTCATTACCATGGAATTTCCCAGAATCAACCCTCCCAGAGTCCAGATCAGTACTATATCAAATATTCTAGCCTGTTTGCTGTGGTTAACAGCTGTGTATCCTGTGTGTGCCACAGAATACCACACACGCACATTGGTACTTCAAACCACACACTACAAGGACCAGGCTAAAAATCCCAAAATTGCTTTGGTGTACTATAATGAAGGTTATGCAGGAATTTCTTAGTAATCCTTTCACAGGCCTCCGTCTGGATAGTTAATCTCATAGAAATCGACTTTTGAGTGGATTGATTTCAGTGGGTTTAAATGCTCTTAACACCCTGTTGTATTGCGAGCACAGTGTTTAAAGTTTAACTATTGATCTCTTTTCCAGATGCATAAAAAGACTCCAGGCTTGGCTAAGTCAAAGCTGGTTGTTTGCAATCATGGAATAACTTTTGAAAAAGAAATGTTATGAGAAATTATATATTGGGGGGGGGGGTACATTTAATCAAATTCTTATGTTTAAGAGGTGCCACTCATTTAAAATAAGGCACCTGACACACCAGTGTTGACAGCTCTGTTTCTGTTTTAGGTCCTTGCCAATGTGTTTTTCAGTGGTAAACTCACAACTGTTTGGCATGCCATCTTAACAGTCATTGTGGTGGTCATAGCTATGAGCATCTCTTTAGTGTATGACTGCCTAGGAATCGTATTGGAACTGAACGTAAGTGGTCCCGCGTGCTAATCTAGCTCCTAATTTTTTTAATCAACTTATAAAGGTGAAGTGTTCATGTACCTGAGGAAAGTATCATTCACTGCCTTGCTAGGTGCCAAAGGAAGGAACCAATTAGTCAGACCTTTCTTTTTTTTATTTACTTCATTTATATCCCACTTTTCTTTCCAATGGGGACCCAACAGTGGTGGGATCCAAACATTTTAGTAACAGGTTCCCATGGTGGTGGGATTCAAACTTTGGCATAGCGCCAATGGGGCTGGGCAGGGCACAACGGGGCATGGCCGGGCATTCCAGGGGTGGGGCATTCCTGGGTGGGGCTGTGGCAAGTATGCAGCTGCTGTGCCGGTCCTTGGGTGGGAAACGAATGCACGCAGATGCAGGCTGCCACGCACGGCGGTGCACCTCCTGCTAGACTGCTTCAAGTTCTGCGCGCTACTGCTGAGAGGAGGGGCGTAACTAAGGCAAAAATCACGTGGCAAAATCACCAATTAGTAACCCCCTCTCGGCACACACAAATAATTAGTAACCTACTCTCAGGAACCTGTGAGAACCTGCTGGATCCCACCTCTGCCCAAAGAGGCTTACAGTGTTCTCCCTCTCTTCCATTTTATCCTCACAACAGCCCTGTGATGTAGGTTGGGCTGATCTCCCAGATCGTAGACTTGATACTGACCACTACACTACACTGGCTGAAGCAAAGCAGATGCTTTCAATCTTGTAGTCTTCTAATTGGACTAGAATCGGTTCAGCTTTCTTGATAATCGAATACATGAATAAATGGGGCCTGCTTTCCTTGTCTCATTCTTATTTGAGTAACAACGTGAAATGGAAAATTGAGTATGATGTAGTAAGAGGCTAAAGAGTTCAGCTTAGACCAGGGTGGTCCAGGTTCAAATATCAGTTATGAAGCTCAATGATGATTTCTCAGTGCTGGACTGTTTATGATAGCGGAGCCTCGTTGTACTTCAGGCATGTGGATTGCCCATGAAAACCATCTGCAGGGTGGGGGCAATCTGGATCAAGGACATGGCACTGGGGAAAGGGGGGTTTAACTCTTCTTCTGCATTGTTTTCCCAATGAAAAATGGGCTGCATTCTTTCTTTAAGAATTCATGCCCTTCTTTTTCCTGTTGCAGGAACATATATTTCCTTAGTGGGGAAAAAAAATCCAGTTATTTGAATTGTGTTTGTGTCTTCTACACCCACTGAATGGTAGTCTTTAGTCAGGGAAACAGTTCAAGTCTGTGGGGTGGGGTGGGGAGCATTCCTGGACTGGAAGTCTGGTAGAAGCCGACTAAAGTCAGCTCCGTCACTGGAAAGGCTCCTTCCTGTTCTGCGCTGCACCAGAGTGCTCTTGGATGCCAACGCAGCTCCTGGGTAGCAGCTACTTTTGGCTGGAGCTGCTACAGAGCTGGGCGCACACCGGTATCTTTGCTCCCTCTGCCAGCATAGGTGCCCCTTATGCCGGTGAGGTGGGCAAATGTGTTGGCATGGCCCTCTGCCACTCCCATAGGCCAATTCACTCCCCCCCCCCCGATCTAGATTGGGCCCTGTTTCACACACACACCCCTCCATTCCACTGGTTTGGATGAGGTTTGTGTATACCTAAGTGCAATGGTGTGCACCCACTAGACTTGCTGCATAATTTCATTGAAACTTCCTCTTCCTCCTTGCAGGGTGTCCTCAGTGCTACTCCACTGATCTTCATTCTGCCGGCAGCCTGTTACCTGAGGCTGTCTGAGGAGCAACGGACCCATCCCGATAATCTTCTGTCTTCGCTGATCCTCGCTATTGGTGTGCTGGTGATGGTCGTTGGCTTTGTGATGACTGTCCTGCGTCCCCAGGAGTGTGTCCATGGGAAAGAAATGCCCTACTGCTTCCCTGGAAATTCATCCCTCTATAATAATACACCCCTCTATAATAATACACCTCCCTGAGTTTAAACAAAGCCTTCTTAGCAGAAATTTTGTGTTTTTTAGCAAGACCTGATGAAAAAATTAAGTTTTTAAAATACTTATTGGTTAGATCTGTGTATAACACTAGTTTATGTGTTGTTGCCCTTTTTTAAACATGAAAGTAAAGCCTGGGTGGGGGTTGTGTACAGATACTTTATTTGTTAGACTGCTGTCTGGAATAAATAAAAATGAACTTTATTTCTTGCATTTATTTCCCATCATGTGATACAAATGGCCCTTCAAGGTGTCACGAAAATTAATGAAAATAGGGGTTATCACAAACATTCCCTTGCTCACAATAGCATTTTATTTCAAGAACACACACACATCTTCTGAAACTGAACAGAACTCTGAAACAAATTCTGAAACTCGTCCTTGATTTTACAGTTAGAAACAAAACTTGTGTGCCGTTGTGGGTAGCATTCCTTCAGTCTGCATTCAGAGAAAGGTGGGATAGAACTAATAAATACTAGGTAATCCTGTAGGAAAAACAGGTGAGGGACAAGGAGTGAGGAGGGAAAATGGCATCAGTGAGGAAGTGCAGGGAAGGCATAGAGGCATGGGAAACATCTTAAAAGGACCACACAGGCAAATGAAGCCGGTTTGAAAACATTTCAACTGAAGAATCGCTTCAAAAGAATTGCATCCATTTAAAACATTTAGAAGCTGCCAATAAAATGTTGTGGGAACCAAAGAGGGTAAAAACAATACAGACGTCCTGAGAGAAAATGTTTTATTTCCTGCCTCAAAATGTTTTAAAGTGTCTGTGCAGAAAGGAAGATTTTAGGTTGAATTGCAGTGTCTCTTGCCATAAATATACACTCTTTAGCCATATAATTATATTTTTGCTGTAAGTTTGAAAGACTTGACCCAATTAATATGTTGTGTGGTAACTGCTCGTCCAAAGCCAGTCCAATAACAGTTTGAAATGGTTTCACCAGCCCAGTTGTCTCCACCATGGGCATGCAGTGACTAGGAACAGCTCTGCCTGTGCATCCATTTTTTGTCAGTGCATATTTCAGAAGCACAGGAGCTTTGCTGGACCAAGAAAGTTGGCAATCTCTGTAGTCCTGGTGCAGTTAAATGTGTAGTTTGCTGTGCAGCTGTGTGATGGGGATTTTGAAAGACTAAAACCAGTTTCCACCATGTTCTCATCACTCCCCCTCAGCTGTCCTCAATAGGCAATTCACATTTGCGGGTATGGGTGGGGATCTAATGTGTGTACAGATAGGCTCTTGTCAGCAAGAGGGAAAGTGTCTTCAGCTCACACACTTCCCACGATCACTGCTAGCACCTTATAAGCCTGACAGCTTTCGTGGGGGAAGGGGGCAAATGGATGGCAGAACGCACAGGGGCAACTGGGAAGTGGAGGTAGAAAGGAGTCCTGCGAACAGAGCAGAATGATGGTGTGTGGGTTTAAAAGGCTGTTCCCAAATGTCAGGGTCTAGGCCCCTTCCACACATGCAGAATAATGCCCTTTCGATTCACTTTCAGTGCACTTTGCAGCTGGATTTGACTGCGCGGAACAGCAAAATCCACTTGCAAACAATTGTGAAAGTGGATTGAAAGTGCATTATTCTGCATGTGCAGAAGGGGCCCTAGTCTGGCCTTCCCCCATGGCTTTGCTGTTTTGCCTGCTTACTGCCCCCCACCCCGGGCCAGATCTCAGTCTGAGCCTTCCAGTCACCACATAGGTGAGTTATAGGAGGGAATCCTGGGTTGCCTTTTGTGAGTGTGCAGCTGAGTCTTCCTTTGTTGCTCTTGTCTGGCAAAAGCTGGCATTTGTGCGGGAGAGTTCATGGGCTGCTGAGGTCATGGGTTGCTGAGCAAGCTACACAAGCATGTGAGTATTGTGAGGAGAGTATACATGCTTCCTTCCTTTGTGTGTGCGCCTGATAAAAAAAGAACATGGTGGCCCCATCTGTGAAGCTCTATGGAGTGTGTTCAGTGCAAGATTTCTCAGGGTCACTTTCCATTGGTGTGTTTCATCTGTTCCTTCCCTTGGAATATTTGGCATATAACCTGCAGTGCCCCTGATATAAGGGGTGTTTGGCCGCATCTGCAGATGCAGGTTGTCTGTCAGTCTGGTTTGGTGGCTTGTGGCAGGGTTCATATGGACTCTGGTGCAGTTTGTCTCTGTATCGTATTGAAGGATGTGTTGCAATTTCCTCCCACCCTGCAGAACAGGATAGTTGTTAACTAGAAGTGTTGTTGAGAGACTGGCAATGTGCTGATGTTAGGTTCTTAAATTTGGGCTGCCTCAAACCTGACATTCCTTGCCCAGCAGATATTTAACTCGCAAATAAGCTATTTTTTAAAAAAGAATAATCTCAAAGAGGATATTATTGGAATGCAGCGTTGTCCCCCCCCCGCATTTAGAATAGCACAGAGAAATACTATAATAGACAACAGTCACATATTTGAATTTATTTAATACAGAAGTAAAAGTGGGCAGTGCTTCATGGAGAGAGCCCCAAACAGGAAATCTTGTCTGAAATACTATAAATATTTTTAGTTAGCCTCAAAAAAAAAAATCAAGCCAAACTTTAACAGCTTCAGGAAACAATTTCTTATCGTAAATTGGAATCATCCGTTATGCATTGTTTACATTTGTGTTTTTAGTTATTGTTGGTTTGAAAAATAAGACTTTCACATTTTCCTCCACCCTGAGTGACTCCAGTATTATTATCCTTTTCTGCACCGTTTTCCGATTTGTTTCAGACTGAAACAGCTGCCCTCTCTCATACTGGCCAGATAATCAGATGAAAGCCCCCAAGGCACCTTCCTCATGCCATGAAATGCTGTTAAGGAAAAATAGAGCACATTTCTGTTACGTTTAATGGGATTTAACTGATGGAAACCAGGAAAAGGAGCCAGAATGGAAGAGCCGCAGCTCAGCAAATGAGCTGGAGATCTCTGGCAGTTCCTGAAATACAAATTAGGAACTGTTATGAGGAATTTGGGGGGGGGGGATTAGGTTGAATTGTAATACCTCTCACCATAAATATACTCTCCCTGGACATATAACCTTTTTTTTGCTGTAAGTTTTAAAGACTTGGCTGATTAATACGTTGTGTGGGAACAGCTTTGCCAAGGTCTAGTCCAATGCCAGTCCAATAACTGGAATGAAATGTTCCTTCCACCACCATTGTCCTGGGCCATTCTAGAACATATGTTCAAAGCTTAGAGGTACTGCTGGATCCAAGCCTACACCTGGAAACTCAGGATTCCTCTGTGGCACATAGTACCTTTTACCAGCTTTGGAAACTGTACCAATTTTGGCCTTCCTTGAGAAGTGCTGTTTGGCTCCGATCACATCCCAGTTAGATTACTACAATGTACTTTATGTGGGGCTGCCATTGCAAGTTGTTCAAAGATTTCGGTTGGTCCCCGAAATCCTTGAAGTGGGCTTTTGTCAGGGGAATGGATACGGGATCATGGTACTCTAGGGCTGAAAAGATGCCTTTCAGCTTCCCATTTGTTTCTGGGCACAAAAGTGCACATTTTTATATTTATTTATCTTGTCTTATAAGCTGCCTTTCAGGATGGCTAACAACAGATACCATTACAACAAAATAAAGTCAGTAAAACCTGTGAGAGTAATTCTATCATATCTCAGTCCCATTTTAAGGCCATGAATGGCTTGTGACTGAAGTCCTCGAAGGACTACCTCTACTTGATTTGTCCAGTCTGCCAGTTAAGAATCTCCTCACAAGTAGGTTGCCTCCAGGTGGTATCTAGAAGATCGCTTGAAGCACAACTAGTCTCTGGAGAAAATGGTGGCATTGGAGGGTGGACTCTATAGCATTAGAGTTGAGTGGGTGGCCAGCTTTAAGTTCCTGGGTATTATGATTAAAGAGGACATGACTGCCACGGTGGTTAAGAAGGCCCAGCAGAGACTGTACTATCTGAGACTTTTAAGGAAACAACAACTGCATGAAAAACTGCTGGTGACCTTCTAATGCTGTGCTATCGAGAACATACTGCATCTGTGCATGGTTTGCCAGTTGCACAGTGGCAGATAGGAAGGCACTCCAAAGGGTAAACACTACTGCCCAGAGGATTATTGGCTGCCCTCTCCCCTCTTTGGAAGAACTTTATAATTCCTGCTGCCTAAAGAAAGCTCAGAATATTCTGAAGGACCCATCTCATCTGGCGTACTCTCTTTTTGAAATGTCACCATCTGGCAGACGATATAGGATTATAAAAACAAGGACAAATAGGCTCAGAGACAGCTTCTATTCTAGAGCTGTGGCTATGCTGAACTCCATGGTTTCGTGCTGATGTGGTTGGGGCTGTGTAGGGACGGGTGGAGGAAGGGGAATGTGAGGATGGGGTGTGAGGTCCATCTAGCTTCAGATGACGGAGACCAGTAAAGCAGGGCCTCTAATGGTGACCAGCATGCATGGGTAGGTTCATGTGGGAAGAGATGATCCTTAAGTATGTAAGTCCCAGGCTATATAGGGCTTTAAAGGCTGAATCGCGCCTGGAAGCAAATAAAATTGAACCTGGAAGCAAATTGGAAGTCAGTGTAGATGGAACAAGCCTATTACCTGTTCCAGTAAATTCTCTGGCCACAGTATTCTACACCACCAATAGCTTCTAGACAGTCCTCCAGGAAGTCCACCAGGAGGATGGCATCTCCTCCAGCTTGGTGTCCATGGCCTTCCTGACCACAGAGATTCAGCTCCTGGCTGACTTGATGTTCAACATGTTTCCCTTTGCCCATGTTCTGGTTGATATATGAGTTGTGTGTGAAACCTATCTTGTATCCATTTCTGCTTTAAAAAACCCAGTGATTTTTCGATGGCTGTTTTATTGTTGGAAATATGTTTCATTGCAAATGTATTTTTTTATTGCTGCCGGTTTCTTATTTTACTGGTGATTGTGGTGTGGTTAATTACAGATTGGAAACTGCCATTGCAACCTTGATGGGCTGGGACTTTTTGTTGTTTTTTTCTGGAAAAAGTTAGATGTCTTAAGCATTAGGTGTAAGGCTTTAAGACTTAATGCGCAAAAAGTTAACATAGTTTTGTTAGCCTATGATAACAGCTTATGTGGAGGGCATGGAAATCCTTGTTGCATGATATTTAATGCATAAAGATTACATAGAATGTGTTCCAGTGCCTGTCATGACCTCCGCAGAGACCTAATTAGTTAATTGTGAAAGGCATATTTGGGATCATATGGGGCCTGATAAAAAAGAAGGCTGTCTGGCTTCTGACCTTCTTGCATTTCACACTCCAGTTCACTCAAAACTGCAATTTTCCTCAACAGACTGACAAAAAGCACAGCCATAGCGAGAAAAAGGCGCGGGCTGAAATGAGATTGAAGAAAGTTTGAAAACCAGAACTTCCATTATTAATGGGGAGGGGGAAATTGAAAATCGCACCTGTTTGTACGGCATTAAATTGGCAAAGAGTCAGTTTTGCCAGATTCAAAATTTAGATCATTCTTTTTGATCAAAGATTTATACTGAACTAAATATGAAAAGGTGCCTTTGAGGAGACTTTACAAGACTCACGCTTCACTGAGGTATCCGGTACGGCTGAGACAACTGATAATACTGCCTGCCACCATTTTGAAAAGGAACTTTCTATCACTAGCTTATTCAACTCTGCTTTATGTATATGTGCACCAGTGTTCCTGTTGTTAGATCTCTTAAACAGTGTTCCTGTTCTTAGACCTCTTAAATTTTACAATAATTTTGTATGACTTGGCATTCCTCTGTAAACATTTCCTTTTCCTTTGCACTTTAACCTCCTAAGGCTATGGACTACTACTCTTTGGGATAGTTTAAATACAAGAGGGTTTTAAGTTCTAGGCCTGACCAAGAAAGGAATGACCTAGAGCTATGAAACTTGCATGCTATTCCATATTTTCACCCAGAGGTTCAATACCCTTGTTTCTTTAACCCTTTCCCAAATATTCTGATGTCTAGTCACTGAAATACTGCTCTGCTGCTGCTACCATCTCACTTGAAAATGTCCTCCCTTTCAAACTCCTTTTAAGGGCGGGAAACAGGAAATAGATGGAGCAAGATCTGGTGAGTAGGGTGGATGGTCTATGCGCTCAACCCCCTAATTCTTCAAAACGTCCATTGTCTTGCCAGCCTTGTGAACACATGAAAAAAGTGAACACCTTTCTGCACCTTTCCTTACCATTTTTCTTTCAACACCTTTTTTTATTCGACATGGCAAGTTAGTATATTATTCTGCATTAACTGTTTGGCCCTTCTTAAAATAGTCAGTCATCAAAATATCTTCATTTTCCCCAAAACTGTGGCCAGGACCTTTCCTGCTGATTTTTGAGTCTTGAATGTATTCAGCTGTGGAACTGTGGGGCACCACCTCTGCAAGAACTGTTTGGTCTCTGGAACATAGTGGTGTAACCATTGCCCTTTCCACTTGGGCCAAAATCATTGTAAAACACTGTTTTGGAGGAGAGCCTTTGCACAGGCGCCGCTGCCAAATCGATGCAGCAGCGCTCTCTCTCCCCCCGCCCCCCGCCGAAACGGTGTTTTCAAACCTTGCTCGGGGAGCGAGGTTTTTTGCAAATGCCAGCTTCCATTTGGTGCTGAGCGAACCGCACCAGGTGGAAGCCAGCATTTCCCCCCGGCCCTCCGTGCGGAAAAGGCCAAAGTTTTATGAACAGTTACGAATAGTTCCAAAAAATGAATGCTAGATAGTGTAAAATGCCACAAAACCAACTTGGAGGCGTCCACTCACTTTCGTTTCTTGTCGGCATTCAGCCATTTCAGCACCTGGCTCCATAAATCTGCCTCCATGAATCTCTTTTAAAGCCACCTATGCTCATTGCCATTACTATATCCTCTGGCAGTGAATTCCACAAACTGATGTGATAGCAATGAGCTGAGTGCTTCCAAAAAACAGTGAATATTGTTTCTAAAGTTACTGAGCCTCTGTTGTGTTCTCCTGTGCATGTGGACAAATTTATGACTCTTTTAATCTTTTCCTCCACCATATATATACAGGTTTTTTTAAAAAACAATGCAAAGGAACTTTGATATGGAATGTCCCACATTTCTGAAAAGGGGCCTATGATGATTTTGAAAGGTGACTGGTGCTTGCTGCTGCTGCCGGCCATTGTTTTCCTGAACAGAAAGTCTACCGAAAGATCTGAATAACTGCTGGTTTATACGTTTTCAAAGGCAGAACTGCCATCGCATCTTTGTCCCGGTGGCCTTTGGAGTAACCTGAGATCTTTTGTTGTGCCTGGCTAGGCTAACCTCATGAAGTGCCTGTAACATCTCCTCCACCACATCTTGGAACTATTATGATTTGCAGTGTGGAGTTTTCCATTGGGCCCAGAAACATCTCCCCCCTTCCTCACTTTGCTAAACATCTTGAAAAAAAAGATCATATCTGATCTGAGTAGCTTTCAAGCTTACTCTCTTTTTTTGCCATAGTTTTCATTATTCCTAATAAAGATATTGCCCTCCAGTCAATTTTATAATTGTAATCCTGTTCTTCTTTCTGGAGGTTTGTAAACTCTGCATGTAGAGTATGAAGGGCAAGGAACAGGACTGGTGTTCTATAAAGCAGATGGGTAAAACAGCACAGACACCAAAGGCACCACAGTGTTATAATCATAGAACTGCTACGACAATTTAGAATGTTTTGACTTTCATTATTCCAGAACCTTCTACTGAAGATTTCATTAGTGGATGTGCAATGTGGAGAGAGATATTTTAGGCCCATTTCCAAATCTTTGCAATGGTGTCCAAATTCCCTACATAACAGCTGTCAGTGCCCTGGAAAATACTGGCAATGGTGTTCTCAGCTATAATCTATTTTAAATCCTTTTGGTTTGAGAAATATGAATAGTATCTCTGTGTTAAATCATCTCAGCGTTGGCAGAAGTCCCAGGTTTGGGGTGTTTGTTCAATTGACTCATCACAATCAAAAGGATATATATTTTAAAGGCGTTGTGGGACAGAGTGACACAATGGCCCTTTTAAATATATGCATTTTGTTAGATCAAAACTTTTTTCCCGAGTTAATTGTCGATCTGTGCCAAGCATACCATAAGAGGAAACACGATAGCTAACAGCACCGGAGTACTTGTTAACATTAAATAATGGCACTAGAGTCAACTAGGCCCGTAATTGCAGCAGGGGGAAGGGCATGCGGTAAGGGCTTCAGTAAAGCAGCATGTGTGTCCCTGGGCTGCCTGATGGGTTGCCTTGCCACCCAGCAATAATGATAACATCTTGTGGCGGAGCTTTAGGGTGGGGCAAGCTGCTTTACGCCAGGCAACTTACGCGGTGGCCTTGGCCTTCTTTTTCGACGCATATGGAGGCAAACTGACCCACCCATCCTCCCTGAAGGGTTGGGATATTTTAGTTTTTCTTGTCGCAGTCCTGTGGGGGTGGTTTTGGCAGTTTTGGTGGTTTTGGTGGTTTTGCTTGCCGGCTCTCCCCGCCTTTGGGGGCCTCCATAAGAGGCTTGGAGAGGGGTGGGCTTGGGGAGCATACCCCTAAGGGCCTCTGCAGGTGAGCCCAACACCCCAGATGGGTGGGCAACAGATGCCCCGTGGCCCAGGAACTCTGTCATCCCCAACACATTGGGGTGAAGCCGAAATCAGCCAGGGAGGCTGATCGGCTGTGAAGATGCACTCCTCTTGTTCTTCCAGCTTCGCTGTTAATAATTATGTAAATAATTATGTAAATAATTATGTAAATAAAAAATTGCGGCCCTATTTTAATCCAAGCTGTGTCTGTGTTACTTGAGTAGCCTCTGCACATCTGGCCGCAATTAATTAATGGTGACTAGAATCTCCTGTGATATTATACCTTCTGTCAATCTGCTGCCTGCCTGGCTATAACTTTGAACTTAACCATTTGGGTCTACAAAGTTGGTGTTGGTCTCTAGTACATCTCCCCCTATATTTGCTTTATACTTGCAGGGCAGTGTAACTAGATGTCTCTTTCTCAATTTATCTTTATAACAACCAGACACGTAGCTGCAATGGAGCAGGGAGGGGCACCGACTGGAACAACTCCAATTGGGCTTTCACCTCAGGAATGGCAGTGGCAGGGAGGACAGGCTTAGGCCACCATTTTGAGCGGCACAACTCTGTTTACTCCCATGGAGGGTTTTTGGGTGGCCGGGAGGTTTTTTGTTCCTTCAGCCTCCCCATGCTGCCTGAAAGGCCTCTGGAGGTGGCAAGGCGGTGTGGTAGCAGTGCAGTCCCAGGCTGCCTCTGGAATCTGGATTACATCCTGTGGATTATTTCTAATGGTCGGAGGAGGAATGCACAAAAATTACAGCAATTGCAAGGCAGACAGGAAAGCCACTTTTTGTGATAGGAGCCTGCTGATTATTGACAAATTATATTGGATGAAAGGTGCTTGTTTGAGATTTAGCTCTGTTGACAGATCATGGGACTTGAAACCACTGCATTAGTGGGAATACGTTTTAGAGATTCAGCATATTAGTAGTTTGTGATGTAATATAATTACACCTTGAGGGGTTGTGTATTGAAATTTCTTTAATAGCTTGATATTGGATTTATAAAATGGTTAGTCAAAATCCTAAATGTGGCAAACAATGATAGTTGAAGACAGCCAATGTGGTGAGCCTTTGACCTTGAACAACCTTGGAAATTAACTACTGTTTCGGAAGTATTGGCTTCTTGCACAGAATCTGGCCACTAGGTGGTGCCCTAGACTTAATCACAGGGTGAGTGAACTGCCCTTCAGGATTTGGAAAAAGTTAAACAATACTTTTCGTTGTTTTCAAGGCTGTGGCATTTCAGGAGATTGGTGGTTGTTTTTCAAGATTATAGTCTTTCATACTGTGTGCTTAGTTTCATTCTCCTGGGAACCTGGAGGTCTGTTTTTATTCGTTTGATTGCTTGTGACATTCATCCTGGGTTTACCAAATAACTTTGGCCACATCTGAATTAATAGTTTATTGCAAACCTAACAAATACTTGGAATCAGCTAGATACTGAATTTTGAAAATCATTCTCATTCCAATGTTGTTGCCTTGCAATTGAGTTGAAGTTATGCCAAGCAGTGTGGAACTTTTGCATCTCCGTTCCTGTGGCTTCTTTGTTCTACTATGGCTCCCTTTTGCTACTCAATCCAAGCAAACTCTCTGAGAAAGATAGTTAAGAGCTACTAATCAGCTTAGGGGTAGGGGTGGCAATTTTCATCGAGTAATAGAATGAACTGGTTGTTGTGAGTTTTCTGGGCTGTGTGGCTGTGGTTTGGTAGATCTTGTTCCTAACGTTTCACCTGCATCTGTGGCTGGCATCTTCAGACGTGTATCACAGAGAGAAGTCTGTTACACACTATGTCCAGTGAGAAGGGAATGTTTAGTGGGGTATATGTTGTCCATGTCCCAGGGTGGGGAACCAATCAGTAAGTGTTTTGAGTGGAACTTGCTGTGCAAAGGGGGGCGTTTGTATTGTGGGTGGCGTTTTTGCAATACAAATCTGCATTGTATTGTGGGTGGCGTTTTCAGTCCATTTACATTCATGTTTGCATTTGCATTCCCTGCAGCAACAACAGTATTAGTGAATGCAAATCCTGTGTCTGGGTGTAGTCCATTTTCCATGAACCTAGCATGTCCTTGGCCTTTGATTCTGGTGTTGTTAAGTACTGGTAGCCAAGTTTTGTTAATTCGCAGAGTCTCTTCCTTCTTGTTGAAGTTGTCTTGGTGTTTGTGGATTTCAATGGCCTCCCTGTGTAGTCTGACATAGTAACCTTCTGAGTTGTCCAGAACTTCAGTGTTTTCAAATAAAATGTTATGTCCAGTTAGAGCATGTTCTGCTACTGCAGATTTTTCGGGATGGTTAAGCTGATAGTGTCTTTCGTACTCTTTAATACGAGTTTGAATGCTGCGTTTTGTAGTTCCAATATAGACCTTCCACAGCTGCAGGGTATGTGATAGTCTTCTGCAAAAGTGATGGGGTCTCTCTTGTCCTTTGCTGAGCATAGCATCTGCTGTATTTTTCTGATAGGTTTGAAGACTGTTTGTAGGTTATGTTTTTTCATCAGTTTCCCTATTTGATCAGTGATTCCCTTGATGTATGGTAGAAATATTTTTCCTGTGGGGGCCTGTTTCTCCTCAGTCTTCTGGGTTTCTCTTGGTCTTAAAGCTCTTCTGATTTATGTTGTGGAGTAGCCATTAGCCTGTAGAGCCCAGTCTAGATGATTGATTTCATCAGGGAGGAGGTGAGGTTCACAAATTTTTGCACCATCTGAACATTTTGAATATACCCCTTTTTTGTTGTGGGTGGTGGTTGGGGTTTTTATGTAGATACTGTGTGTTGGTTTTCTGCATACTGTGTGTGTTGGTTTACTCTATACTGTGTGGCTTAATTGGTGGTTGGGTTTGCGAAAGACCAAGACATCTAAAAAAGGCAGTTTTCCTTCTTTTTCAGTTGTCATGGTAAATTGGGTGGATGCCATTAAGGTGGTCCAGCTAATTCAGCAGTTCTTCCTCACCATGGCTCCAGATTGTAAAAGTGTCATCCACAAATCGGAACCAGGTTGTGGGTTTTTCTGGGTGCTGTTTTGAGGGCTTGTTTCTCAAAATGTTCCATGTAAAATTGGCTATCATCGGGCTGAGGGGGCTTCCCCTGGCTACCCCATCTGTCTGCTCATAGTAATCATTGTCCCGTTGAAAGTAGCTGGTTGTTAAGCAGGGTTGAAACAAAGCTGTGATGTTGTTTGGAAAAATCCAGCTGATGAGTGCAAGTGTGTCTTCAGTGGTGGGATCCAAAAAATTTAGTAACAGGTTTCCATGGTGGTGGGACTCAAACTGTGGCGTAGCGCGAATGGGGCTGGGCAGGACATGATGGGGGCATGGCCGGGCATTCTGGGGGCGTAGCATTCCTGGGCAGGGCTGTGGCAAGGGCACAGCTGCTGCGCCGGGCGGGAAATGAATGCACGCAGGCGCAGGCTGCCACGCACGCCGGTGCACCTCCTGCTAGATTGCTTCAAGTTCTGCGCGCTACTGCTGAGAGGAGGGGCATAACTAAGGCAAAAATCACCAATTAGTAACCCCCTCTCGGCACACACAAATAATTAGTAACCTACTCTCGGGAACCTGTGAGAACCTGCTGGATCCCACCTCTGTGTGTCTTTCACTGGAACTTTGGTGAATAGTGAGACAACATCGAAGCTGATAAGTTTGTCCCTAGGGTTGAGATGGAGATTGCTAATTTTTTCAATGAAGTGGGCTGAGTAATGTGTTGTGTGTATGATGTGATTTTGTAACTGTGAAGTCAAGAATTTTGCCAGTTCATATGTGTGAGAACCAGTCACACTAACAATAGGTCTGAGTCCTTGTAAATTTTTGGGAGTCCATATAACTGGGGTGGAAGAGCTTCTGATTTGGTGTGTGTCTGATTAGTGTGTGTCAGAAAGAGAGGCGGTATCAAATAGCAAAACTGAAAGGAAGATGAAGGGTTAAAACGCCACTGCCTCCCTGGTGTGGTCCTGAGGCAAACTGAGGCTTCATGAACCTGCAATTCACATTTTATGAATGGGCATAAATGCTTGAGCCTTCATCCCATTTGAACTCTCAGTGCTGCACAATGTTTAATTGTTGTAGAATGGCATTATTAGAAGACTTGCTGATACAGCAGTGGTTCATAATCTGTTTATTGAAACACGGTGAAGCATCTGGAAGTACATCCTAACTGCTTGGAATCTGCTTTCCACTGTTTCACAAGCAGCTGGAATTATGTCAGTTCTTTGAGCTGGAATTTAAAATATCCGCAGCGATTCTCTGGTATGTTAGGTTTGTATCGGGGAAGAGAGGTGAAATCCATGACTGAGCCATCTGTTACATTCTTGTACGTAAAATCATCATATTGTGGGAGTGGCACTGTTCAGCGTTCCACCTAGTAAATGCTTGACAGCTCCCTGCCATGCTTACATTTTTTCTCTAGTCTCAGTTCTCTGGGAGTTGTCACTAATCGCTAGACTGATGTTTTTCCTGCTAAAATACAGGCAACTGCCTGATAAAAATTGGTTGAGGACTCCTGAGTGAAACTGGATGTAATAAAATGTTCTGAGTGCTGATTGCTGAACATTTTCTTTTCCAAATCCAGCTGATATTAAGGAGGCCTCTTGGTTACTCACGCTTTCCAATAAAGCTGTGTTTAAACATTCTTGTCCATTAAGGTAGTAGCTAGGAGTAGCAAGGACAACCCAACAGTAGTGTTTCTTTCCATGCTAGTAAGAGGTTGTGGGACTGAGGCTTTTTCCGCACATGCAGAATAATGCACTTTCAATCCACTTTCACAATTGTATGCAAGTGGATTTTGCTGTTTCATACAGTAAAATCCAGCTGCAAAGTGCATTGAAAGTGGGTTGAAAGTGCATTATTCTGCATGTGCAGAAGGGGCCTGAGTGGTACAACATCTTCTTGGTATGCAGAAATGCTCCATTTCAAACTTCAGTCCTTGGCATCTCTAGTTAAAATAATCAGGTAGTTACCCTCTTTGAATATTCATGGATAGCCGTTGACCAGATTGATATCAAAGGGATTTACATTCATAAATATTAATTTTCAAAACTACAAAAATACAGTTTTTAAAATTTAAAATTAGGATAAAAACCTTACCAATCAGATATACTAAATTAATTCATACTCAGGTCTCTAAGCATAGTCCTAATTATACATACAGACCAATTTAATACCCATTTTTGCTGATTAAAAATCATGTTTATTGGCATAAACTTTTAAAATAGAATTAAGTAGTTGAAAACAATGCTAATTGCAAGTGACTAATACACTACATTCATTATCAGTTATCTATTACATTCTTGATTTTGCTTATAATTCAGGCATATTTTGCTACTTCAACAGTTTCTTTCAAAGAACATATTCATCATAACATTTTTCCTTTTAGATCAGGTAGTTAAAAGGATAAAAAAAGACTCTGGACAGTGCTGTCAATCCCTGGACAGACTCTGGACAGTTGCTGTCAAAGGGATGTAAAAGAGACTCTGGACAATCCCAGTAGATTGTCAATCCCAGTAGACAGACCAATGTTTTGATTTGGTGTAAGGCAGTTTCATGTGACTCAAGCAAAGATCTACCACATTTAAGTGCTCATATCATTTATGCAGACACACGCACTCATAACATTAATACACCAGGAATCAATAACCTGGGTTGGGACACTATTATTGCACCACCATTTCCCTGCATACACATATTTTACCTCATGTTTGTTTTGTTTGGGGTGGGTGATGCTTTAGCCCAGTTCTAATTTTAGGCACTGTGTCTTGAAAAATTAAAATGTGCTAAATCAGTTACCTTATATACTCGCATATAAGTCTACTTTTTCAGCACATTTTTGTGCTGAAAAAAGCCCCCCCTCGACTTATAAGCGAGTGAACAGCTGAGCTTGCAGACCTGCAAAAAAGACTTGCTTTGGGGCAGCGGCTGCCATCACCATGCAAGCATCCTCACTGTGTAATGATAAGCTATCCGTGTTGAAGGAGAACCTGTAGGGACTTTTTAAAAGGAGGATCTTGTTGAGCATCTTCATATGAAACTCTGAAGAGATACTGTCTGTGAGAGTTATATATTCCACTTCAGAACTTTTAAAGTTATTGTTGATACCATACTGTTTTTCTTTGAAATAAATATTCAAAAACATTTTATTGGTATCTATTTTTATTTTTGAAATTTACCAGTAGCTGCTGCATTTCCCACCCTAGTCTTATACTCGAGTCAATAAGTTTTCCCAGTTTTTTTGTGGTAAAATTAGGTACCTTGACTTATATTTGGGTCGACCTATAGGCGAGTATATACGGTATATAAAAAGGATTCCTTTAGGGAATTGGCTTTTGTAGTCTTCCTGTCTTTTGTAGTCCTACTGTCCTTTAAAAAAATCTGACTCATCTGACTAATTATCACACTACTGGTTCTCTTGACAGAGCTAAAAGCTCAGGTAATGGTTCCTGGACTTACATTATAAGCCTCTTGCAAATGTATGTTTTACTCAAGTCATGTGCATTGTGGTCTCTCTCATACTTCTTTTTCTTCATAAACTGGTCTTTCCTTCTCCTAGTCTTCCTCCATAAAAGATGTTTGTTCAGGATCTGACCCTTTGCCCACTTCCTCCATGACCATCTCAACAGCAGATGAGCTTGGCTTTGCTCCTTGCTGAGCTTGGCTTTGCTCTTTAGTTTGTGTGTGTGTGTGTGTGTGTGTTTTCAGACAGTGAAGCTCTACATAATGTTTCTCTTCAACCTCTATAAGAATTCCTCAAGTGGTTGTCAAGCTTTGTGGGGAGGCATGTTCTGATGTCTCCGTTTCTTCTTCTGCTGCTGGATATGGAAATACTCAATTTCCAACTTTCATTTGGAAATTGGAACATTTTAAAGCATTACTGTATTTGGTAAGTCTCCATTTCCAAGTGGTGTCTAAATACTGGGACACATCTCTGGGTCGCATTTGCTTTTCTAGAGTCAGGCCTCTTCCACACGGGCCAATAAATCTGGGCTAACCATGGGATAAAACCTGTTTTTGGGGGGTGACTTCACACAGATCCTGCTACTAACGTGAGTCCGCTCTGCATTCCCCCAACCCGTGTTTTTCAAGAATCACACTATCTGTGATTCTTTAGTTGTAATGCAGATTGCAGCCACTGGAGAGTGAGCGGCTAAAGATCCTCCCTACGCAGCTATGCAGCATGGGAGATGAGTTTTATTTTTAAAAACGCACCTCCGTGTGAAGGCACAAAGGCAGACAGCATTGCTTCCATGAGTTCCATTGGCTGCCTGCACAAAGGCATGTGAATGGGACAGCAGGAGAGCGAGTTACTTTATCCCACCTGCAACCCACTCTCCTGGTTTTATGTGGAAGGGGCCTCAGTTTCTAATTCTAATACCCTAAGCATTCCCAAAGAAACTGATTTATACATCTTTTTTTAAAAAAGCAAAGTTGTCAACCAAAGGCCTGAATACACCGAGGGACATCTGAGCATGGCTTGCCACCTTGCAGAAATGTTTCTGGGTGATCTAGACCCTTGTCACTAGCAGGCTGGTGTGACGGTTACAAACAAGATTAGGTTAATAAGATTTTACACCCGCACTAAATTCCAGGGGAGTGGCTGTTTAGGAAAGCACCTGAATTCAATAGATTGGAGCAAAATAGTCCATTCATTCCTATAGCAGTCAGGCAGCAAATGGAACTACTGTCAGGCATACCTGGAGGACTCTAAAATATGATTAAGTAAATTTAACAAGAGGGGGGGGGACTTTAAGATGACCTCCTGCTTCCCTTTGATACATGTTAAGCAAAGGAACAGGAGCCAGAAGTGTAGATAATTCCTTTGTAACCTAAGCAGGTTCAGGAACATTCTTCTTTCTTTTTCTCTCTTCCTTCTGCCCAGCAGAGCTTGGTCAGCTCCCCGATCCCTCCATGCTGACAGACAGCCCTCCAATGCACAGTTGTGGTAAGGATTTCCTTAATAGAGGGGCATCTCCTCTTCCTGTCTCTTGATTTTAAAGTTACATGAATGTGATGTCATGTGCTTTCCTGTCATATCCCTGCTGGAGAATTATAGGTGGGTCCTAGGAATGTGATGGCTTAAAAAACACCGAAGTAGACAATACGAAGCTTGATAAATTGATCGTCTGATTCAGTATGTGGCGATTTCAAATATGAATATAATTATTATCTCTGACATCCAGATTATATTTCCTTTTAACTGAGACTTCCCTGGACTATCCCACAAATGCAAAAATGCATTTGATTCATTAGATATGCTTACCTATTGCCTAACCTAAAAGGTCTAAGACATTTGAATATCTTTCTTGCAGCCTGACGTCTGTGTGACTCTTCCGTGTTGTTCACCCAGGCCTGCAGCAATTTTATACTTTGCATATAATTCAGACAAAATATGTATGCTTTCATTTTGCAAAATGAAGCTAATTGGTATAGTGACAGGCATGTAATGATAGGCTACATGGCATATTTCATTAGCAGTTCCTTTATAATTATGTATAATTATAATACCTGGAATACTGCCCTGATAATATCTGGAATAATACAGCATAACAATAGAATTGTTCAGTTAATCCATAGTAACTAAATTGTGCTCCAGTGTTGTTAATGATCATACAAATGATAACCAATAAAATATTTACAGCATATTTGAACTGTACAGAATTTTCACATTCATTTTTTTTTTTGCACAGAAATCCTTAATGTTAAAGATGGGGAGATGACTGGGAATTTCTGCACAAATATCTGAATGACCCTCCGACACCATCTTCCTGCCCACAGAAAAGGAAAAGGTGATGCTATTAAAAGGAGATTGGACAGATTCCTAAAGGACAGGTCTGTTAATGGCAAAGCCATAGCAACCAAATGGAATCTCTGTGTTCACAGGGTTTTTCTGCTGTAATATTCTTAGCAGCTGGAGTGACTGAATTCAATCATGTTCTTGGCCACGAACATCACCTTTCTATCTTGGTCCATTCCATTCAAGTACTCTATTTATCAGTTGGTCAGTTTTTACCCCAAGTTATGCAGTTAGCAGGAGACTCATACGAATATATTAATCCAGTGCTCATGGTGCAAGTACAACTTATGCAACACATTCTTATTCATTATTAATATTAATATTGCGTGATGGGCATGTAGGTATGGGTGGTGCATCTTGGATCTGGGGCTTCCGTATCCCTGCTGATAGCCCAGCAGGATGTGCACAAGCAAATTTTTGGGAGGTGGGGGAGTTGGTTCTAAATTATTTTTCTTTATCATCATAATGAAGTGATTGTTTCTTATGTGTAAACACTTGGGCACTGATTGTCCCTGATCAGAGCAAGGTGAAGCGAAGCAGGGCTCAGCCCATAAATGGATATGAGAATTGATAATGGGGTGGTTCCCTACCAGACCTGTCCACCATGATGTTCGCGACTTGCTGTAGCTATTGTGTGTGCCTTACATGCTTGTGCGATCTCTATACAGGGTAACGCAGCTGATGTATACAATTTTTAAGGATCATTGCAATATTAAAAATGTGCCTTAACCATGCCTTCGTTGGGCTAAATCACACCATACACGTGGTTTTATAGGTAGGCAGCAGAGAAGATCTCCCACTGAAAGTTATCCTTGCAATGTCTACCATTTGTGTGACCTGGCTAGGTGAATGTTTTCTTCTGAGACATATCGTTGATTATGCTGTACAAGAAACAACCTGAATTGCATGTGGTTGCCAGTTCTAACTGGGACATGCTTCACTAACATTCTGTGCTTTGCCCTAAAGTTTATTTTCGGAGTGGCACACATTATGACTTTTATTGAGTGTCACAGTTTGTGTGTGTGTGAATGTCACCTTCCCAACTGAGTACCTCCTGGTGAGATGCGAAATTTAATCATAACAGCTTTCTAATCTCCATATATCTCAGACAAACAAGTTACTCTGTGCTTTCTATTGTAGTCATTTGATGAAAATGGTTTTGAATAGTTAGTTCAGAGAAGGGGTGCTGGGGGTGGGATAATGACTTTAGGTTATTTTCTGTAACTTTGGCAGATTCCGCGTGGTCCAAAAACAGCGGTATGAAAATGGTGTGAAAACAGTGTAAACCCTTTTACATTAGCTGGTTCCGCATGGGCCAAAAACAGCAGTGTGAAAACGGTGTGAAAATGGTGTAAAAGGGTTTAAAATTGTGTAAAAGGGTTTATACTGTTTTCACACCATTTTCACACCGCTGTTTTTGGCCCATGCAGAATCCGTCTTTGTTTGCCATTTCCTTTGGAATGAATTACACCTCTTTGCTGATCAGGATATCATTGTTCCAATATCTGGTTTTTGTCTTTGCTGGGAGCTTTAGAAATAAGCAGTGGCTACTTAGCTAATGTGATTCATTGTGTATTTGCGCTTCCTAGGCCTGAAGCTGGCTGACAATTAGGCTTTGTGAGGAGCACATCAGACAGATGATAAAAACTATCCATCAATGAACGCCTCCCCACCCCCCACCCCCAGGCAGGGAAGAATACTAGGCACTCTACTGAGTGGATTAGCTGCCAGATTTATTTCATTTTGATCCCTTTCTCTAGTGGAAGCACAAAGTGGCTTACACGTTCTTTTTTCTAACATCATAACAACCAGCCTGGGAGTTAGGTTAGCCTGAGAGCGTGTAACTGGCCCAAGGTCACCCAGCAAGCTTTTATGGCAAAGTATGGATTTGATCCTGGGTCTCCCAGAGCCTAGTCGGACAGGCTTTACACCATGCAAATATGTCTTGTATTTATGTGTGTGTGTTTGAATTGTATTGTTCGAACTGGTCAGTCGTAGTTTGGTATTTCCTGAAAGCTGTTCCGAGTCTGCGTGGGGGAACAAACTGGCATGAAAATGTTCAAATAAATAAATAGTTAATCCGGTAAACAGCTAAAAAGTTGGTTTAAAGAATTTCCTGTAGCTGGGGGTGCAGAGAGAGGGGGTACAGAACAGGCAAGTTGCCCTGGAACTTTATTCCAGTGGAAACTAGAATAAGAAGCCTGTTTTCCCTATCTAGTGAATCAGCATCCATGGTTATTAATGAATTTCTAATAATTAAATGCTGCATTCTAAACCTTACATTTATTGGGGCTATGTTGAAATGTGCTACGACAGCATTAGTGTGCAGAAGAACTTCAGGACCCCATCTGTTGCCTACGATACTTCTCTATGATGCTGTCTATGGCAACAGCTGCCTCCCGTATTTGACTGACTGCAATGGTCTACCTCTTGAAGAAGGCTCTTCACTCCATTTTCAGTGAGATGAAACACTACTCACTTATGCTTGGGTTTGTTGCCCTGGCTTGTATGCTATTGGAAAGTGGTTCTCCCCCACCCCTGCTTCCTTACAGCATCATGCTGCTTCAATGCACCTCCTCAGTTTCCTCCATCTTTCCTACAGTATTTCCCCATATTTTCGGTAGTCTTTCCCAAGCCTGCTTTCCTGTGATCGATTGAGAAAGTCTGAAGGAAAGCTGAGTTGGGACCCATGCAGAGTGAAAACTCCTGATCTTCTTGATCCCACCTACATTGGCACCAGTTTCTCTATGTAAGACCCTGCAGCAGCATCTGCAAAGGTTAAAAAATAAACACAGTTGAATATCATTATACTACACCACAGTTTGTGTATCAAGTTCTCTAGATTCCCAGCTTTAATTTTTTAAAGGAAAGCTTTAGTCCTTTTCGCTGCAGAGATATAAGGGGAAAAGCACATTTACACAAGGACGGAGGCATGACATGTACTTCACTAAAAAAGAAAAAGTGGGATTTCAGAGAATCTGACACCCAAATTGTTATACTATAATGATAGTTCATTGGTGAGTTTAAAAAAATATAAAAGTGTGCAATGGCACACATGGAGATGATAGTCATTGCTGAGGGCTGAGACAGGGGTAATGGGGGAAACAAGCCATTTTGGAAGCCCTATTGCTGCTACATTGTATTGACAGTTGCAACCACATCAGTAAAACCACATAAACCCATTCTCATATGGAAAACACTACTGCAAAAAAACATGGCTAGGGGGGTCTGCTTCAAAGGCAGCCATTTAAAGTGAACTCTATGATGGTGCTTATAATTTTCACCACCTTGGTGATGTGAACTTGAAATAGGAGTCCACAAAGTCATCAATTGGAACTCCCAAGTTCATGCAGATGGATGTGTGATTAAAACGAAGAAAATACTCCACCAAAAATGCCAATTTTTGTATCCCTCCCCTCCCTTGCATGCCAACTGTCCCTCCGCTCCACCTGCTAGGGTGGGTGGGCCAGTTCCAGATGCCGGGTCTCCCTCCCCTCCCTTGCATGTCATCCCTCCCTTCCCTTGCATGCCACCCCCTCCCTCTTCTCCCCCTTCCTCCGCTAGGGTGGGTGGGCCATGTGCAGATGTCGGGCCCCCTCTCCCTCCCCTCCCTTGCATGCCATCCCTCCCTCCCTTCCCTTGCATCCACCCCCTCCCTCCCCTGCCCCTTCCTCCGCTAGGGTGGGTGGGCCATGTGCAGCTGCTGGGCCCCCTCTCCCTCCCCTCCCTTGCATGCCATCCCTCCCTCCCTTCCCTTGCATCCACCCCCTCCCTCCCCTCCCCCTTCCTCCGCTAGGAGTAGGGTGTGTCATGCCTTCTTTGGGCCCCTCTCCCTCCCCTCCCTTGCATGCCATCCATCCCCCCTCCCCCACTCTCCCTCCCTCCCATCTCCTCCCTCCCTCCCCCAGGGTCCCACATATTGATGCCAGTGTTAATATCCACAGATATTTCATCAGAACCTGAAAAAGTATATGGACTAGTTCCTTCCTCTGCTTGCCTATACATGTTCCCTGAAAGAGGCAGGAATGAAAGCAATGACTGAACCACTTGAAAGATGAAAGCAAAGATTTTGGGGGAGAGGAGGCTGCTTATGTGAGCGTTGTGAACTCTTGTGTGTTTCATCACTGTGATGAAATAGCCCGGTTACAACGCTGCACATCTCTACTTTATTAATAGAAAAAAGCGCCTTGGCTTTCCATCTGATTAGTTGAGTGAGTCACAACATGAAGCTAACAAGGAAAACACCCTTCTCTTTATAATCCACACCCACCTTGCAAAGTACTATTAAAAAAGCTTTTGTGCTAATTTTTAACACAGGAAGAATGTTTTTTTTTAATCCAAAGAGACAAATTATGCAACACATAAAATGAATAGTCTTTTAGGAGCCATGAGACTTTCTGTTAGTTTTGTTACAAACAGACTCATGTGAAAGAACTGGGTGGGGGAAATTAATTAACACTTGATCCAGAAATAAATTGTAGAAAGCAGTCCCTGGTACTTACAAGTTATACTAACAAAAGTTACAGCATGATAACCCCTTGGCATTCTCTGTGTTTTACCACAGTGAAATATAACACGCCAACAAGTACATTGATTAAGTTCAACGCGTCAAGATATATGTCATGGATAAACAGTTTAGGGTAAATGATTGACTACATTCTTTTTGAGAACTAAAGAATATGGAACACAACATGGCTATTGAGTAGTAGACTTATATACCAGTCTGACTTCTTTCCTTAAGAACAAGTTATCCACAGGCTAGTGAGCTTCTTAAACCAGTTTGAAGGAATGGTGAGGAATTCCTTGCATTTCAACCCTTCTTTTCTTAATGCAAAGATCCCTAACATTATCTAAGTCTGATTACGCACAAGGCATCTGCTGCGCAATGGGGGCAAATGTGCATCATCGCAAGATTTCTTGTACAGACATATTTCCTCAAGCCCTGCTTTCATTTTTTATTCTCCCCATGGCAACTAAGACCCTTTTCTAGCGTGAATTCAATTTTGCTTCACACCAGAGTGGGCAGATTTACCACTGGGCACAGGTTTGCCCTGGACCTCTTCCCTCCACCCACAGCCAGCATGCCTGGTCCCCTCCCCAATCCCTCACATTGCTCTGCATACTTCTGCCTCACTCTCCTCCCAGTTGCTGACTCCTTCCAGCTTCTCTAACTGGTTGTATTGATAAATTGATATTAAGCAGGGTTTCTTCTGGCTCCACCTCACCTCCCCCACTTTGCTTCTTTTTAAAACTTTTTTATTTTTAAAAAACTTTCTTTCAGGCAAGCTGCTTTAAAAGCAAGCCTCTCTCTCTCTCTCTCTTGCAGGAGCAGCAGCAAGAGAGAGAGAGAGAGAGAGAGAGAGAGAGAACATATATGTGCCTAGGGCAGGGGTCCGGAGCGTGCGGCTCGGGAGCCGCATGCGGCTCCCCCGCCCCTGCACAGCGGCTCCGGACACAACACAGCTGTCAGGGAGCAGGGACTCTCCCCTCCCCAGACCTCACAGAGGTCAGCCCTCGACCGCGGGCGCTCCGGCAAGTGAAAGCGCCATGGAGACGGCTGGCGGCAGCCCTCCTCCTTCTGCTAAGGTCGGCAGAAGCGGGGGAGTGGCAGGTGGCTACCGAGCCTCGCCCCAGCCAGCAAAGGAATGGGACCAGAGGGAGGACAGGGCCGCTGGCGGCGGCGTGGCGTGGAGCCCATAGACTTGGCTGAATCGGCCAGGGCAGCGGGCGGCAAGGGGAGCCGCGCCCGCTCAGCGGGACGACGGCCACAGCCGTAGAGGGCACCAGCAGGCGCTGGAACTGCTGCCCGGATGGGCGAGGAGGAGGGAAGCATGAGGAGGAACCCAACGCCCAGATGGGACCGAGGTGACAGTGGCGTGGCGTGGAGGCAGCAGGCGCGAGGTCGAATAAAGCCCGAGGCGATTGAAGCGGCAAAAGGAAAGTCCCGGCCAGCGCTTGGCCAGAGGCGGCAACCACAACGCAGAGGGGCACCAGCAGGCACTGAGAGCAGCGTCTGGACAGGCAAGGAGGAGGGAAGCAGGAGGAGGAACCCAATGCCCAGGCGGGGCCGAGGTGGAGAGGAACTTGGCAAGCTCTGGGAGAGAATAAAAGGTGGAGGGCTGCTTGCACGCGGAAGAGGGCAGTGCTGCTGAGTAGTGAGACGAAGAGGGAGAAGGACATGAGAGACCGGGAGAAGGAAAAAAAAGGGCGAGGTGGGGAGAAAGCGGAGGAGAAGGTGGTGCCAGGGAAAGTCAGAAAGAGGACAAAATCGGGGATGGGGCGCTCCGTGCGAGACAACTCAGAGGTCCTGATGTCCGTGCAAGCCTCACCCCAGCTGCCCAGGCAAGCTGGCGGCCACAATAGCTCCCACCAGCAGGCATGCAGCTGCAGGCCGCTGGAACTATCCACTACAAAAAAAGGATTCCCTCCGCATCTTCTCTCCCTCCAGTGCCCACAAGGCTCCACCCTTTCCCCGCACACCCCCACAGAAAATGTTCAAAATGTGTTCTCTACGCAAATAAAATACAATTTTCTCTATAGCACCTCATGGACTCCACAAGCAACACACTACAACTGTCTACTCAATACAAATGTAAAGGCAAAAAAAAACCATATACAGGGCTATCCTCATTTCAAATGTCAAAAAGTATCTGTGGCTCCAAGTGCCCTCCCCTCCGTGGAAAATGGGTCCAAATGGCTCCTTGGGTGATAAAGGTTCCCGACCCCTGGCCTAGGGGAAGGGAGGAGAAGAGAATATCATCAAGATCTGTGCCTCTAAGGCTGTTGATGGGTGGAGTTAAGAGAAGCAGTAAAAGGAGAGGGTTGAGATGTCAGGAAGCACCTGCACTGCAGGCACTGGGCTACCTCCTTGTGTGTAAACACAGAAACATGAGGAGAGCCTTCTGCAAGCTCACTGCACAGAGAATAGTTCTGAGGTAAGTATTCCCTGCATAATTAACCTAAGGGATGTGATTGTTTGAATTAGTGATCTGCCACTTATAGCTTTGCTATTAAATAATGGGCCAGACAAAGCTAATGTTTCCCAATATTCAATATCCAATTAAGGGGCCTCTCATGAGACATCTGTGATGCAACCATCATTTTGGTAATCATCCAGTTATTGGTTATTCCATTTCTTTTTAATCCCTAATCACTTCATTTGTATAGATGGAAAACATTTATTTATTGAAAAAGTGTATGTACTCCCTTCAGAGAATCAATTTGAGATTTTTCAGAAAACAAAAATAATAAAACTGTGTAAACGTAATTAAAACCAGCTTCCCAGCTCATCAGAAAAGGAGCAGAGTGTTCTCGTTGACTACCAAAAAAGTTATTCTAAGGATCATGGAAACTGCATGAACAAAATATATATGGGATTTTAAAAGGAGGAGAATTAGGTGAGATTGGGAATGGGACAGCAGAGTATAAATGAAAGAAATAAAAAGGTACCTTCTCAACCCAATAGCAATTAAATCCTGTAGAGGGTTACTCTAATGTAAGGTGACCAGATTTTAACATTGGTAAAGTGGGACACCATTGACCGGGGGGCGGGGACTGCGAGGCGGGCTGGCCCTCCTCCGCTCCTTTCCGGGCCTGGATTGACGCGAGGTCGCGGCTCCTCCCCGCCGTGCTGGGGCCGAGCGAGGGGAGGCGGCGGGAGTCAGAGAGAGAGACCGTGGAGGGGGAAGGAGAAGCCGCAGCCGCCTAAGAACAAGTCTTATTAGACCTCTCCTGTAAATTTGTCATTTGCCCAAAGTAAGAACGAAACAAAAGTCAGGAGAGCTCAGAGCATCTGTTCACACTAGCTGGCAAGCCTTGTTATTAATGCAAGACCTTGCTCAAATGTGCTTATTTCCCCTCTCTTTAAACAAAATATGTTGCAAAGTTGATGCTTGCTCATCACTGAAGCACTGAGATTCTAACTACTTTACCAATGCTAGGGTGGTCATGCATTCTTTTTAACATCAATGCTCCATTGACCAATCTAAACACTTTGGTTGTTTTATGAAGAGTCTTGCTAAGTTTCTTCCTTTACAAATCAAGTTCTGGTATTCCAGGAAACTTTACTGTAAAAAAACTTCCATATGTGCTCTGTAGAAGGCAAGTCTGAGGAACCACAGCAATGACTGGTTTATTTTAGCAGAAGTGTCCAAGAACAAAATGCTACCTACTCTGTCTGACGCATTAGCTTGTCCAGGGTAAAGCTTCTGTCTTCTGGAAGCTTGTCCAGGGTAAAGCTTCTGTCTTCAGTTTCCATACTCCAACATTAAGCAAGAGCTGGGGGTAGTGAAACTGTGCAAAGCTGAGCTTTGTGCAACACTATGCTTTTCCAACTTGGCTTGATAGACCAAGTAGGACGGACAAGAAGCTTTCCTGCCCCTGAAGGAAAAATCAGTCACTCAGATGAGATGCTCCAGCATCCAGTCACCTTTGAGAAGGCTTGGAAAGGGATGCAGGAGAAGAGAGTGTTGAGTTCTGCCTCAGGGAGACAGCTCAGACAGCTCAGGAAAAAGAGCAGACAGAGTGATGGTAGCTCTCCCTAGTAGTGTGGGAGAGCAGTTTAACTCTATCTCTGGAAGGGAACAGAGTGCTTGATTGTTTGGCCTGCCTCTGAGCAGGCCTTGTACAATTTAGTCTGATTCTGAGGAAAGAGCAGGCTGTTGTAGGTGGAACCCTGTATGAAGAGAAGATCAAACCCAGCAACTAGTCAATAAATGTATGTTTGATCCAGCTTTGAAGCCAAAGATCCCAGAAGTCCTTTGTTAACAAGAGCGAGAAACCCCAACCCCGGTTTATTGTCGAAGACTTTCACGGCCAGATTCAACTGGTTGTTGTGGGTTTTCTGGGCTGTGTGGTCACGGTCTGGTAGATCTTGTTTCTAACATTTCACCTGCATCTGTGGCTGGCATCTTCAGAGGTGTATCACAGAGAGAACAAAGGACTTCTGAGATCTTTGGCTTCGTAAGCTGGATCATGTAAGTACAGAAATCTCTGCCCCAAAAGAAACGTATCCTTGCTGTGGGGCAGAGCACCAGTGAATAATCAGCCATACAGACCTTATTTCTTGCTTTTTTAAACAAATGCCCAATAAACAAAAAAGGTGCACAGTGGCATTCTTGACTTTAGAAAGTGCTTTGACAAGTCAACTGTCTATCCCAGTGATGGCGAACCTTTTCGAGACCAAGTGCCCAAACTGCAACTCAAAACCCACTTATTTATCACAAAGTGCCAATACGGCAATTTAACCTGAATGCTATGCTATAAGCATATGAGATGTTAAAGTACATTGCTGCTGATACTCTTTCTAAGTTGCAATTAAAAAAAACCCTCTAAGTTGCAATAAAGAAAAACTGATGAGGATGCTTGAGTTTCACATCAAATACTGTACACCAGGGATCTCCAAACTTTTTGAGCCTGCAGGCACCTTTGGAATTTTCACACAGGGGCCCTTTTTGCACACACCATTTAAAATGTTTTTCAAGCAGGAAACAAAATGCTTCCTCTGCGGAGTTCCACACTGTTTTTTCCCTCTTTGGTTCCAAAAACATTCCCAACTGTGATGAATTCTTCTCTTAAGGTCACTTATTATATTCTCCTATAGAGAAAGTTCAAAGGGAAAATGCAAGGAAAATTGCTAAACATTCATTAGAAAGTTCAAGACTACCTCTCATAGTCATATGAACATAAAAAAGAGTGCAGCACTCTGCTACTCGCAGTGGTCCACCAGGTGCCTTTGGGAGCTCACATGCAGGAGGTGAAAGCAATGGCCTGCTGCTGCTGCTGCTCCCGAGCACCTGGTCTGCTAAGGCATTTGCAATCTCAGATCAAAGAGGATCAAGATTGGTAGCCATAAATCGACTTCTCCTCCATAAATCTGTCCAAGCCCTTTTTAAAGCTATCCAGGTTAGTGGCCATCACCACCTCCTGTGGCAGCATATTCCAAACACCAATCACGCGTTGCGTGAAGAAATGTTTCTTTTTATTAGTCCTAATTCTTCCCCCCAGCATTTTCAATGAATGCCCCCTGGTTCTAGTATTGTGAGAAAGAGAGAAAAATTTGCCTCTGTCAACATTTTCTACCCCATAATTTTATATTCAATCACAACCACCCTCAGATGTCTCCTCTCCAAGCCAAAGAGTCCCAAATGCTGCAGCCTCTCCTCAAAAGGAAAGTGCTCCAATCGCTCAGTCATCCTCGTTGCCCTTCCTGCACTTTTTCTATCTCTTCAATGTGGGACCAGAACTGAACACAGTACTCCAAGTGCCTTTGCACCACGGCTTTATTTAAGGGCATGACAATCCTTGCAGTTTTATTATCAACTCCTTTCCTAATTATCCCCAGCATAGAGTTTGCCTTCTTCACAGCTGCCATGCATTGAGTTGACATTCTCATGGAACTATCAACTGAGACGCTCAAATCCCTTTCCTGGTCTGTGACTGATAGCACTGACCCCTGTAGCGTGTATGTGAAGTTTAAATTGTTTGCCCCTATGTACGTTGCTACTGCATTTGCCATTTCTTAGCCCACTCACCTAATTTATAAAGGTCCGCTTGGAGCTCTTTGCAATCCTTTGCGTTTCTCACACCATCCTACACAATTTTGTATCGTCATAAAACTTGGTCACCACGCTACCCACCACTACTTCCAGGTCATTTATGAATAGGTTAAAGAGCACTGGTCCCAAAACGGATCCTTGGGGGACACCACTCCCTACATCTCTCCATTGTGAGAACTTCCCATTTACACCCACCCTTTGCTTCCTGTTTCTCAACCAGTTTTTAATCCATAGGAGGCTTCCTCCTTCTTAGCAAACTAAACTCATAATTTGGGTGCTGTTTCTGGGCTGTATGGCCGTGTTCTAGCAGCATTCCCTCCTGACATTTCGCCTGCATCTGTGGCTGGCATCTTCAGAGGATTTGAGAAATCGAAAATTTGCAGAGTAGTAACCTTTGCAGATTTGTTTGAATGATTGGCTTAAACGGGTGATCTTCAATTCATGGGTCAGGAAGACTCACCTACTGACCCATGGATTGCAGCCCACTGGTCACTGTACTGACCCCTATACAGTTTCCACTTTGGGGAGTGTTTTTTTTCTAAGAACCTGCCACTAGCATGCATGTGTAGAGTCCAAGAGGTTATTGCCTTTCTTGGCACTCATTTGGAGGGGGCAAGAGGTGAGATTACCAATGGCGGAAAAGGTTCCTTTGTACTTCTAGTCTTCTAATGCTCAGCTGGTGTTTCCCATCTTTGCTTTGCTTTTTCAGACTGCTCACAGTCCTAGCATTGGTTCTGGTGAGGTTTTGATCTGCCTCCATATCACCTAACTGATGTCACTTGACTTCCTGTCATGTACCTCTCAGAGTCCTCGGTCTAGAAGGGTTGGTGGCTTAGTATATGTGTAAATATAGAATAAAGAATATGGAGCCTGATCCAATGTGGTTTTTTTAGACCTTCCTGTATAGACGCAAGAAATCCAGAAAACCCCAAACATATACACACCCAAGAAACATCATGGTGCTGAGCCATGGTGCTGAGCTTGGGGACTTAACCAGAAAGCATACTGTTGTAAATTATGATGCAGTGTTCTTGAGCAGCCATGAGAAGGTTTTTTTGGATTTATACCCCCCCCCCCTTTCTCTCCTGTAAGGAGACTCAAAGGGGATGACAATCTCCTTTCCCTTCCTCCCTCACAACAAACACTCTGTGAGGTGAGTGGGGCTGAGAGAGCTCTGAAGAGCTGTGACTAGCCCAAGGTCACCCAGCTGTGTTGGAATGCACAGGCTAATCTGAATTCCCCAGATAAGCCTCCACAGCTCAAGAGCAGGGAATCAAACCCGGTTCCTCCAGATTAGAATGCACCTGCTCTTAACCACTACTCCACTGAGCAGGTGGCTGTCCCATTTGTAGTGCTCCGCAGCCTTGGTGTCAGCCTGGACTCTTCTTTCTCTTTGTCTGAGCAGGCTATTACGGTCTCTACTGCTGCTTCCTATCGACTTCATCTGCTGAGCAAGCTGACTCCTCTCTTATAGGATATGCACCTGGCTAAATTAATGCTTTTTTAAAAAAAATATCTAGGGTTAACTACACTGATGAGCTTACATTGATCCACATTGAAGATGACGTGGTTATTTCATGTGGTGCAGTGCTTTTCTAAGAAGAAAAGTGGACTTGGAGGATTTTTTAAAAATGAAGCATTTCTCCCTGTGAAACGGTCAGGAGGGTATGCAGGCAGTTGCAGTGGCTGCCAGTTCGCTTGTAGGTCCATCTCAGGATGTTCCCTTGACAACTGTAAAGGTGTTAAAACCTCTCTCCTTAAATCAGTTCCCAACATCTTCATCAGATCAAGGCCTGGTTCAGTTAGCACCCATAGTGCAATAAGAACATCTCTTCCTAAAGGCAGGATTTTCATAGCCCTTGTCTTGAAGGCGGGGTGTGTCCACATATAATGGCACCCAGGGCAAGCACCAAAATTGCCCCCCCCCAATCCTATAAGGCTTTCCTATCTTGGAAGACCAGCTCTCCAGAGGCCTAGTCTACCTGCATAAAGCAATGGTAGACCTGGCCTCTGTGGTGGCCAGGTCTATCCATTGTTTCTTAATGGCAGGTAGACCAGTCCTCCAAGTGGTGGTGGCTTCCTGATTTGCAGAGGGGCAGCCTCAGTGCCCCTGGGCTTCCACTCTGGATTGTCCCACCCTAAATACGCCAGTGCTTGGTCTGTGCATGGGGAATTGTTCCTTTTTTTGCTTTGCGTCCCAAATAAGCTATGCCTTTCTTTCTTTTCATGATTTGGGATTTCACTCTAGAACTAATTTTACAGGCTACACCAATATTCAAAAAGTCACTCTCGACTGTAAGTTGCTTTGAACACATGCTAGGAAAGTGGCATATCACTGCGTTTAGCACATGAAAATTCTTCATTATGTTGCTCTATTAGGCCTGCCAAATTTTAATCATGGTTTGGCAAGCGGAATCACAGTTACAGTTGTGAAGAAGAAAATTCCTCTTCTAAAAAAAAATATTTTCGGGATGTCATGTAAATGTTGCGCCTTCACACTGGCAAGCTAAATGATTTTCATGGTAGTGGTGGGGAGAGCATTCTCTGGCAAAAATAATCTTCAAAATAATAAGGCACCTATGAACGCAGTAATGCATTATTTATTCTTACTTGGTCTCTCTCCCATCTCGGGCAGGGCGAGGCCGAAGAACGGGGCCGATCCGGAGCCGGCCTCAAAGGAGCCGGGGAGAAGCCAGGCGCGGTGGGACCTGAAGCTGGCCCAACAGCAGAAAGCTCCGGCAGGGGAGGGGCGGGGGACCGTAGCCGCTACGCTGAGGCCCACGGCCCAGCCGCCGCGAGCGCCGCAGCGGCGGAAGAGCCGGATCAGCTCTCAGCTGCTTCGGCTCCTCGAGGGAACTGAGAGTCCGGGAGGCGGGCGGGCGGGCGGGGTGGGGGGTGGGGGAAGAGGGCGGATGAAGGAATACAAGGTGGTGGAGAAGCCGGGCTGGGGACGAAGAAAGGAGGAGGGAGCGTGGAGGGAAGGGAGGTTGTTGAGCAGAGAAAAGCTGGGATGGGGAAAAGTCGGGACTTTTTTTAAACGCTGCGGGACGCGGGACGAATTTTTAAAAATCGTGAATGTCCCGCCAAAAACGGGACGAATGGTCACCTTACTCTAATGGCTTCTATGCTGCTAGTAGGTTTAAACTGGAGTAACTTTGCATAGGATTGCACTTTCGGTTTGTATTCTAGCTGGTGAAATTCAACTAGAAGCAAATGCCATACCTGTTGCTCTATGATGCTAGAGCCATTCCT
The DNA here is from genome assembly GCF_021028975.2 of Sphaerodactylus townsendi. Classification (NCBI taxonomy): domain Eukaryota; kingdom Metazoa; phylum Chordata; class Lepidosauria; order Squamata; family Sphaerodactylidae; genus Sphaerodactylus; species Sphaerodactylus townsendi. The sequence goes on from NC_059426.1 coordinate 33,804,558, forward strand.
GAGTATCTGTACCTTGAATTAATAGATATCTCAGTAGGTGGCAGCACTTTACACTGTCAGCCACCAATGCAAGTCTTGACAAAAGTAAGAAATCTTTTTGAAAATATGAGTAAAAAATCCTTGAAATCTTCTGCAGAGATCATGGGATATGAAGCCTCTGCAGAGATCATGGGATATGAAGCCCTTAATGACAGCTATGTTAACAATATCCTACAAACGTTTGTACAAACAAATAACAGTCTTGTGTTTTTTTTCCTAATGGTACAAAATGCATTTAAAATAGTACTGCCTCTTCACTAAACTGTAAGTTGGAGAATATATTCTTCTACTCAAGGACACCATTGGAGTGAAACTCTGCATGGGGTTGCATTGTACCCATTTACAATCACAAAAATGCACTGAACGTACTGATCTGTAGTGAATCCCCACCTTCTGCTAAACAGCTAGGGTCTATTTATTCCTCCCCAGGGACTTTGGTGATGGGCTGGTAGTGACTATACAGGAAATAAACAAATGAATAAATAAACAAATCCTGAAGAAAAACATGAGTCTACCTTGTATCCTCCCACTCTGCTCTGCAAAATTTTAAGCCTTCTTCTATCCTAAAGAGGCTTCTACCAACAGAAGTGAATCTTCCGGTTCTTTTTGAGGAATACTTGTTGGGATAGAGGACTCTACTAAGGAGAGAAAAGAAAAAGGTAGTCCCCTGTGCGAGCACCGGACCCTTACTGACCATTGGCATTCATGACATTTATGAGACTGTGTGGGTTTCCCAGCAGCTAGCTAGGATTCCTCAGATGAGGAATCCTGGCATGATGATCTGGCTCCATCAGAGTCTCAGCTGGCTGAATCTCCAGAGCCACAGTTGGTTGAGTCCTGTGAGCAGCCAGCAGTCACACAGGTGGAGGACAGTGGTGGCCCAAGCCAAGAGCAAGAGGACAGGGCAGACAGTTCCCCTGACTCACCTGGTTCTGTGAGGCAGCTCAGTCAGGAGGGCCATCAGGCTCTGCATGCTAAAAGTTGCAGTGCCCGGTTGGAGGCCCAGAGACACAAACGGGATTGCTATAAATCAGGACTCAGACTGAGCAAGAGTTCAGGCTTGCAAGAGGCAGCTGCGAATAGCAAGAGTTGCAGGAACAACTTTATGAAACAGCCTGTTAGTTTCTGTAGCACCTGCTCTCAGACTGAAGATTTGGCTTTGTGGACCTGGACCGGTTTGATTGATCTGATTTGTCAACATTTACCCCTTGCTCAGGACTTCTTTCCCCAGAAGTGAAAGTAAGCTTTCTATAATCTCTGCCTGTTCTCGGCAAACAACTGTAACCAGAGACTCAGCCAACCACAACAGGCAGACTATGGCCGTTTCCGCACGGAGGCGGAAGGGGTCGGGTCGGCGTAATCCACGCCGACCCGACCCCTCTGGGACCGTTCGCATGGACGGTCCCAGAATCGGCTGAGATGACGGCGCAGAGCTGCGCCGTCGTCAGAGTGACTCACCAGTCCTGCGGCCCTCCGACACATCGCCCGGGAAGGCCAGTGAAACCTGCCCCTCTGCCCTGCGTGACCGGGCTTGCAGTGTCGCAGGGCAAAGGGGGTACTGTCATTACCAGGCCTCGGGCGGTACAGCCAGCCAGAGGGCCGCAGGACTGCGGGACGCTTCCCGGATGAGGGAAGAGCCTGGAAGCCGCTACCCGGTGCCGTATGACAGCGGCTCCAAGCCGGCATTTCCTGTAAACGTCGCTTGCCGAGCGAGGTTTGGAAACGCTGGCTTCGTGCCGGGCAGGCGGCGCGAGGGCGGCGCGGCTGCGCAGCAGCTGTGCCCCCTGTGCGAATTTTTCCCTGGGGACGGCATTTTTGCTGTCCCCAGGGCGCCATAAACCGCCCGTGCGGAAAGGGCCTATGTTTGTAGGGTTTTCCCCAGTTATCTGCAATTTACCCCCAGCAAGCTGGGTACTCATTTTACTGACCTTGGAAACATGGAAGGTTGAGTCAACCTTGAGCCAGCTACCTGAAACTGACTTTCATTGGGATCGAACTCAGGTCATGATCAGAGCTTTTTGACTGCAGTACCGCAGCTTAGCACTGTACCACACAGGATACAATTCCCTGGGATTTTCTCAGAGAACAACAATGGTGCAGTTAAGTCACATGCACACAACTTAGTATGCAATATCAGTTTGCATAGACTGATGGACCTGGTTAGTGGCATGTAACAGAGACACAAATAAAACATAAATGAAGGAGTAATTGGAGTTGCCAAAGAAAATGATGAATTTTCAGGGGGAAAAAAACAATTTACTGAGGAAAACCTAGTGCCAGGCTAAAAACAACCCCCATAAAACAAAAGGGCCTAAATTTCTTAGACCATTTTCTAATGGGTAAACTCACTACTGGGTACAAAGACAACTAAAAAAAAATTTAACATGCAGGAGGAAATACCTCCCACCAGAAATATACCAAAAATATACCACAGTTAAGAGTGTGGACATTCTGTCCTCCATAATGAATGGACTGTGAAAGCTTTCATGAATTTCATGCATGTTCAATTGCATTTCCTACACCAGTGATTTGAACACAAAACCTATCTTGACTAGAATATATATTTAGTATAACATCAGGGCTGCATTCAGATGTTATGACAAATTCTAAGTAGAGGTTGAAGTATGGAGCATAATTATAGCTTGTTTGCTGTGGATACATACTCCCCTCTCTAGTGAGCAGAGCTTGATTGAAAACATCCTATGATCAAAATACAATTTGCTTTAATGCCCAAATGTAGGCAACTTGGCAAATCCACCACAAACTGGGATTCTAAACCAGGATTTCACCGAGCTTTAGAATCACAGCTTGAAGAGACTCAAATTCCAGTTTGCTGAGACCTGTAGACATTTTCCAAATATGCCATTTGCGATATTTTCAGGCTGGAAAATAAAACATTTCCTCTGTAAAGTTCCACATTGTTTCCCCCCCTGTGGTTTTGGAAATGTTTCCAAAACACTTTTTCTTAAGTGTATCTGAAAACACTGGCCTTTTCCACAAAAATCACTGAAAATATTTCCACATTTTCGATTCCTCCCCTTTACTATGATGTTTATCCTACTCAGCTCCACCAGACGTTTCATGGCCACTGTGAGGTGTGTTTTTTAAATTGATGCTCTGTAACTTCATTTAACTGGTGCTTTGTTGATTCAACCAAAATAGGGGGGGAAGGGGGGTGAGAGGGAAAGGATGCAAAAAACAAAACAAAACCCAGCACTGATGCCGAATTTGGGAGACAGCAGAGAAGTGGAAAATGGCAGCAGGAAAAATAAAATGTTGTAAAAAATAACCACACAGCGAGGAAAGACGGTTAGGAAACATTACCGTCAAAAGAATAATTGTAAAAGGGTTTCAAAAGAAACTGAGAAAAAGCTGCTTGGAAATGTTTTCAGAACCAAAGGAGGAGAAAACAATGCTGAAAGCATTTTAAATGGTGTGTGAGGAAAAGGCCATTGAAATGTCTCAAACAAGCTTCCTTCACAGTGCGATCATACGGAAATGTTTTATTTTTCCTGTCAAAACCAACGGGTCATTTTCCATGCCTCCTGTGGATTGCCAAACCTCCATTTTGGCACTTGCTCTGTCTTTTTTTTTTTGGTCCTTCACTCAAAGCTTCGCCCCTCTACCCTTAAATTTTATTATTTCTGGCTTTCCTCCCTCCCCTCACGTTTTTGGTATCAACGAATCAACAATGCTATGAAACATTGGACAAACTCCATCATAAATAGGATTGACAATATATTTGAAATGTCATAAGTGGCTTGTGCAGAAGAGGCCGTTCATTCAGATGTCATGGCACACTGGAGCTTATTGAAGGCAGGAAGTGTTCAGTAAACCCTGGACTGGGGAAGTCCAGAATGAAAAAAAATATCTGTAATTGTGTCTTGATGCTGACAAATCTCTGCTTCATTTGAGTTTGTTGTGACATTTGAATGCAGCTTAGACCTCTTTTCCTTCCTGTCCCCTGATAACAAACGGATTGCCTATACAGACCCATAAATGCTCAGGTATAATTTATAAAACATGAATGTACTGAAATGCTCTGTGTCTGCAATTCAGAACCCTTCAAGCAGTGCTAGCTCTGGGAAAAAGAATGTACTGGGTATGCACAAACATCTCTCACTTACTATGGCTGACAATGACACTGTCATGGTTACAGCTGTGCCCTATGTGTATTTCATGTTTCCTCCCAGCTGGGAATCTGGGCACTGCTCCATTATCATATGATAAAAGCATAAAGCCAATATTATTTGTGCTGCTAGGGATTTTAAAACAGCCTGGAAAACACACAACACCCCAGATTTTAAAACAGTATAAGAGGCAGGCCAAGTCTATTCAACAAATTTCTGTGCCAGCTTTGTTTCTGTATTTGAGGCTTAGTAGTGTCTAATCCCAACCAAAGAGAAGGGAATGTAAACAAATTCCTACAGTGCTCTCCAACATGGTGCCTACCAACACATTTTCTTGTGCTTACTTCTTCCTGCAAACAAATGGCCAATCCTCATTTTCATCCACATCACCCGCAGGAAGTTGATGAAATTTTGCAAGTGTCTGTCACAACTCAGTCATAAAAGGGTTAACTGTTTGTATGTAAACAAGTTGCTGAAGTCACTGTTGATGACCTGGGAAATAGCCATCAGTCAGATAGCCATTGCTTACATGTTAGTGAGCATGTACATCCGAAGTTATTAAGTTAACTCTGTTTCTTCATTTGAGCAGACATGACACCAGCGAGGAGACATGAAGCAGACATCGTGTGAGACAGCAGATAGGTAGCAAGATGTAACCATACAGTAATGTAGATGTGTAACAAGAAGGATTTCTTATTTTATCTTGATGTAACCCTCCCTTTATAGTTAGTAAACTCATTTATAAAAAGCAAGTGAGAATCTGTCTCTTCTGTTCTACTGTATATATACCCAACAGAAGTACATCAGAAGAGTCCAGGAAGTATCCCTTTTGAAACAAGGGAGTACTCATTGGGAAACAGTTGCCCCTATCATAAGACAACATCCAGCTTAGAACCACACAGCATTTAGTGACTGGCCCCTGCTCCTGTGGCAGCCATTTTGCAGAACCCACTGTTTTCAAAATTTCAGCTGCTCAGGTAGAGGGGGTCTTTTACAGTATAATCAGATAACACAATACACACTGGGGGGAGGGGAACTCTGCTCTGGCCAGAGACAGCGCCGGGGGGGCGGGCACCATGCTGCCTCCAGTTAAGTTTCGGGCGGCACAGCAAGCAGCAGGGAAGAAACCCCGTGCTGTTGCCTGGAAAAGGTCCACTGCACAAAATGAGTTAAGCCATGTGTTTCTGTAGTATAAGCCAGAATGCTGTGTTAGGAGTGTTCATGAGCTAAAATCCAGGTGGAAGTGATTCACCCTTGGGAATAACCCTGGCCCACCCTTTCTTGCACCGGCATCCACCCCCCAGCAGTTCCCACTTCTGGGTTTTGCAGTGCCCACACGCCAGCATCTTTGCTCTCTCTGCTGGAATAGGTGCAGTTTACATTGACAGGGCAGTAAATGGGCTGGCATGAGCCTCTACTGCTCCCTAAAACTGATCCCCCCATCTGGATTGGACTGTTATTCATTACCAATTTTGTTAACATAGTTGAGTTTTATCTCTATTCCTTGTGGATGTTTTTACATCTAACATGGTTTTCTTTCTTTCTTTCTTTCTTTCTTTCTTTCTTTCTTTCTTTCTTTCTTTCTTTCTTTCTTTCTTTCTTTGGGATTAGACAACAGAACATGAAAGGGAAACCACCTGATTTAGCAGCCATTTTTGTCTTGGTCTGGGGGTTGGGACAGTTTAACTAGGTGTTCCCTGAAAAGCCATGTGACCAGGATGTGGATACTCAGACACCTGGGAATAAGAAAATAAAACAAGGATCATCAATATTGACTTATCTTTATTGAGCAGTCCACATAAAGTGAACTGGTTCAAAAGAAGAAGCATAACAATGCTTTTATGGATTGTTCTATACAATGGAAAATTCTTCTGTGTGCGTTCAGGCATGGGCATGTGTTATTGAAGGAGCTAGCTGGAAAAAAATCAACAGAAGCAAAAACCATTGTTTGCCAACTTCCTTTCATTATGCAACTCACATTATGTTCAGGTACTGTAAATGTTACATGAACAAAGTCTTCCTTATCCATATTTGTAATACTCTGTGTTTTGATGTTAGATTATTTCTGTTAAGATCATTTGAAAGAATGATTATGTAGCATTTAGATTACCAACAGTATAAGTTTCCAGTATCCTTCCTGCGGAAAATCAATACTATGTAGATCCAGAGCCCACTTGAGACCACCTGTTTTTGACAAAGAGATAAAAGCCATGTGATATGATGGCAATTGGATGTTAGTTGCAGAGATGGCAGAAGCACCAGATCCTTTTCAAGGAATACCTGTTGTAATGCATTGCATTGCATTGTTGCTATGGCAGATCTGTTGGAATCCTTTCAGTACCATGGTGCAGGCAGAATGAGTTATGTTTTAGGAATGGATCATGCTTCTGTGCATTGACGGGTGTCTTTTTGGTTTTTAAAATTTGTGTGTCTTAATTCTATTTTTAAATGATGTTTTGGCATTTGAAACATTTGTCTAAATGAACAGGATTTTATATTCATATTCACTAAGATAACGTGTCAATCTCACTTCATATGTTGCTTTTTGTGGACTGTGATGTATTTGTATATGCTTCTCTGCAACTATGCTCCACATAATGCAGGCCTTCCTTTGCGTCTGACCCGGAAATTGAAGCTGGTCTAATATGCAGCGACCCGTTTGCTAACGGGGAGCTCTTTTAGAGATCATATCACCCCCCTATTGCGCCGCTTGCATTGGCTCCCAGTGGAGTTCCGGATCATCCTCAAAGTGCTGGTGTTGACCTTTAACGCAGCCAGGGGCCCTCATATCTTTGAGACTGTCTCACCCCATATGTCCCTAGTAGGGCTGTCTGTTCAGCAGAGGCCGATTTGCTGGTGGTCCCTTGCCCCTCAATGATGCGGCTGGCCTTACAGCCCTGGCCCCTGCCTGGTGGAACACTCTTCCATCAGCTGTTAGAGCCCTGCGGGACCTTGGTGATTTCCGCAGGGCCTGAAAAATGGAGTTGTTCCACCGGGCTTTTGGGGAGGGCGGCCATGGATTGCCTGCCCCCCTTTGACGCCCTATACTGTTATTATGCCATCTCCACTGTTGGCATTGTAGCTCCATCTTGGGACCGGACGCCATTCATATTAAGCCATAGAGATTTGAAAATTCCTATAATGTTATGATGTTACTTCACTTTTTGAAACTACAGTATACTGTAGTATACTGTAGGAATTTCCACATCTCTGTGATGCTTGCTATAGAGATATGAAAATACCTGATGTATTATGATGTCACTTCCTCTTCTGAAGTTGGAAATTATGTCCTCAGAGTTTTCACCTATCCATGCTCCTGGTACCAAGGGTTGGTAACCTTAAGTGGGCCCTGTTGATTTGAACAACTACTGCCCGCGGTCAGCAGTCTGCTTTTGGACAAGGTGCATCAGTAACTGGTGGCTATGCAGCTTCAGGCAGTCTTGGAGGAGACATATTATCTAGATCTATTTCAATCATGATTCAGGGCTGCATTTGGAATACAAGTGGACTACTTTGATCTTACTGATGGTTTTTGCCAGGAAAGTAATGGAAAGTGTGTCCCTGTTGATTCTCCAGGACTTCTCCACAGTGTTTGATGCTATTGACCATGGTGTCATTTTGAAAACTGGCTGAGTTGGGAGATGGAAGTGTATGCTTCAATGGTTCCAGGAGCAGCAGTGGTGTAGTGGTTAAGAGCAGGTGCATTCTAATATGGAGGAACCAGGTTTGATTCCCCGCTCTGCCGCCTGAGCTGTGGAGGCTTATCTGAGTAATTCAGATTAGCCTGTGCACTCCCACACACGCCAGCTTGGGCTAGCTTTTGGGAGCTCTCTCAGCCCTACCCACCTCACAGGAAGTTTGTTGTGAGGGGGGAAGGGCAAGGAGATTGTAAGCCCCTTTGAGTGTCCTACAGGAGAGAAAGGGGAGATATAAATCCAAACTCTTCTCTTATTTCTTGACTGGCTGAATTTTAAGCACTTCAATAGTTTCTTTTTATGCTAGGTCACTAATTAATAACTTTTATTTTTGTTAGTGTTTTAATATTGTAAGCTGTCTTTGGCAGGTTCTTTAGAAAAGGAGCATAAAACATTTCTAAATAATTAAATATGAAGTTGAACTGAGGGAAGCCAAGTTGTCAAAAACTGAAGTGCACCACAGCAGAAATTTTAAAAGTATGTAATTGTTTGCATGCTTCCTCAAACGCATAGAAAGTATCCAAACATAAGCTCATCACAGACCTAGCCACTGGAACAAAAGAAGTTAGCTCCTTCCTTTTGCAGCACCTTTTAAACAACTTATATATTGTGCTGCAACTTTAAACTGCCTGTTAAAATTGCTATGTTCTTGGAGCTCTTTTAGCAGTTTATTGTTCACTACTGATTTTCACAGTTCCTAAGAAGACCCAACATGAGATGGATTGACTCTCCCTGTCTTAAAAAAAGCAACAGTTCTTCTACACCAGTGGTTTTCAACCTTCCTAATGCCTCGACCCTTTAATACAGCTCCTCATGTTGTGGTGACTCCCAACCCTAACCATTTTAAAGATGGAGAACACTGATGCAGAGAGACGACTCCTGTGAAAGGGTCGTTTGACCCCCAAAGGGGTTGCAACCCACAGGTTGAGAACCGCTGTTCTACACTCAGGTGAGGCAGGTTAGCCAGAGAACAGTGCTGGGATTTCACCCCAGACTCTCCCACTCCAAAATGAAAATCCTGCCTCCTTCCTACGTGAGCCCCCAAAGCTGACAGTCCTTGCAGACAAAATCTTTTCGTGAGTTACAAGGCTGCCAAGAAGAAAAGGAACTTGATAGGCTTCATGGTTTGTTTGTTTGTTTTCTCAATTAAGGCTAAAAAAGGAAAGGTCATTTAGGGTTGGAAAGCTTTGCCATTCGACATGGACAAGCTCTTTTGAAAATGGAAAAAACCCAGAGCGCCTCAGCAAAGACTTAAACACGGAGACGGGGGACAAGAGGAGGGGCAAAGCGAAGGAGAGAGAGAGGCGCTGTTTGCTGAGGTGAGTTTGGAAAGCGTAACAAGGAACGTGGCACCGCTCGACGCGTTTGCCTTTTCCCTCCCACCTGTAAGGCTCCCTGCCCAGCTTCGCTTTCCTGCCCTAGTGGCGGGAATGGGAGAAAGCAGCGGCTAAGTCCACAACCGTAACAGCTGCGGGGAAGGGGAGGTTTGCAAACTTGAGCGAGGGAAACGGCGAAATGGGCCGGCTCGTCCCCCCAGAGCCCTGCCAAGCCCGGGCTTAAGCGCAGAAGCCACTGGGAGAAGGGAAAGCGCGTGAAGGAACAGGGGAGCTCTGTTTCCTCCTGGCGTGGGCGAAGGAAGGGGAAGCCTCCGCGGTGTCAGCTGCTTTCTCTCCAGCGGAGTTTTCCAAGGTGTGGTTTACGAAGCCTCCCATCCCTCTGGCGCTCGCGCCGAGCCCGGGGAGGGAGAGAGAAAGTGGGTGGGTTTGCTTTGCGCCAAGGCGCGCGAGGGAGGCAGAGCCAAGGAGCGCAGGAGAATGCGGCGCCGCTCTCGGGGGACGCTGCGGAGACTGGCGGGGAGCAGCCACTCCTGAGCCGCCAACAGGGGCGCCAGACAGGTGAGGGGAGGGGGGCTGGCTGCCGAGCCCCGTGGTCCAGGCGGGCGCCTTCAGCTGCAAGACCGGCTGGCCCCCGCGCCCTTTCCGGGAGTGACACCTGGAGTTTGCAGCCGCCCGCAAGGCATGGCCGCCCAAACCTGCCGGGCACCGACCCGCCTCCCTCCGCCTGGGTAAGTCGAGCTTTTCCTCTTGCTTGCATTCAGAGGCGAGAGAGAGAAAAAGACAGCTTCCTCCCTCCCCCCCCCCCCCCCCCCCGGACTTAAGCCGCTCCATTGCAAGCCTCTGCAGGCGCGGAATCGCTCGAGAAAGTTGGCCGAGTTGAAACAAGTTGCCGTTTTCTCGGCTCCCTTCCCTACGAAAGAGGTTTTCCGGATTTGTTATTGGAGGTGGGGGGTCGGCGTTTCAGCGTACGTGTGTGTATGTTTTGGAGAGCTCGGCAAGGAAGGATGCCGCTGCTAGGACCGATTGGGCTTTGCAGAGTGGCGGGTTTGAAAAGCTGGTGGCATCCATTTGCGTTTCTGTGGGGCACTGTTCGGTTCAGGGGCCGTGCAAGGGGAACAAGTACCATTGAACTTGGTGGGACAGCTTAGGATCATTCTGTGTGTAGTACACATAAAAACACCTCCTTTGATTCTGCCCTCAACAGTCTGCAGAAATCCATCAGGTGAAGCTTTTCTTCTTCTTTTAAATCTGTTTCTCTGGTTGCTGTTCAAAATACAGGTACTGGGGGTATGGACTAGGCATCCTTGCGGCTGTTCTGTACATACTAGCTTGGGGTTGAGAATAAGGCCCATTAACTTTTGTGGGAAATACTTCTGAGTATGCACGTGCAGCATCTGGTTTGCATGGGCCAGGAAGGGAGTGAGAATCTGCATGCACATTTTCTTATAAGTGGTTGTCACTGACTACCCGCTAAACGTGCACATGAGTTCAGCCTTGCCATGTGAAGCTACCTGATTTTGTTTGTGGAGGAGGAATTTGGTGAGTTGTGAAAGAAGGCTCATCTATTCTAGTGGAATGTGCTTAATTTTTGAGCAAGGCCCAATGAGTATAAGAGAAAAGGGCGATGGGTGATCTATCTTTAAAAGTAGACAACATCTGGCAGCATTGCTGAGGTGTGTGTGTGTGGGTGGAAAGAATGTTTTGTTCAGTGCACCTTGCTGGGCATTCTGTTCACTTCAGTAACTGCACCACAGGAGGTAAAGAAGTCTGGTCAGCTCAGCTTGTCAAAAGCAATTGTTGGCTTGGGACACTTGAAAGGCAATACTTGGGGATTCTGCGTGAGGCTCTGCTGCAAACCTAGTTTAGCTGTGTGTAGGTAGGTAGGGTGTGATACATAGAGTTGGGCAATCAGTTCTTCTCTCTTTGTGGATTGGAAAGTACAGTATGTGTATGTGGGGAAAGAGCTACAGTTCTGATCACTTATCTCCTCTACCCAGTTTTATTTGGCTTGTGATTGCTTGAAAGACTTGTGGTGCAAAGCAGAGGGCAACAACAACAGGTAGATTATATGTACTTTCCCTTTGTCAGTTTTGGGCTGCTGAGAAAACCCCCCAAAATACTAAACCAAAACTTTTGCATTGCCTCTTGTGTATAGAAAAGCTTGGACTGGGAAATGGCCTCCAGCAGGGAGGGAGTTCCATTACTTGGAATGTGCAATTGAGGATGCTTCCTTGCATGCTTTTGGATATTTAGCTTGGGACACAGATTGTATGTCCAAGATAATTTCAAGGGCCATTCAGGGAAATACTTGGCCATCATTTTTAAAACAAGGGTAGCAATCAGATGATTCACAGTAAAGCATTTTTGGACGGTTGTAATTATTTGTGAATGTAATGAATTTAATAAATGCATATTGCTTATTCTTTTTTTATGGTGGTAACCTGCCATTTTTCTTTTGGAAGACATATCAGTTGAAAATGGCAACTGACATTTCCAGTTTGCAATATGCTTTTCATTTAGGGCATGCCGTTCTCACTCTTCGCACCACCCAAAATATCTGTTGCAAGTGGCAAGAGTATATATTGTAGTTCAGAAATGTGCAGGGTACCTTTTGGGTAATATATGAGACATCACTATTGATGAGAAACAGCATCATTGCAGACTGGGAATTATATTACATAATTTTAGAATGTCTGTCAGTTTCTTACCTCTGTGGAAGGTGAGCACATCTTTGCACAGCAACAAGCATATGGCGCTTTAAAAATCCTTTTAAAAACTGACATCAACAAGGCCTTTGTTCATTTCATTCATTATGCCAGGGTCTGTAGGTACCTTTTGAATTCTGAATAAGGTGGTGGGCACGACAGCACGATGACCATAGGAGGAGGTGGACACGCCACACACACCATTTAAGTTCAGGGTACAAGAAAAGGTGATTTTAAAAATACAGTGGGAAAGGTAACTTTCATTGTAGAGACAGATGCTGGCAATATGTTATTTTAACCTACACAGCTAATCAGCTCTCCAGTGGCTAGTCAAGAAGCCCTTCTGGACAAGAGCCCCACCTGGCCCCAGTTACTTTCTAAAAACACTTGGTGAGCATTGGGCGAGGTATTGGTGGGTGGCCTCTGCACTAGACCTTTGTTCTGAAATCTTTTTACTCTATCCATTAAAACTCCTTGCTTTTTAAAAGAGCAAACTCCCAATTTTCATAGTAAGTCTCTGTCCCTTCTGTAGTCAAGTAAGTCTTTATTGGCATAAGAAAAAGAAAGAAAGAAAAGGGTTAAACATAAGAAGTCAAAAATAATAACAAACAGTCAAAATACAGTTTGCATCTCTAAGCAATTCACTGAGTCTCTATAATATCTAATAATAAATTAACAACTAGGGCACAATGCACAGGATCCTCATTATTTAAAAAGAAAAGTGTCTTATGGTAGTCAGACAGGCCCAAGCACTTAACCAGTCAAGAGTGTTTAAATTTCACTGTTTCTGTCAGTGGAAAAGAGTGTGTTCCAGGGTTTCCACATAACCCGAACCACAGGAACAAAATCTCCTATCTTTTACCGTCTGATCATACCTGCCATGGTAGGAGAGCAAAAGGGATTGCATTGAATCTAGCCAGAGTAAGTGTTCTCCATGTCCCTTCTGTAGCAACCCCACAGTGTAGTGCTGGGAATATAATACCACTGGGGGTGTTGCAGAAACTGTGAGGCACTTGTAGCATGCTTTTAATTGTCTGTATGAGCTCTGTGTGTCCAGTTTCTTTCACTTTCTTCCCAAGGGTTTTTATCTGAAGAGTTAACCAGTATGCTTGGCAGTATTAAGCATTTGTGTACATAAAATAAAGAACAGGTAGTTCGGCTCATGACAGCTGGACAATCTGAAAATGCTGTTTGACAAACTGATGGCCTGGTTGCTCATGATTATGAGCCCAAGAAATGAAGGGCGACATTTGTTTAGCCATTTTGCAGAGGTATGTGCCACAAATGTATGTATACTAAAATGTACTGTTCTGGAAATAGTCTGTTGAAGGTGCTTTTGTGCTGGGCAGCTGTCGGCTTCATTTTTCACGTAGATTAAGACAGGAATTTTTTTGACCAGCAAGCCAGAACCTGTTCATTTATATGCTGAACATTAATTTGTCTTGTTAATAGGCGGGAAAACTGTCAGGACATCAAGAGTCTTATTTAAAAGTTTATGTAGAAGAAATATTTCTTGGAAGTCTGGATTAGTTACAGGCAAGTGCAAGAAATGTAATAAGAGCTATAAGGAGAAGCTGGAAAGGAATAAGTCTGTCTGTTCATTGGCTCTGATGCAACATTAAGTGTGCTAACAGGAATGGAAGAAAAACCAGTACTGTCTGTTTTTATAATAAGGACAAGGATGATAAAATATAAAACCAGCTGTAAAAGTACATGGACCATAGTTTTGGGAACAGTGCCATATAGTTTAATGAATGTTCTGAAGGTACGAGATGTGGTGTTTCACCAACTGAAGTGAATGAGATCGATGTAGTGAATCCCATGTTGGCTAATCCTCTGTTGGCCAATCTGACAGTACAGTCCTATACAGAGTTAATCCATTTTCAAGCCATGCGATTAGCATAGAGCAGTGGTGGCGAACCTTTGGCACTCCAGATGTTATGGACTACAATTCCCATCACCCCTGCCAGCAAGGCCAATTGGCCATACTGGCAGGGGCTGATGGGAATTGTAGTCCATAACATCTGGAGTGCCAAAGGTTCGCCACCACTGGCATAGAGTAACTTCTCATGACTCTGCTACCTCAAAAAGAGGAGTGAAAATATCCACAAGAGACTGCCAACTAATGCTGTTTTGCATGTTACTGTGCCTGGTAGTAGAGAATCTCCTCATTTTCAGCCACCTTTAGGTAGATCTAGGACAGGTCATTGCCTTCCATACCTGTCATGTTACATTGTGAATGGTTCAATATCTCTTCATGTAATTGAACAACTTATAAGAAGAAAAAGCATGAATGTGGAAGATCACACATGGTTGGGACTTGCTTACGTATCTGACAAAAATCATCTTGTGGAGGGAAAACCCCTGTAATGTGAATGAACATTTAGTGAAAGGAGTTGGCTATGAAAAATGCAATGGCCTGAGGAAAAGGAAGGAACTATTGGCTTGATGTTGAGAGGAGATGTGTTCTTACAGCTTCAACTGACTCAAGAAGTAGGTGCTGTTGTGAGCATTCTTGAAGTGGGAGAGATCTAGAAACGCAAGGATAATGTAATATCGGCATGTATCCAACTATCTGTGTACTTTGTTGAGTGGGACTTCCATATTTTAACATGTACGCTGCAATCCTCTGCAGTCACCTGAATTCCCCCCCTGGGTTCAGTAGATCCTGAGGAACAGCATAGGTGGCTAAGTGGGGATCTGCTGTCGGATGGGAGAATTGGCAGAAATCACTGCCTTCGCTTCGATAAGTGTAGATTTTGTTCTGTCAGAGGACCTGCATGATTGGATACACACCTTTTTCATAAAATACTTGAATATAAATAAAGTACTTGAATATAAATGCTTATTTATTTAACTTAATGGTGAAAGGGAAATGAAGGGCTGCTGTGACTGACAGGTCAAAGTCCTCCCTATTTCCTGGCTCCTACCCAATCAAATGTTCAGTGACTTGGTAACTATGTCGGTGAGCCCTTAAAACTTGAGAGCAGATGAGAGTGGGGAGTTGCAGCTAAACAGCTGTTTTCACCTCAGATAATGATGAAGGTGCAAAGGGAGGTTAGGGCATTGTTTGTTTTAGGGGACAGGGATTTCTTCCGAGTCTGTCATGGGAAGAGGAGTGTAGTGGAAGTTTGAAGGAAGCTAAAGAGTAGCTTATCACAACTGCTCATAGTGTCTCCTAAATGCAAATAATAATGAACTCTATTAGCAGAAATTAAATAATACAGAAACTGTTACTCCATTAGTCACAATAAGTCTCCAGTCTTTGTTTGCACTGATGCATTGCTGACTGCTAATATTGGATGAGGTTTTTTTGTGGTAAACATCTTCATACCTAAAAGTATGTTTACTGACACTTTGCCACAGTGACGAAGGGAGGGGGAACTGTGCCCGGGGTATGAGCTACCCATGCGCCCCCGCTCCGCCACCGATACTCCCCACCCCCGAAACGTCCCTGCTCCAACACGTGACTGCAATGCCGGCACCTGGGACAAGCTGTCCTGGATGTCCCCATTGCCTCTACGCGTCTTCTGTGCCATGGTACTTCTGCCTGTAGCACGTACTCAACAGTCAACAGAAAAGTGGTATGAAAAATGGTATAGATGACTACCAATAATGATATTTATGCACACCAGTTTTTCACATAAGAGCAGTTAGTTTGCAGATTACCTAGTGGCATAAAGAGGCATACATAGAGGTTAATATGATCTCTTTGTTGGCCCAGCCTTTATCTTGATTTGCTTAATAGAGTTGCAGTTGTGTGGATATTTACATGTAAGTACATTTTGTTGAACTTAACAGGCCCTTTTCCAGGTAAGGATTTTGCTGTGCGTAGGAAATTTGAACATACTGGGACTTGTTCATGAACAATTATTCAATTGCAATGTCTGTGCCTGTCCTCTTCAGAATTGCTATAAAAATAGCATTATGGTGCTTGTGCCCAATTGCTTACCTTTATTAAAAGCCCAAGAAGATCAGTGTGTAGTCTTTGGTTGGTGATCAGTTTCTGGAGTTCTATAGTCCAGACATGTCAAACATACTGCCTGCAGGCTGGATCTGGCCTTGACAGGACTTATCAGGCCCACAAGCCAGCTGAGGCAGCTCCCCTTGTTCCCAGTCCAGGCACCCAACCACCACACACTCATGATTTGGCCTGGCGAGCCTGCAGTAGGCTTGCCAGCCCAGCCACCCACCTCACCCATGATTGGGCCTGGTGAACTTCTGTGGGCTCATGAGTTCAGGCACCCCCAATGCCAAACTGGGCTGGTGAGCCTGCTGAGGGTTTGCCAAGACAGCCCTCCCTGCAGTGCCGATCTGACTTGCTGAGCCCATGCGGGCTTGTTAGCCAAGGTAGCCACTCTCCCACCTTCAAGAGCTGATCTGGACTCCCGAACCTGCTGGTGGCTTACCACCCCCCTCCCCAGGGTTTGTTCTGACCAAGTCACATTTATGTCATATCCGGCTTGAGTTACAGATTAGTTTGATAGACCTTTAAAAGATTTGGAGCAGAACAGAACCTGTTAGCTTGCTGTTGTACTGGGGAGGTTGAACAAAACAAGTTTTAAAAGTCAATTTAGGATATGTAGCAGCTTTCCTCAGCCCTGGATTTCTGCTGAAGTAAAATTATAAGCATGGACATTGAAAATGTTCAATATCCCTGTTTGAACTGGATTCCAAAACCTCTCTACTTGTAAATACAGCACATTCAATATCTTAAATTGTCGCCATCAATATTGTTCGTGCATGTAATATTTGAGCTTGACACAGATGCCTACTTTCATGCTGTTTTGGGAGGCTTCCTTTGGCAGTTCTAGGAAAAACCCTGTCAAGTGTGTGTACCTGTTGCTTAATAATAATTGTTAAGTGCAGTTAACAGATCCAGCCTGCAGATCCAGCCTGCAGGCAATACGTTTGACATGTTTGGACTATAGAACTCAAGAATGCTGATAGCTTATTTTCTTTACAATATAATGTTGGAAGTAAAACATTTCTTCAACAATTGTGAGTTTTACAGCCCAATCCAGTTGGGGGGGGGGGGCTAAAGCGACTTGTGGAGGCAGTGGGACCCTATGCCAGTGGAAATGCTCTCCTGAGACACTTACCCTGGTGGACAGGCAAATCTGTCAGTACCCCAGTGCTACCCTTGTGTTGCAGGGGTATTCCAGAACCATGGCCAGGGACAAAGGTGACATTAGTCGGCTTCCACTCTGGAATTGCCTCTGGGAACACAGCGGCCCGCCATGGAAAGGGTGAAGCCCATTGAGCTCAATGGAAGGCTTTTGGCAGCAGGGAGGTTTTGTTTCATATTTTGCCTCCCCACACTACAGAAGACCCTTCTGGAGGTAGCAGGACAGTGCTGCTGCAGCGCTGGGCCTGGATTGGGTTGCCCAAATATTTTTTTCTTTTATGCATGTCAGTAGCTGTAAAAGTTTTGGCATACAGAAAAAAAGCTGATCTCAGAATGGAAGACAGAGTGTAACCCAGTACAGAGTTATTCCAGTCAAGGACAATTTAAATCAATGGGTTTACTTTATACCAAGGTAATTCTGCCTAGGATGGTGCTGATAATGTATCAGCGTAGTTTCACCGTCATAAAAATGTATATATTGGTCAGGATTCGTGTCAGTCTACTGGCATTTATTTTATCCCCAGTTTATACTAGATTTAATACCCAGTAATCTCTTTAAAAGTGCATTTTTAAAAGTAGGAATTTGACTAGTAAACATGATCCACTGAAGCATTCTATTGCAGCACAGTAGTTCCCACGCCTTCCTATCTGAATATAGTTCTTATAAAGATTGTGAAATTCCAGAAAGGGACAGTGTTTGTAGTTGTGATTTCCTCTAGAAAAAATTAATAAATAATACAGTATGAATAGTCTTCTTCCTTTTGTGTTGTTCAAAGGCTTTTTTAAATAGTTGTTGACATTAAATCCCACAATAGCTGAGAGCAATTTGCTTTGAATAACACATAATGTTCACACATACTTTACTGTAACCTGCTAAAATGCTGTTGTTGATTATGATGATGATTATTCATCATAATTTGATTTTCATCCCAACATTTCCTGACCAAGGTTGTAAAATTAAGCATAACAAGGATGCCTCCCAAATTGTGGTTCTTCATTTTTTCTCCTTCCATCTGTAATCTGTAGGAAGCCAAAACATGTGACATAATTTTGTGAGTATTCCTTTTCTGCTTCATTGCCTTCATAATACATTAATGTCAGATCTTTTAGTGTATTGGTTGTTACCAAGGAGAAGGGAAGAGAAATGCAGGGTGGCAATATTTATGTTACTGAAATAACGTCTGGCCAAATCTGATGCAAAATAGAAAATTTTGTTACTTCATAAACCCCCAGTGTGAATTCTTATTGATTGGAGCAACAACTCCTGAAATAGGACTGAAAAGTGTGAGAGTTTAGGAGACAAAGTTGTATTGGAACAGATTTCCCAGGGTCATTTTTGGGAAGGCAGCTCTCCTTGAACTTGCTGAGGGGCCATGGCTCAGAGGCTGTGGCTCAGTGACAGAGCATCTGCTTGACATGCAAAAGATCCCAGATTAAATCTTTGGCATCTTAAGTTAAAAGGATCAGATAATAGGGGCTTTTTCAGTTGTTTTTTAAAAATTCTATCACTTGAAACAGAACAGAAAAGAAGAAAAGAATTGAAACAGTTATTACAGTTACATCCAAAGATTAAGCAAAAAGAAATTGCTCCTAGGATATTATACACAATAATCTAATAAATGGTAGACAGTTACATCACATAGCTGATGAAGAATATGAGAGGGAACACAAATGGTGGCAAAAGAGAAGCAAGTTAGCTGTAAGGGAGGCAAAAAAGGATTATGAGGAACGCATGGCTGCGAATATCAAGACCAGCAACAAACAGTTCTTCAAGTACATCAAAAGCAGGAAGCCAGCAAGGGATGCTGTAGGCCCGTTAGATGACAAAGGAACAAAGGGTGTGCTAAAAGATGGCAGGGAGATTGCAGAGAAGCTGAATGAATTCTTTGCATCTGTCTTCACCCAAGAGGAGGTGAAGAACATTCCTGCACCTGAACCAAGCTTCTTAGGAGGCGAATCCGGTGGAACTAGCCTAAGATAGTGGTAGACAAGGCGAAGAAGTTCTGGCAGCCATTGATAAAATCTAAATGTTACCAAATCCCCTGGCCCAGATTGCATTCAACCCAAGAGTTCTTAAAGAGCTCAAGCATGAAATTGCTGATCTTCTCACTTTAATATGCAACTTATCCCTGAAATCAGGCTCCATCCCTGAAGACTGGAAGATGGCCAATGTCACACCAATCTTTAAGAAAGGATCTAAGGGAGACCCAGGAAATTACAGGCCAGTCAGTTTGACATCTGTTCCTGGTAAATTAGTAGAATCTATCATTAAAGATAAAATTATAAAACATGTAGAAAAGCAAGACCTGCTGAGAAAGAAAGTCAGCATGGCTTTTGCAGAGGCAAAATCCTGTCTTACAAACCTTACTAGAGTTCTTTGAGGGTGTAAACAGGCATGTGGACAGGGTGAACCGCGTGGACATTGTCTACTTGGATTTCCAAAAGGCTTTTGACAAAAGTTCCTCACCAGAGACTGTTGAGAAAACTCAGCAATGAAGGAATAAGAGGGAAGTCCCTCCCATGGATTAAAACTGGTTGAGAAACAGGAAGCTAAAAGAGGGTGTAAATGGGAAGTTCTCACAAATGGAGAGATGTAGGGAGTGGTGTCCTCCAAGGATCCGCTTAAATTGGGACCAGTGCTCTTTTAACCCATTCATAAATGACCTGGAAGTAGGGTGGGTAGCGCGGGTGGTCAAGTTTGCAGGATGATACCAAATTATGTAGGGTGGTGAGAACCACAAAGGATTGCGAAGAGTCTCCAAGCGGACCTTGATAAATTAGGGTGAGTGGGCTAAGAAAATGGCAATGCAGTTCAATGTAGCAAAATGTAAAGTGATGCACATATTAGGGCAAAAAAATTTAAACTCTTCACATACACGCTACAGGGGTCAGTCCTATCAGTCACAGACCAGGAAAGGGATTTGCGCATCTTAGTTGATAGTTCCATCGGAATGTCAACTCAATGCATGGCAGCTGTAAAAAAAAAAAAAGGCAAACTCTATGCTGGGGATAATTAGGAAAGGAATTGAGAATAAAACTGCAAAGATTGTCATGCCCTTTATATAAAGCAGTGGTGCTTAATCGCATTCTTGGAGTACCTCAGTGTCCAGCGTTCTGGTCACGCGCATCTCAAAAAAAAAGGATATTGAGGAGATAGAAAAAGTGCAGGAGAAGGGCAACAAGGATGATTGAGGGACTGGGAGCAACCTTCCTATGAGGAGAGGCTGCAGCGCTTGGGAGTCTTTAGTTTGGAGAGGGAGGCGGCTGAGGGGGGATATGATTGAAGTCTACAAAATTATGCATGGGGTAGAAAATGTTGACAGAGAGAAATTTTTCTCTCTTTCTCACAATACTAGAACCAGGGGGCATTCATTGAAAATGCTGGGGGAAGAACTAGGACTAATAAAAGGAAACACTTCTTCACGCTAATCGTGGTGATTGGTGTTTGAATATGCTGCCACAGGAGGTGGTGATGGCCACTAACCTGGATAGCTTTAAAAGGGGCTTGGACAGATTTATGGAGGAGAAGTCGATTTATGGCTACCAATCTTGATCCTCCTTGATCTGAGATTGCAAATGCCTTAACAGACCAGGTGATCGGGAGCAACAGCCGCAGAAGGCCATTGCGTTCACATCCTACATGTGAGCTCCCAAAGGCACCTGGTGGGCCACTGCGAGTAGCAGAGTGCTGGACTAGATGGACTTTGGTCTGATCCAGCTGGCTTGTTCTTATTCTTATGTTCTTATAGCTATTATTGACAGTAGAGAATGATATAATGGACAACGATCGTAAAACGTTATGGGATACCTGATAAGCCTAATAATATTAATGCTATAATAAAAATTCTAATAGGGCTTTGATAAGAAAAATCGAAGGTAAGTGATGATGATTTTAATGTTTTCCCTAGGCCTCTCTTCCTAAACAATTTAGGGTGGCTTTCAATAAAACTTGTGTATCATAGCTATCATCAGGGAAAGCAGTAGCAAACTACCCCACAAAAGAGGCTTGCCTATAAAATCACTGCTCGCAGTGGTACCCCAGGGTCAAACACGACCGAAGGGGAAACTTTACTTCATCATAGCTAATGTCTCACAATAACATCTCGTAAAAATGAACATAAAATTCCATCGTATACAATACCCTTGGTGCTTTAATAACAAGGGTATCAATCAGTCATAACCAATACCCTCCCACATCAATATCTTGTAACAGGGAAGGGAAAGAAGAAAGAGAAGTTGTAACAGAGAAGGGAAAAAAGAAAGAGAAGGGGGCAAAGGAGGCCAGCCTGATGGAAAATGGCTGCTGTCCTCAATCATGGACCAGGAGGAACAGCTCTGTCTTGCAGGCCCTGCAAAATTGCACTAAATCTCCCAGGGCTCTGATCTTATTCAAAAGAGTTTTTCATCAAGCCTGGACCAAACTGAAAAAGTTCTGGCACTGGTTGAGGACAGGTGGATTATTTTGGGGCTAGGAAACACCAGCAGATTGCTATTCGCTAGGTGCAAAGCTCTTTGGGGAACATATGAGGAAAAGCAGTCCCAGACCATAGGGCTTTAAAGGTTAACCCCAGAACCTTGAACCTGATCTGGTCCTTGAGCAGGAGCCAATGCAGCTGGTGAAGCAAGGGCTTGATTTGAGCACATCATAGAATTCCTGTAAGGACTCAGGCAGCTGCATTTTGTACCCACTGGAGTTATTGGAGCAGTCTAAAGGGCAGGGGCGTAACGAGGCAGCCCTGGGCAAACTGTAGCCCTGGGCAAAACCTGGTTTGGATGCCCCCCCTCCCCATGGGCGGCCACTCCACCACGACCAAATTCTTTTTGCACCAGGACATTGGTGCCTGCAGGGGGTGCATTTTTGGATGTATCGGCACATTGGGTACTAGGGTATCATCTGAAAACTGTCCTTATGGCATCCTCCTTAAGTTTGGTGCAGTTTGGTTTAGGGGGTCCAAAGTTATGGACCCTCAAAGGGGGTGCCCCATCCCCATTCTTTGCTAAGGAGATGGGGGCTACCCTTTTGAGGGTCCATAACTTTGGACCCCCTGAACCAAACTGCACCACACCTTGGGGGTGCCATCATGACAGTCTCCAGATGATACCCTGAGATTTTGGGGCTGATACGTCCAAGAATGCCCTCCCTGCAAGAACATCCCGAAATTTGCCCAAGAATCTTTGTTCTGCATTTCTGCATTGCTGTCAATGGGGGTTGCAGGCTGGGGGGGCACATTTTTGAAGGCACAGTCTCAAAACTTTCAGGGTCTCATCAGGAGACTGCCCTAATGATACCCCCCAGGTTTGGTGCAGTTTGGTTCAGGAGGGCCAAAGTTATGGACCCTCAAAACTGTAGCCCGCATCTCCTATTAGCTCCCATTGGAAACAATGGGGGATAGGGGCACCCCCTTTGGGAGTCCATAACTTTGGACTCCCTGAACCAAACTGCACCACACCTTGGGGGTGCCATCATGACAGTCTCCAGATGATACCCTGAGATTTTGGGGCTGATACGTCCAAGAATGCCCTCCCTGCAAGAACATCCCGAAATTTGCCCAAGAATCTTTGTTCTGCATTTCTGCATTGCTGTCAATGGGGGTTGCAGGCTGGGGGGGGGCACATTTTTGAAGGCACAGTCTCAAAACTTTCAGGGTCTCATCAGGAGACTGCCCTAATGATACCCCCCAGGTTTGGTGCAGTTTGGTTCAGGAGGGCCAAAGTTATGGACCCTCAAAACTGTAGCCCGCATCTCCTATTAGCTCCCATTGGAAACAATGGGGGATAGGGGCACCCCCTTTGGGAGTCCATAACTTTGGACTCCCTGAACCAAACCTCACCAAACTTGGGGGGGTATCATAAGGACAGTCTCCTGATGATATGCTGAAAATTTGGTGCAGCTAGCCTAAAAACTGCGCCCCCTGCAGGCCAAAAATGGAAAACCACTAAAAATACCCCAAAACGAACCCAGCATTTTGATGCCCCCCACAAGGTGATGCCCTGGGCAGCTGCTCACCTTGCCCAATGAGCATTACGCCAGTGCTGAAGGGCAGTCCTGCATAGTGTAAATTGCTATAGTCTAAACTGGAGATGACCATTGCATAGATCACTGTGGCTAGGTCAGGTTGGGACAGGTAGGGCACCTGGTGAAGAAGGTAAAATGTTTGATATTCATGACCTCCATAGATAAGGAGGCATCCAGGTCATTCCCAGTCTCTTGATGGTCGACATAGGTGCTAGTTGCATTCTGTCAAGAGTTTTGCAAGACTCTTTACCATTTCACTGGCTTCCCTGAGAGCGAGACACACATAAACATAATCATATATCATCCCACTAATCTGATTTAGTATAAGGCAGTTTCATGTGTCAGTGTAGCCTTGTCCTTATCTGATGAAAATGACTGACTTTCTAGTTTCACTCTCGAAATATGGATTATATGGGTTGGATTGCTCATGCTCACCCAATTCCCCTCCTTATCACAGCGTCTGTCCCATGTGGTTTTTGCCCATGCAGGTTCCATGATTCCCAGCCTAGGCTTTTTGTTGGTCATAAAAGGGTTCCAACCTAACTTTTTCACCATCAGAAAAGCTGATTAAATCCAACCAAGAGCTTATATTTGATCTTAATATGATCAGTCAACACAAAGGAAAGTATAAATGGGAAAATATGATAAAATTGTCTGCAAGAAGAAATGAGATGAGAGTGATTAACTTGACAAAGAATATTGGTATCTCTAAGAGTTGAGGGTGGTGGTGGTTAGAGTTCAGGCAAAAGATTGCATGGCCTTGGGGGGTAAGGAAATTCTTTTAGAGAATCCCTGAAATCTAAGTCTGTATACCTTTTGGAAGCATTGTAAATCCTACTTGGCAGGCTTGCTCTGGGTTAAGTCAGTGTAAAATAGAAGACATTTACAGTATTTTAACATTAAGGAATTTGATCCTGCATTTTTCTTATTTTACCCACGCTGAGCTTTTCAGATGGGACAGTCTATAAATAAAACAGAATACAACTAAGTGAATTGTAATAGCTGCTTAACTGTGGTCGCAAGAAGAGCCAATCCAAATAAAATGGTGGCTTCTGAAATTTACTTTAGCTTGTTCCTCAGGGAAGGAAACTGACCAGCTGTGTTGGCTTGTCTTTTCTTCTCCACTGTGTCACATTTCTCCATTCCTTCTCATTAAGTTTTCAATTTCAGTAAACTTTTTGGAACGATTCAAAGGACACTAAGAGAAGTACTCCAGACAGACTAACTGTGACTGGTATAGCAATAGTTTGAGCATTTCTTCTGCTTTCTTCTGCTGCTAAATAAAAAAAAAAGTTTGCTTGAAGCACTTCTTGAGGGTGTTGGTGCACCCTAAACCTCTGAAGAATATAAACGTATGGCTACAAGTATGTAACTAACTTACGGTGACCCTAGTAAGGGTTTTGCAGGGCAAGTGAGAAGCAGGAATGGTTTACTGTTGCCTTCCCCTTCAGGGTCTTCCTTGATGGTCTCCCATGTAAGTACTGACCCTGCTTAGCTTCAAAAATCAGACAGATTCTGTGTTCCTTCCCACAAAATATAAACATCTTTCCCCCCTTCCCTTCCCTTCCTTTCCCTATTCCTCCCTCTTTCCAGCATTTTACCATCTTTAACCCTAATGGGGTTGAATATCTGAAAAGCACTACCTGTGAATTCTCTTTTAGCTTCTACCATGAAGATTCAGTTTCACTAAGTCTCCTTAGGACTTCTCCAGGAGCTCTCTTGCAGCCTTATTTCTCTTCAGCCTGGATCCCTACTGTCTTCTATTGTATGCTGCTTTATTTGTATTTATTTTAAACTATTTTTGGCTTTGTGTAATTTCCAGAAACAATTTTAAACATCTCATTTATGGTGGTACCTAAGGATTTTCCTGTTTTTTCAGTATTATTCTTAATTCTTTAAAATTATCAAAAAAAATTGCCATAAAGTCAGAGTTGATTTATGGTGACCCTGTAGGATTTTCCAATATGAGAGATGTTTGCAGGTGGTTTGCCATTGCTTGCCTCAGTGTCACAACCGTGGTATTCTTTGGAGGTTGTTCATCCAAATACTAACCAGCATCGACCCTGCGTAGCTTCTGAGATACGATGAGATATGCTAGCCTGGACTATCCAGATCTGGGCCCATATATTGCGCAATATGCTATATATTTACAATATAAGTATGTTGCTCTGTCAAAATTGGTTAATTATTTGAGCCATTTCAAAATCCATTGTCATATTTTCTCCTCTGTAGTTATTATGAAGTATGCTAATGAGGTAGTTTCACAGTATCATTTCAAAATTTGTGCCAAACTCTAGAGGTGCCTCATGTTTGTTTCTAAATCTAAACTAGCACCACAAAGTCCTCTAGCAGAACACTGTAGTAATCTTATAGTACTATCTTAAACAGAGTTGTTTGCAGCATTGAAATAAGTGGGTTTAGAATGGTGTAATTTTGTTTAGGATTACATTGTTAATCCTGCTGGGTCCAGGGTCTGGTTCCTTGTTAAACTTTTCAGAAATCATCATTTCGTGTTCAAAGTCTCTGTATTCCTCCTGTTATAGCCTTTTACCACTGGAGAGTGTTGCTGTGGGAAGCAGATCAAGAGAGCTTTGGAAGGCTGGGGAATGTGGCGACTGGGGGAAAAATTGTGTGGGAGGATAATGCACACATATTGAAAAACAGGATGGGCCATTCAGAAATTCAGAACCTTGCCCGTGATGAATACTATCCTGTCAGAAGCTGAAACAAATTATAGTGATTATGGAAGATTCTTTTGATGATATAGCAATAAAGGCCAGAACAAGTGAATATTACAGGTTACTTCATCATATATATCTGTATTGTGTAGAAATATGTGGAAAACATGAAGAAAAAAAAATAATTTCAAAAACATCTCTTTACCGATTCTTGAACTTTCTGTATAGCTGTATATAAATCTGTTTTCATCCTTAAAACAAGAACACACTACTGTTATAGGGCACTATTTTGTTTCCCCTCCCCATAACACATGCATTCACAGACTGAAGTAGTTAGTAATATGTACACCTTTTGTGATTATTTTGAAACGGAAAAGAATGATAATTTCTCTAAGGACATTCAGCCAGCCGGGATAACATCGAAAACTTGCTATATAGAAACATCTGGCTTTCCGTGGGTGCAAGGAAGGGGGAGGGGGGAACTTCTGATGCCATCTGAAATTTATGTAATTTATGCAATTTATGGTTCTTTAATTAGTGGGGATTGATTGTTTTTAGCTGATTTTAAATGTTGGGTATATGATTGTTAGACACTGCTCTGAGCCCCTCGCGCGAGGTATACGAAGTAATAATAATAATAATAATAATAATAATAATAATAATAATAATAATAATAATAATAATAATAATAATAATAATAACAACAACAATAATAATACATTACAACTTTCTAGGCCTCTGGGTGAGGCTCAAATTGTAATGAAGGCCAACAACCAGCTAAAGATCTGGCAGCTGTGAAATCTACAGTAATAATAAAGAAAGTGACCATCATCGACATAGCAGTCCCCGGTGGCAGCAAGGTCATTGAAAAAGAACATGAGAAGGTCACTAGATACCGCGATTTGAAAATCGAGCTTCAGCATCTATGGCACAAACCAGCTGAGGTCGTCCCAGTGGTAATCGGCACACTGGACGCCATCCCAAAGACACTAGGGCAGCACTTGAAACATCTTCTCAGAAGGAAAGCCCTGCTGGGATCCGCACGAATACTACGCTGATACATTACAACTTCCTAGGCTTCTGGGTGAGGCTCGAATTGCAATGAAGGCCAACAACCAGCTAAAGATCTGGCAGCTGTGAAATCTACAATAATAATAATAATAATGAATAGAGAAAAAGCTTCTTGAGTTAGGACTGACATACTGAGATTCAGTGAAAAGTGTGCTGCCTCTCAAATACACAGAACTAACACTTGCCCTTTTATTGCCCTCTCTAAATACATATATAAACACACAATAGCTATTTCTGATATTATGTTTCTCCATGTGTGCTTTGGCTGGTATATTGCATTGAAGATTAGGGTTTCCACCTTTGCTGTCAGGTGCTTGCCAGGTTCTTTCTCAGTTTAGATACTGGTGCTATTGCATATTCTCTGGTAGGATTTTTTCTATCTCACATCAAAGTCAAAGAATGATTAACTCTTGGCTTCTTGCAGAATTCTTTGACACCCTGTCTAACATTACTCCAGGAGTCAGAAAAATCTCTTCGGCTGCTCAGTGGGCACCAGCAGGGACTAGAAGACAATCATTCTTTGAATTATCCCCGGAGGTTCTCATGCTGTGATGGTTTTCAAGTGAATCCATTGTATGTAAGGTTCACTGATGCGCTTAGTCTGAAATCAAGCCTGTCTGTGAAAAAATAGACTGCTTTTCCTCCTGTGGTGCATTGAGTTTTGGAAGGTTTGGGGTACTTGTTCCATAAATCTGAATCATCATAGCCTGGATTGTTAGTCCCTAGCAGGTATATGTGGATATATCTTCCTTGTTTAACTTGAAACAAGAGAACGTGTACTTTTTTAGGCTGCAAAGGGATTTGGAATAAGTAACAGCAGCTACATGCCAATTGTTTATCTGTAAACACTGCTATGTATATATTCTTTGTGAGTGATCTGAAAGGATTTATGAAAAGAATAATCGTTTATCTGGGAGGTGGTGCCTCAGGGATTGTTTGCTTCTGTCAGTTTGGCTTAGTACAGCAAGATTCTCATGAATACAAAGACCGCATCCTCAGCAGAAAGATGTGGAAAAGATTCCAGCTATCACTCAGCATTATTATTTGCACAGACAGAATTGAAATGAAGTAAACAACAGTTGTGAATAGTGAATAGGAACTGGAGGGGGGGATTTATGGCATTATGGAGGAGGGTGAAATCCGGCAGAAGGGAGAGGTTTTTGCCAAGAATTCTGTGTGGTACGGTTCTGCATCCCACAGAAGCATAAATCAACCCTTGGTCTCGTGCCCTACAGAGCTGCCTTGAGTGTGACTTTTGTCTACCCTGACTCTTTTCCACAAGCAGTTTGACTTCTTAAAGCCTGTTTCTATGGATGTAGAGACAGATAATTATTACTGTCCACTTAAGTTCTAAGAATGTAGTTAACTTTATCTTGGGGCATGTAGTTAAACGTTACTTAGAAAAGCATTTTTGAGCTATCCCCCAGAGCATCGTGAACAATGTTTGCTGTGTGCTACTCTAAGAGAAATCATATTCTTGCATTCTTCAACATACCAATGATTAAATAATTTCTGCTCTTAACTGATCCAGTTTTGTTTGAATGACAAGCCTGGGCAAGGTAATGCTTTAAGATGCAGTTCCATTTTGCTGGCATATTTATGACACAGGCTTTGTGAGATTGCTTTTTGCAATAAGTATACATCTTACGAATATGCAAATGAAATAAAACAGGACTCCCGCAGCAGTTTAAAGAGTAGCAAAATGTATTTCAGTGTAAGCTTAGACAGAGTGCATGCAGAATTCCTCTGTTAGGCTAGTACAGCTATACAAAAACAGTTTATTATTTACCTGCCTAATAGAGGGAAACCTCATACATTTGAGGGAGTGAGGTCTGACTCACAATACATTTTGTAAGTCTTTGAGATTCTGCTGAAACCCTGTTTCATTTTGCTACTACCCCCTAACACAGCCATCTGGAATGAAACAGAACAGTATTAAGGCAGTGGTGAAAGTACTGAATCCCGTTTAGCCTTTCCAGCCCCTAGCAAATGAAAAGAGAGAAATACATGATCCTTGAACCTAATACCTCCACACTGATTTAAGTAATAAGGCTTGCAGATGTTCCCTGCCTGCTATATGAAGCAAATCCCCTATAGCCAGAGGGAGGGACGGATGAGTGAGTTGTAGCTGGCAAAATGCAGGTAGCAAACACCTGCTTTTCCTGTCTTCTGTAATATATCTGGGCAACAGATTCTTCCATGGAGAGGTACAGTAGAAGCAAGGTAGCTTTGCCATGGTTCTTTCATTTATTTTTACCTCTTTCGATAACAAAGTTCTTAATAAACCAATAGGTAAAGGAGAAGGAACAGAGGCTAGGGTGGATAGAGGGTGGAAATAGAAATGTAACAATTAATTGTAAAATAGAATGTTCAAGGAGTTAGGAGTGTTAAAGATATTTGGTGTAAAAGAAAAAAAATGTCTTTGCTTAACATGAGAAACATTTTGTACAATCAGTGTTGATGCCGTCCCTGTTGCATTGGTCTAGGTTGCTGTTATTGGGTTTGCTCTAACTGATGCACAACAGTCCACGGTTGTGTTTCTTTACAAGTAGCACAGTAGCAGAGGGGAGAATTGGTATATTATCAATTATTTGGCATCAGAATATGTGCATGTGGTTGTGGTGGGATCAGTTTGACCAATGCCGTGGTTCTAAGAAATCTCAAAACTGTATTTACACTTTTAGTCTGTCCTCCTTCCACGTACTCGAGCATGCTAAATCCTTCTGGTTTGAATTCTTGCCATCTCACAGAATGTGACTGCTTTCTGATTTGTGTATTTGTACAGTATGTTGATAAATTCTTGGGCTTACATTGTTAGTTATGTCTAGGTAAAAAACTATTGTGGGAAACCACCCTTATTCTCAGGCACTTGTGATCCCTTAAAAATGATTAATGAAAAGCAAAGCAAAAGTTCTTAAACCAATGGTTTATGCTGAAACACACAGGTGTCAAACTCACGGCCCTCCAGATGTTATGGACTACAGTTCCCATCATCCCCTGCCAGCATCATGCTGGCAGGGGATGATGGGAACTGTAGTCCATAACATCTGAAGAGCTGCGAGTTTGACACCTATGCTGTAACACAATGATAAATATGATTAATGTAACAAAATAAACCTAATCTGGGGACTCTTGTAAATGTCTTAGTTATAGTTCACAATGCATTAATTTATATTCAGAATATATCAAATTCTGAACTGACCCCAATGAAGACTGGTAGATTCAGAGAACATGTCCAGGTACAGATACGGGTAACGTTTCTATGAAAATGCGGAACTCCTCCCCTTTATTTGCAGAAAAATGTGAAAACCAAAGATGGAGGGCTGATTAAATCTCCCCGAAAGAGAAGAAGGTTGTCTGTTCTTGCAGACAATTTACACTTAACGTGAGTGAGGAGGGGAGGAGGAGCCAGATGAGTCTTTGCACCCTGACCCATAGTTACCACCACCTGTCCTACATAGGTGGGCAAAGAAGAAAAGCAAGAGCTACTGGGACTTTCATACTGCTTACTGGCTGGTTAGCTGGTACATATGAATGTACTTACATTTTTCTCTCTTCTTGTTCATGTGTTGTTCTTGTGATATACGACTGTTACACCTTGTTATTAAATTGACCACTTTGCATCTTATTATTGTTAGTTTTTTTCACTAGCCAGTAGCGTGTGTAGTTGGTATTCTTTTGGTTTCACGGGATAGCTGGAGCCATTGCTGGTGTTGTATATGGCAGGTACAAGAACAATTGAGAGCCCTTGGAGGGGGAACCAGACCACCACAACATTTGCCAAACAGATGGCAGCTCTATGGAGGGGAGTCGGAGAGAGGGCCACCCAGTGATGGGGAATAAAAAGAATGGGATTACCTCTTCCGCAAATGTTGTGGTTCCATGCTTCTAAGGTACTAAATACTAATTGCATTACTGTGCTTTAGGAATTTGTATGAAAATCCACTCCATATTTATTTATATATGCCATCTCTTCTCCAATCCCCTTTTCATTATACTTTTTAATCACAAGATCAGCCTTCATTGTCTAAGATCTAATTCACATTCCTGCATTTCCTAAGCCTGCTGGAATCAACAACGTAAAATAAAATAAAGAGCTTAGGAGAGTTGTCGGGACATGACTGGTTATGTAGTGAGGAACTAATTGAAACTTAATCCATGAGAAGTATGTATCAGTGATATGCTGCATTTTTTTTGTTAATGTAAAAGTCATTGAGGGTGGAACTGTGGCTCATCTACTTTATATGCAGCTGATCTTAGGTTTAATCCCTGACATTTCTATTAATTGGGTAGTAGGTGATGCGAAAGACTTTTCCCAGAGACTGGAGAGTTGCTGCCAAAGTATGCAAAGTGCTAACCTTGCCAAAGTGCTAACCTTGGTAGACCAGTGGTCTGCCTTATTATAAGGCAGTTTCATAAGCGTAAGATTACTCATAATAAAACTTGACATGGGATGACCATTCTGAAGATGGCGTGTCTTGTGTGTCAAGAGGGGTCAGACACCTGTTTCCCTCATTACCAAATGGTTTTTGAATGGAAGTCCTGCAGACCTAATGTTAGATCTGTCATACCTTATCTGTGCTGATCAAGTTCAAAATAACTGGTTTTCAGAGTTTTGCTCAAATTCCTCCACTGCTGCTACCTTCACTGGGGTGGGGCAGGGGGTAGAATGTGAAAGTTGGATAATGACCTCATCAAGATGGTTTTATTCCCTTAACTTGTATTTGTTTTAGGATCAACATCAGATGCCCATAGCAAGGGCGGTCTGTTTCCAAAATGAAATCACTGCACATGTTGTGTCAACTGGAAGAAAGTTTGTTTGTAATTCCTTTGAAATCTGCAAACACAGCTCTGTCTTTCTTTTTTAAAGTTTCCTTTGGGCTTCTGTCTAGTCTTTTCTTGACTCATATTTCAGTCTTTTTAATTTTCCATGTGACTCAGTTCTTTACTTGCCTTACCAGCATAACTGTATTCATTGGTAATCCTACTTTTGAATTTATCCCATCATTCAACATTGCTGTTTGAAAAAAAATTATGCTGATCATTTTTAAAAGGTTACTAAGATTCTCTTTTGTAATTTAGTTGGCTCTCTTATTATCTAGATGGCTGAATATTATGCAGATTAAAGTGTTTTTGGCATGATAAGGAACATTTTTCTTCTTGTATGATTATGCTACCATTTACAGTCTTCTCTCTTGGTCTTTCTTTCAACTCTTACTCAATTCTACTGAGCTCAGTTGACTTATGCTACAAAAAACGAATCATAAGAGCTGTGGCAGAATGGGCCTGCTCTGACCTGCAGGCTCTATTCCATTCCTACCCTTTCCCGGGGTCCCCAGCTCCTCCTGGAGGGGCTTCTCTCTCTCTTAGGTAACTGCTGCCACCACCTGTTGTAGGAATCCACTGTGAGGGTTATGCTCCCGCAGCTTCCCTTCCAAACTCTGAACCCTTGCCTTGATGTTTCTTGCTTCCCCGCTCCTGAGCACCACGAGGATGATTTACTGCCTGATGTGCCCCTGGAGGAACAGCAAATTGCCAGCTACCAGCCTCCCCACTCCTGGTACCCGCTTTTAAAAATAATGTGCCTAAGGTGGTGGAGGTCTATGTGGTACAGAGAACAGCTGTCAGTATCCAAAGTTTAAAAGTACTTATTAAAGAGAAAATGTTTACAAGCATACTTTTAGCACAGCACCAAATTGAGCAAGGAATCCAAAAGACCGGGGGGGGGGGGGGGGAGGGCGCCAATTCTCAGGGCCTGTTTTGTGTTCAGAGTCATTTAAAACTAAAATAGTGAAAGTGAGTGGGGGAAATGGGGGGAGATTCAGCCAATCAGAATGCGGGAAACGGAGGTTGTCCATGCATGCTTGGAAGGGCTCGTGGTGCTAATGGAGAAGTACCGGACTCGTGAAGAAACATTTGGGGCATAACGTGCCGGCCCTGCCTCAAATCCCATAAAGAACTAGGGAGCAGTGAGGAGTCAACAGCGGGGCAAAAAGCGCTGCGGCAGACATGTTCCCCAGATCTACTACAGGGCATTTTGACTAAAAAATCGGCCCAAGTTAGCTGGAGTCTAATAAGCTTTTCCTGAAGCCTTCAGGAGTGATCTTTTTGAAGCTTTTTCTAGTGTTTCAGAACCTACAAATCTCTTATCCCTGTTTTTGGTGGATTGGGATGGGAAAAGGAACTTGACTCACCCTATTGTCTCTTGCTACCTCTATTAGCAGTTCTAAAAATGTGGCTAAGGTGAAATTGGAAAGCAGTTGAATTGACTTTCCCCTTACTCCTGCCCAGAGGAAAAAGAAATGGTTAAAAAGTTCCATTCAATCCTGAAGTGAAAAAAAGTTTCTTCACAAGAGCATTGCAGACCTGAGAAACATGAAAACCCAAATGAGCTTACCTAAGGATACCTAGCATGGAAAAGATCTAATTTATGTATTTATGGTCGTGTGTTGCATTTGGCTTTTCCTTCTTTTCCATCCATTTCCTTACACAGAAAAACAGTCAGCAATAGCCCAAGGGAAAGATTCTTAGTTTGCCAACATTCAGCCTGGAGCAGATTTGTCCATAGGATGTAAACCTTTGGAAATCATAAGTTTTCAATGTTGTGCTAAAGCATTCTTTCCACTTTTGCAAAATGACAAGCTAGTAATGGATAGATGGTCCATGTTGGTCTAAAGTCATGAGCAGAACTTGAAAAGTTAACTCAACACTTACACATGGAGTTCTTTGTAAAAGTACATTTCTGTTGTGTCAGCTGCAAAGGCTTCTTTGTTTTCATTAGGCAAGTAGACATCCAAAACTCTGCTTTCTTTAGACAGATAGGTCAGTGAAGGTTTGGTGGTGTGATGGCATTATTTCAAAATGAATGCTCAACTAAAAATACATCACTGCTTTTAATTTTTCTTTCAAAATGGAATTTCCAGCAGGCATGTTGTTGCTATACGGTTTCTAGCCTACCCCTAACTGGCCAAGGCTAGCAGACTTGTCATACCAAATATCTGCTCCCCACTCTATCATGTTTAAAAATTTTCACTGCTGCTTCCGAGTGAAAAAAAAATTATGTCAGTGAGACTGCTAAGGAAAACGCAAATAATCCTATCTAGACTTGTGGTGTGTAATCACCAGACACTAGTTTTGTGGTAAATCTTACCATGGTGGGTTTTAAACCGAGTTTGACTAAGGATCTGCTGTTCTGTACATTCTCTTTTAGCTTCTACCATGAAGGTTCAGTTTCACTAAGACTCCTTAGGACTTCTCCAGGAGCTCTCTTGAAACCTTATTTTTCTTCAGCTGGGATCCCTACTGTCTTCTATCTCATAGCTGCTCCTTTAATAAACAGGGCCTCTATATTTTCTGGAAGGTTTTCTACCATTTGTGAGAATGTCTGGCCAACAATCTTTAGGTGCTCTTCCTACTCTTTTCCTAGTTATTCTGTGAAGAGGTAAGCAGGTGTATTTCTGGCTCTTTCCTGACTTTCCTGAGAGGAACTATAAAAATGCCATTCTTTCCTTCCTGAGAGGAATTGACCAAGACTTGTGACTGTGTTCTTTTATGTAAATCATTTGAAGTCAAATCTTGATTCAACTCAACAGTAAGATCCAACAATTAACATATAGAACAAAATACAAACCAGTTTTGTGTTTCCTTTTGTTCCTCTCTAAATTTTATGAGTTAAATATTGACTCACCTTCTTTCTTCATTGGATTGTTATAATTAAGTTAGGTGAATTATATGGTCACAGAATAATGTAGAATTAAAATACCATTCAATTTCCTATAACTTGCTGTGATCACCTGAGATTATTTTAGGATGCGTGTTGTATGTGTGAATGAGTATGCATAGAACATTTTGACTGATTCTATCGAGACATGCCCTCCCCTTAGTAATGATAACTATGAAGCACATACTCATAGAGAACATTGTTAGAATAAAAATATGTGTGGAGTTTATGAGCAGAAGTTGTCATGGGTAGTGTGGTCACAAATCTCTTCTGGACAATTCTTGTGAGAATTCCTCTCCTATGGGGAACACTATTAAATCTGAATATTAAATATTAAAAAGAATATTAAAATCAGTCTTCTATATTCCCATTTCTCATGCAAATCTCATTCATATCTCAAAAACCAAACATGGGTGTATCTTTTGTGGATTGGTTCATCAGATTCATGAGCAAATATACTTCAAACAGCACTTTACTGGAATTCCTTTTAATCTTTGCAATTGGTAAATTTGATGCAGAACAACTGTATAATGTAGTGTTTTTGTGAATTCACTACATTATTGTACATTAAGAGGCATAGTTGAGTGGTAATCCCAGAGCATTTTGAGAACTGCCATTTTTAGGACTGTGCTGGGACTTCCATAAATTGAATAACAGTCTACAAATATATTCTTGGCTGCCTAGCATCCACTGATTTAAGCATACTGTTCCTGACTTTCTGTCTGATATATTTGCATGATGCCTGTTTTTGTTTAATAAATTGCTTTTCTTTGGTCTGGCAACTAAAATCCCAATAAATTTTGGAAAAAAATAATTTTATTTGAGTAAACTCTTGTTTAATGTCTTTATCTTGCTATTTTAATGTTGTCAGGATCCTGTTTGACAGTAAAAGAAGAGTGAACTGATTGATAAAACTAATATCTTAACCAGGCAGTTCCCTGAACAACTTCAAGAAACGTAGATTGATTTGAACTCAGGTGAGATTTAAATCAACTTGCAGTTTGAAAAACTTTTATTTTAATTTAGAAATGTCCATTTATTGTTTAGGTACTTTTTTTTGATAAGAAGTTGGCTTTTATATCCCACTTTTCTTTATCTTTAAGGAGTCTCAAAGCAGTTTATGATCATCTTCCTCTCCCCCCACCACACGAGACACCTTGTGAGAGAGTTCTGAAAGAACTGTGACTAGCCCAAAGTCACCCAGAAGATTTCATGTGGAGGAGTGGGGACTCAAACTTGTGTCTCCAGATTAGAGTCCATTGCTCTGCTGCTCCACGCTGTTATACTCATAAAGACATATTGATGTAAAACGGAATCGGGTGGTTATGCTGTGTCACAGTATATTTTGTACATTTCATATTTTAAATCACGTTACTTTCAGAATACAATATTCCATAAATTGCTTGTTCTCCCTTGAAAGGCAAGAGGACATCTTAAGGGGGTGTTTCCCACCCCTTGGTATAGTAAGGCAGAAACAACTTTTCTTCTGCTTCACGTTCCTCTGGTGGAAGTTGCCTTTTCCAGTTCTTTTCCTGCCTAGGAAAGGGAGACAGAAGTTAGAGTAGGCTCTGTGCTAATTTTGTATATTTTCTACCTTGTACTCCTCCTGCTTATCTTTACACATGTTCTATCTTACTGTTGTCTACTTCACTTTCTCTTTTTCTCCCCTCAGTGTACTTTTCTTTTTTCTCTGCCTTTTTGGCTGAGGCAGTTCTGAGGGACCTTTTCCTATGCTGCAAAATGGCGTGAAAGAATGCCCCCAATGATATCTTATCTGAAACTGAGCTTTGGAGCCCTATCACAGCTGGGGCATGACAACCAGGACAAGGGGAGCTGCACTGGCTGATGGGCAGGCATTGTGCAGGAGGAAAGGCTGCAGTGGGAAGAAATGGCAACCCTCTCCAAGCATGGAGGACAAAACGGCCGCCATAATACAGTCCAGCCGAGTGCACTTCAGTTCGGAAGGCTGCGACTGCTTGCAATTCACCTCTCAGACTGGCAGCACTGAAAAATTGGAGTCACATGATTGCAAGTAGTCAGCTGACAAAGATTTCCTCAGGAGTAATGCCTTGGCTGATGCCCCACTGGCCATCTTATGTGGTTTATTCGGAGGACCATTGCTGAGATGTCCGCTGGAGGACAGGGACTGGTGAGCAGCTCATACCCCTCCAGTCCTCCTCCAAGCTGTCCCAGTACATTGAGAAACTTATGGGGGCTTGTTTCTAGGTGGTTGACTAAGGCTGCCAGAAAAATAGGAGGAAGAAGCCTCCTCACCCCATCACTATCCCCTCTGGAATCAGGAATCCATCTCCCTCAGTGCAGGGAAGGAAGTAGGAAGGGGAGTTTTTCTCTGATGATGAGGCCTCTCTCATGGAAATGCCAGAACTGATGTTTTAAACAGAAGGACTTCTCATACTTACTGTTCAAGACATTGGCATCCCTGGATCTGCAGGAAGCCCCCAGGGAAGAGCCATAGTCTACCTAAGAGGGGGTTAGAGGCAGGCTAAAGGGCATTAAGGATTTTCCCCCCTATTTTGGAAGCCCATTTCCTATATTATTTGAAAATCAACTGAAAAAAGAATGAGGTAAGCCTACAGCTAATAAGCGTTCCACACCTTTGCTTAAAAAAAATTGTATGTCTTGCCTCCATTTGCCACCAAGCCCCTACAAGTGCCCCTGGTGGATGTCCCGGTGGTTTCTGTTCACTCTGGGGTGGGCTACTGATGGCAAAGGTTCAATCAAAAACTCTCTAGAGCCGTGGTGGCGAACCTTTGGCACTCCAGATGTTATGGACTACAATTCCCATCAGCCCCTGCCAGCATGGCCAATTGGCCATGCTGGCAGGGGCTGATGGGAAGTGTGGTCCAAAACATCTGGAGTGCCAAAGGTTCGCCACCACTGCTCTAGAAGATAGATCTATGGCTAGATCTTGAGGAACAACCATGAGGCAATTGCCATGGCAATCAGGGCTTCAGTCACAAATTGCAATAGCATGGGCTCAGAAGTTATTTCAGTTGATCCCAGAGGATAATAGGAGGCTCCTTAAGAGCACCAACATAATCCTACAGGCATCTTCTTTTGCAACTGACACCACTTTAGACTCACTGATGTTTTCTTCCAGAGCAGGAGCCTGTGTAGATGATAACAAAGGGAATGGAATGGCCTGTGTGGTAGGGGCCAGGAGAGACTTATGGTCAAGAACATGACAGGTTGATTTAAAATCTAAAGCCTTCGTCACCAGCTGCCTCTTCCTGAGTGACGTGCTGTTCAGTGCATCCCTAGACAAACTCTTAGTCAAGACCACGGATGAAAAGATTGCCATGCTCAAATACATTCCTTGCAGTGATCACAGATCCTTTGGGAGGCTCACCGTTAGATCACACAGCACACTTCCCAGGTTCTTTAAGGATAATAGGGGCCCCCACTGGATCCATGGAAACAGAGCCTTTCATTGCCAAGGGGAAACAACAAGTTTGTTGGCCACAAGCCCCCCCAAGGATTCAACCCCCAATACCAAACTGACTATGCCACCCCACTAGTGAGGGGCAGATTAGCTCTATTCTAAGGTGTCTGTGCACGGGAACAAGAGGATGCTTGGGCACTGAAGATAGTCTCTTATCTTCAGATAGAAGATAGGGGCTATTCTCCAAGTTTCTACCTCAGCACTTTCTCTTGTCCCCATCATCCAAATGTCAGAACAAACTTCTACGAACTCAGCTGCCATACAACATCTAGTAGAAATAAAAACAATAGAACCAGTCCACAAGGGAGTATACCTTATATTTTTCACCATCCCCAAGGGTTCCTCAGATTCACCACCATGAAGAGGCACTTTCAGTTCCAGGCTCTACCTTTGGGTTATCAAACCATGCTGAGGGGCTTCTCAAAGGTTCTGCTTTCACTAATAACTATGATACAGAAACAGGGAGTTAATAAGTTCCCATATCTGGATCAATTGATTTGGGCCCTGTCGACAGACAGGCGAGTTTGGCCACTGAAGCCTCCATTGACTACCTTCAGAGCCATGGGTTCCTCATGAATATGCAAAAAAGCTCCCTTACCCCAGTGCAGAGACTGGAGCATCTGGGGGTGATTATAGACACAAAATGGAATGCCCTCTTTCTACTAATACCCAATGTGTAAAAGGTAAGGGACATGACATCTCAAGTCATCACAAGAAGACATTCATCTCTAATGCATCTCACCATGGGGACTCTGATCTCAACTCTGGATGCAATACAGAGGGCCTCGCTTTAATTTCAACTTCTGCAAAAGTTCCTGAGACCATTCCAGTGGGGCATCATGAACAATAGGGACAGGGCCATCATTGTTCCCTGCAAAGTCAAAACCTGTTCTCTGGTGGACTCACATGTCCAACCTCAAAAAAGTAAATGAAGGATTCAAGGGAAAAATCAGCTCTGGAAGATACTTCTTTTCCTTGCTGTGTAATGCTGGCTGTTCTCCTTTGTCATATAATTGTCTTGCTCCAAAACTATCTGTACCATATAGAAGTAAATAATAATTTCAGGTAGAACCCAGGAGTGATAATAGTTACTGAGGAAAGTAGTATTCTGCATGAGAAGGAAGGTAAATGTCTGTCTTCTTTAACTGGTAGGTAGAATCAGAAATATATTATTAGTGAACTGAAGCATAGCATAGGCACAGATGATCACCCAAAAGGATCAGTGGATGGTACTTAGGACAATTCATGACCTCTACTGTTAAGCTACGAAGAACTCTGCTACAAGGAACAGCAGTGACGTAGGAGGTTAAGAGCTCATGTATCTAATCTGGAGGAACCGGGCTGCCGCCTGAGCTGTGGAGGCTTATCTGGGGAATTCAGATTAGCCTGTACACTCCCACACATGCCAGCTGGGTGACCTTGGGCTAGTCCAGGGATAGGGAACCTGCGGCTCTCCAGATGTTCAGGAACTACAATTCCCATCAGCCCCTACCAGCATGGCCAATTGGCCATGCTGACAGAGGCTGATGGGAATTGTAGTTCCTGAACATCTGGAGAGCCGCAGGTTCCCTACCCCTGGGCTAGTCACAGCTCTTCTGAGCTCTCTCAGCCCCACCTACCTCACAGGGGGTTTGTTGTGAGGGGGGAAGGGCAAGGAGATTGTAAGCCCCTTTGAGTCTCCTGCAGGAGAGAAAGGGGGGATATAAATCCAAACTCTTCTTCTTCTTCTTCTAAATGAACTATTGTGCCATACATATAAGGACTGATTTTTGCCCGCACATTGTTAAAACCAAGAAATCAGCCTTTCATAAGTTTCTAAGAGGGTTTTAAGAAAGGGTTTCTTTCATTTTATGACATATGAGCAGTGCATTCAGAGTTTTTTTTAAAAAAATCTGTTATCTATTTAATAAATATGTTGCTATAACTGAAAGTTTAAAAAGATCTAATTTTTAAATCAACTGTTATCTTTCCCGCTTCAAACACACAGCAGAGTTGTGACAGAGTCTGATTAGAGGCCAGTCCTAAGTAGGTCAACTCAGAATCCTTCTCAAGTCTGTTCAGTGGGGCTTACTTCCAGGAAAGTGTTCTTAGGATGGTCCTGTGAGTTACAGATTATGCATGTGGCACTGGTTTATCTAGATGTTATCGTTCACAGGAACACAGTTTGTGATATGTCTAAAAGTGTGGATATAGATAGTGTTAATGAAGAACTTATTTCTTGTTTCTTAGAAGTTTAATGTCGCCAGTACTCCTTAAACTTAGATGTTTGAATTTTTGATGTGGAACAGATGGCCTTATTTTGATGTCACATTGCATCTGCTCTATTCGAACTACGTCCTGCTACCTTCTTTCATGCAGGGTAGATGAGTTCCAGATGCTTCCACATAATGCCATTGGCTGATACTAAAGTTGGCACTTCTCTGGAATATACCAGACATAGTGTAACAGACTGATATGACCAAGAAGTTTAGGAGAAGGCACAATGATAGGAAAATGCTGACACTTAATACTAAGGGGTTTTTTAAAAAAATAATTTTCCTTTTTTACATGTGTTATTTCTATATATGTGAAAATATCTAATTCTCTAATAGAAAAAATATGTTCACAGTATGTTCCATGAGTAAACAAAAAGTCAGCTTTTGTGATTGTCTTTGAGAAATTTGTATGGATTATGATTTTCAGTTAAAAACAAATTTCCATGCATATGAACCCATGGGGAAATTATCAAAACCAATTGATGCAAACCACTATAAAGCAACTGGATCTGCCTTGTGAAATATCAAGCAGTATTCTGAACATTGTTGTTAACATTGCTGTGTAGTTTTATTTCTCTCCCCTTATCTATAATAACTCGTGGTACTGTTTTCTGGCACTATCCCAAAGGCTGATGCGGGTAGATGTACTGCCCAGTTCTAAGCCTCGTAGTTCTGGCACACTGCTGATTTTGCTGTAATGCCAGCACAGCTAGTGAGTAGTATACGTTCTCTCGGCAGAAGAAAGACATTAAAAAAGACCCAACCCTAGTGAATTGAGCATAGCAACGGCACTGGTGTCTTTAGTGATGCTGTCAACAATCTCCAATTAGAGTGTTACATGGTGGCAGTGCCCCCCATGTTAACCATATATGGCTAAAGCATATTTAATTTCATCCTGCCTTCCCACCCCCCATTCCCAGCAAAACAGGACAAAGGAAGACAGAGCAGCAACATCAGATGTACAGGAAACTGTGATGTGCTCAGTAGAAATCCGCCTATGCTCACTATGGCCTCTACTTTTTATAATTCCCTTTTGTATGCAAAAAACCCAGTGGTCCATGTAGTCTAACATTCTATCTTAGACACTGGCCAACCAGTAACTCTGGAGGGCCAGTAACATGACAAGTTGATGTTGTCTCCCACACTGCTGTTTACTGCCTCTGAAAGTGGAGGCTAGTAGCCGCTGATGGATGTATCTCCCATAAATCTGCCTGATCTCCCTTTAAAGTCGTCTGTGCCTGTGGCCATTACTACCACCTCTGGCAGCAATTTCTGTTTTTAATATAATTTCTTAATTGCATAACATTATATCTTTAATTTTTCATACCAAAGAGAGACATGAAAACCAAATCTTAATCCTTCTCCTTCAAGATATAATAATTTGTGATTTTTTTAAAACTCGAACCAATCTTTTAACCAAACTTATTGCTTCATGATACAATTTCAAATTAGGAAGCACTAAACCTCCTCTTTCAACCCTTTCAGCCATCAATTTAATTTTTATCCCGGGAGATTCTCCCCCCCCCCCCAAATAAATTGATTGATCATTGTTTGCCTTTTTTAAGAACTATCTTTCTTGTTTCTCTATTGTAATGTATTGAAACAAA
Source organism: Sphaerodactylus townsendi (assembly GCF_021028975.2). Taxonomy (NCBI): domain Eukaryota; kingdom Metazoa; phylum Chordata; class Lepidosauria; order Squamata; family Sphaerodactylidae; genus Sphaerodactylus; species Sphaerodactylus townsendi. The sequence continues at coordinate 33,846,402 of NC_059426.1, forward strand.
AATAAAAAAGAAGTAGTATAGTCATTTTGATTGCTGCAATCTTTTCTAGTAGAGAAAGATTTAAGTTTTTTCCATTTTTAAATAATCCATATGTTTCTGTTTCTAATTTTTCATAATTATTTTTGTACAATGCTAAATTAGATATATTGCGAAATATTTTACCTTTGTGATTTGCTTTTTTAGTTTTATTATCCATATGTTTGACTGAAAAACATGATTTATCTTTAAGTTCTAAACCTGATACATTTCCAAAATTAATTAATACATTTTAAGATGTGAAAGGGAGTCAGATGGATTTTAAGTATCATGACTAGATCATAAGCATATGCTCTAACCTTATAATCTTCCTCTTTAATTTTAATTCCTATAATATAATAATTATTTTTATGAAGTTCAACAATATTTCTATAGAAAGAATAAACAAAAGCGGAGAAAGGGGGCAGCCTTGCCAAGTGCCAGAGAAACTCTGCTACAAGACAAAGAGATAGCAGATTTTTTCATTTTTTTGTTGTTATATTTTTCAATTAGCTTTCTCTATAATTTGAATTGCTTTGTAAGCATTTCATATCTAGATTTTTTTTGTTTCTTTCTATTCTCAACTTCAATCAGTATCTAAGAAAGACTTTAAAAGTATCCCATATAATTCTCCAATCAGTTTCTCCATTGTTTAACTCCAAAAACCCTGACATTTTATTTTTGTTATAATTGATCAACTCTTCCTCCAATAATAAAGAGTTTTTCAACTTCCAGTTGAACTCTGTTATTCTTTCACCATTTTTAACATTACCTCTACCAGTTTATGATCTGTCAAACCATTTACTTTTATTTACCCTTTATATATATCTTTAGCAAAGTTAGATGAAATACATGTAGCATCTATGCTGGACCATGATTGGTGTCTTTGTGAAAAAAAGTAAAGTCTTTCCTTTCCCCATTAATATATCTCTAAACAATTAAACCAAAATTGTTTATTAATTCAAACGAAGAATAAAGAAGTTTTCCCTGCTTTTTTATTCCACCTTTTCTTATCAGCCTCTCCTCTATATCGAATAGGTGCGCAGACTCCATTGAAATCTCCTAACATAATTACATCTAAACCATACCAATCCATCATTTTTTCACACAATATCTTTTAAAAAATGCTTTTACCTCTATTGGGTGCATAAATTCCAACCACCAGCATTTTCCTCCCATTTAGTTCAATTTCAGTCATAACATAACATCCATCAGGATCTGTCAACTTAACTACAGGATTCAAATAATCTTTAACATAAATAACTATATCACATTTTTACTCCTTTCTAGTTGCAACATATTTTAAACCTATCTTCCTGTTGTGCAAATCACTTACAATCTTTTTGTACAATATGGGTTTCTTGTAAACAGTATTATCTGTGGATTTAATTTCTGCACGTAATTTAAAATTTTACTTCTCTTAAGAGGTTCATTTATACCATTGACATTCCATGTGATACATTTTATACATTGAAACAGAATTTCACCTTAAATTAAATTTTAAGATGTAAGATAATTAGCACCTTCCCCATCAGCAATTCGTCTTCTGCTTTTTTTTAAGAAAAGAGAACCCTCCAGTGTTTCCCCACTTGTGATAAATATTCTTTTTCAAACTAGCTGTTAATTCTGCATATTGTTTCTTTATCTGTAAGATCTTATTTGGTATCTCCTTCATAATAATAATTGCTTTCCCATTAACCTTCATTTCACCATCGTAATGCATATTCAGATTTTCATTTCTAAATGACATTTTTATACAATTCACTAAAATATCCCTAGGCAGTTTCCTTTCCTTTGCTATACGTGAGTTTACTCTGAAAACTTCCATCTGTCCCCTCCCCAATTTCCTCATTTGATTTTCCCATAAATTCAGCTAATAACTTAATCATTCTGTCCAAAATATTCTCATCTTCTTCCTTAATCGGTCTAAATATCAATATTTTCTCCTTCTGTTTCATTTGTAACATTAACAATCCTTGGTGGTAAGTTTCTTTCTCCTTCTCGATTGTTTCCAGTCTGTCCTCTTCTTGTTCCAGTCTGTCATTAAAAGTTTTTAAGGTCATCCAACATTTTATTCATCCCTTGTAGTTATTTTGGTCATTTCTTGCTTAATTGCCTTCAAGTCTTCATCTGATTGTTTCATATTGGCATTAATCACATTAACTGCTATAGAAATTGACTTTATTTCAGTAATTAAGTCATGTAACCTAGGCTCATTCTGCACATGCTGAATAATGCACTTTCAAACTGCTTTCAGTGCTCTTTGAAGCTGTGCGGAATGGCAAAATCCACTTGCAAACAGTTGTGAAAGTGGTTTGAAAACGCATTACGGTGGCAGACTTTAATCTGGAGAACCAGACTTATTCAGACTTATCTGGTATGAAGGGAGGGCCGAAATTTTATACAGATTTCTAGATTGTGGGGGCACTGTGCCCCTAAACCCAATGATGTGGAAAAAATAACTATACATTCCTGTCTGCTGAAACTCACTATAATAAAGGTATAGATGTGAAACAAACTAACTAGTATTGACTTGTCTCCCTTATAAGTGTTTAATATATTTTTTAAATTTTACTTCATTTATACCCCAGTTTTCTTCTCAATGGAGACTTAAAGTGACTTACAGCATTCTTTCCCTTCTCCATTTGTGTTATCTTCACAGCAACCTTGTGGGGTAGGGTAGGGGTCCCCAGTGTTGTGCCCATGGGTGCTTTGGCATCTGCTGACACATTTTATAGTGCCTACCAAGAGTTTTTGGAGAGTGGGTGGTGCCAGGTAGGGCTGTTACCAGTGATGGGATTCAAATAATTTAACAACTGGTTGTTTACAAGCACCATTTTAACAACTGGTTCTGCTGAAGTGGTGCGAACCTGCTGAATCCCACCACTGGCTGTTATCCAGCGCACCTTCTGATTATCCATTTGTGATCTGATTAGCGATGCAGGCTAAAAGAACGCTGATTCGGTGACAGCTGCCACCACAGCATTGATTTTATGGACTCATTCCTCTTTCCCAGTGTCATCTCCCTTGCTCTTAGACTTCCTCTGTGTGTGTTTATGTGGGATTCTGCTTCCAATGGTTACCATTGTGTATCAAGTGTCTAAAGATGCTTACAGGCTTAAAAGGTTATGTCCCTTAGGTCAGGGTGTGTGCGTGCATTTAAAATGAATCGAGCAGTGGTGGGATCCAAAAATTTTAATAACAGGTTCCGATGGTGGTGGGATTCAAACAGTGGCGCCGCCGCACACACGCACCTCCAGTCCCTATTGGGCAGGGAGGTTGCTTTAGTAAACCCTTCTCGGCACTCAGAAAAAATTAGTAACCACCTCTAGAGAAGTGGTGAGAACTGGTTGGATCCCACCTCTGGAAGTGAGACTACTTCTGCAGTAGCATGTAAAAGGGTTGGTTGTGCCCATCTGTTGGTGTTCTTCCTTTCATACTGTTACTCTCCAGAGGGCTGGTTGCTTCTTCCCAGTCAGGTTCATTGGTACAGACCTCCTTGTTCTCTTAAGTCTTCAGAATATCCTCTGTTAGGAAGAGTTAAGAGTTCTGGTCCATAAAACCTCTTAGAGGAATCTTTGCGGGTGCTGAACTTTTTTAAAAAAAAGAAAAAGAAAGGAGACTTTGTTGAGAAATGGTGAAGATTAACTGGTAACCTTCATGTGGCTCATCTTTGTGTTGAAAACCGTAAAACTGTTCTGCTGACTCTCGGCTAATATTTTGTTGGGATTCTGGGTGCAGGAAGGCTGTGTGGATCTGACTTCTAGTCTGTTTTGCTACTTCTGTCCTGTTTTTTTTAAATGAACATCATGTGAATGGTATGTATTCATAAATTACTATGCAATGACATATGTATTAGTTCTGCATCATGTATATATGAGCTACTATTTGGCTTTGCGTTTGCAGTAGGGGAGTCGTGAGACACAGAAATAGCCAAGAACTTCTGAAAGTAGAAAAAACAAGCCAGGACAGAGGGCAAGGTGTGAAGGGAGGGAATGTGTTTTTCTGCAAATATTTGGAAGGAAATTGCTTGAGTCACTTTGACTGCATTTTAATAAAAAGCTTGCTTTTATTAGTCCAAGATTGGCTTGCCTAATGAGCCTTTACTGAGTGCTACAGCATGAACAGTGCCATTGGAGCTCAGGAATCCATTCCAGGCCCTTGTGGTGGCAACAGACTGGCAGAAGAAGAACCACACAGATCTAAAAGACAGAGAGGAGGGCATGGGGAAGAACTGGCATTGTAAGGAAAAGCAAAGAATTGGTCATTGGTGACTCTATGCTGAGGGGTATGGGACATTGTGACCTCCTAGCTTGAGAGGTTTGTTGTTGAGAGGGTTAAAATAATATAAAGCTTAAATATATAGCAAACTGGATGCCAAAAGCTAACCGAACGTACAGATCTCTACCCAGTTGTAAGACAGAAGGCATAAAAGAAGAGTCAGAACAGCACAGTATGTGGGGAGAGAGCTTGCTTGTGAGAAAATATTGGAGGAAGTGAGTTACCACTCAGTGGAAGGTATCTGGCTGAGGATAATGGAAGGAAGGACTAACAGTATTGTGGTTGGAGATTGCTACAGACCACCTGGCCAGGGTGGGCAGGCAGATGCTACCCTCCTTTAGTGGTCTGAAAGTATATCCAAGTACATGATCTTGTTGTTATGGGTGACTTCAACTCCCTGGATGTGTGCTAGGAGAGAAACTCTGCTAAGCATCCAGAATCACTCAGTGTCCTCACCTGTCTAGCTGCCAAATTATCTTTTCAAAAGGTGGAAGAGCTGAAGTCAAGCATGCCTTGACAGGCACAAGTTGGTAGATGGGAGGAAGGTGGTGGGGACCTTAGAAGTCTTTCAAGCTCAAGCTGTCGCTATTCCAGCAGAATGGAAACATGGTAGGGGATCCAGGAAGTTAATGTGGATGAACAGAGAACTTCTTGATGAACTAAGAAATTAAAAAGAAAACATTGAAAAAATGGAGCAAAAGACATACTTCAAAAGAATAGTTCCTGCTTGTTGCTAGATCCCAAAGGTCAGAGTCAGTTGAAACTCACTACAATAAGAAAAGCTTCTTCAGATACACGAGGAGCAAATGCAAGATGAAAGAAGTGATTGGCCCACTTCTGGGTGAAAACAGAGAAACTCTGCTACAGGACAAAGAGATAGCAGATTTGTCGAAGGCTTTCATAGCCAGATTGAACTGGTTGTTGTGGGATTTCCGTGCTGTGTGGCCGTGGTCTGGTAGATCCTGTTCCTAATGTTTCACCTGCATCTGTGGCTGGCATCTTCAGAGGTGTATCGCAGTGGGAAGTCTTTTACACTTCCCTCTGTAAAAGAATCTATGTGAAAGACTTCCCTCTGTGATACACCTCTGAAGATGTCAGCCACAGATGCAGGCAAAACATTAGGAACGAGATCCACCAGACCACAGCCACACAGCCTAGAAAACCCACAACAACCAGCTAGCAGATTTGTTTATTTGGTTGCTTGGATCCAAATGTGCCCTTATTTTGAGAAAAAGGCATTTCTATTCTTTTGTGAGGGAAGATGGCCTATATTTGTATCAGTTTTTTGTTCCAGTTGCAGCTCCTTCATGCCGCATCTCATGTCATTCTAGATGGTCACCTGGTCACCTTAGATAGTCACTAAGTAGCGGCTTTTCAACTTGCAGGAGGCTGTGGTGGGAAGGCAAAGGTAAAAAAGTCCTACTCCATGAGTATGAGGTACAGCAGTGGCTCAGAGGCTTAGAAGGCATTTCGATTACTCTATTGCAAATAGTGGGTCATGAGCTTCATTGTGATACTTTATTTTGTTTGTCCTCTGTTATCATAGTGCTCATCTTTGTGCATTTCCTGTACATACATGTTTCTTCCTCTTGTGATTGTAGGGCTGATTATTTTTCAATATCAAAGGTGTGGTGGCATTTGAAATGGATTGTGAAGTAGTAAACATTGTGCAAGGTTAAAAACCACAGTCCCCATTATCAGAAAGCAAATTAGAAGAATAAATTGTTGAGGTGTATATGATGAATGGATGTATATTTGCCCAAGTGCAAAGGAAAAGGGGGGGGGGATGTAAGTCTATCAGGACAGTGATTGAGAAGTAGGGTAGCAGAAGACACTGGCCCCAAACAATTAGTTTTTAAAAGGATACTGACATTTTATATGGGAAGAAAAGAGGGAAGAATTTTCAAGAAAGCAAACAGATTAAGGAATGTGATTTGAACCACCCAATCTCCACAGGTTTTGTGAACAAACCTTTAATTTCTTGGTGTGTTTGAAAGAGAAGTACATTCCATGTGAGTAAAACTGGAATTAGTAGCTGAGCAACAAACACTCTCAAAAATAAAATGCTTGCAAAGTTGGAAGGTAAAAATTGGAAAGGATTTGTGGAAACGTCAATATACAAAGTATGTATACTAATTACATAGCTGCATTTATAGAGGGAAAACAGGATGCTGGTTCCATGACAAAAAAAATTACAGTGTAAATGAAAGGATGTACTTCTATTTATAGAAGGAAGAGTCAGACCTCCTTTGTTAGCTTACGATACTGTACAGAGTAAAAGTATTTACCATAATTATCAAGGAGGCGTTGCTTTGTTTCAAGTGTGGTCTGCTAGATCTGATTTTTTAATGGAAAATAAAGGTTAATTTTTCCACACAATGGATAAATTACTTAAAATAATTAATGGCAAGTTCTGTATGGCACATGAGTGCATTCTGCTAGCTTAAAGGCCTTTAAAGTCTGCCCTTAAAGGTGATTTTAATAAGTAATTTTTCAGGTCACCTAGAGTTTTCTGTTAAAAATGCTCAGACAAATAATACACTTCATCTTTTAAAAGTGTTAATAGCAGAAAGCAAAGACCCAGTGATATCAAGAACAGCGTTCTTTATAGCTGTGGTGGGATGCAATTCAGTTTGGTATATGCCATCAAGCAGAATATCAATAAAATAGTGTCATTCCATTCAGTAGTTCTAATGAAGTTGTGATATAGTGATGATTGAGGCTAGACATTTAGCAAGTCAAAAAGGATTTGCAGTGCCATTCTAAGTAGAGATACAATCTTCTCAGTTTATTTTCAGTTGACTGGGGTGGAGGAGGTGTACCTCTGCTTAGTATGACATTGTAGTAGTGGTGTAGTGGTTAAGAGCAGGTGGATTATAATCTGGAGAACTGGGTTTGAATCTCCATTCCTCCACCTGAGTGTCAGAGGCTTATCTGGTGAACCAGTTTCTGCACTCCTACATTCCTGTTGGGTGACCTTGGGCTAGTCACAGTTCTCTCTGAACTCTCTCAGCCCCTCCTACCTCATAAGGTGTCTGTTGTGGAGAGAGGAAGGGAAGAAGCTTGTAAGCCACCTTGAGTCTCCTTACAGGAGAGAAAGGTGGGATCCAAATTCTCCTCCTCCTCCTCCTCCATCATCATCATCATCATCTTCTTCTTCTTCTTCTTCTTCTTCTTCATTACATAATGAAGGATTATTACATTACATTTTGAAGGATTATTTCTCTTGGAATGAAAAAAAAACCCTAGATTTGATACTTATCCTAATTATTCAATTGTTAAGTTATTGTGAAACGAGTTGTTTTTTTTAAAAAAACATGTGGACATGATTCATTGAAGTAATAACAGCCACTAAAATTACTGTTTGGCAGCTGTCAAATTTTTTTCACAAAGAGGAGGGGTTTAAAATTGAATCTACAAAACAAGTGATAGAATAGGGCTATGTAATTTCCGACTGCAGGTAAAGTAGTAATGTTTAAAAATGCTTGTTAAAAATACTTCCACGGCAGAAGAAAAGTAGCCTATGGAAGAGGGTTTCTGTTTGGCCTGTTCTTTGTTGCGCTGTTTTTTCAGCTTTCAGGGAAGCTTCTTTTTAAAGACAGGGAGTGCCTAACAGACACAATGCAGTCTAAAATGATACCGTCTACTGACTGGTATTAAAACACAGCCTGGCTGCTCACCCTTCTCTTTTTGGGCCAGTTGCCAGACGTTGTATAAAATCCTAGAATTTTGGACTGTGGTAACCAGTTGGGCTCAATCACTCAGCAGTTTGGCTGTGGCTTATGTGTAGCAATCATACGTGCCAAATATTTGACAGGTTGTTCGGCTACATCCGAATATCTCGAATGTGTCCAACTACAGGGAAAATAAGACTGTGCAAGATATATGTGAGTTCTTCCTTTTGTTGCTATTTCCACACACACCCTTGCTATAATAATTAATAATCAATAATTAAAATAATGGCTGCTCAGCTTTTAAGATCTGGAGCATTTTTCATTGTCTTGTACCACCTTCTGGGAAGATACAGGTTATTTACTCTATTGTCTTGCTCCCCAAATTGCTCTTGAAATGTAAACATTGCCAAAGGGATACATGTTACATGGAATTCACACTGACAGCTGAAAAAAGAAAAGAAAAAAGTTGAACTGTTCAGATCGAGGATGAATTCACCCACAAGCTCAGCTTCCTGGAAGTTCCAGAGGGAAGTGCTTGCTTTCCCTGGGCAATTGCTTACATCATGACAAAAGAGCCTCTCTAACTGGCTGCCTTCGTGAGCTGCGTATTTTAATTTCTTTTAATGACCTGGCTGTGACCCTAAGGGAACATTTGTATGTATCTCTGTGTTTTGCCGATTCCTTAATGCTAAGTGGCCGAAAGGTCCAATGCCCAGATGCAAAATGGGGGGAAATTATACTCCTGGATCTCTGAGAGTTTGTTAGTTCAGCTTAATTTATTACAGTGGATAGACCCAGTGATGGGATCCAAAAATTTTAGTAACAGGTTCCCATGGTGGTGGGATTCAAACTGTGGCGTAGCGCCAATGGGGCTGGGCGGGGCATGACGGGGCGTGGCCAGGCATTCTGGGGGCGGGGCATTCCGGGGCGGGGCTGTGGCAAGGACGCAGCCACTGCGCCATTCCTTGGGTGGGAAACGAATGCACACAGGCGCAGGCTGTCACGCACGCCGGTGCACCTCCTGCTAGATTGCTTCAAGTTCTGCGTGCTACTGCTGAGAGGAGGGGTATAACTAAGGCAAAAATCACATGGCAAAATCACCAATTAGTAACCCCCTCTCGGCATACACAAATAATTAGTAACCTACTCTCGGGAACCTGTGAGAACCTGCTGGATCCCACCTCTGGATAGACCCATGTACACAAAACAAACTATGTACAAATAAATCCCAAAATAAGACAAGTCTTACCAATCTAAAATAGTTATTGTTCTTTCAGTTTACATAGTTTTCATTTTAAAATACGGATTTTGGGGTTCTCTGATTTTTAAATCTAAAAACCTCCGCCAAAATTGTTGGCCCCTTCTGAGTGTTTGTGCACTTACTACTTGCCTCAAGGCTTTTTGCTTCGCAGTGGGAGTTTCCCAAAGTTTTCTGTTTATGCAAAAGATTGGGCTGGAGTACTCACTCAGGCACTCATTCTCAGGTCCATCAGCAGAGACAAGCTGGTCCAAAACAGCAGCTTTTATTTGCAAGGAGGGCACCTCTTACAACCATCAGCATTAGCTAAGAAGAACTAGAAACTAAAATCAAGAGCTCCACCCACTAGGACAAAACTCAATTGCACAGAAAGGGGTCAAGGGGAGCAGCATCGCCTAATGGACTTTACAGGAAGTTTCCTGCAAATTCAATTTGGGGAGAGTATCCCCCCCCCCCACTTCCTTTATTTCCTGGTGTCTGATAGATCAACAGACCATTCCCTTGCTCCAATGTTAGACCTGCAGTGTTTTAAACACCCCCTCCCCCCAAGCAAATCTCTTCTGATTTTTCTGGACTGGCAGCCAGAAGAGCAGGAAAAACTGCTATTGGGTGAGCTGGGGAAGGCTAGAAGGAGCAACAAACCCAGATAAAGAATTGTGTTTACTGTTTAGCTGTTTGCTTTCCAGGGAGAAGTGAAGCGATAGGAAAAGTCATGTTTTGGAAGCTGTGCAGCTTCTCTGCTCTGCCCTGCAGTGGCTTTGGAAAGGGCAAAATAACACATAAAGGAAATTCTACAGCAAAGGCAAGGCAAGGTGGCTACAAGACAGAACACAAGTGTGCAAATGACCGTGATGTATTATATTTTACTGTTTAATGTCTTCCTCCACAATGTATTTTATGTTCTTGTGTCTCCTGCTGCTTGATGACTATTTGCTACTGGGACTGTCATGGATAATCACCCCCATAGGAATCTGTCTACCATGGTGTACCAGCAGCGTCTTGCATACAGCTTTTTACTATAGCTTGAGGCCTAAATGTGAACACTGTGTTTCGGGGGGATGGGTAGTAACTGTCTGTGTGAATTCTTTCGTTTCTTCTCACAGGTGCTTATCACTGTGTCTGGCCTCTGAAGGCCGACTGCTTGCTGTTCTCACAACTGTTGCAACCGCTGACTCAGAGGGGCGGAAGGAGTGTGAAATATACTGTGGGAAGTCTGATTTGGGAATCAGAACTTTTCTTGCTGTGGTTCCTGATTCATCTTATGCCTTCAATAAAGAGATTGTTGTTTCACACAAGTCTACTTATTGTCTGGTCAAGTGAGTCTTGACACTACAGTTCTGCAGCTGTGTTGAGAAGTTCTGTATATCCCGGGTACTTTTTGGCTCATTCAAATAATTGGTCTGTAGTTTGTGAAAGTTTATGTTGGAATAAAACATAGTCAGATGCTACAAGACTCTTGTTTGTTGTTGCTGCCACCCCCATAGATTATGGTGGCTCTGAATTTGTTTTAATCACAGGGATGCATTTGATGGCAGAGATTATTGGAAACATCTTTTAAGGAAGTCCGCTGGGATCATCTCTTAACATTCAACAAGAAAGCCATGCGTAACTAAGCTACATAGTTAAGAAAGTTACATGTTGGCAAGATTAAAGAGCCTTGCAGATAGAAGCCCTAATTGAAAATTTAATCTTCCTTCTTGTGTTTAATTTTTAAAAAATCTAAAACTATATGTGCTGCAGGCATTTATGCTGTGGGAAACTCCCTATTGGCATGGACTGGTCCTGGACAGAGTTTTCCATTTGCAACATCTGCATGAGTCAGTTTTTAAATAGTAGGCATTAAGCATCCTTCTCATTTTACGATCATGTAGTATTTGCATAATTTGAAGCTGGTTTTCATCAGACATTTGGTTTGCATTTATCTGCTGGGATCATCTTCAAAAACATCATCTGCTTTGGAATACTAACTGGGCAACACAGTAGCACATCTCGTATTTATGTCTCTGAATAAATGTACCATAAATAATATTTCTTCATAGTATTTTCTCTTTTTCAAAAAAAAAGAAACCATATGTCCATTTGAAGCAACAGCCAAAATTTAAAAAAATGTTTTCAGAGAAAACAAAAAGCTATTCCTATAAAACAGAAGTTGTCACTACCTAGTCACATCTACCAGTGAAATAATTACCGCTTGTTAATTCTGTCAAGTAAATGCAGAGTGTGGTCTGAAACCATCTTTACTCCCTAGATTAAATCTGTATTTTTCTTCATAACCATTTGTGCTTTCTTCTTCTCTTTGTGCATGTCAGTGAAGTTTTCATTAAGTGTTTGGGATACCGTATTTTTTTTTAATACAATTTTTGGCTGTGTCATAATTTTGCATTCAGAAGGTGTCAGGTTTAAATCCTTCTGCCACAAGTTAAACAGGACCTTGTGTACCGAGGCTTCCCACATCTAAATTCTGCATTGTGAATTAGGACAAATAAAGTATGAGCCGCTAGGCAGTGATGGCGAACCTTTGGCCATGCTGGCAGGGGCTGATGGGAATTGTGGTCCGTAACATCTGGAGTGCCAAAGGTTCGCCACCACGGCGCTAGGGTATAGTGTTTAGAGTGATGGCCTCAAACTGCAGGGACATAGGTTCAAATCCATGTATTTGGGGGGGGGGTCCTTTCCCTCAAAGGCTTTTATCAGGAGAAAATGAAAGGCTGGAGAACTGTGGGTACTAGAACTCCTACGAAGAAAAAAGGGATAGTTTCCTTTTTGTTTCTACAAACTCCAGGAAAGTTTAATTCAGGCACAATTCGAAAAACAATTTTCTAGGTGCTAGTGTGGTTTGGTGGTTAAGGTGTCAGACTAGGATTTAGGGAAACCACCTTTCAATCCCCACTCTGCTATGGAAGCTTGTTGGGTGACCTTCAGCCAGTCACTCACTGTCATCCTCAACCCTAGCAAGTATTTGGATGGGAGATCTCCAAGGAATACTAGGATTTGGAGGCAAGCAATGGAAACCACTTCTGAATGTCTCTTGCATTGAAAATCCTACTGGGTCACCACAGCTGTGACTTAATGCTCCCCCCCCCAAAAAAATCTGGATTGCATAAAATAGCATTGTGCTCTTTCTTGAGGAAAGTCTCTAGTGCTTGTGTTAATGTTGGTGGGGTGGGTATGTTTAACATATAGGTGTTCCAGGGGCAATGTAAAAAAAAGACTAAACAAGTTAGTCATGAAATAATGCACACTCTTAATTCTTCAAGGTAGAGGTTAAGGGATAATTGAAGCAGAGAGAAACACAGGAAACTACCCAACATCACATATAATGTCACCAAAGTATGTGGGAAACTCAGGCTGCTTATTTTTCTGGTTTATGTTCTGATGCATAGATTCAATTGATGTTGCTTTACTCTGAGATATGTGGGAAATTCAGTTGTCCTTATCAGAGTCAGCCACTCTTCAGCCTTTAAAAAATGCTAGATTCTTCTCTCATGGGAAAATCCTTCCAAAATGAATAGGAAAACTCTAAAGGAAATTCTGTATGTTTCACCCCCACAAAGCATCAACGCCTACTGGAAATTCCACATGGTTGCCAAGGGGATATGACACACACTTACTACAACTTCCCTTCTGTTGCACAGGCTTATTTTCTGGTGTCTTCTCCCTCCCCGATCATGAAAAATAGCAGTTGCTCTATGTGATTTGCTAGAAAGTTAATGCAGATTTTAGGGAAATGAGATACTTTTCATTTTAAAAAATCCTGAAATCTGTAGATTAGAGTAACTGAACAGTAAGGCCCCTTCCGCACATGCAGAATAAAGCATTTTCAAACCACTTTCACAACTGTTTGCAAATGGATTTTGCTATTCTGCACAGCTTCAAAGAGCATTGAAAGCAGTTTGAAAGTGCATTATTCTGCATGTGCGGAAGGAGCCTAATAAGAAAAAGCTGTTATGTTCACAATTCTCTTATAGGGATTTAATTAATGCAATAGTAGCAATTGCAGTTTAGTAGTATTACACAATGATAGAAAATTAAATAGCATGAAGACTGACCTTACATAGTTTTACAGTCTTCAACTAGACAATCTAAATGAGGCCAGTAACTGGCAAGTGGCAACTAGCCACTGGCAACTTACAGTGGTGTTCTGTGGTTAAAATGTGTGACCCCTCAGGCTTCACTTGCACTGTAAGTTGTTAATGAAGGATGGCCCATGCATCTGTTGCTGCCAAAAAACCCAGAGGAGGCATCTAATGACCCTGAAAAGACTAGCAAGATTTCATTTCAGTATAAACTTTTATGAGCTAGAACAGGGGTAGGGAACCTTTAACACTCAAAGAGCCATTTGGACCCATTTTCCATGGGAAAAGAAAACACTTGGAGCCGCAACCGCTTATTCTGAGAAGTGCATGGATGTACCCGCCCTGCTGCCTGCAGGGCGGGCAAGGATGAAGCCGGCGGCTCGGCCTCGCCGGCCGCCAGGAAAGCGCCCGCCCCGCTCCAACGGGGCGGGCGAGAGGGGAACCCCACGGTGCAGCCCAGCCAACCGTGGGCAGTTGGTGCGCCTGCCCTGCTGCCTGCAGGGTGGGCAAGGATGGGGCTGGCGGCTCGGCTCGTGGAGCCACAGTGCAAGGGCCGAAGAGCCGCATGCGGCTCTCGAGCTGCAGGTTCCCTACCCCTGAGCTAGAATTTGGGCTTTGTCCCTGAGATCTTCTGCAAGTGCAAAATCTACATAACATCAAAGATGGCATGAAGTTTCTGTTTCTGTTTATTCCTTAGGATGACATAACACAAGAGTCTGTTTCTCCCTGATATTTATCAGCTGTGTGGTATTGGTTGGATCCAGATCACTGTCGGTTGACCTCTACTAGTCGACAAAGCTTTTTTTATGCCTTTTCCTTGTGCTGGTTGTCCCCTTGCGCCCCCCAAATCCATTCCTGAGAGTTATGAGACAATGTTATCATATTGTCTGGAATGCAGTATTGGAGGGCTATAGAATTAAGCAGAAGGAATTGGTGGAAATTACTCCTTGCTTTTCCAATAACGGAGCAGGAACTTGTGCAAGATTTGGTTGCTACTTATTCCACCCCTCCTGCCTGCTTTGGGCCTTACTGTCACATCATATGCTGTTCTTTCAGGAGTTGCTTTTCAGTGGGCTTCAGAAACAAGGGAAAATTGCCGTGCCTTTCCATAAGAGTTCTGCACGTAATAATGAGAATTGGGAATTCCTAATAACTTTGTCATTTGTACTTATTGCTCCTTAATACCGTTTCCCCGAAAATAAGACATCCCCTGAAAATAAGATGTAGTAGAGGTTTTGCTGAAGTGCTAAATATAAACTTTGCATCCCCCGAAAGTAAGACATAGCAAAGTTTTTGTTTGGAAGCATACCTGTCAACCAGAGCATGGAGCTGTGGAGTGGAAAAATAAGACATCCCCTGAAAATAAGACATAGCACATCTTTGGAGCAAAAGTTAATATAAGACACTGTCTTATTTTTGGGGAAACAGGGTATTTAGAGCATATGGAGGGAGAGTTGTCATCATGTCCCATCTGACTTATGGTGAATGCTAATGGGGTTTTCAAGGCAAGAGATGTTTAGAACTAGTTAGCCCTTGCCTGTCTTTGGCCCCTTCTGCACATGCAGAATAATGCACTTTCAATCCACTTTGAAGCTGGATTTTACTGTGCGGAATACAAAATCTGGTTTCAAACAATTGTGAAAGTGGATTGAATGTGCATTATTCTGCATGTACGGAAGGGGCATCATGACCCCAGTATACCATGGAGGTCTCCCATTCCAGATACTTACCAGATATGACCCTGCTCTTCTTCTGAGTTCTGATAGGGTTAGGCATCATTTCAGAGGCATTCCAATGATTGTTTTTGTCCTTGTATAAGCTCTGATCTCGTTCAAATTTTAAGGTTTTTTTTCCCGTGGAAGATATTTCTGTTCTAAAAACAATAAACGGAGAGCAGATGTGCAGCTAAGTAACTGAATGACCCCAGAGAACATTAGTTCCCATGGCTGTTTGTGTGTCTGCATGTGATGGAGATCAGCATTTGTGCACTGTCCAGGATTTCAATTGGGCACGGCGCATGTAATTGGGCATGATGGATGTAAAACTATGCGGCTGGATATTTAGCTTTACAGTCCCAAGGGTATATGAGAATGATAGTGTGATCCCAAGCAGAGTTCTAAATCCATTTGAAGTCAATGGACATAAAATGCAGCTCTGCTTGGGATTGCACTAAGTTGGACAGTTTCTGTCATCAGTTGTATTAATATTTCTTATATTGCACCAGGGACGGATTTATCAAGGGTCAACTCAGTTTTATAGAAAAGCATACTTCATGGTAAACTATCACACTGTAGGCATGAGCCAAAATATTTATTTCAGTTCCAAATAAATTGGAGCTCTGCAGATGGCAGATTTTGATAAAAGGGTATATATGTTGGTCATGTCACCCTGATGTGTCTGCTGCTTGATGAAAAAATACAGAAAAAATTATGTACGAGAGACATGACCTAGAAACAGCAAATCAGGAAAATATATGTGTAGCCTTCAGACTTATGAAGAGTATAGACAAGGATTGATTGTGTTTGACTGATCTTTGATATTCTTGAAGAGTGAACCTGTACATATTATCCTACACTTGAGTAGCTACTGATATTGTCTCATCTCTAGCAAGATGGAACTTCTAAGTGAAGGTATTCCAGTAGTCTACACAGTGACAGTAATTCCCCACTACCCACATTATGCCACACTGAGCAGCAGTGGCATAGGAGGTTAAGAGCTCATGTATCTAATCTGGAGGAACCAGGTTTGATTCCCAGCTCTGCCACCTGAGCTGTGGAGGCTTATCTGGGGAATTCAGATTAGCCTGTACACTCCCACACACGCCAGCTGGGTGACCTTGGGCTAGTCACAGCTTCTCGGAGCTCTCTCAGCCCCAGCTACCTCACAGGGTGTTTGTTGTGAAGGGGGAAGGGCAAGGAGATTGTAAGCCCCTTTGAGTCTCCTGCAGGAGAGAAAGGGGGGATATAAATCCAAACTCTACTCTACTCTACTTTTTAGAGCAACTAGGAAGTAATCAGTACATTTTAAAATTTTATTTATTTGGAATACACGCACGCACGCACGCACGCACACACACACACACACACTGCACTTTTTGTGTGACATAGTCATGACCCAATGTGGGACAATAGAAACAATACAGCAATCTATTACAATAATTAAAACACATCATTAATAGCAGGAAATTAAAACAGATAATCCAGAGCCAGAGCCAGTTCAAACTGCTCCATCAGCTGTTTTCAATCGTATTGTCTACCTACTTTGCCGGAAGGCCCCAAGGTTAGGAGCCTGTCACACCCCTTCCAGGAGGTTGTTCCACTGTAGCACAGCAGCCTGAGTCAAGGACATAGCAGATTGTATCTTCAAGAGTGAAAAGACTGCTGAGAAGAGCACAATTTGCCACTCAAGTTCGTACTGGGGGAGACAGTTTTTGAGGTATGCAGTTTCCAGGTCATGAAGGGCTGTAAAGGTAAGCACGCTACCTTTAATTTGGATCTGAAACCAGTAGGCAGTCTGTGAAGACACATCAAGTTGCTAGAAGTCTTGTTTTTCCAAGAGGAGCCAAATTCCATTCAAAGCCAGTGGACTACACCGGATTTATTTTGTTTTTTGGATACCTGAGAACCAATTCCTACATTAAATTGGGTTCAGTTTTTTTGTCCACATGTGAATGGTGCTTGGGTAGTACCAGCTTTATTAAACTACATCTTGCTTTCAAAGTGAGGTTCTTTCTCCTATTTGTTTTTTTGTGTGTGGTGAATCTCCAGTTGATGCTGCTTGGAATTTATTTATTTTACTTCTTTTATACTCCACCATTCTTCCTGTGGGAGCCCAAAACTGCTGACATTGTCCCGTTTTCTCTGTTTTAGCCTCACAATCATCCTGTGAGGAACGTTAAGCTGAGGAGCTGTGACTGGCCCAAGTTCACCCAGTAAGTTTCCATGGCTGATTTCAGCTGTGGGGATTTCAGTCTGGATCTCTCAGATCCTAGACACTCTAATCACTACACAACGCTGGAAGGCAAGGAGCTAAGTTTGTTACAGGTGTTCTAAACTTTGTTGTTGTTGTTGAAACAAAAACAACAAAGAAATTCGAGGGCTTCAGATAGCAAAGATGTACCATTTTCTTCCTTTCCCCTGCAAGTTCCTTTAGCTTTTCTCTAGGAATCCAGTAGAGTAGAACCAAGTGAAGAAAAATATCTCTTTCCTCTTTTATCGTGTGGTGAAATGTCTTCCACCCTAGAATTCATATCAAGGTTGTATTAACAAAGAAATCATTCTGCAATTTGAGATAGGAGCACAGAGGAAATGCAGAGCAGGGGAGAAGTTATCAAACTCCAGCACAAGGCACTTGAGTGTTTGCATATGTTAATGGTGGTGCAGAGGTAAAACAGCGGTTTACCATACCACACTTTGCTAGGATGTGGTGGTAGAAAGTGCTGCGACAGCTCACTTATGGCAAATTTTCAGGTCAAGAGATATTTGGAGGTCTTTTGCCATTGCCTGCCTCCACATGAGCTGGGAGAGTTCTGAGGGAACAGGGTCATCCAGCAGGCATGTGGAGGAGTGGGGACTTGAACCTGGTTCTCCAGATCAGATTCCGCTGCTCTTAACCTCTACAGCTCTCTTCTGCTGGGATATCACTTCCAAAAGAGACAAAGGCTCTTTCCACACGGGTGGAATAGAGCGTCCCAGGGACTGCAAAAATGCCATCCCTGGGGAGGCGTTCACATAGCAGGCGCCACTACAATGCAGCAGTGCCGTGCTCGTGGCACCCAAGTGGCATGGAAATGGCCCTTTTGGTTTTTCAAAAGGGGCTTTCTTCAGCCAGCTGCCGCGGCGAAAGTCGCTGGCCGCTTCCCTCCCGCCTTCCCCAGCCGGCTTACCTGCTCTTGCTGGCTCTCGTCGCGTTGTGGAGGCCAGGGGACACCCCCCCTGCCTCTGTCTCCAGCGCCGTCGCTCTGGCTAGAGGGGCATGTCTCCTGGCCTCCACAACGCAATGGGAGCCAGCAGGAGCTGGTAAGCCAGTTGGGGAAGGTGCAGCCTGTGTGAAGGCTGCACCTTCCCCTCCTGGGCGCTCTATCGCGGAACGGGTCCCGTCAGGAGGGTGCATCGCATTACGAGTTGGGTACCAATGCACTCCTCGGCGACGGGTGCCCGTGCAGAAAGGGCTGAAGACTGCTAGGAGCCAAATGGCTGGAAAGTCAACACTTTCTCTTGAAACAGGGAGGGCTTGATGACCCTGGGGGGAAGGTGGATTGTTCCAAGGGAGGATTATAAATCTTCTGGACACAGAGAATAAGCTCCTCCATCTTGTTCTTGATTTAGGAATTCAAGCCATTAAGGGGTTAAGCTTTTACCTGGGGAACCCCATCTTGTCCACAAGGAGAAATGCCAACCATGAGAACTAAGGTAATAGACCTTACTACAACTTCAAGCAATACCAGCTGATCCTGTTTCAACATATTTTTTTATAACTCTTCACCAAAATGTAGGGAAGGGGGGCCTTTGCACAGGTTGTTTTTGGCACCTCTGGGAAGTTTAGGCAATGGTATAAACTGAGGATTCCCTCTCATTTGAGAATTTTTCTGCCTGTTCCATCTTTCATGCTGCTGGATCCTCCAAAGGCACAATTTGAGAACCCTGAACAAGCCTTCTTTATAGTGAAGTTAGGACAGTTTCTTATAAATCTTAACCCTGCTTACACATAGGGCAGAGAGTGGGCTCATTCTGGTGGGTTGGGGAAATTTGCAGGCAGCTTAACAGGAAATAATGTGCCGTCTTGCAGCCGTTTCAATTCCTGCATCTGTCTTTCAACTATGCCAGTTTCTAGGACTGACACTTTGAAGATTATTTTTAAACATCCTGATTTGTGTGTATGATACTGAAATATTTTTTCAGGTCACCCTCCAACTCTTTTCCATAAATTACAATTCTCTGTTAAAGTTTAAGTCTTTACTGTGTTTATATAGAGATGATGTTGGATCTGATAAAGAGGTTTATCACTTTTCCTCTTGATATCCCCTATATCAGGGCTCATTCCAGCTGCAAAATGATGTTTTCCAGACGATCCACCGCACTACAATTCCCATCAGCCCTGCCAATTGGCCATGGTAGCAGGGGCTGATGGGAATTGTAGTCCGTGAACATCTGGAGAGCCGCAGGTTGCAGACCTCTGCCCTATATTTTAATAAGTCCTTTTTAACTCTGGCATTAGTGATCAGGAATTACTAATATTAATGTGCTTGTTGATCATTATCTCATTAAGCTTTTTTTAAAAATAACAATATTCAATTAGCAATCTAGTGTCAGAGTAATCTTACAGGAGTATTTGTCTAAGCTACAGCCGTTTAAAAAAAATGAACTTCTTTTTGAGACACAATAGTTTTTTGTACTGGCAACCAGCATAGTTAGCACTGAGGTTTGGAATTTTTTGTTTGACAGAATAGATTCTTCTTCACAGGAAATGATCAGTTCCCCAAGGTTGGAAAAAACTTGAAATGCTTTGTAGCTTAGTTGATGCTTAGCTGATACATTTTAACTCAATTACCTCATTTGATGCAACTTTAATAGTTTAGGTAGTACATAGTCTGGTGTTGAGCATATTCTGCTGTTGGGTTTTTTTTTAAGCTGTTGAATTATTTTTAGCAAGAAAAAAATAGAGTAGCAGTAAAAATCTCTAACCTAAAGTTGAAGGAATGCTATTGTGTTTTCAGGCGACACCTTTAAAAGGTTAGACTTGTGGTAATTCTGATTTGGGGTGGGGATTGTGTTTTTTTTTTTTTTTTTTTACAAAAAAAATCTGCTTTTAGTCAATTAGGAAACCCTAATTTAAACAATTAGAAATCAGTTAGCATCCTCCTTTATCAGCGTATCTTTCTTCAGAGTCCTTGTGAAGATATTGAATCTGGTACAGTATCACAGTGTAATCCTAAACAGTTACATGCTTTTAAGCCTGTTGGGTTTAGAAGGATGTCATTCTGTTGACAGTTACACCGTTCATGGCTTATGGCCCACCTGTGTGGATAGTAGTCAGAGACATAAAAGAAAACCGAGATATGTGAACAGGTGTTAAGATTTCCAGCCTCCCTCAGACAACAGAATTGACATTGCTATGAATTAAGGGGAGGTAAAATGAATTCTGGTGACGCCTAGTAATCTGGTATGTTCTGCTACACCTGGAGAAGCCTGCTTGGAATAATCATGTCCTGTCTCAGCTCAGTGCTTGCACTGTGTAATGAGTTTGTGGAGTTAGGCAAACCTTTCTGTGGAATTCATTTTGCTTCCTTAGAGCCTCTTGCTATTTTAAGATTTCCCTAAGAGGGCCCATGATTGTAAAATCTACACACTTAGGGCTGTGTTGACAGGTGTCTCTTCTCCTCCAAGTAGCACGAAGAGAATGAAGAAGAAAAATTCTTGGTGGAATTTTCTTTTTTATGTATCCCTTGAAGCTGCTTGGGGCTTTCTCAGGGAGGCAACTGTGGCGGTATTATTATTTTTAGCATTCATATAATCCTTTCAGCATTTAAAGGGCTCCACGTACATTATCTTTCCAATGGATTTGTAAGGTATAGTGATAATTTTTATCTTCATATTGCAGATGGTGGTGTTTGAAGCTGCTAGCTTGCTTGAGGTCACCTGGCAGAGGCAAGATTCTATCTGGACACCTCTGCGATGCTCGCTTCTTCTTAGGCCTATTATGCATGCTTACCTTGTGCCTCTTTTCCTTGCAGTGAGTTCTTCCCATAGTTGTCAGTTTAAACTGAGGATTCTCCCACTGCAAGACGTCCCCAGCTGAGTCAGCCACTTCCCACTGTTTCCTGCTACCCTTTTTGGCTTGTTTTTTTGCCATAATTTTACAAAAAGGAAGAAACCCTTTTGGCTGTTATGCTGGGCTGAAGAGTGATAGGAACTGCTATCGGGTGGGCAGGAGTGGTGAGGAAAACTGACGTGAGCTGAGGAAAAGTTGCACTTTTGGAAGTTTTTGAAGCCATGTGGCTTCTCTGATCTGTGGCACAGTGCGTTTGGGGGGGGGGGGGGGAACATACGCACAACCAAGAATCTGACCCAAAGGGAATGTATGCTCACTGTGGGGCAGATCACAAGTGCATGTCAACTATGCCAAACTAGTCCTCAAAGTTGTAGATGGAGCTACATTTCTTCTTAAGGATCCAGTTTGCAACTTTGAGTGTGTGTGTGTTGTAAAACTGGCCTTAATTTTAGGTATTCAGGTGGCTGATAGTGGCATCATGTACCTGTCATCAGTTTAGGTTGGTTTACTAGTGTATAGATGACTTGCTTGGGTCTAGGAGATATTTGCCAGTAGGAGACACTGGTAACCCTACCACAGGCTTCATATTTTACTCTGGCTCTTACCACTCTCCCAATTCTGCTCCTTTTATCCTCACGAGCAAGCTCCAATGTGTCCTCCTGGACTTATTTCTCTTGATCTTATGAAGGACCTGGCATGTTCTGGGGCCAGCCCCTTTGGAGTTCAAGCCCTCTGGCACTCCTTGGAATCTGCCCCCACATTCCAGCTGTGACTTATTTCCTTGATTTCACATCCCTGGCAAAGGCTTCATTCCAGATGCTTAACAGTCTGAGGCCTATTAAAAGGCCAGTCCTGGTCAAGCAGTGGAGCAGGAGGCTTTGCCTGACAGGTGCTGCATGTGTTGCTGCTTTGGCACATAGCCACAGAGGGCAGGTCTCTGGCTTCCCTCAGATCTGGAAAGCCTTGGAGTTGTTCAGGTCCTCAACATAGCTACAGCCCAAAGAGGGAGCTCTGTTTAGGCCTTCATAGATACAGGTTACCTGGCTGAGGTAGAACTTCCTTCTGGAGAGTTGCTTTGAAGTGGGGAGGGGAGAGATATAATGCCCCTCTCTCAATTTACTGTCAAAATTCTTCACCCTGCCTACTCCCATCAACTACCAGGAGTGCCACGCAGTCATCGTTATGCCCCTCTGCCTGCTACATCCAGAGGTGGGATCCAACCAGTTCTCACCACTTCTCTAGAACCACTTCTCTAGAAGTGGTTACTAATTTTTTTCTGAGTGCCGAGAAGGGGTTACTAAAGCAACCACCCTGCCCAATAGGGACTGGAGGGGTGTGTGTGCGGCGGCACCACTGTTTGAATCCCACCACCATCGGAACCTGTTATAAAAATTTTTGGATCCCACCACTGGCTGCATCCATTCCTGAACCTTGCCCGAGACCCATGACAGACACCCAGCACTTTCTCAATGACAGTGACAAGTGAGCAGGATCATAAGCATTGCCTTCAGATGTGGGGTGAGGGGTGGGAACACAGTGACACATGGTCCTTGAGGCAGCCAGTGGAATCAACAGAAGCTGGTGCTAACTGTAACCATCTGCCATGGAGTCTGGCACAGGCCTGCTGCTGCTCCCTGGAAACAGTATGACACTGAGCCCAAAGAGGATGTTGAAGGAGGCAAAGGATCTATGGTGCAGGAAGAAGGCCACGACTGCTGTGGATTCCCATGATGATGTAAGCAGCTGACTGTAACGTAAGGGCACTTATATAAGTTCTGCTTTCTGCGCTGCCACCAATAATATTTTTCTTCTATAGCCTCCACTCCAATACACTGATTTCTCCACACGGCCCTGCCACCAATTCTGACTGGGGAACACAGACACACAGACAAATAAAAGACTGAAGAGGTTTTTATAGCACAAAAAACTTAAAACGCTTATTTTGCTGGTTGTTTAAACCAGAGGCTTCTCAGGTAAACTGGAGAGGGAAACAAGCCGCGTTGGTTTCTTCTAGAGAGAGTTTGCTTAAGCTTAACGGTTACAGAGAGTCAGTTTGTCTTAAGCTTAAGCGGTTGCAGAGAAATATTGTTTTTAAACTGGAACGGTTTCAGGCACTTCAACTTAAGGTTTTACTTTTCACAAAGATGCTTCTCAAAAAAGATGGTACCTGTGGAGGTTTCACACCTCCTTTTTTTTAAAAAAAATAAAACCCTCAGTCCAGCCTGTTCCTCCCTCATGTGTCAAACACTCAGTTTTGCGGGCCCCTGTGGGATTCAGAGCATACAGCCTCCCTCTCCCACAATCCCAAAACTTGGCTTCGCTAAGCCACCCAGGATTTGGGCCTCCCAAAAAACTGATGTGTTCCCTTTGGAGGACAGACCTACAGGACTTTAGAGGTTTCCTCACAAACCACCACAAAAGGAAAAAACACCACCTGGAGGGTGGACACTTGCCTTGCCTCAAACTCAGGGGCTTTGGAGGTGAAACACAATAGCTTTCTCTAGCTATTTCTTAACAACAGCCACAGCAGCAGTGAGAGAACTTTGGTGGATTCACTCTCACTCTGTCTCAAAAAGTACCTGAGGGCACAAAGCTCATACAGAGCCAAAACACAGTCCCAAGACTGAAAAAGAAAGCAAGAACCCTCCCTCAGCCTCTAGCGCTGACAGTTTATGTAGACTCTGCTCTTTTTTCCTCTCTGGCCAATCAGGGCTGGCCAGGGCTTAACTCTTAAAGGGGCGGGTCCACCCTGTAATCTGAATGCAGTATAAGTGCATTCGTCACACTGACCCACTAAGCCAGAGCCTATATGAGGCCCACCCATCATCTCTGACCACAGTGAACAGGATGTGACTGGCAAAGAGGGCTTTTAGCAGGTGGGTGTCCAGAATGGAGAGTACCAGAAGGATCCAAGTCGTCAAGTATGGAGTCGAGGCCAGCAGCAGCAATTCTATTTTATTAGCCAAGTGTGGCGTCATCTGCATATGAAGCAGATAGAGGCCACTCTGACATGAAACAGATTGTTCTGCAAACTCAACACCTTACAGAAGTTCACTGGAGTAAACTTTCCCTCCCCCACCCCGCATTTCTCAGTGATGCTGGGTTTAGATGGGGTGGGGGAATCCCACCCCTACACCCTACTCCCATGATTCTCATGGGTTTCAACTGATTAAATGATTGAACACACCCAATCCGTCAGTTCTGAAACTATTATGAACTAACTAGCAGCTCTTTACTATTATGAACTAACTGGCAGTAAAGCCTATTGTGTGCAAGGAAATTGTGACGAGAGGACATTACCCCCACCTTTTTTCTTCTTTTCTCCCCCTTCTTCTCTGCCTCTCCCTCTGCCACCCATTCTGTTATCCTTCTCTTTCTGCCCTGCAACATTACCTCTCCTCTTTTCTTTCTTTTTGCCTTTCTACCCTAGCTCTCTCTTTCTGCCCACTTATTCCAGCTTTCTCTCTCTTCCCATCACAACTCTCTCTTTGATCTTTCTGCTACCCTATCTCAGCTGTTCCTCTCTCTTTCTGCCCCTACCTCAACTGTCTTTTTCTCTAGTTCTTGGTAGTTTGTCTGGACTCTCTGTGTGGGCATGTTGAGGGCTAGGCTTTTATATAAAAGGATTGTTTAAGTATCTTGATAGAACAGTGTTATGTTCTTTGTTTCCTTGTGCTTGGCTTATTGGGCTCATGACGGAATTTTCATTTCACATTTTAGCATGTAAAAATTGGTGTGCATTTCTGGTACTGTTTATTCTGTAAAATGTTGATGAACATTGCAGTGTGAATGGAAAAAAGTTTTCTTCATACAAAGGGAATCAAGAGATTTAACTACACTGCCACCTAGTGGATTCAGTTTGCATTGATTTGTTTTACAAGGGAGAACTGACATGACCGATATTTTTATATTTTTTTTCTATCTGAAGACTCATATTTTTATATCTCAGTGTTGGAACACCTGTTTTAAAGTGAAGAAAAGTTTGTCACTCATGAAACTCCTCAAGAAAATACAAGATTAACATTTTAGTCAATGAAAGCCTTTCCCCAAGGTTGTGCAGTTGTGTTTTTTATTATAATAATAATAATAATAATAATAATAATAATAATAATAATAATAATAATAATAATAATAATAATAATAATAATAATATTATTAAATAGAGCCGCCTCTAATTAAGCGGGGCTCAAGGGCGGTTCACAAACCAATCAACATTTAAATACTGATTTTTTTTAAAGTTTTCACTTTTCCCCTTCGTATGTATTGTTTGTGACTTTATTCCATGAGCTTTTCTGTGACCCTGCAGAGAATGTTACAAGATGTGAAATGCCTTGAGTTTGTTGTTGGGATGGTGTGATCAAATACTCTTTTTGGCCTGGAGGTTACCTCAGCAATAATCACCATCCCTTGGAAAGAGTTACCTAGGAAACCATGTATCTGTTCCTGCAGTGGTTGCTAAGATGGCCTGTACCTTAGCTACAGAGCCGTTTTTCCCTGGGAGTATGAAACAGGGAACAAACCAAAACTGGGGCCTCCAAAGGAATGGCACCCATGACTGCATTCCAAGGAGCCACATGGCAGTGGAGAAGATGATGGATATGAGAGTGTTAGTCTTAAATTTAATGTAGCGTTTGCACGATTCTTTATGTACACACAAGAACAATATAGGAGTTGCCAACTAAAGGTTTATAACTTCTAGTTGGTCACTGAAATGTAATTCTTCCTCACAGTACAGTCAGTGAACAGGGAGAAAAAGTTAAGGAAATGTGGGAAAATAATGTAGGAAAATGACCAAGTGTACTATCATTAATAATTTCTCTAGTTCAAGTGGCCCCGTTGCATAACAAGTATGCATAAGACTCTTATAGATAAGTTTTTGAAATGAACACTTTTGTGTAGTGTTGATTTTTGTTGAACTGTATGTTCCAGATAGCCATTTGTAGGTCTTTTATAAAAAAAGCGAATACAGTAATTAAATAAATAAGTAACTAATAGGACAAAAAGTAGCTATTTTGTACCAGTTAAAATTTATTTGTAAAACCAGCTGTCTGTCTGTCTGTCTGTCTGTCTGTCTGTCTGTCTGTCTGTCTGTCTGTCTGTCTGTCATCCATCCATCCATCCATCCATCCATCCATCCATCCATCCATCCATCCATCCATCCATCCATCCATCCATCCATCCATCCATCCATCCATCCATCCATCCATCCATCCATCCATCCATCCATCCATCCATCCATCCATCCATCCATCCATCTCTCTAATCTTGACAGATAACTCTCTGATTTTGTAATTTCCAAATACCAGTCTCCTCAGTGTAAACTGGATTCGTGTGAAGGGTCCATCTTCAGATTAGCTCCATTGCCACCACACATTTCACAAACTTTTCATCTGTCAGGCCTACATGGATTGATTGAAACAGACTGATACAGGATGGGTGCTGTGTTTGTATCTTGGGCTGTATGGCGTGTTCAGAATTTGGCAGTATTCTCGATGGCCCGTTTGTACCATCTGTGGTTGGTAATTCTTCAGAGGATCATGATCCTCTGAAGATGCCAGCCACAGATGCAGGCGAAACGTCAGGAGAGAATGCTGCCAGAACACGGCCATACAGCCCGGAAAACACACAGCACCCAAGTGAATCCGGCCGTGAAAGCCTTTGACAATACATTGATACAGGATGTTTAAGACACAACCCCTCAAAAGGACTCTTGCTTGGAGTCTGCAGCATCCACTGAACCAGAATATACATTTAGCTGAAGATAGATTTGAAGAATAAACAGTCACAGTTATTCTGACTCCTTGGGTTTGTGAAAAATATTGTTTAAGTGCCTAAAGGTGAAGCATTCTCCCTAACTGTGAGTAATAAAAAATATTGGTCGTCACAGATTGAAGCAGTACTTGAAAGGGCTTGCCATTTAATGTCTGTGTTTGTCTTTTTTTGCCATGTCACTAGATTGTCTTGAGAGACAAATTAGATGAAAAGAACAGCCTGTCTCTTACCCATACCTCAGGTAATTTAATGGAGCAAAGAAAAAAGGTTTGTCTAGTTTGGAAATGTATCTCTCTCGCTGTGAAATGTCATCAACTCTATAAACAGTGGATGACTTTGAGCTTTCAAAAACCAAAAAACCCAACAAAAAACTCCCTAACCCCCAGCAAGAATAATGTGTAATGAAAACCTTGGGTAATATTGGTGATTATAGTCATTCCACCATTTCTTAACTCTTCCTATGACATAGTTGTTAAATATAGGAACAGCCTTCTCCATGGTTTCTGGAATAGCTGGAGTCTGTTTCAAATCGGTGTGACTTGAGTTTAAATGTTAGCATCTTAAAAACACCTTGTAGTGACTGAGGCTCTCAGACACAGTGTAAAAAGGGATCTTTTTAGCACTGTGAAATGCCCAGTCTTGGACCTGTGAATGTGTTTCTTTTGGACTAATGTCTCCATTCTAGCATACCAGAAATAGATCCTTTTCTTCCCTGCTCACTTGCTCACCTGCCTGGTTGCAGCTGCTCCAGCAGTTTCCTCCTCCAGCTTGGAAACAAAGCACTTTATATAGCAGGGTGCTAGAGCCATGAGAAAGTTGTTCTTCTTCTGTCTCAGAACTCAGCTGTCTTTCCCAGAAAAATGGGAAGGAGGAAACAGCAGGAGTGAAGAGTCAGGCAAGTTTCCCCATCAAAAAGACGTGGCAACCTGGATGGTAGCTGTCTGTTGTGAAATAAGAAGACTGAAAAAAGAAGAAGAAAAGAACTACCATGTCTGAATTTGTACTATAGGAAGAAGTAACAGGATGCATGTCCCAGTGGTAAGATCTGTGTATTCAGATCTTTGTGAAAGAAACACTTTGCAGTAATGTTGGAATTCGTAAGAAATAGCAGTATCTGTTTGGAAAGGAAGAATTGGTAAAAGATGGTACCTGAACCAAGGGGTCACCATGGTACCAGTTAAAATTGCCAGGCTCACTTGAGGAAGTGAGAGGCACATCCCAGTTGAAAAATGCAGCCATTGGGCTGGTGAAAACAACATTTACTGTGATGCAAGCAAACAGCGCCCACTTGCTGTATTAAGGGGTGACAGCCATATTTTAACATTTATTTTATATTTAAACGGTTAATAAAATATAGAAATAAATGACAAAACCTTTACATATAAAAATAACAAAGTTCACATCTAACTGTAGAATGGATTTTGATATTTGTATATTCTGAATTTGAGAAAACCTGCATTGTTAATCATCAATTAAAACAATGTTATTCTATTAAATGTAGTTTTTTTTCAAAATTCCTACTAGTCTTCATTAATTCCAAGGTAGTCTTGCACTGCTTACGGAATTTCTCTTCTGTCAGCCCAATCCACACTGGATGGGTGGATGGGGCCATTCTGGCGCTACCCTACCCTCTCCAAAGGGATTTCCCGTATCACAGGATGCCCTCCAAAAGACAAAACCAGCCCCCTCCCACATGAGAAACTTTCACAGGGAGTAACAGAGATGTGTCATGAAAAATGTGGCGTATTTCTGAGACTGGCTCTGCTGTTGTACAGGGGCTGTGTGAGCAGTGGAAGCCGGCTAAGGTCGGCTCCACCCATTGACCCTCCCTTGAAACACCCTTGACCATACTGGCACAGCTTCCTGCACCAGCAGACCTGGGAACAAACAGCAACTTCCAGGTTGGATTCTGCAGAGCCGCATGGCACTTGCCTGCCAGGATGTCCCTTGTGCCGATGGAGTTGGCACCCACACAGACGCTGGCTCCAGAAGCGGGTGTGCCTCCCTTGGATTGGGCTTCCTGTCAGATTTTCCAAATTCTTCTGGAACATCTGTAAAATGTAGATCATTACCTCTTCATTGAACTTCCAAGACTTCAGTTTTTTCCTCTTCTCTCTACAATTGTCTGTCTTGACCATAAAGAAAGAAATCAGTTTCTTAGTCTTTCTGTTTGTCCAGATGATTTGAAAGGAAGTAATTTTGTTGCTTGATATACACTGAAAATGCTATTACTTGAAAATACTTGGGTAATATAATGTTGCCTCAGTCCTTAGTGGGAATCGATATTCAGAGCTAGTTTTACTTTATACATGTGAAATCATTAAAATGCCTTGGAATCTGGTCATGCTTTCCAAATTCCGCTCAATAAGTTTGTGGTTTTGTTCTGCTTTCAATATGCTTCCTTACGATCACATAAATAATTTGAGGACACAAGAAGAGAGGAGTTTATTGGCTGTAATACAGATTTACTGTTATATAAAGCATTGCCAGAATATTATCAGAAAAAATGAATTGAGTAATCATGCAATT
Organism: Sphaerodactylus townsendi; assembly: GCF_021028975.2. Classification (NCBI taxonomy): domain Eukaryota; kingdom Metazoa; phylum Chordata; class Lepidosauria; order Squamata; family Sphaerodactylidae; genus Sphaerodactylus; species Sphaerodactylus townsendi. Next base: position 33,875,777 of record NC_059426.1, read on the forward strand.
TTGGAATAACGGAATATTGCATTGGTCACTTTTAAAAATTCTTAATCTAATACAAAATCCCAAACTAGAATTACTCCTTACTTTTTTTTCTCTTAACTGTGCAGATACAAACTCTCATGTCATTAGCATTTCACTGTCTGATTAGTAAACTGGGTACCAACACTGACTCAAGAGGAGGCTTAGAGTATGCCTTTGTCAGTAAAAGGGTTCCTTGAGGTTTGCTGGAAAATTATGAGTTTTGAAATTAGCACGCGCGCACACACAAACACACACACAAACACACACACACACCAGTCCCACCTCCTCCTGTACAGGAGAACCATATGTGCCACCCTTAACACTTGGGAGGAAGGGTGGAATAAAAATATAAATAAATATAAATATTGTAATGAGTTGACTCCTATCCAGTGTGTTATGAAAGGGACAAATAAATGATTATATTTTTTCATTACATACATTATGATTTCTGGGACCACTGTTAGGAACAACGAGTTGGGACCTGCAAGGAACTTGATGGGAGGGAGCTTTTTCTGTCCTTTTCTTACTTTCCCCCTTCTCTGTCATCAAGAGTTCCCCTTGCTATTTCTTTCTTCACCCTTTATCAACCTTCCTGCCCACCATCTCCTTTCACCATTCTTTGTCAATCTTCTCTTTCTTCCTACCCTCTTTTGTAGCAGTACTCTCTTACCCCCAGTCCCTTCAATGTGCTCCTCCCTTTCTTGTCCCTTCCTTTCTCTCCTTCTCTTCTTTCTCTCTCCCCCTCCCTCAGGCAGTTCTTCCTTCTTTCTGTTTCTCTTCCCCCTTCCTTCTCTGAAGTTTGCCCAGCCCTACCACTCACCGTTGAGCCTGGTGGCCATGGTGCCTGGGTTGTTCCAAGTCCTGCATCCACTGCCGTGACAGCTAGAACTGGAGCAGCTTTCAGTGTCCCCTGCACCTAGACCTGGAGCAGTTCCAGCACCTGCCAATGCCATGGCCAGACCTTGGCTGCCACTTGGCTTGAGTCCAGAGCATCTTCCTGAAAACAGGCCTAGAGTAGCTCCTGGAGTCCTCTGTTGTGACAAGGCAAATGAGTCATGTGCACATGTGCAAATAATGCAGCCGTATTTCAGGAGGTTTAACTGCCCCATGTATTTTTATTTTTTATTTCAGATTTTTCTGAAAATGTCTCCCAAGTTTTCAGTAAAGTCTGTGTGTTCCCAATCAGCTGATTTAATTACGCACAGATAGGGGCAACATGTCACTATTACATATGGAAATATGGAATCTATTGGGGTGACTTCTTGTTGCTCATTGATAGTATTCGTAGGTGCTTGATATCACCAAAGCCTTTCTGAAAATGAAGGTCCTGCCAAGTCGCAACAGTGTCATATAGTGTCACATTCCTTTTTTGAGCATATGTGCAGTCCTTTGAGGTGGTTTCTTGGTAAGCTTGCTTTAATTTCTCCTCTGTTTGCTGATCCTGGGATATCTCACTCCTCCCACTTTATCAGCCTTTCTTTCTGCCTTCCTCAAAATATTTGCCAAAATGACTTTTTACTATAGTCATCTCCTCCTCCCTTTAAATCATTGTTCTTGGCTCTCTGCAGCCTTCTGCCTCACGCTCAAGATGCTATAATTTAAGGCTCTTCATTTTTCTGTCCTTGACTCTGCCCCTCCGTATCCTTATCTTGTACTCTCTGTTTTTGGTCTCTTTTTTTTGTCCTCTTCTCTCACTCTGGAACAATGTCCCTCTCTCTGTCCATCAAGCCAGCTCCCTGCATGTTTTTAAATCTTCTTTGGCTGAACGCCTGCTTACTCATTCAAGTGAGTGACTCCCCAGAATTCCAGTGGTCAGTACAGCCCTATAACAAGAATATCATGGCCAACGTTGTTCGAGAAGTTTGTTTTGTTGTTGTTGTGGCAAAGCGTTGCCGAACAGCGCAACTTTGGTTCTGCCGAACAGTCGCAAAATCGTCCCCGCTTTCGTTCGTCGAAAAGTCGTGGAATATGGAAATGCGTTTTGCCGAAAACGTCAAAGAAATGTCGGCGTAGCTGAACGGTATGCTTTTGATCGTTAAATCGGTTGTGCCAGTGCCTGTAGCAGTTGCTGCCAGTTTCAAAAGAAGCGGAATTTCGGTAAGCCGCAACGCTGCAGCCAGCGTAAGCGAAACAGCCGGTTGTTACCGCATGTGTTAACGACCGTACCGTAGTCTTTGATCCGGCATCGGTTCCGCAGTTGCGTTAAACCGCCAAAATAGCGGCGCCGGATATTCTCCTCGGTATAGTCGTCGGTAGTGCCGCGCATTCGCGCAATACCGCCGAACGAAAGTCCTGTTCGGCGGCCTGGCCGCCAGTCTGGAAACGAAATGCAGTGAATGAAATAAAATGGCGCCTTTGAACCGCGTCACTTCGAAGTCCGCAGCCAGTTCAGTAGTTCTCTACGTAACGGTTGCTCACCAGCAACCTTAAACAGGCAAGAAGCGTGGTTCCGGCCCTCAACGCAGCCGGCAATAAGTTTTCCGCAAGCGCCCAGTGTTCAAATAGAAACCCGGTAAAATAAACAAGCCGCAAAAAATTTGTCGCCGGTTCTTTTGAACGTCTTTTCATGTTCCAGTTCCAGTCGAATTTTGTGCCATCACCTTCCGGACTTCAGCGATGCGGAAACGCAAATAAAATGCCCAGCAAATATACGCGAAACAGCGAACGCAAACCGTAAAACCGTACCGGCATATCTTTAACAAGAACGTCCGGCGCACCATATCCCGAAGCGATAATGTCCAGTCAGACTCGGCAGCGAATCGTTAAAACGGAATTTCAAAGATCGTTTCGTGCTGGAAATGCGCAAACGTTTTAGTCCGCAGGCGTTTTCCTGACGACCGAATTTCGCCAGCGAACGACTTTGGCGCTGGTTTATTTACCCGACCGCCAAAGCCAGAAACGCCTGGTTTCAGCAAAACCGTTTGATGCACGCGACGAAGTCTCTCGTACTGGCGCCCGGTAGCTGACGTTCTCGACGATGGCATGCCGTCCAAAGCGATAGTTCCGTTCAAGCTTACTAAAAGAAAAGTCGGAGTCAAGTTATAGTTTCTAGTCTAATATCAAAAGAGTATTTATTAGTGAACCTTATTCTGATAGAAAGGTGTAGGTAGATAATGCTATCTTTAATCTAGCTGGATGGAGATGGATGCGGTGAGGCATCCATCCTCTCTAGGCATGGTAGGAATAGAAGTGGTGAGAAGGGGTCGAGGGAAGAAGCCGGAAGGAAGGAAGTCCCTCGAGAGTATCAGTCTAACATCAAAGGGGATAGAACCAGCATGATAGAGTAAAGGTGCGTCAACCTCTAGGTCCCTATCTAAGTCAATTAGCTCTCTTAGTAGTAAAACCCCCTCTGTAGGTTGAGGCAGGAAACAGCGTAACAAAGTCCTTCACTTCCAACACCAAGGAACATTTAAGTGAATTGGGGAGTGTTCACCATGATCCTCAATATATTTCCTTAGAGGTAAATTTTATATACTTAATTAGGTAATCCAAATGTGTTGACCCACCAAAGACAGGATTTTCTTTTGAGTACAGTTGAAATCGGGGGGGAAGGGTCTGCACTGGGTACCTCATCTTATGTAAGACCACACAAGATTTTTAAGCAGTGGTATGTACTGAGAACTTTAGATTTGTTAAAATTAAACCTGGTCATGATTTGGCAAAACAGAGCACTACTGAATATGATTGATATTTTAGATCTGAGGTTAAACTAAAATGGCATTATTGATTTCATATTTCTTAGGAAATATACATTTTTCATTAAGTTTTGGTTTGTATCCATGGATATGGACCAATTGCACTTTCAAAATATAGGTGTGATATAAACAAAAAGTATAAAGAAATGATGGATTAGAACACAACTTCTTGGGTGTAGATGGCCTTTAAAGGTGATTAGACAGATTCATGGTGGATAGGTCCATCATTTGCTATCAGCCATGGTGATTGAAGGGAAGTTCTACATTCAGAGGCAATAAACCTCTGAGACCCAGTGCCAGGTAGCAGCATCGGGGAAGCCTGGCTGTTGTGGGTTTTCTTGGCGGTGTGGTCGTGGTCTTGTAGTTTTTGCTGCTAAGATTTCAACCACATCTATGGCTGGCATCTTCAGAGGTACGTCACAGCAAGAAGAGTTTCATTCCATGGCACAGTGAGGAGTGATTGTATGATGGGGTATATATTTTATCCACGACACAGAGGAATAATGCACATGTGTCTGAGTGTAGTCCATTTACAGTTGCATTTGCAGTCACATTCACAACTACTTTTGCATTTGCACTAGCAACTGCATTAGGTGGAGTGCATTTGCAATTTTCTTTGAATGTCTCTGGTCTTTGAATATCTCAGCCCAGAAAATCAGCAACAGCCAGTCGATTCCAGCCATGAAAGCCTTCGACAATACAAGGCCTTAGCCTTATGCCCAGTTGGATCTCCTGAAGAACTGTTTGGGCACTGTGTGAGACAGGATTTTGGACAAGACAGACCACTGGTCTGATTCATCAGGACTGTCTTATGTTAATGTGTGTGAATTTTTCCCTGGTCCAAAAATAGTTGTTCAGAGTATTGTGGCATTTAAACCACACTGTAATTTTTAAAGCACTGAGAACTGATGTCATAATTTATGAAGGACCCCGCCAACATATCAGTCTTTGTCAGAGAAACGCCCAAGTCTCAACAATTTTAACAAAGACTGGTTCTTAAAATAACTTGGGTGTAAATTTCTGTACAATTAGGCTGCTTTTGTATCATGCATCTGTCTTTGTTTCAAAGTCAATGTACTTCCCTAGGGAAAGTTAGTATTCAATATTATTCTAGCATGTATTTCAAACTATGTGCTGATGAAAAGATAAAAGTGAGGCAAAATATCACATAAATTGAAACTGCTAGATCTTATAGTTGTTCCTTCCACATCACTTGGGTTAGGGATACGGTGCCCCCTGCAATCTGGAAAACTGCCCCCCCTCCCCCAGGGTGCAAACGATCAGAGGGGCTGCCGTTTTTTCTGGCTGTCTGTGTGCAGCAACGGTGGCTATTCAGCTTCTCTGGGTCTGCTCCAGAAACAGAGGATGGCAAACCCGGCAGACCAGGGTGCTTTTAATTGGCAGCCTCCCTTGTGGTACCTGGGCTGCTTTGGAGGGTGCTCATGTTGGGGAGTGAAGTCCAGTGCTGACACATGATAAGCTAAAACCACAATATGGAAAGTCGTGATGTGGAAGGGACATAGTAATTAGTAGTGATAGTGCTGTGTAGGAGCTCATAAGGGTTGTGTCAGGCTTAAGCAGCTCTGACGCATTTCTGATGGCTGGCATCTTCAGATGATCCTTCCTTGAAGATGCCAGCCACAGATGCAGGTGAAACGTCAGGAGAGAATGCTGCTAGAACACGGCCATACAGCCCGGAAACCACACAGCACCCCAGTGATCTCCGCCGAAAAGTTCTCGGCTGGTCACAGTGATTCAAGAGTTACTTACTTTTATATAATTTTATGTAAATATATTGTGAAATTTTGGATATAAGTGAAAGGTGACATTCTAGTGAACTGTTATTGTGTGTGTTTGCTTTAAAACAGTGGAAGGCAGACTTTTTTTTTCTGTGAGCTCCTTAATTTTTTTCTAAGAGCCTTCGCATATGCATGTCACAAAACTGTGGCTTGGTGAATAGCACCAATCACAAAATGGCAGCTTGTATAAAGCGTTCAGCATTTCAGAGCAGATTTGCAATGCAAGGGTAGGGAAACCTTTCCTTTGCCGTTTCTCCATGTACCCCAAATTGTACCTTGCCTCTGAGAGTGCAGGGATGTACAAATGCCTCATTGTTTTCCCTGGAAGAGGCAAATAGCAGTTCTGATTCAAGGGGAAAGAATCAACAGCCTGCTCCTTTCCTGTGTGGAATCAACAGTGCATTTATGAAAGAGATAATGGATGGGAAAGGGGGCTGTTGCTGTTTTTTCTCCATTTAGAGCAAAGGGGTGTTTGTGCATGTTGCTTTATTGTGAGGAGAAAGTAGATTGTGCAGCTCCAAAGAAAGGATGTATACCAGCATTAGAGGGGATGAGAGGAAACATGCTTTTAAGTGCTTGGAGATTGATTGGTCACTCCAGAGTGATCCTCTTCTCTCTCTGCTTAAAAGACTTGGTTATTCAAGCTATTACGCAGAATAATGCACTTTCAAACTGCTTTCAGTGTTCTTTGAAGCTGTGCGGAATAGCAAAATCCACTTGCAAACAGTTGTGAAAGTGGTTTGAAATCGCATTATTTTGTATGTGCGGAAGGGGCCTTGGTCTCAATTATAAGGTGGTTTAAAACTTTGGATAATATGCATGTTATGCCGGTCTCTGCAGTATGAAGTACTTGAAGGAGCTTCATTGCTTTTAGTGCTTTTAATTCCTGAAAACATGTGCAAATCCAAGGTCTGGAATCCTAACAGACCTTCCTGAACCAATGGAAAAGTAGAGGGAATGGAATTCTTGACCTTTATTGACCTTTCCCAGCAGAGAAGGTCTCTTGCCCTGAATATCCTACAGGGTCATCATGGGTTGGCTGTGACTTCATGGCAAAAAAAGAGAATTATTTATGGAAGGGCATTTCTATTTGCAGAAAGAGAGTAGCAATTTCCACCAATTCTGCCCTCCCACTGTTCATCTAAGCCTTACCTTTACCTTGTTCCTTGTACCCTTACCTTTGTTCCAAAGGAACAAAATGGGGGGGGGGGACAGCTCAGTGGGCTGCAGCAGCAGGGGCATGTGGGGAAGTTCCCCATTTCAAAATCCTTCAGTGATTGGATAGACACAATTATGTTAGATAATCTTATTGAAATGTTCCCATTATAGTTGAAATTTTAAGCCAATGTTCTTTTTGGCATGTAACAGCATAGTTTTAACAGAACACCTAACCAAAAATAATGGTGGGACTAATATCTTTGCTTGAACTCTTTAAGATAGAGCAGCGGTTATCAACCTGTGGGTCGCGACCTCTTTGGGGGTCGAATGACCTTTCACAAGAGTCGCCTAAGACTCTCTGCATCAGTGTTCTCCATCTGTAAAATGGATAAATGTTTGGGTTGGGGGGCACCACAACATGAGGAACTTATTAAAGGGTCGCGGCATTAGGAAGGTTGAGAACCACTGAGATAGAGGGTATTTATCTCCTTCTTGGCTTAGGTCAGAAAGGTCTTTACACTTGGGGGATGGGTTTCTAGAACCTATGTAGTTCAAGATCCTTGTGAGAATGTAAATGGACAATATCCTGTAGCCTGAGAGCTCAGGGTCCATAATTCCCATCAACCTCTGTCAGCATGGCCAATTGGCCATGCTGGTAGGGGCTGATGGGAATTGTAGTTCCTGAACATCTGGAGAGCCGCAGGTTCCCTACCCCTGGCACCATTTTTCCTGCCTCTTTACAACATGAATTTATCAAGGAATGGGAGTGTCTTATCAAAAGCAGGGGATAAATGCTGAGGGCTTCTCTGCATACTTGCTGCTAAAGTGACAAATAGCCCTTACCTCTTCCAAGGAGGTGGGATAGAATTCGAGGGAAGTTTGTGTCTCTTCTGTTACTTGCATGGATTATTTCATTAATGTAGCAGTAAAGAAGAGAAGACAGCCACTGCTGGGATAAGGGCAGCTGCAGATTTGCCATTGCTCATAGATTTTGTTTAAACAGGACTTTGAACTGTTCTCTCCCTCCCTCTCCCTCCGTGTGCTAACTGGAGAGTAAAAGTGATCTTTGTATTCTCTACTTGGAACAGATTTTAGAGAAACTGGTTCTAGTGAAGTACGTACTTTCAGAAAATACCTGAGGTAAGACAGTTATTAGTTTATGTGGAGTTGTCAGCTTGTAGTGCACTGAAAAAAAATCTAGTTTACTTTTGAAATACCATTTGTACTGTATTTTTTTAATCACCGTCTTTTAAAACAAGTAACAAGTAAAATGCTAAATGGCAGCAAGTTTGGAAGGTTTACTGTCTACTTTCTTGAAACTGAAACCGAAAATATGATCCTTTTTTAAACAAAAAGTTTTTTTGACATTAAGGTATGGTTTGGCATTTTCTTGCTTTGGGTGTCATGTGTCTGATCTTTATTTTGTTGGTGTGTTGTTGATTTTTCTTATTTTAGATATTTTCACCTGCATTCAATGTTCTGTTTAGTTCGGTCAACATTGATGGGGGCAAGGGGGAACAGTTATTTGCTTTGAGCGTTGTTAATTGTATTCAATTTATAAATAAAACTTCATTACGTTTGTATAGAAGATATTTGCATGCTGCCCATCAGTTCTAGGACTTTGACAGTTTCTTGTTTTCAGGGCTATTCCATATTTTAAGCAGCAGTTCTTTTTTCCCCTTTTTTTCCACTTACATATACATCAATAATCAAGCTGTTACACAACATAAATATATGACAATTTAACAATCCTTACTAAATATAGATTATTATATTATAATATTAAAACTTTACATATTGTTATTAATCGCACAAATATTTACAAAAAAAAAACTTGCTTACTATATCCACTACTATTCACTCATATCTATAACGATTTGTAAACCTTCCAGAAGTGAGTACACCAGCAAGAGACAACTATCAGCAGACTAAGACAAGTTCAATGTCCCCCCCTTATTACACTAAGTGAGTAATATTCCCCCCCTTTGTTTCCTCCTGTAACATTGGTCATCCAGAAAATCATTTTTAACTATTTATCACTAAAAGAACAATTGGAGACATTCATTCACCCATTTCTTCCTGTATTAGTTTTTATACTTGATATAAAGTTCAGTATGTAATGTAGTGATGTTTGATATCATTTGTTTCCTTTAAAGTAGACAAAACCAAGGTTCCCATCTTTCTTTTGTATTTTTCATAAGGTATTTTCCTTCTCCTATGAGCTGTCCGATCCATACTGGAGAAATATTGGACCTTTTTCCTTCCAGTCCTCCAGAGTTGGTATCTTATCAGTTTTCCATACTCTTGCAAGCACAATTCTTGCCACTGCTGCTAGATGAAAAAGCAGTAGTTCTTAAAGGGTTCCAGAATCCATGGAACTGTTTCCTACTGGATGACCAACAAATGGACAAAATGGACAAAAACTGTACTTAACTCAGTTTAAAGTAGCAATTTGTACAGCCAGAATGGGACTACTTGATACCTGTTTCCTAATGGATAACATATGGCATGGTAGAATCGAAAGAACAGGCGCTGTACCTCAACAGTTTGTTACATTCTGTTTGACCTGCATAATCAAGGTCAACTTCTTTCCTGCTTGATTTCTGATGAATTGCCATCTTAGTCTGTAGCAGCACAATAAAAGAGGGAGTCCAGAGGCATCTTAGAAGACTCGTGCAGTTTAGTCAACAAATGTTATTACTTCAGACAGCAGGTGGGGCTCAAATTAATGAACGTTCTTCATACCATATCTGACAAAGGGAAATGCTGTGGAAACCTTGTTGCTCTTTAAGGTCTTTGAAGTGTTGCTGAACTTAAATCTTACTCTCCGTAGCAAACAATTCCTTTCACTTAGTAAACTAGAATGCCAGAGAAATGAGTTGTATCATTTCTGATGTTGTCACATACTGTGGATTGAGACTTTTGTGAGCGTCCCCTGCAGTGTGAAGCGGGTAGAATCCAGATGAAGTTTTACCAGCCCCAATGATATCTAGGCATTAGAAAAAATAACAACAAAATGTGTAGGAGATCTTCACATTTTCCTGTCTATCTTTAGTGGAGGGATAGTCCTGTTCTCTTTGCCAAAGCTGTATGACATGCAGTCTTCTTTCAACATTGGTTGACCTCATGGGGATCTGCCGATTTGAACCCGTCTCCCACTCAGAGAGTCACTTTCCCCTTCTGTGACTGTTGGGTCAGGGATGCTAGCTAATTAACTGTTCTCTGGGAAAGAGAAGTGAGATTTGCCCCCCTTACATCATCTTTCTATCCAGTATGTTGATACTTAGAACAGTTTTAATATCTCGGCCAATTCACTTCTAACTCACTAATAGGTTACTAATGTCTCTCAGAGGCTCATTCCGCACATGCAGAATAATGCACTTTCAAACTGCTTTCAGTGCTCTTTGAAGCTGTGCGGAATAGCAAAATCCACTTGCAAACAGTTGTGAAAGTGGTTTGAAAACGCATTATTTTGCATGTGCAGAAGGGGCCAGAGAGAGCTGGTGAAGTCAGGGGCAGTGTTGCTAGTATTACTTCCAGAATTGAGCAATGATTTTACTGGAGAGATAGCTCTTCATTTCATTATATTCTGCGAATTCACCAGAGTCTGCAAAATGAACAGAATCCCAAAACATGCTCTGAAATGTGTCGCTTTTTGTCTCATACATTGCTGAAACTGCTGCTGAATCTCAGCTGAGTATAACTTTATTTCCAGCTTTGTAGCCCATGTAAGACATAGTGTTTTTCATTTTAATAGTTTATATGCTTTCCTTTCTGTAGCTCAGACTTTGTGAGTGCCTTAAACAGAATGGTTGTGTTGGTGATAAGTTTTGTAGTATGCTGTAGTGCCCCTTATACATCTCTGCAGGCTTGGAAGTTGGTTTTCTATGCCACTACTATAGTGTTCAAAGGGCTGACAGGGCTAAATACTCTGGATCATTCCCATGTAATTGTTGCCCATTCATAACTGGGGATGATCACTGAGTAGAAAGGGCACAGCTGATTGACATCTTTTGTGTAAAGAATAGGGTCTGCAACTCTGTGGTTTTCCAGATACCATTCATGGGGACACAATTTCATAAGGCCCCTGCCAGCATGGCCAACTGGCCATGCTGACAGGGGCTGATGGGAATTGTAGTTCATGAATATCTGGAGAGCCGCAGGTTGCAGACCCCTGTGTTAGAACAAGCACTGTAGGAGGATGCCGTGGAAAATTGGCTCTCATGTTATACTTTGTCAAGTTATAGCTGATATTTAGCGACCCCATAGAGTTTTCAAGGCAAGGGGCATTCCAAGGTTGTCTGCCTCTGTGACATAACCCTGGTATTCCTTGGAGGAATCCTGTCCAAATACTGCCAGGGTCAGGTCTGAGAATGTGTGACTGGCCCAAAGTCTCCCAGCAAACTTCCATGGCATGAGTGGGGTTCTGAACCTGCGTTTCTCATGTCCTAAACTAGTGGTGGCGAATTTTTCCAGATAGGATGATAAGACACCGCCAGCATGGCCAATTGGCCATGCTGGCAGGGGGCTGATGGGAATTGTAGTCCATAACATCTGGAGTGCCAAAGGTTCGCCACCACGGTCCTAGTCCAACGCCGTAACCCCTGCAGCATGCTGTCTCTCCCACGTTACATATACAAGTAATCAAAACCAACGCAGATATTTGTAAAACTAGTGCCAAATTCTCATAAACCTTGATCTGTCTCCAGATGTTCATGGACTACAATTCCCATCAGCCCCTGCCAGCATGGCCAATTGGCTCATTTTCTTACTCAAGCGCCCCTTCCACACATTCACCTTCAATCCGCTTTCACAATTGTTTGCAAGTGGAATTTTTTATTTTGCACTGTAAAATCCAGCTTCAAAGTGGATTGAAAGTGCATTATTCTGCATGTACTGAAGGGGGCTAAGGAGGAGAAGTGGAAGAAAAATGTTGATCGCACTCTGGTTACCCTTTTGGGATTTGTTGGTATGATCATGCAGCGTACAGTTCTCCTTTGCTCTTTGCTGTACTTCCCAGTCTTTTGAAGTGTGGTGTGAAGACACACTGTTAAATCCCAGATACAACGTGGACAGTAGGGAGCATGCATATCTTTAAAAACTGTTTTTAAAAAGCATCTCAGATTTCTTGGGTGGGGACGGACATATGGCCACTTTGTGCTACTATTTCCCGAGTTGGCTCTTTTGATATTATACAATTTTGATGGTAGTGGTTTAGTCACTTACATCTAACACAGTTCATCCTGCCTTCCCCCCACCAGCCTGTTTTTGATCAGTCATCCGTAATTGCTACATGTGGGATTTTTTCTTCTTATCCTTCTACTACTTATCATCACTTTCAAGGAATTATTTTTCCCCCAAAGAGGAAGCATCACATCTGTTCACAAATAACATCTATGAAACCACTTAAAGAGGTACAGTAACTCAAGAGCTAGCATCTGTTGCCCAGCTAATTTTCATGATTCTAAAATCTATGACCATATGGCTGTCATGATCTATGCAGGTTGTATGGATTTTATATGAAGAAGCAGCTATTCAGTGCCTTAAGAAGAACTTTAAGATATCTGTGCACACTATCCAATATCCAACAGTAATAACAGTGCCTCCTCAATCAAGTTTTTCATCTGCTACCATTTCAACAATCTCTTTTCAGAACTCCCCTCCTTAGCAGCTGCATTGTGTGTGTGTGTGTGTGGGGGGGGGGGAATGGGCAGAAACACAATTTATAAATAAATAATAAGTTCACTACAAAAGTAGAAACAACGTTGCCATTCTCAGGTACAAAAGTCCCACAAACACTGCCAACTCCAAGCATTGAGGAGGATTTTACTTACATTTTGGGTGTCCCCAATTCACGTGAGGCAGTGTCTGACCTGATCTTGGCATCATCATCAACCAGTGTAAAATCTGGGAAGATCAGTCATGAGAGAGCTGTGATTTGGGAAAATGGACTTAGATTTGCATAACCTCTGACCAGCTTCCATGTCACCCCAATTGCCCTGAAGTGCAGTTTGAAAGTCTCAAGAAATATAATTTTAAGGATTGTAGTGGAAGGATTCTGTGGTATGGACACAGTGTGATATACTTTTCTTAATCTAGGTTGTGCTTCTTGTATTGGATACCTGACAGCACGGTTTGCTATATATTAGGCAAGCAGCAGATACGATCAAAGGGTGCTCATTCCTGTTGGGGATTATTGCTTCCCACAACTTTGCATTGTTTTAAGTTTCACTCTTTAGTGAGCCTAAGGAAAGTGACTGTTTCCCACACCTGCAGAGACTAAAACAAAGGAGGCACGAGTGTTTTGCTCGCTAGTAATGTGAACAATGGTTCTCTTGTTATGTACACTGCTTTCATTTGTGATCAAATGTACTTTTGCTGTTTTACCAGTAGCCATAGCTAGAATAAATGTAGTTTGGAGCGTTGTTGTTTTTTTGGTTTGGTTTACATGTGTCTTGCATATAGTTTTGTCTACTTTGCAATTTCATTAATGTACAAGTAGAGTAAAAGAGGGCTCTAAAGAGTTTAAGTTGCATACATCATCGAAAAATGCTTTAAATTAGGGCATGTATAAGTGGTATGTGTGATTAAATGGTGTGTGTGATTGGGCCCCTGCTGTCTGCCCTCCTCATTAGCCAACCCAGAAGACAACAAGACTATATGTGTGTAATGGTAGTAGTGCTAATAGGCAAGCTGGCAGGACTGTTTGAAGGCATCCCTGTTCTCTTTTCTTAAGTGAGCTTCTGGCAATACTAGGTGCTGTCTTTGAGCTAAGTGCAAATATCAGGGCCTCTTAAACTGCTTTCACAAGACGTTTATAAATGTCTTCTTTTAAATGTACTGAATATTTTAACTGGTATCCTCAATAGGCCCTCTTTAAAAGCCACCATTTCAGTTATCCCTGCGGGATCCTAAACTAGGATCCTCATGCTATAATTTTCAAAGGATTAGAAAAGACCTTCCCTTCAGAATTCATCCAAATATGTCTTGGCAGGTTCTCAAGCTAACAAATACTCCCCACAGGATTTGGAAAGGGAGAGTAATTTTTCAGGGAGAATCTTGTCTTTAAGACTTTTGCAGCTTGATCTTATGCAATTTTCCTGAAATGGAGATCCACAATGAAATTTACTCTGAAGGAAAAGAATTGGTTTTTATATCCCACTTTTCTCTTTCATAAGGAGTCTCAAAGCAGTTTACAATATGCTTCCCTCCCCCGCCCTCCCCAAATAGGCACATTGTGAGGTAGATGGGGCTGAGAGAGGTCTGAGATTTGCTGTCGCAGAATCACACTCCAGAGGATTACTTCCCATGTAGCCCCTGCCAGCATGGTCAATTGGCCATGCTGGCAGGGGCTGATGGGAATTGTAGTCCATAACATCTGGAGTGCCAAAGGTTCGCCTCCACTGGCCTAAGGTCACCCAGCAGACTTCATGTGGAGGAATGGAGAATCAAACTCAGTTCTCCAGATCAGGGTCTGCCATTTTAACCAGTATATCACACTGGCTCTCCAAGCTACGATTGCTGTTCATATAATTGTTGCTCTCATAAATCCTACATGTAGTTTTGGCAATGGAACCGTCTCCCTGACGTATTAAAAACTGGGAGAGAGGATTAATTTCAAAAATATCCCCTGACCTATCTTAGCTGTCTCCCAGGAACATGGCATCCTTTGTGGTTTTCCCCACTTCCAATTTATCACAACTGACCCTGTGATGTGGATTAGGCTGAGAGAGAGTGACTTGAATATGTCTTTGAGCCTGACAATCCCTCATCCCAGTGCAACACTGGTAATTATTGCCCTACCCTTATTGTGCAAAGCTCCAATGTCAGTTGAAACTGACTATCAGTCAATCGCTGTTTTCTTTTCAAGTAGATTGAAACCTTTGGTAAAGCACGTTGATTGGTATCTATATAATTTGCAAGGTCCAGGGGCAATGATTTTCGGTGTCTATTTCACAACAGCACTTTAAATTTCATCTGCAAAATGGTTTGTGTGTTGAAAGCCTGTTTTGGCTTAAGATGGTGATCACACACGCACCTTGTTCAAATGTTGCATTATACGTGAAGGGAAGTAAGACCCTGCCCGCTTGGCCCTGCCTTTACACATTCAGCAGAAGCTTTCAAGTGAATCTTGCACGTGCGCAGAGCCTATGCATGTGTTGGACTCTGAAAGAGGATCAAATGCAAAGTTAACCAATTTTCTTTTCATAGCTTCCTGCCATTGAAGACCTTTGCTTCAGCTGAACATGTGTTAAGGAACATTTGCACCATCAGGCATCCCTGTGCAAACAGGAAAAAGCAACGAGGCCAAACTTGTATAGAATGTTTAGTATCTATGGAGGGAGGTCATTGTTTGCTGAGATGTTCCCTCCAGAACTAGCCCCTCCTCTCTGGTGCCACTTCAGCTGTCAGTGAGTGTCATATTGTCCTCAAAAAAAAAAAGTAAACTGCCTCTCTGTGTACAGTTTTACTGTTGTATTTCCATAATGTTATGAAGTGAAGTTATCATTCTTCAGAAGAAACACTGTTTAATCCGTCTCTAACAGTGCAACTGGGAGAACAAGGAGTATTACAGAGAGAGGCATGTGACACTTTCATCTAGCTTAGCATGATCATTGGTGGTGGCAGTAGAGAAGGACTGAACCCCAGTATAAGGCTGCTTATTCCACATTGGTCTCGTGTCACTTCCTGCCTTCTTTGTTGACCAGTGAAGGAGCAGTGATTTTTTTAAAGGGGCCAACAAGATCTATGCCAGTGGTGGCGAACCTATGCCACTCCAGGTGTTCATGGACTACAAATCCCATCAGCCCCTGCCAGCATGGCCAATTGGTCATGCTGGCAGGGGCTGATGGGAATTGTAGTCCACGCACATCTGGAGTGCCATAGGTTCGCCACCACGGATCTATGCTTTGGGTATCAGAAGAGGTGAACCCAGTTCCTAAATGATCAGCAAACTGGATGCTTTGCATGATGGCCTGGCCTCTGTCTTTCTGGTGTATTTCAGTTTGCTGAGGATATCGAAGAGATAGAAAAAAGTGCAGAGAAGGGCAAGGAGGATGATTGAGGGACTGGAGCACCTTCCTTATGAGGAGAGGCTGCAGCGTTTGGGACTCTTTAGTTTGGAGAGGAGATGTCTGAGGGGGGATATGATTGAAGTCTATAAAATTATGCATGGGGTAGAAAATGTCGACAGAGAATTTTTTCTCTCTTTCTTGCAATACTAGAACCAAGGACCATACACTGAAAATGCTGGGGGGAAGAATTAGTACTAATAAAAGGAAACACTTCTTCATGCAACGTGTGATTGGTGTTTGGAATATGCTGCCACAGGAGGTGGTGATGGCCACTAACCTGGATAGCTTTAAAAGGGGCTTGGACAGATTTATGGAGGAGAAGTTGATGTATGGCTACCAATCTTGATCCTCCTTGAACTGAGATTGCAAATGCCTGAGCAGACCAGGTGCTCAGGAGCAACAGCCAGAGAAGGCCATTGCTTTCACATCTTGCATGTGAGCTCCCAAAGGCACCTGGTGGGCCACTGCATGTAGCAGACTAGATGGACTCTGGTCTGATCCAGCAACTCATTCTTATGTTCTTATGCCTTAGCTGATACCACAATGTTTCTAGTTTCCTAAACTTACTTTCTTTTGCAGTATGCCAAAGTAATTGTTGTTATATTAATTTGTTTTGCATTGGTGTGAAGTTCCTTTCAACCAACATGCACTTATTCATCATCCCAAAATATTCATAAAAGGAAGAAAATATTCATGGATAACAGGGATTTTCCTTCTTTGACAGGGAATAAAAGAAATGTAAGCCCTGAGCTCTTTTTAGAACACTGGCTTTTTAGAACACTAGAATTTTTAAAAAAATCCTTCTGTACTTAGTTGTGTGATGCTGCTCATCCAGCAAAACAAGATCTAACAAGTTGGTTTAAAGGATTTAAACCACTGGATAGAAAATGTCCTCCCTCTTTATTTGTTTCCTTGGAAGTGATGGTCTTCTACTTTCTTTTTTATAGGTATTCTTAAATTGCATTTTTCAGAAAGATCTGGATTCTCTAATCATCTTGGTCTAGATAGCCTTTACCATATTCTTCTGATAAGGGAAGGAGGCTAGAAGGTGTAGAAGCATGGACAAGTGTAGAAGAACAAGTGAAATGCCTGCTATGTTCAGTTCTCACTAAACAAAACCAATGTGGGTATAAACTCCTCATATCAGTGTAGTGTCCGTACAAATTATTACTGTGTCTGTGCAAATGGAACTTAGGGGCAAGTGCTGAAGGCATTTCAGGGCTAGCCCCTTCTCCAGTGGTGGGATTCAAATAATTTAACAACTGGTTGATTACAAGCACCATTTTAACAACCGAAGTGGTGCGAACCTGCTGAATCCCACCACTACTAGCTCTGGTGGATTCCATCAACTGCAGTGACACATGGTCAATAGCAACAAGAAGTTTAATGATGCAGATAAACAGAGAAGCATCATTTAAAGAAGGAAATAATAATTGTGTTCCAAGGGTGGGTCATTCATTTTTGTCCTTGACAGTTGAATAGAAGGAATTCAGTGGTTCCAAGCTTGTCTTCCTAGGGCTGTCTAGCATAAAGGTGTGTGTGTGTGTGTGTGTGTGTGTGGTGTGTGTGTGTGTGGTGTGTGTGTGTGTGGTGTGTGTGTGTGGTGTGTGTGTGTGTGTGTTTCCCATCAAGTCCAATCTGACTTATGGCAACCCCTGATGGGGTTTTCAAGGCAAGAGGCATTCAGAGGTGGTTTGCCACTGCCTATCTCTGCTTCACAGGTCTGGTATTTCTTCAGGTCTCCCATCCAAATACTTGCCAGGATTGACTCTGCTTTGCTTCTGAGATCTGACAAGATCAGTCTAGCCTAGACTTTCTAGGCTAGGGCAGTATATATTTACTAGTTTTTTTATCTGGAGCTTCAGTCTGAAAACAAGAGCATATTCATTCCAACTTCAGTATTCCCCACTGGTTCTCTTTCAACTCTTGTAGGCTTGTTCCTGGTTGCAATTCCACAAGACTTCCTCTTTTTCTTTTCTCTTTCTATCTCCTCTCTTCTTCCTCCCTTCAGGAAAAAGGGAATTGTTGCCAGATGTAGTCCCTCAGAAATACCATCACACCAGTACTGCGACTAAACACTGACTGTTTAAAGCTGTTTGTGAATCTGGTAAATTCTGAGATTAAATACACTAATTATCCAGTTTCTTAGAAATCTCTGTAAGAGAATATAATTGCCAGGTTGAAAAAAACTTTTATAGGCTGTGGTTGCTACAATTTCCAAACAAGAGAAAGACATGAAAATAGTATTAGATACTCCAAGAAATCAAAGAATGCCTTCCCTCCCCCTCTTTGGAATCTCTTCTTGATATGGGCCATCACCAGAAAAAAAAAAGAATTCTTTTAAATTTAGCTTCTTTTGCAAGCCAGAAAATCTGTGTTTGCATGTGTTTATACTCTGTTCCACAGAAAGATGATAGGAGGGTTGTATATTCCTCCATCACAGAATGAAGTATGCTGGACCTTCTTTGGTTTTGTACATACATACATACATACATACATACATACATACATACATACATACATACATACATACATACATACATACATACATACATACATACCCCACCTCTCTGTGTGTGTGTGTGTGCGTGTCTGTGTATATATATCCTTATATATCCTTAAATATTCTTATATATCATCATCTTTAATGGCATAACAGGTCCAACGTGGACTGACAGTTGAAAGGAATATAACACACATGTGAATACAAAACATAGTAAAAATGGTAATTTCAAACGAATTGCAAAAGCATAACAAAGAAACTTGGCCAGATCATCTTTGTCGCAGAATGCTCTGCCTGGGTCCTAGTGCCTACCTAGCCCTGCTCTCACCATCTATTTGAAAGTCATTCAATGAACTATAAATGCCCTTGTATCAAAGTCTCATGTTCAGTAATAACAGTTTTGACAAAGGCTGGATGTGAAAATGAATGAGAATCTCATATTCATTCAGGACTAAATTCTAATGCAGAAGCATACAATTTTCTTGACCACTTTACCTCAACTGATGGTAGTGTCATCTTTTTGTGGAACAGAGTACAAGTGAAAGAGAAGCGGAGACATATTGACTGCCCCTCCTTTTCCTTCTCTGTATCTGTCAAGTGGTTCTCTCCACTTCTGCCCTGGCTGAGCTCTGGTTAGCATAACTGAGCAGCACTCTAAGCAGTCAAATCACATCCACAAATAAAGGTGGTAACAAAACATAAATCCTAGAAAGCATAGGTGCTTGAGAACAACCAGGAGACAGCTAGTTTTATGCAGAACAAGCGATATGAACAGGTAAGTCGCTAGCTTATCCTTCACCTTAAATGAACCGCTGCATTCCTCTGGCTGGGAATGGGTCCAACACAGGGCATCAGAGTCTGAAAACCAGAACTGTCACCAGCCTTGACATAAATATCCTGTCCAGGCTAGAATATGTATGGGTTTTCCTGTTGCGGGGGAGTTCACTTTTTTAGCCGATCAGAATTTAAGATATAGGCTCAGAATTTTCCTCCAAACCTGCTCTTGACCAATCCGTGCAAAATTCTGGATCAACGTGCCCATGATCCATCGTGACCTTGGAATCATCCTTGTCTATGGAGGTCCAGGTCACACATATCGCAGTTCAGGTCACACATATGGCCAAAGTGGCCTTTTTTCATCTCCAACAGACCAGACAGCTGGCCCCCTACCTATCCCAGACCTGGGCACAGTGATCCATGCAAACTGGATTATGGTAACTTGCTGTACATGGGCTGCCCTTGAGACTGATCTGGAAATTAAGACTTATCCATCATGTGAGAATTCTTACTGGGTCGATGGTGACAGAGCACATCATAGCTATGCTTCATTGGCTGCACTGGTTGCCAGTCAAATTCTGAATCATGTTTAAGGCTTGGTTTTGACCTT
The DNA here is from genome assembly GCF_021028975.2 of Sphaerodactylus townsendi. NCBI lineage: Eukaryota > Metazoa > Chordata > Lepidosauria > Squamata > Sphaerodactylidae > Sphaerodactylus > Sphaerodactylus townsendi. The sequence continues at coordinate 33,895,411 of NC_059426.1, forward strand.
CAAGGCCTGGTGCAATCTGGGGCCCTAGTATCTTTGGTGCCACATCTCCCCATATTGCCCGTGGGGGGGGGGATTATGGTTCTTCAGCAATAACCTCTTGGCAGTCCCTAGCCCCAACAATATTAGTTGGTCTCACCCAGAGCCTGTGGGGCCTTAATCAATTATGTAGGTCCTGTAAGACAGAGATGCTCCACTGGGCTTTTGGTTGAGGCCGTCTGCCAATCCAATTTATTTCTTACCAGCCTCCCAATTTTCACCTTGCACATTCTTAATTTGTGCATTGCGTTCCCCTCCTCCCCTGCAATATTACAAAGGGATTAAGTCTGGCTGGGAGATTAAATAAATTGTTAGGCTTGGGGTTTTTACGCTTCCCGGTAGGTCACCATCTGTGAAGGGTGGGGTATAAGGGTGGGGGTATAAATATAATAAAATAAATAAACATAAAATAAATTGTGGCATTCTGACAGTCATCTTAGTGATATAATGAAAATTGGGACTGGGATTCAATTTCCTTTCATGGTTCAAACAATTGCCATAAACCTGTCCCTTCTGTTTTTTGGAATGTATGTTTTAAGTACCCTATTATAAACTTGGGTTACTCTGAGAGCACACTTCTTTCATAAGTGCATGCTTCTTATCTTGGGAGCCAGAGTAATAGAGCGGTTAAGAGTAGTGGACTCTAATCTGAAAAACCGGGTTTGATTCCCCACTCCTCCATATGAGCAGTGGACTCTTATCTGGTGAATTGGGTTAGTTTCCCTGCTCTTCTGTGTGAAGCCTGCTGGATGATCTTGGGCTAGTAATGGTTCTTCGGAACTCTCTCCTCCCCACCTACCCCCCTCCCAAACTATTTCTTATCTCTTGTCATGACTAGCAATAATATACTGACGAAAAGCATGTTAAGTGTAGAGATGAATAGACCATGGGGTCTTGTGATCGTCCTACCCACCCCCACCCCTGTGCTATTGGATTTGAAGGATAAGAATGAATTCCTGAAATCTCTTACTTTGATGAGGACAGATTATTTGATATGATTGAAACACATTCATATAGCACATAAAGGGAAGGGCAGATGTTCGTAAACCTCAGGAACCTCACTGTCAGGAATTTGCTTCAGCAATGGGATAGGGTCAGCAAAGGCCTACAGTAATCGTGATTACCGAAGGGTTTGACATGCTTCCATTGGATATATGCCCGATACCATAGTGACCCTGGCAAGAAGCATAAATATCTGTAATGGATTTTGGCTTCAACCTGATGTTCAGAGTATGCTTTTTTGGCCTTTTAAAGTAAGAGAATGTCATTTGAACCTTGGAGGTGGCTGAAAAGCTTTTTCTGTTGCCAAGACTGCACCTTTCCAAAGGTCAAATGATCAAATCAACAGAGGGGTTGTTGCCAGTTGCTCACAGGGGAACAGAGCAACTTGGAGAACTAGCTTCTGGTTTCAGCGGGATACAAAAAGATTTTCCAAGATTCCTTTAAACCTAGAGTTTTAATTGTCATGGTTGTGTGCCCAGATAGTGATTTATTCCCATGAGGATGAGACCGATTATGCTTCCCTTCAAAAGCGCAAAGGCTGTTTAAGGAAAATACTGAATACAGCTCTTCAGCACCAGGGATAATTATTTATTTTCTGTGGCTGGTAATCAAAGAACATGCTTCACCCCTGTAGTTAGGTGGATCTTGTTAACTATTTTCTAGAGAGCAATAAGTTGTTTTGCTTGACACAACGCAAGGCGGGTGTGGGAACTGTAATAAACATTTATCTTTCATGAATGTAAACTAGTGTAGAAAACGTACACTACTGGGTAGAGCTCATTCTTATCAATTGTGTAATTAATGCTATTAATCCATACTGTATTACCTTTTGCTTCTATAATTTTTTTGTCTGTTTTCTTAGAACAGCATACAACTCTGTCTGCTCCACTGCATCTGTCATTACCTGTAATGAATCTGGGATTATATGACCAAGAACAGCATCTTTAAGTTTGTCTAGATTTCTGTCACATTTTTATCCTGCACTTCATCCTGTGGTTCTTCCCTTCATTTATATTATCCTCACAAAATCCTTGTGAAGTAGATTAGGCAGAAAGAGTATAACAGGCTTATGGCCAAGCCAGCAAGATTCATGGCCAAGTGGGAATCTGAACCAGTCTAGTCTGACAGGTCTTGCTGTGTGAACTGCATTATACTTTTCAAAGCCCATTCAAGTTGATCTGCTTGGGATAGCTCTGTTAAACCACTTCATTGCATTAGGGACCGGGTACTTCCTTTCCCAAATTAGAAAAAAATTATTTAGAGATGTCCTTAGTTGTTGTCTCACTGACTTAAAACTTCAGCTTGTTGAAGCCCTGGCCACCTTTTAGAAATAATATTAATGATTAATTAAATGATTGTAAGGCATTTTAATTTTGTCCTGGTTTTTGATCCATTGGGCTATAGCTCATGCAGAAGACAGAGTTTACCACTTTGTTTCAGTCCGGTTTCTTGTTTTATCTTACAGTTATTGATATTAAATATTTTTAGAGGGATGTGTTTGTGGGCTGGAGGTGGAACGGAAGATGGGTAAAAACTCATGCAAATAAATAGAAGATTATAATTCCTCGTAGATATAGAGATAATTATTTTACTTATTTAAAGAATCAAGTATTCATTATGCAAATTGCATTTGGTACAGGCTGGACTCAATGCTTATTTCTGGAAAATTCTATGGCATCTTGTTTGGGGTCATCGATCCAAGAGATGTAAACTCTATTCATTCATTCATTCATTCATTCATTCATTCATTCATTCATTCATTCATTCATTCATTCATTCATTCATTCATTGGTCAGGTTTATATACCACCCTCTACCGAAGGGCTCAGGGCGGTGAACAATAAAATAGAGCACATATGTCAACTTTAAAATCTGTTCAGTATCAAATAATATAGGCTCTAATAAAATAAACCCACCCCATTGATGCAGCATTATTAAAATCCACATAAAAGATGGTGCCTACTATCAAATCCCCTTTAAAAACCAGAGGGAAGGGGCGGCAGGATCCATTTGATATTATGAGGGAGGGCCCCTCAGCGGCTAGTCTCCCCAAAGGCCTGGCGGAACAGCTCAGTCTTGCAGGCCCTGCGGAACTCAGTAAGATCCCGCAGGGCCCGGACAGCTGGAGGAAGAGCTTTCCACCAGGCTGGGGCCAGAGCTGTAAAGGCTCTGGCCCGGGTGGAGGCCAGCCACATCATTGAAGGGCCAGGGATCACCAGTAAATTGGCCTCTGCTGGGCGCAGAGACCGATTTGGGACATATGGGGTAAGACGGTCCCGCAGGTACGGAGGTCCCAGGCCGCGCAAGGCCTTAAAGATTAACACCAACACCTTGAAAATGATTCGGAATTCGATCGGTAGCGAGCGCAGACGGCGGAGCACAGGTGTGATGTGGTCTCTAGTGGCACTTCCTGTAAGCATACGAGCCGCTGCATTCTGGACCATTTTCAGTTGGAATATTTGTATGGATGTGCTGGATTTGGGATGACAAAGCGCAAAGACAGAAATCAAGGAGAGAAATTTAGCATAATGGTTACCAATCAGAGCACGGAACAGGCAGTAAGAAAGTTAGAAATCTGATATTCATGTTCAGGGTTCTGCTTTTTTTGGCCCTTGGCTGTTAGAAGCCCGGATAAGCCTATGGCAGTTCATATCCTAGAGCAGTGGTGGTGAACCTAAGGCACTCCAAATGTTCATGGACTACAATTCCCATCAGTCCCTGCCAGCATGGCCAATTGGTTCCATGTCTCAGCTGCCTCCATTGGCTCCCAATTGGCCATGCTGGCAGGGGCTGATGGGAATTGTAGTCCATGAACATCTAGAGTGCCATAGGTTCCTAGAGCATTTTTTGCTAAAGTATATTTATTTTTAATGAGTTATGCACAGTTGAATCATGTTGCATTCTTGATCTAAAAAGCTTTTGAGGCATAGAAGACTTGGGGAAATATGTGAAAATGATTCCATGGTTGTACAGTGTTTGTTAGTTCATTTATTTATAATATTTCTATTCTGCCTCTGGGAAATATTGCCAAAGAGGATTCACAAGATAAGTAGAGTAATAAGAAGTACAATTAGCATTAAATGATTAATAATATTTTCATCATAAAATAGTAAAATAAGCAGTGTAAACATTTATAGGCAGTGCTATGTAGCATATAGAGCGGGACTTAATACGTGTTTACATTTTTATATATTTATTTGTTTACTATTATATTCTGCTGTCTCTTTAAGACTCCTGGCTGTATATTCAAATATTTACAATCGTAGAATCAAACAAAAATAGAATTTCCCCTCTTACAAATATTCATTTTCCTTTGATAATATTTAGGCTGCTTTTTTCCCTAGAGAGTCTTAAAGCAGCTTACAAAAAGAAAAACAAATGAACCAGATCAGATAAGAATCATTTTCTTTTTAATCAACAGAATATATTTTTAAAAAATAAAATGGTTTTTGAGGAAAATCTATCTAAAAATAGTTTTCTGTTTAAAATACATTATAGTCCAAAGGTCATTCATCATGAAATAAAAATTAGTTTTTAATTACGTAGCATGAGGCTATATATTCAGTATTTAAAATTTATGGTAAATGAATTCCATTAACCCATTCATAATGCCATGGTGTTCCAGAGGTTTCTGTAAGATTATTTGGGGCAGTTTTTCTGTCTAGAACTGGCTTTGCAGTTTTCAGTACTGTGAATTTGTGTCTGCAGAGATAACATGCAAAAGTATTGTAAAACAAACATATGGAGTTGACAAAAAAAGACCTTAATTGTATTGTTCCCAGTGGTGGGGTTCAGCAGGTTTGTACCACTTCGGCAGAACCGGTTGTTTAAAATGGTGTTTGTGAACAACCAGTTGTTAAATTATTTGAATCCCAGCACCGGAACCAGTTGTTAAATTATTTGAATCCCACCACTGATTGTTCCTTTGGAAATCTGTGTTCACAGAATGAATCCCTTACCTCTTAAGTGTTAAGTTTCAAGAACTTCAATGAACAGAATACTGTTTGGAGTGGAATAGATCTGTACAAGAAGCTAAGGCTCATTCCGCACATGCAGAATAATGCACTTTCAAACTGCTTTCAATGCTCTTTGAAGCTGTGCGGAATGGCAAAATCCATTTGCAATCAGTTGTGAAAGTGGTTTGAAAACACATTATTTTGCGTGTGCGGAAGGGGCCTAAGTATGGCAAAAATATGGACAGGGCAAAAAATAAAAGTGAAAGCGAAACCTTAAATGCAAGGCTGGTGGCCCGCATGAAACTGAAGATAGTTCATCTCGCAATGATTCATCATTACCTAATTATTTCTAATAGCGTAACCAAATCAGTAATTGTTTAATATAACTGTAAAACTAATCCAAAAAGTTATTTTTCTGAAAATGAAACCTTCATCTCATTGTAAATATTAAGATAATACCAGCAAGAAAACCATGTAGAAAACCATGATTTAAACCTAGCCTTGCTGATTTAAATCAACTCCACCCTGGAATGATCAAAAACAAATCCGGTTAGTTGTCTGGCATATTGATGCTGGTTGGTTCTAGGTTGTGAAAGGTGGTCCAAGAGCTCTTTGATTGGTTCTTCTTGCTGCTCCCCACAATTTAAATACCTGCAGAAAGAGGGAGGAGAAAAGTTGGTCTCGTTGCATGTCAGTCACTGCCAGCAGATTGCACCAAGTCAGCAAGAGAAGGGGTTTGTAAACAGAAGGTCCCAAGTTTACTCTCTGGCATCTCCAATTAAAAGAGCCAGGTAACAGGTGATATGAAAGTCCTCTGCCTGAGAACCTTGAGAATCTTTGCTGGTCTTATTAGAGTATGATTAGCTAGCGGTACAATTCATTGTAAGATAGTTTACACTGTGTTCCTCAGTTCCCTCTTCTGCCAGTTTTAGCTGTTTGGAGGATACATACAATACATCTTATGTGGTTGCTTCTAAGGTTGGGGCTAAATCTCTCTGCAAAGCAGTAGTTGGTTTCTCTGCCCTGCGGCTTGCCTGTCTTTCCTCACCTTCCTGTAGCCACAGGGCAATTGATAGAACAGACTAGTTCTTCCATAGACAGAGGTAGAACAAGTTCCTTACAACAATGTGTTTGTCCTTTTCTGTGTCTAGTCTCCTCCTTGCTGATGACATTCTTGCTGTACCTTTAAGAGTCCAGCCAGTGATTCTAGGAGAATGTTCAGATCTTAGATTACACTGAACAATTGTGAAAACGATAAATGACCCATACCATTGATACAAAGGAATGTTATTTTTATAATTAAAATGCAGGCTGATTGGAAGTGTGTGCGTGGGGGAGATATCTTACTTCAAGAATGGGCTGAACAGCACTCTTGACTTCTCTTGCGCTCCCTCGCTTTTCCACATTCTTTAAAATGGGATTTCAGAATAAGCTGAGGTTTCCCATAACCCAGTATTCTGTTTGCTGTTTGAATGCTTTTGTTTTCAGAACACTGCTGAACACTGTTTAATATCTATTCTGCGCTGAATTGTTAAAGTTGTGCCTTGCATAGATGGCACAACTTTAAAAACTCAGTGCAGCATCTAGGTTAGGGATGGCAATGCAGATGCACAGAAGTGTGTATACAATCTTACTTGTGTTCTGTTTTTCATTTACTGCTCTCAGTTCCTCACCAACTATACCCCACAACCATATCTAGTTTGGGAAGAAATTGAATACTATTCTGGGATGTATATAGAAATCTTCGGAGTCCTTTTCAACTAATTTTGCTTTGCTTGCAGGGACTGTGCACTATGTATCTGGTTGTGCTGATGGATAGGTATGATATTAGCTAGGTGTTTTATCACACCCATGGTGGTGTGGAGTGAGTTTGTGTATAGCATGGGACAAAGAATAACGGTCACCCTATCACTGTGTTACCCAGCTTTCACAGGTTGTGAACTTATTTTTAAGGAATCTCCACCAGCTGCTAAGAGTGTAACAGCACACAAATAATTTAAAGTAGCAATGGGGAAAATAAGTTCTGGAAGAAGGCAGGGATTCCTATGCCAGCATGGAGAGTGGAGGCCAGCAGCAGCTGGAGCCAGCCTGGAAGGCTTGAGCCAGCATTGAGAGCCAGCATTGAGAACTTGAACCAGCAGCAGGAGCTGGCTAGTTAGCCAGCTAGCACTAGAACCAGCATTAAGAACGTGGAACTTAGGATGCACTGTATTTTTATACCCCTGTGAGCAGTTTGGGGTGGGAGCTAGTAAGTTTCTATTCCTGTAAGTTTCTATTCCTGAATTTTCTGGGTTTCCATGCTGGGATTGCAGGGCTGAGCTAATTAACAGCTCTATCTATTATTCTAAACCCCGGGACAATGGAGGCAATTGGTCCTAGATTATATCAGTGATACCATGAATGGTTTATGCAGAGATACTTCTTACAGTCTCTGCCTTCAGTATTCAGATTTGGCTGAGGCTTGATTGATTCAGGATGGGATCTTGTTGTTAGGGAGATCATATCTAGAGGTTGGGGAAATGCAAGGAAGAAGCAATTGTTTGTAAACATGTTTTCTCAAAAGCACAGTATCAGGGAGTTCTAAAAGCAGCTTAGTGAGGTGTGGTGTTCAGGAGATTTGCAGATTCCATTATGTCAATGGAGTGCTTTGGTGGGGAAGACAATCAAAGATGCATGTCCTTGTTATGAGATGTCCAGATAATTGTCTGGAGTAACTCACAAATCTAATCAGACTGTTTTGCCTTAGGCTTGCTCTCAGTTTGGACAATCTGCTACCCACCCATTCAAACATGGAAACTGGCATTTTGCAGCACATAGCATGAGAAACAATATGAAATCCAATATTTCATAAGGCAGGGTATACAGGGCAGGGTTACAAGTGGAAGCCATGATGTCAAATCTAACGGCCTTCCTAAGGAAATACACTGCTCAGCATTGCATCTGCACCAATGGAAACCATACAGTGACGGGGAGGATGGCTTTACTGAGAGGGGATCGGTCAGCTTTCAGTGGCTCTCATTGGTTTATGCAGGACTTTAATTTACAGTAGATTTGAAAAGGGAATAACATCTGGCCTGTGTATCAGAGGGTTGGATTCTGCCAGCTCTTTTGTTCAATCTTGGCCAACAGGCCTTCTCACATGATTTCTGTCAATGCAGGTCCTATGATCCTCATAGTTGGAAACTCCCTCTCTCCTGACTTTGTGCTAGTAGAAAAGCTGAATCCAGCGCAGAGAGATTTAGCCCTTTCTCTGTTGTGCTCCTTTCCACCATTCATTCATAATTCTCCAACCCCAGAGATAATGTTTTTCTAGTGCCCTATGGCGGCTCCCATATATAAACTGTCAATAATTTCATATTATAAGGGATGTCGAATAAAAATGAAGTCACATAAATAAATAAATAAATAAATAAATAAATAAATAAATAAATAAATAAATAAATAAATAAATAATGTGTGTTTGAAGTGCCGTCAAGTCATATCTGACTTAATGTGACCCCCGTAGGCTTTTCAAGGCAAGAAATGAACAGAGATGATTGCCATTGCCTGCCTCTGTGTAGCAACCCTGGACTTCCTTGGTAGTTTCCAAGTACTAACCAAAGCCAACCCTGTTTAGCTCCAAGATCTGATGAGCTCAGGCTAGTCTGGGCCCCCAGGTCAGGACAAATAAATAATACCAGATATGGATAAGATTAACCATCCTCTAAGAAGCCTTCCTCCAGCCTAAATGGCTCTTCATCCAATGGAAGAGCCATTTTAGAAGAACTATTCTTAGGCTTCAGACTTTGCTCAATGGAATGGGAAGGATGGTTATGTTCCAGGCTACTATATCACTGAATGCCTCAATATTTGAAATAATTGACAAGTCTGCTTTGAAATACTTTAATGGGATAGAAGTGGGATAGAAATGTTTTATTAGAGAATATTTTCAAAAAGGGATGGAAGATAAGCAGAGAAGGTAGGGAAAGGCGGGGATTGAGAAGTGAAAGTAAAACAAAATTAAATTGTACTACCAGCTCAGCACAATTCCATGGTGTAATTTTGAAATAATTGACAGATTTATTTTAGTGTCAGTGTTATTTCTAATGACAGTTCTTAAAGGTATGCAGAACTATTTTAAGCAGTTTCAGATTAATTGTCTTCATCTTGTATCCCATCAGATTTAATTCTGTAATGAATATTATCTTTCCAGGCATTTAATATGTGTATGCATAGCACTGTGATGAATTCCCTGCATGATCTTGCTGGGTTATTATTTGTTATGAATCATTCAGCAGTCCTCAGTGTATATCTTGTGAATTGAGCGCTCATTTCTATTTGTTTCAGATCTCGAAATAATATATCACTGTTTTGATAATTTTGTCTCTTATGCATGCTATGTTCCACCTGCCAATCTAAAGTGCAATATGAGCTAGTTGGATATGTGAGTGGGTGTTTTTCCTGGTAACAAAACAGGGAGGAGTAAATTTAAAGATAAGGTAAAGGTAGTCCCTTGTGCAAGCACTGGGTCATTACTGACCCATGGGGTGATGTCACATCATGATGTTTACTAGGCAGACTACATTTACAGGGTGGTTTGCCATTGCCATTCTCAGTCATGTGCCCTTTACACCCAGCAAGTTGTGCTAATTTTACTGATCTTGGAAGGATGGAAGTCTAAGTCAGCCATGAGCCAGCTACCTGAAACTGACTTCTGTTGGGTCTGAACTGAGGTTGTGAGATGAGCTTTGGCTGCAATACTCCAGCTCGCCACTCTGTGCCTTGTAAAGATAAGCACTAGGCTTGCTAAATACCCTAAAAATTCGGTAAAATTGGGATTTGGATTTATTGGGGCATAAAATTATCTGTATGCCCAAATAAGACAAATAACATATTCGGATATACCTGAATATTTGGGTATATCTGAAAAATTCAGGTCCGTTTGAATTTTTTTGTATTTTTGGGTGTTTTTTCACATTTTGGCCTGAAGGGGGCGCATTTTTAAGCTAGCGGCACCACAATTTCAGAGTATGATCCAGAGACTGTCCTGATGATGCCTGCCAAGTTTGGTAAAGTTTGGTTCACGGGGGCCAAAGTTATGGACCCTCCAAGGGCTAGCCCCCATCTCCTGTTAGCTCCCATTGGAAACAGTGGAGGATGGGGCACCCACTTTGGGGGTCCATAACTTTGCCTCCCTTGAACCAAACTTTACCAAACTTGGGGGGTGTCATCCTGTTGTCCCCCCCAGGCAACTAATATCCAGAGAGGTACTGCCTCTGCATATGGAGGTTTTGCTTGGCTCTTCTATCAAGTAGCATTTGCAGACATATTCTCCATAATTTGTCTTTCTGTTTTAAAGCTATCTAAGCTGGAACCTTTCTTTTATCTCATGACTTCCACATCTCAGAGGTTTTTGGCAAAGGGACTTTTGTCAGAAGCTTTTTGTTGGAATATAATGCCTACTAGTAACTAACCAGCCCTTACCCTACACTTGTTAAAGAAAGACACCAAGAGGTTGGGGAGGGAAACTACTTTTTACAGAAACTACTCTGATTATTTCTCCTACGTTAATGTCTACAATCCAACTTTTAATGTTTTTTATCTATTTACCTCCCACACATTTTATGGTTCTATTTTTGTTTATTTGAAGAGAAAAATGTGTATTTTATAAATTCGTTGTTACTAAGGATAGAAGGAACTGTATGATTATTTCATCTGAAGATATTCCTTATACTTTAGAAGGGTGTTCAGATTTCTCTTCAGATTGTACAAGTTTGTTTCAAACATCAGAATCCCAGTTCAAATCAGAATTGCCTAAGTGACAGGATCAATATGAATTCAGCCCTTTTGGTAAATTCAAATATAAACTCATTAATACTATAAGTAATGGTTTGGCCAGTTTCCTAAAGATGTTTAATTGTAATGTTCTAAAGAAAAAGCAATTATGTAAAGCAGGAGAACAGATCAAATGATTAAGAGCAACAAAAATTATTTCAGTGCTGTTCAGCAAATTCTCTCTTGGGATGCTGTGCAGAACAGTCCTTGAATTACTTGGCAACTTTGTTCTGTTTGTAAAAATGGTTTCATTTACTTTTCACTAAGCGTTTTCCCCAACTTGTGTTCTACCATAGAAGAAAAGCCAAGCCGAAAGCTCCTCTGCCTCCATCTAAGAGAAGAAGTGCTGAGTTTCCTTCATTCGATGATTCAGACCTAACTAACTGCACTATGGAATTAAAAGAGAATATCATTGACAGAGACATCGAGCTGTCTGTGGTCCTCCCGGGTGATGTGATCAAGTCTACTTCTGTTAATGGCAGGTATGTTGAAAAAAGATTCTAAGTCTTTCCTGCATGTAGCTGTGGTTACTTTTCAGTCTGAATATTAATAAAATCTTTGAGTTGGATATGGAAATGTATGTGTGTTGTGATTCAGGGGGGCACAAATGCCTGTTCTTCACGCGCATACGATTATTCAAATATAATCTAGAACTGATTTGAAATTTATTTTTTTTACTCGAAAGTGTTTCTCTGCTTTTTATCTGAGCCTTCAGTACTAATTAGAGTTCAGATACAATACACAAAGAGAGGGATTTTTTTTAATGCTCCAGAGAATTCTGTAGTCCTTGACCTGAACTACAGGGCACAGCTCAGGAAAAGTTTTGATTCTGGAAGCAAGTGTGTGAGTCTGAATGTCACTGATCTCTAGCCAGAATGTGTTAAGGCAAAGTTTCCTTCATCTGCTCTTTGTACATCTTCCCCAGTACACTTCATACCAACCAGGACTGAGGAATAATTTAGGATGGGAATGTTAACTTTATGTGGACAAAGGGAAAGCTTTGAGGAGAGAATATAATGAAACTGTGCCTGGTCAATCGGGAATTGGAGATTCTCTGAGATTTGTTAATTGAGTTTATGGATTGTATAGCTCCCTTGCTCATAAGGTTTACAAACTCCCCTGATGTGAATAATCTTAGGCTAGATCGTGAGATTAACAGAGCCTTAAAAGCCAGCTTTTGAACAAAGGTAGCTTTCATCTTATCTGGACTCCACTTCAGTTTGTTCTCCCTCTGCCACTTGACCATTACATCAATAAATTGGGCCAGGGCAGAAACTGCCACAGTTAGCGGGTTACTCAAAGTTATGTATAACCAAGTGTCATCTGCACAGTGATGAGCTCCTTCTCCAGAGCTTGTTAAGGAGCCTAACATAAATATTAGACAACATGAGAGATAACATGGAACCTTGTCCCCTTGGGTTACTAGTCTGAACCTGGTGGGAGGGTTGGAGGTGGAGCTGAGCAATATTGGCTAATGTCATTAAATCACTTCCTGAGAAAACCCAAAAGTGACGTAGGATAACTTTTATCAGGAAGTGGTATCATGGTGTAAACAATGACACTGTTGTTGCTGTTTTGGAAAACTCTCTGACTGCTGCTTGGAGTGGTGGCAGGCAAGCTTAGCTGACGGTGTGAGATCTGTTATAGCAGGAGGCCTTCCAGCAGTACTTACCCTCCTGTGTCCTCTCTAAACCATTTGCCATTCCTTCAGCACCATAGTCATTAAAAGGCACATTTTTGGGAACAAGACTTGACTTCAAATGTTTAAGACTTTCACTAGTCCCATGGAATGATTGAAAAGCATATTATAGCAGTCTTGCTAATGATGTATGATAAGCTTCCTCCAGGGAATCTTATCTATTTTGCCTTAAGTTCCATGATATAAGAGAGGCAGGATGGAAATATAAATGAATAAATAGTCCTGTCTGACAAGCATGTAGCTAGTGACTCAACCACTTCAGAGTCCAATTAATTTTCCAAAACTTGCAACATTTTGAAGCCAGTTAGAAAATATTGAGTCATGTACTTCTGATGCATTGTGTTGTTTGTGCACAACTCTAGTAAATATGTACACCCATGATTGGCAGGTTGTTAGACTGTAAGTGACAGATTGTTTTGAATACAGTCTACTTAGTAATAGGCCCTGAATTTGAAAGATCTGCTTCAGAGATAAGATTTCTGTATATCTTAGCTCTTATTAAGTGTGAACTGTAAACTGATAGTAATATTACTATGGCTAGTTGAATTTTTATTTGATACTTACTGTACACTCCATTTTAAAAAATGTGTTTTGAAATTTAGGTTTACTTTAGAACATTTCGAATAAAAATGTGATAGTATCCTGAGGCCTAAGACCTTAAAACAAAGTAGAGTCTGTGCACAAATTATTTAAGTCTAGTGTGGTAAAGCTTGCAAGAAATTATGCAGAGTTCACGGTACTGAAAGTACTGGTTTGGTATTTTTCAGTCGGTCTAGTGGAAACAAAGAGGTTACATGTGTATTTTGCTAGTCTTCAACTGCATCTGGGTGGTCCCTGGTTTCCGGACACCAAAAATTAGATTTGTATCCTAACATTTTTCTAAACGGAAGCAACTAAACTGCAGTCAAGCACTAAGTATTTAATGAGACCCGTCAGCTTGCTTTTTTTTTTTTGAATGCAGCCATTTTATTAAGTGTGTCTTTCTTTTTATAAAACAGCCTTTGTTCTCTGTACACCGATGTCCAGAAAAGAGACTGACCAGTAAATGAGTGTTGTCTGACTGTGGTAAAATATTTAGGAAGACCAGGTTAGAATTGGCTGTTATAGAAGCAGCTTTTCTACCCAATGAACTTTGAACCCAAACCTTCAGGAATGCAGCAAGGAAAACTACTAGCCATCATGTGGCCACCACACACCGCAGTTGACCAAAAATAATAACTTAGGCGAGGCTCCGAAAAAGAAATACATGTAATTTAAGGTAACCCTTTCTGTGCGACTGGATAATCTTTTTCTGTGACGCGTTTTGTTGAGTGTTGCATTCAACAAGACCCTTTTATAATTCATGGAGATGTTGTGTAAGCTGTTCCAGTTGGCAGGTGGAAAGTTTATTTCATCACAATCTCTGTTATTCATTATTAGGGTTGACCCAAGAACAATTTAAAAATACAGAGTAAAGCTTCTGTGTTGAGTATTACTGTGCAGAAGATTATACTGAGCAGGATTTCTTTTTATAACTTTGAACATTCTGCAATATTTTATCTTGCACAGGTGTTCAGGCTTCTCTTACATGTGCTTACATGTGCGCTTTCTATTTGCTCCTTTTTGTTATTTACCTGTAGGTTTGCGGAAAAACCTGAAATGTAAGAAACAGACAAAAAAAAACCACAGGAGGTTAAGAAAAAACCCTAGAGTACCTGTAACTTAAAAAAGTTCAATTGCTGTTGCTGAGTATCCACACAGTGTAGCCAGCCTTCACGACTTGATTTCTGTTAGTAAAAATCGAGAAGAGAGAGCAGAATCTTTGGTTTGGACTTTTGAGGGAGGATTCACCAGGTGCCCAACCAACCACCATGTGACTTGTGCCATGCAACTTGACATGACTCACCCACGCCCAACTGCTTGATGTTGTTCAGTAGCAACCATCCTAAAAGCCAGTGTGGTGTAGTAGTTAGAGTTTCAGACTAGAATCTGGGAGACCCAGCTTCCCCAGTGTGCCATAGGAGTTCACTGGGTGACCTTAGGCCAGTGACACATTTTTAACTAGCCTACCTCACAGTGTCCTTTTTGAGATATGGTGACCAGAATGGCACACAATATTCCAAATGAGGTTGCATCATAGATCTATACAGGGGCATTATAACAGCGGCTGATTTATTTTCAATCCCTTTCCTCATAACTCCCTTCACAGAATATGCCTTTTTTCTCTGCTGCAGCACACTGGATTGAGATTTCCATTGAACTATCCACTACAACTCTAAGGTCTCTTTTCCTCTCAGTCTCAGCTATCAGCATATACATTAAAAAATGGGATTTTTGTTCCAGTGTTCATCACCTTACATTTACTTACAGAGAACCTTGTTTGCCACAATATTACCCGCTCACTCAATTTGGGAGATTTTGTGTTTTCTGCAAACCTATGTATATCAATATATATCATATATATCAAAATGCAGATGGTCATGGATAAATGAAATTGCAATGAAATTACAATGTATTATGCTTTATCCATTTTTACTTTCCCCCCCAGCAAACCAATGATGGATTTACTAGTATACCTTTGTGCACAGTACCGTTTAAATCCTTCAAGCCATACAATAGATTTGATGTCAGTGGAGAACAAACAAATCAAATTCCAGCCAAACACGCCCATTGGAATGCTTGAAGTAGACAAAGTGATTCTAAAGCCAAAACAGATGGATAAGAAGAAGCCGACTCCTATCATTCCAGAGGTGAGAGAGCTGAACACTTTACTGCTATCTTTTTACCTCCTGGATAGATGTCAAAACTTAATTTGATTGGTTTTTATTTAGGGGATTCACATACCCTTCCTTTCTCCTGGCGGTTGGCTTAGAGTTTGGTTTGAGCTGCAGAAGGAAGATGAAGTCTTGTTGCTTTAGGAAAGAAAGTCATTTATGGTGGAGAAACTCCATATTGATAGGAAAGGTGGAGAAAATAGGTTATCTGAGCTAGAATGGAAGGAGAGTGCAGAGAGCACATCTTGCCCTCACGGCAGATGGGGAAAGAAGTGGAGTGAGAAGAAATTTGCTACAAGAAAAGAACTACTGAGGTTGATTCCGCACTTGTGTTATCGACCTAAGTTCGAGCTGCGTTTGACCTAAGTGCTCCGCACAACCACTGGGATCGACGTGGTTTTGTACCAGCTTCACCCCGTGTAACGGTCAAATTTCCGACTCCAGTTGGGAACTACTACTTTTTCAGGGAACCATGCTCGAACTCAGCTCGATTCCAGTAAAGTGCAGAATCTCTGGTGCCAGGAGTCCCCCATTCAACCAATCACAGTTTCGGGCATGAGTACAGCTGGCCAATCAAAAAACGCCACTTTTGTCCCTCCATTCCTGTGGCAGTTTTTTTAATAACGTGTGTGGGCATGGACGGAACATGGCTGTAGAACAGTAGCCAATCGGAACGGAGCGGCGAAGAGGCACAGGATGATTCTGCCCTCCAAGCTGGGATCACGCTGGTTGCAGTGGGGAACAACAATGGCTTCAACCTAGGTTAGTACCCTTCTCAGGGAACTGGGTCGAACCTATTTTACTCGTGTGCGGAATCGCCCTGAGTGTAGCATTCTAAATTTTAAAAAAGGACAGCAGCAAAGCAAACTGAGGATTGCCACTCTTAGGCTGGCAATCCTGAAGAGCATTAAGGGGTGTAGACTGCCTAGAAATTCAAAATGCTCTATGATTTCATCATAGACATGTTCAGAATTTCTAGTATGTAATGATATCACTTCCTATGATATCCAGGCACCAACAGATGCCATCCCTCCCTGTGTCCATCCTTCTGCTCCACTGAGTGATGGTAGGGGACAGGGATTATTACAGGGAAATTTTCAAGGCAAGAGATGAGCAGAGTTCATTTGCCATTTGCTTGCCTGTGAGTCACAACCCTGGACTTTTTGGGTGGTCTTCCATCCAACTGCTAACCAGATCTGACCCTGCTTAGTTTTCAAGATCTGATGAGATCAAGCTTGTCTGGGCTATCCAGGTCAGGGCAGCAGAGTTAATAATGGTTAAACTTATTTATTTATTTATTTGTTTGTTTGTTTATTTATATCTTCAATTTCTATACCGCCCGATCCCCGAAGGGGATTTTATGCTGTTCTTCCTCCACATTTTATACTGTTCTTCCTCCACATAACACAGTCTTCTCTCACAGCAACACTGTGATTTTCCCAAGGTCACCCATGTCTGAGTAGAGATTTTGAACCAAAGTACATCAACCACTACACCCCAATGCTCCATTTATAAATGTGTTTGTAAAGATATATTTGAAAGTTCGATATTTGTCATGGGATTAGCTTGGACAGAGTGCCTCTGTTATCCTGTTGGTGCTCAAAAGTATGGTTAGACCAAGGGTGTCAAAATCTTATGCCACTCAAGGTGTGCAAGCAGGGAAGGTCTATCAGCATGAAAAATACACATACGCAACTGTTGGTTGGTAAAATTGCTGGCCACAGATTGTTTAATAATGCAGCAACGTAGGAGCAGATGCGAGGGGTGGGAATTGATCCATCCTGGGGCAGCAACCCTATCTTGGGATGGCAACCCTACGGGATGGCAAATGAATGGGAGCCCATGTGGGTGCTGGCCTCTACCTGGAGCTCTCCTTGCCTCCAAGGGGTGTAGGCCAGCTGCCAGCCCATGCCTGGGTATCAGCTTAGTGGTTTCCCACAGCCCCTAAGGCCCCTTATGGAGGCTCCCCCCCAAAAGCTGCATCCCCATGCCCAATCTGCTAAGTTGTGACAAGGAATACAAATGACACATTGCAGACATTACAGGCAAAGTGATTGACATGAACATTAAAAAACGAAGGGAGGGAGTGATGGGAAAGTCTGAAGGCTGCATGTGCATGTCATTTATGGTCACACTGAGCCCCACTTGTCGAGCTGGCCTGTAAACGGGCTGCCTGCCGGACAAGATGCATCCAGCTCAGCCATTGCCTTCCCTTCCCCAGCTCCTCTCACACGGCAACCTGCATCTGCAGGTGCATCTGTGCTGCATTTGTTATGAAGACCAGATATGACATAAATGTGACTTGGTTCAGCTGGGCCTGGGGTGGAGGTGGTGTCTAGTGAGCCTGCAGCCAGCTTGCTAGGCCAGATCAGCATTGGCAAAGTTGGCTGGCTGGCTGCCTCAGCTGGCCACAGCAGGCTCGCCAACCCAGTTTAGCATTGGGAGAAAGGGGGTCACTGGGCCAGTTTGGGAGCAAGGTGATGGGGTTGCCTCAGCCAGCTCATGGACCTGATAAGCTCTCTCAAGGGGCTTGATCTGCTTCCAGGCCACGTGTTTGACTCACCTGGCTTAGACACATCCATGGTAAAATTGCTTGCTTTAATTCTTGCTGCCTGGGAAAGATGAATAGATACTCTTAGCTCCTCCGAATTATTCTAAGGTGAAATGCTGGAGGTCTTTCCTCAAGCAGGAGCAAATACCCTTTTTCTCATTTTATGCTCAGGTCTCATTTTTATGCTTGAGAGCAGCAGTGGTGTAGTGGTAAACAGCAGGCACACTCTAATCTGAAGAACCGGGTTTGATTCCCCGCACTGCCACTTGAGCTGTGCAGGCTTATCTGGGGAATTCAGATTAGCACTCCAACACATGCCAGCTGGGTGACCTTGGGCTAGTCACAGTTCTTCAAAGTTCTCTCAGCCCCACCCACCTCACAGGGTGTTTGTTGTGAGGGGGGAAGGGCAAGGAGATTGTAAACCCCTTTTACTCTCCTATAGGAGAGTAAGGGGGATATAAATCCAAACTCCTCCTCCTCCTCTTCTTCTTAATGTAGAATTGTGAAGGAAAGAGAAGGTATAGAAATCTGGTAGTATGATTTCAGTGTTTCATGAATAATTTTCAGCACACAATTGGGAAAGAACATTTTAATGTGAGATGCCCATGTTGCTTTTCCTCACTGAGTAATGAAGATTAACTGGTGGCCTAAACTTGGAGTCTCATTCTGTGATGAGATAAGAAATAAATAAGAATTTTGGAGCAATTTTTACCCTAATGAGTACTCCAGCCACACGCCTGGGAGGCTGAGTCTTAAAAAAATGGAAGCTGCAATGTTGAATAGTAGTTATCAAATGGTTTTTCTTTTCTTTCAGCAAACTGTAAGAGTGATAATTAATTACAAGAAGACTCAGAAGACCATTGTCAGAGTTAGCCCTCACACACCACTTCAAGAGCTCGTGCCAGTCATCTGTAGCAAATGTGACTTTGATCCTTTACATACCATGTTGCTGAAAAGCTATCAGTCTCAGGAAGCTCTTGACTTGGAAAAGTCACTGAATGACCTTGGACTTAGAGAACTGTATGCCATGGATGTCAGCCGAGGTAAGAATTACATGTTTGTCTTTCATCAAACCTACTGATGAAGTGGATACTGTACTATAGTTTGTCTTTTAAAAAAAAGATATTAGTAGGGTTGTATATTCCTCTGCCACTGAACTCAACATGCCGGACCTTCTTTGCTGTAGAATGCGCCACCTGGGTCCTAATGCCTACCTAGTTCTGCTCCCCCCATCCATGTTAAAGTGAAAGTAAAATATTGGTGATAGTTGTTCAATGAAATACTCTTGTATCAAAGTATCATGTTCAGTAATGCACAAAACAATGGTTTTGACGAAGGCAGCACATAAAAATGAATGATAATTCTCTGATTCTTACTATATTCTAATGCAGAAGCATACAATTTTCTTGATTGCTTCACCACAATTGACCATGCTAACATCTTTTTCTGAGACAGAATGTGTATGTGTTTACACACACACACACACACACATGTACATATTTTCCACCTGATATAGCTTGATATACATTTGTCACCCACTTTACCTCAGGTTGTGTGTTTGCTGGATATAACCTATATATACTCCTCTGTTGTATACTTTGGGAATAACTTCAGGTCGGGCACTGCTTCTAGATTTTTAGGAGGCAACTGTGATTAATACCAGCTTAGGGTGATGCATTGGATGTGACACTTCCTGGAGAAGGATGACTCAAACTTTGTAATATATACTTCAGTAACTTTAAGGTGTGATTATTACAATGAATTGTATGTGGGGCTGCTTTTGAGAACTATGTACAGTTAGAACAAATTGTATTATTAGTAGCAGGAGTGAACATATAACATTGTTCAACTTGGCACCGAGTTTATTCTGAATGCTGATTCTAACCTTGGAAGCCTCAAAACTGATCAATAAACAGACTCCTCTGCTTATTCGGGCAGTTTACAAACCACCATTCTGTCAAAAATATGCTGAAGGCGCCTTGCAGCATGAAACGAAAACCATACAATTGTGGCATAAAAAGAGACTCTCACATCTCAAAGAAGCAGATTAAAAAAATGTAAAAGCAAAACAACACAAGATAAAAATCAGTGTACAGTAGAATAGAAAGAAAACATTCCAGTCACACAAAATCAGTTAACAGTACCATAAAATCTATATAATATTAACAGTTTAAATTGGAAGGGGGAAATTGTTAGCAGCATGCTACTGTCATTATGCTTTATGTGTGAGATGCTGCAGCGTCATTCTAGGCATCAGAGGGGTGCATGAAGCTGCCTTATACACCAGATCAGCTCCTTGGTCCTTCGAGGCCAGGGTGGTCTACTCACTGTGGCAGCAGCAGTTCAGGGTCTCATATGGTGGTTTTTCACATCACCTGCTCCCTGATCCTTTTAATTGAAAACACCAGGGATTGAACTCAGAACCTTCTGCAAGCAAAGCATGTGCTGTGCCACTGTCCTATAGCTCCTCCCCTAAATTCTTTCATAGAGGAGAATTAGAGTGGAGGGGGCACTGGCCACAGAATGAGAAAGAGAGAATGATTGGGCTGCTGTGATTTCAGGTAAGTGTGGGAGAAGGATAGGAAGTGGCTGGATAGAGTGGCAGGATTTGACTGTCTGAATGTCCGTCACTCACTAAAGGCAGTTATTACATTTCAGTGGCTATTCTCTAAAGAATCTCTATTAATTAGTAAAAGCTTTTGTTTTTAGCAGGCATCTTGAAAGTTAGGCTAATGTCTATTTTTTGCCTTCTGCATTGGGAGTATTGTTTTGCTGCTCTATAGTCATTTCAAAAGCAATCTGGAGTAGGTGACTAATTATTTATTAAAACATATCCTTCTTCTCCCCGTAGCTCAGAACAATTGACAGCGCCAACTTTGAAGCAAACAAAATGCAGTAAACCCTAAACAGCTCCCTGTCCGTAAAAGATTCAGGTAGTCCATACCCATTAATAGAATGGCCCTGTCAAATAGATTTTGTCAAATAGATTCCTGGATCTGCATGGCCCAGGCTAGCCTGACCTTTCCATATCTCAGAAGTGAACCAGTGTTGACCTTGGTTAGTACTTGGATGGGAGACCATTAAGGAAGTCCGGTGTCACTGTGCAAAGGCAGGCAATGGCAAGCAATCTCTGTTCATCTCTCCTCCTGAAAACCCTATGGGGGTAATCATAAATCAGCCAAGACTCAACAACACTTTGCATCACCGGTACTACGTACACAAAATCTGAGCAAATGGCAGTTAGAATCATAGAGTTGGAAGAGACCCCAAGGGCCATTGAGTCCAACCCCTTGCAATGCAGGAACACACAATCAAAGTACTCCCAATATATGATCATCCAGCCCCTGTTTAAAAACCTCCAAAGGAGACTCCATCACTCTCCGAGGC
This sequence comes from Sphaerodactylus townsendi, assembly GCF_021028975.2. Classification (NCBI taxonomy): domain Eukaryota; kingdom Metazoa; phylum Chordata; class Lepidosauria; order Squamata; family Sphaerodactylidae; genus Sphaerodactylus; species Sphaerodactylus townsendi. Next base: position 33,916,608 of record NC_059426.1, read on the forward strand.
AGTGAACCCCACTGTCGAACAGCCCTGACAGCAAGAAAGTTCTTCCTGATGTTTAGATGGAATCTCTTTTCCTGCACCTTGAATCCATTACTCCATGTCCTAGTTTCTGAGGCAGCGGAAAACAAGCTTGCTACATACGTACTAGATTTTAATTCCTGACTTCCAAGGTAACGTTTGACAGAAAAGTGAGATAAAAATAAGAGAAACAAATTGTATACCTCCATACCACATTTTCTTGTAAATGAAGGCAGAGATCTGTGGACCACTTAAAAGAACGCTCTGATGAAACATGAACAGAGAGTCAGAGGTTAGCATGCAAATCCTTTCATCTTGAAAACTACTGATTTAAGGGTAGGCATCCATTTTCATTAATTTACTGCTTTGAACAAGGAAAGTAATTCATCTTGGTACGTTTATCCTTTTAATCATGATGTGAGTGTTGGACTAGTATATTGGCTAATTCCGGGTCAGTCTGAAATTAGAGATTAGCTGATCCTCAAGACACATAAACACATAAGAACTGTTTGAACTGTACGTAAAGCACATTTCTGTTGATATCGCCTGTCTAACCTCATCATTTGCTTGTAATAATTTTCCAGTCAATCTTTCAGTTTCACCAAAGTAGTGCTGCATTTGCCAGTGATCTGAAATCAGCAAAAGTTATGAGCTGACCTGTTGCTTCTTGCTTCTGTATGAACTGTTAAACCAATGCTGTAATCCTAGTCCCACTGCATTATTTATTGAATATGTAATTTTGTCTGAATTGTTTCCATATTTTGTACTTCACCATCTGTCAGTGAGACAGGCTGTCTATAAATAAAGTAAATAAGAATAAATATCAACTAGCGTTTATTTCCTTGGCGCAGAATGTTAGATCTTATACCCCATTCTGAATTATATTGAATATCTGAACTTTTTCTTTCTTTGGCCCCTTCCGCACACGCAAAATAATGCGTTTTCAAACCACTTTCACAACTGTTTGCAAGTGGATTTTGCCATTCCGCACAGCTTCAAAGAGCACTGAAAGCAGTTTGAAAGTGCATTATTCTGCTTGTGCTGTCTCAATTGCTAATCTGGAATTGCTTCTTTTATTTGGCACTGGCACACACAAAAAAGCAGCCCTAAAAACACTGGAATGTGTCCTGCCACTTTTCTCAGCAAAGTGTGGAGCCTTCTTTTGGTGGAATAGCAACAAAAGCTAGAGGAAGGCTTTAGAGTGGTAAGGTACTTGCTCACCAAAGTGGTAGGATTCTTGTTTCTGGCCCCTTCCGCACATGCAGAATGATGCACTTGCAATCCACTTTCAATGCACTTTGCAGCTGTGTGAAATCCACTTGCAAACAGTTGTGAAAGTGAATTGAAAGTGCATTATTCTGTATGTGCGGAAGGGGCCTCCATCTCTCCCAGCCCTCTTTCAGGAAGTGAAGTAGAAATGTTGCAAATCCTTACTAGTTATTTACAGACCTTTATTCTGTGGTTTATTTATGACAGAGCAGTTCTACATGATGAATATCATACATCGGCTTTCATCATTATTTTCAATGGATAGGACTGGGAAATTCTAATGTTTTATATCGATTTAAATTTATTAGGGCTGCTGAGGGCTATGGGAAGATGCTTCTGGAGCCTCAGTTGTCATCTGGTCATCTTTACTTTTGATTATAATTTTGCTTCATTCTAGATGAAATTTATGGAAAGTATAAGCTTCATGTTGTTCTGTGTTTCAGAACTTGCTGCTTTAGCCTACAGCTCCTCTACTTAAACTTCGATAGAGAACATTTGCAAGATTGAAATTGTAATCCATTTTTCTTCTTTTGTCTCTAGTCACACCAACTTCTGAATTCCACTTGTCATCTTTGCACGGTAATTATTGCTGGTCTCAGAAAGGAAACGCTGGCAGTAAATGCCAGAGCGTTGGCATTCCCATTTAAGGGTGTCAGAACACATAGATGTCTTTTAAATTATGTACATTTCCCAAAATTACTATTGGAAAAAAGTAAATAATGCAGATTTCCATGAATATGGATTCATAGGGCTGTGGTGGTTTGCAGTAGAACAACTAGATTTGAGTCCAGTAGCCCCTTCGAGGTCAACAGGTTTTTCAGGGTGTAAGCGTTTGACAAAGTTCTGACAGAGAACTTTGGTTGTTGAAAGCTTATATCCCCCAAATCTTGTTGCTACTGGACTTCAATGAAGTAGATTTCTTTGCAACTCCCAAATGGTCTTAATTTTGGGCAGCTCCTGAGTAATTATAGAACTGAAGGGCAACAGCAGAGATGGGGAAAACACCTTAAAATTAGCTTGATTAATTTTTGGAAAGTGGATATTATCTAAATATTTCTTAGACCATTTTTGTTCCTGGTACCCTTGTAAGAATAAAGCTAGTATATCATGTACATTTCAGTGTGCCTGCAAAATGTCAGAGTGATTTCTTGTCTAGATAAGATGATATGTAAAGCATGTGGTGAACAGCCAGAATTGTGGAAAGAGTTGGAAATATAATTAGTATCATATTTGGGAATAGAAAACAATCCTAGCTGAACTACTTATAAAATATTTAATACAAACTTCTGCAAACACAATGGGTTTTTGGCACTGTGATTTTTAAATAGACAGCTTTCCCTTCTCCCACCAGCCTTCTAAGCTATTCCAAAAAGTCATGTTTGAGGGTCAAGATTGCCTGCTGACAATATGTCACACAGCATGGAATGGATCCACTGAAATTACTCGCTCCTGAAATTACCTGAAATTACATGTACACACAAGCAGTGCGAGTTTGGTTGATGGAGCAAAAGGTGGCAAAATGAGGGGGTGATTTTGCTTCAGCTCTCTGTTCCACCTGAGATGTTGTTCCAGAAGGGAACTGTCAGTTGTGGCGTTGGTGGGTCCCCCACACTGCTGTGGTGAGAAAGTGTGGCTCAGACTTATCTTGGCCACTGTTGCTGCCTGCGACCTGGGCAGGGAGAAGGGCGGGCTCTGTGCCGGCATCCTGCCCTGCATGGGCAGGGCCATTCAACTGTCAGCACTAGTGATGTGACTGAAGGAGACAGGGCCACAGTCATTATGTAGGGCAAGCCGGGCTGTTCCTGCACCTCTTCTTGCCTGGGCTGTGAGGCTTCTCCGCCCATCTTCCTTTGTTGCTCTGGATTTTGGGTGTTTGCAGTTTTATGATGTTACGTTTTGTTGTTCTTTGTTTTGAAGGGCAACAGGTATATTTACAATACATAATCCTGTCAAGCAGAGTAATGAGCAGAAATGTGCATTGTGTGGCACATGAAGATAGAATAGTTTATCTCTCAAAAGACCAGCCGTTTTTACCTCAGAAGTTCATAAACATAAGGAGAACTTTACTTTAACTGAGAGAGAAAACATATACAGTATATACTCATGAACAGAGTATCACATATATAAGGCTACATTCACGGCTCATTGTTTGTTACAGTTTTGGTTGTGCTAGTAAGTATTTACAGTATCTCTAGTCAGAGCACTTTTACATAGCATTGGTTAAACAGTATTCAGAGCAACCTCTTCACTCAGTCAGTCAGGGAACAACAGAATACTACCAACGGATTTTTAACTGTCACCTTTAGAATGTTCATTCAGCTTTCCAGAATTCCTTGCTGCTTATGCTGCTGCTGCATGCAAACAAAACTGGAAATTCCAACATGTTTTTCAGCTGTCAGAGCTTGGCGGGTTCCACATGGGGACCCATTCAGGGGAGGAGGAGCCTGCGTGCTGGCCATTTGTGGGGGTCTTGGGGGTAAAGTGACCCTATGGACCACATGTCCAGACGGGGGCTGCTGGTGGCTCACTCCCCCACTGGCAGCAAGGGGAGTTCATTCAGAGGCCAGCGCCCAGATGTCCCCTCTATCTTGCTGCATGCCACCCCTCCCCTCCGGCCCTTCTGTCTCCCTCTGCTAGGGTGGGTGGGGCATATCCAGATGCTGGGCCCGTTCCCTCCCTCCCTTGCATGCCACCTCTCACTCTCTGTCCCCTCCCTCACTTCTCTTCCCTTGCATGCCTCCCCCTCCATCCCTTCCCTCTCCCTCCGCTGAATGTGTATGAGAGTAGGTGTGTTGTGTGGTAGTAGTGGGTGAGGCACAGAGAGTGAAAGGTACCTGCGTGTGAGGGGGGGGAACCCCACCTGATGTCTCACACGGCAACGGGTGTATGTGTTTCACTTCCACTCAAGTTATTGCCTATGTACTGTTTTCACTGCTCATATCTGGCCATCTGAGCGAACATTCTAAGGGCACGAACATTCTAAGGGCACGAACATTCTAAGGGTGACAGTTACACAGAGGCAGCTTCATGGCCTGGTGCGCCAGGAAAAAGATGTTTTACCTGGCTCAGGTGTGTTGTCTGACAGCGGAAGGTACGTAAGAACACAGTCGGAGGAATGAGTTAAGTGTGTGTGAAATTTTCAGAGCGTTTGGGCCAGCAGGTGCGGGGTTATTCTCAAAGCAACAAACACATGGTTCCATTTTTATATAGATAGACTGAAGTTCCTTCCCTCTCCAAACCCCACCCTCCTCAGGCACCCAGAGCTAGCAACCCTAGTGGGACTGCTGCTTCCCTGCCTCTCCTCTCCAGCATCAGTGCAAAATGTGACACCTGGGGAATGTAGTAGTTTGGGGAAATGCTTTCGGGAAAAACTGGAAGCCTGCTATTAGAAGGGCAAGTCACTGACATTTTAGTTGGGAGACAATCGGTAGTATCCAAACATACCATGCAGGGTTTTTTTTTTAATTGTAGAATGAAATTTGATCCAGTTGTGCGAAATTTAAAGGGTAGAACATATTCAGTAGTAGAACTAGAAACTTGGGAAGGAAGCAATCAGTGTAGTGTGGATGCTGTTGGACTAAACCTTTTCTTTCTTTTATATTTTAGATGCTTGTCAAAACTCTCAGAATTTGGACATTTTGAAGGAGAAAGAAAATAAAGGCTTCTTTAGCTTTTTTCAGCGAAGTAAAAAGAAACGAGAGCAAGTAAGAAATACAGCATTTGTAACTGGTGCAGAAATGGTGTAAAAGGAACAAAAGTTCATAATGCGCTCTGGTTTACTGAAGTCTAGCTAATATACATTCAGATTAGCTCACCTCCCAAACCCAGGTGGTGAGGACTCCAACCTCTCTACCCTGTGCATACTTTCAGTTCTGCCATGTTGAGAGCTTTGTGCCTTTTTGACCAATAGAAAATAATGAAAGCCAGTAGTGACTTCCTAGTTCTTCGGGCCTTACTGCTTTCATGAGTTTTCTTTAGACAGATTAAGGACACCATTGGGTCGTGGGATTCAAAGGATATTTTTCTTTGATCTGTTTGCTTCATATTTGAGATGAGTGACTTCTGTTTATTTTTGGCACTTAACAGTCCTAGAGGTTGGATTGTCCCCCCCACCCTCAAGGAGATAGGTTGCCTCTTTTAACTTTTGCCACAAGTAACAATGGGCTGTTTGTCCTGTTACCCAGGATGTATGGTAAAGCATTGAAAACGGAACACAAGGCTTTTAATCTTATGGGCAGATGGCAACAGAGTGGAAAGGCCTCCACATTTCAACCCATGTCGTTTGTCTGTTCAGGCACTTACTTTAGTGACCTCAATTTTGCCCCAGGGAAGTGGCTTTGGTGCTGCTAGTGGTGAAGATGAATTGGGCTTATGACAATGGTCAAAGAAGACGGTTGGTTTAAAAACTACTCAGCTTATTTCTTTGTTGTTGTTTTTCTCCGTGTAAGACTGCCAGTGCTCCTGCAACTCCACTGATGAGTAAACCAAGGCAAACCTTCTTTGTAAGGTCCAACACAGTTTCCAAACAATATGACTCAAGCACCCTTCCATCGGACATGCCAAAAAAGCGACGTGCACCCTTGCCTCCGATGCCAGCTTCTCAAAGTGCTCCTCAGGATCTCACCCAAGCTCAGCACAGACCTGACACCTGTGTTGTGAAATCTCGCAGTGTGGATGAAACAGATAAGGTTGGTTGCTGTAAGGTTTCTGTCTTCCCCTAATGCTTTGGTCTGAGGATATATAATAGGATTTGGGCAGTCGTGAACAGTTCAGCAAGAAAGTTTAGCACTCAGGCATTCTGAATCAATTTCATCAGTTTTTGAATTACTGAATTACTGTACATGTATCTCAGCCACAAAATATGAGGTTTTTTAAAAAGGCAACCTGAAAACTTTAGTTCAGAATGTAGGAGCATATCTGTAAATGAAAACACTTCTGAAATATTATGCTGGTTTTGGAATTACTGTCAGTTTGAGGTTTAGTTAAAGATGCTGTTTTGACCTTTAAGGGTCTTTACGTCCTGGGACCCAAATGTACTAGGGATGTTCGTGCTGTAGTGACTTATCCTGGGTAACTTATTCTCAGTTGCTCCCCTACTGTGAAATGGGCTGTCAATCAGCTCTATTACCTCCTCAGGTTTCTTAATTTTTTTATCTATTTTATTCAATTTATAGGCTGTCCTTCCCCATATGGGTTCAGAACAGCTTACAGTAGCCTCCAGCAGTCCAGACAGGCTATTGATTGGTGAAGTAAGCGGTTGGTACACAAGCCAAATAGCCATACTTTCCTCCATGCCAGGCCCACACAGTCAATACCTGAGATCTCCAGTGCAGGGAGTACACTGAAGGAGATCTCCAGTATGGGGAATGATGAAGGACTGAAAAGCCTGGGGAGGCAAGTTCTTTCGGGGCGACTGTTTCACCCTTCCTCACCCAAGTGTCTGTCATGCATGCCAGACCCATTTGATGCCCTGCAAAGTAATTTTGCAGCATCACGGACTTATTATTGATGAACCTGGCATTACACAATATCAGTGTCAGAAGGGTTAACAGTGCAGTCGGGGTGAGGGGTGAGGTAGTTCTTTAGCGCCGTCCTCAGCCAGTGTGGTTCAGCTGCACTGCCTCCTAAAGGGTGGACTAGTGTAGGTCACTAGGTGGCCTGCAGGGTGCTCTGAGGCAGAAGGTCCTGTGGAAACCAATTAAAGTCAGTTCCTGTCCCCGGCTGCCACCGCCCCCCCCCCCCACTCCAGTGCAGTAGCAGCAGTGATGTAGTGGTTAAGAGCAGGTGTACTTTAATCTGGAGGAACCAGGTTTGATTCCCTGCTCTGCCACCTAAGCTGTGGAGGCTTATCTGGGGAATTCAGGCTTATCTGGGGAATTCAGCCTGTCCACTCCCACACATGCCAGCTGGGTGACCTTGGGCTAGTCACAGCCCCACCTACCTCACAGGGTGTTTGTTGTGAGGGGGGAAGGGCAAGGAGATTGTAAGCCCCTTTAAGTCTCCTTCAGGAGAGAAAGGGGGGCTATAAAGCCAACTCTTCTTCTTCCTGCAGCAGAAGATCATTGAGATGCACAGCAGCTTCTGGGTTCAGGCACAGTGCAGTTGTCAACGCCTTACGGTTGCCATATTAGCCCGCTGGCACATTTGCCCTTTATGCAGGCAGGGTGGCCATCCACATTGGTGTGCATTCAAGACTCCATTCACATACACCCCAACCCGGTGGATTGGACTGCCTGTTTTCTAGCTGCATTTAGAAGAGCTTGTACGATTATATAATTTAGATGGGCTTGTTTGCTCAGCTGTGTTTTAGCTGCCTATCTGGATCATTTTGGAATGGGATGGTTGTTATTTTTTGAGGGAAATGGTATTTTCTTAATTATTTTAATTGCCAAGCATGTGTTTAAACATATGCTTCTGTGGGGCTTTTTGTTGAGTATATTGCTTGTCATCATGTAATGGGGCCCAAGGCAGTTCACAAGATGTAATCATGTGTTTTAATTTATCAATAGAACCAATTCCTGGTAGTCAGATCCCATGACGTACTGAAAACTTGTGCAAGCTCTAATTGCATAGTTGCCTAGACCATGTGAGCGCTTATTGTCCCAGTTTCAGCACTTGTGAGGAATGTGATGTGCTGGCTCAGGATCTAGATGAACCAGCTGATCCGCTGTTTGCCAATACAACATATACAGGACCACAGGACCGTGTTTGCTATTGCAGAGCTATAAGCTGGGGTTAAGTTGGCGATTTCTAGTGATGCTTCCCTGGAAAGAGGCTTAGCTGTATTTGATGAGACCTTTGGACACAAACATGTGCTTAGAGCAGAGTGCATTAAAATGATTGGCCATTGATATCAAATGAGTCCTTTTTAACTTGAGTGTGGAAATTTAAACAATTCTGAAAACAAAAATAAGAAATTACAAAATTTTGCAATATTATATGATATCAAAATAATTTAAATCATATTTAGTACCAACTGCTTTGGAACGCATCCGGCGTTGAGCAGGGTCCAGAATGCGGCGGCTCGCTTGCTCACAGAGGGTGCCGCCAGAGATCACATTCTACCTGTGTTACGCCGTGTGCACTGACTTCCGGTTGAGTTCCGAATCACTTTCAAGGTTTTGGTGCTAACCTTTAAGACCTTGGCGGCCTGGGACCCTCGTACCTGTGGGACCATCTTGCCCTATATGTCCCAACACTGCTGAGCGCAGAGGCCAATTTACTGGTGGTCCCCAGCCCCTCAATGATGCAGCTGGCCTCCACTCGGGCCAGGACCTTTACAGCCCTGGCCCCTGCCTGGTGGAACGCTCTTCCTCCAGCTGTCCGGGGCCTGCGGGAATGAGTTCCGCAGGGCCTGTAAGACCGAGCTGTTCCACCGGGCTTTTGGGGAGGCCGGCCGCTGATCGCCCCCACTCCCTCTTTATAACATCTTTGAACCCTGCCGCCCCTCTCTCAGGGGGGTTTAGTTGTGAGACGCCATCTGTTGTTTTTTGTAACTTAGAACGCTGTATTTTAATGGGGTTCGTATTTTAATATGTATAGAGCATTGATTGATTGATTGATTGATTGATTGATTGATTGATTGATTGTTAATTGATTAGGTTAATTTGTGCTCCCATCCCATCCCAAAAACACTAAGGCAGCACTTGAAACATCTTCGAATTGACAAAATTAACATCTGTCAAATTCAGAAGGCACGAATACTATGCCGATACATTACAACTTCCTAGGCCTCTGGGTGAGGCTCGAATTGTAATGAAGGCCAACAATCAGCTAAAGATCTGGCAGCTGTGAAATCTACAACAATAATAATAATAATAATAATAATAATAATAATAATAATAATAATAATAATAATAATAATAATCCATTTTTCATAAATAATTCTACTTTTTAAAAGATGTGAGAATCAAAAGTGTATTAGAACCCACCTTTCTCTACCAGATTGGCAGCCTTGCATACTTGCATTAACTATGGGAACATTATGGTTTGCATTAATATGTCCACTAATCAGAGGAGTATTTGACATTTTGTGTTGCTTCCAAATTGCCTGCCTTATCCCTTTTATATTTTTTAAAAATGCAGTTAAATGTGGCACTAAGAGAAGGTCTCCAAAAGAGTTCTAATCTTTGTGGTGTTAGGAACAAGTTAGAGTCTTGAGAATTAAATTTTCTTTACTGTAAGTCCACAGATGTTAAAACTCATGTTTTTATCTTAATAAAATTGTCTGCTTGTGTAATAATGCATTTTAATGAAGTTATGAAGCAGGCTGCCAGGTCAAATCTATCTATAAATCCCAATATGTGCTGAACTTATTCCAACACAGTTTTGGGAAGAAATTAATGCAGTGGGTAATATCTTAGTAAAGCACAGATTGTCAGTTGTGAATTCCAATTAAAGTTCAAAGCCAAATGTTTCAGTGTAAATTGGAGAACTGCATATTTGTATTTCAGACAACACTTTGAATCTGGAATTAAAGGCATCTTTTCTAATACAGTGGACTCTGAGTATGCTAGAAAGATGAAGTGAAGAGCTTGGAGAGGGAGGGGGATGCTTGGCCCCAGAGATGAATTGTATTTAAGGCCAATCAATGGACATTCTTGTCAGTCATACCAAGGATTAGTTGCTTTCTCATAAACTCACAACCACCAGAGTGTGCTGTTTAACAGAGGTTCTGAGTTTTGTGTCTTGATGAGAAAAACTATTGGTCATCTAAGTCTGAAGGTAGACAAAGACAAATGATAAAAAGGATCCCTTGCAGCCCCCAATTTGACTAATTGTATGCAAGTTTATAGCTTTGGCATCCAAACAGATAGTTTTGAGCACTCATATTCACACTGCACTGTGGGCAGCCCTATTCAGACCTGGAGGGGGTGGGGCATGGAGCTGATGAGGCGGTGCTCTGCCACCTCCAAAAGGGCTTTTCAGCAGTGTGGGGAGCAGAGAAAAGCTCTAAAACCTTCCCGCCACCAAAAAGCCTTGTAAGGCTGAAAGGGCACAGGCCACAGAAATTGTGGCATAAGCCTGAGGGCTGGTGCGCTGCACTACCAGCCCTCAATCCTGGGAGGGAGCTGACTAAAGTTGGATCTGCCCCCTCCCACTCTGGGATTTGAGCAGGACAACAGTCCAGTCCTGCCACCGCCCAGACTTCTGGGTTCTGTGGCTGCGGAGCTGTGGGTCATCCAGCCACCAGCACGTATCCCCCTCTTCCAGGGTAAGTGCCCCAGGGAGGCAAATGCACCAAATGCACCAAGGGATGCACCACTCCCACAAGCCCCCCCTTCCAGATGTGGCTCTGTTCTTAACTGTGTTGGATTGTAGCCTTTGAGCTATGTGAGAGTAAAGTCATCTGGGAAGATGTTTTGCTGTTTAAACTATCTTGGATACTCTCTTACCATACTGATGAATTTATCTCCTTAAGTTTATCGTGAGGTCATTATAAAAACATCATTTTCTTTGCTGTTTCTCAAGTCTGTTGCCAATAATACAGTCTAGGGATATATATACTTAAAAGGAGTCATTTCTGTGCCCTGCAAGTATATTTTTCCTGTTCTTTACAAACACAATCTCTTCCAGGATCTAGCTCTGAGAAAACTGCTTGTATTGATTTACTGATCATGCATAGTACAGATTGGTTAGTACATATTATATCACAACCCCCTTCTCCCTCCATACCCAGAGCAGTTATGCACATTTTAAGCATTATTTTTTTTAATATAATGAATTTTTGGTTGCTTAAATTGGTGCTGGCATCACCATTGGCTGAGATGGAACTAATGATGAAGCCCACCCATGCTATGAAATAATTGTTTTTCTTTGCTTAAAACTTGCAAACTTCTAAAAGTGGCTTCTAAAAGTTTTGTCAGTGTTGTTTCTGTGTGTGTCCTCTTCATAATCCGTTGCTAGAGATTCAGCTGGCGAAAAGAAATAGAAAAAATCTTTCCTTCTGCTTTACCTTTCTAGCGGATTTAAACAGGAATGTCCTTGTCCGAAATGAACTGTTTGCTCAGTTCTGATAAACCAAAGCATTTGTCCAAGCCAGAGAGGTAATAGCAGACACTGCCTAGGCAAGCCAACTGAAAAGAAACACTGTTTCTACTGTTTAGTGTATTGTAATTTGGTTTCTCACAGCAAAAGAAACCCTGTTCAGTTTCCCATATCCCTAGTTGACTAAGCAGAAGTAGGGAACAAAGGTGAAGCTATTCTATGACAATTGACATAGCTGACAGTTTGGCTGTTGTGCTCTAAGTCACATATAATTCTGCCTTAATGTTGCATAGTACAGAGGTGCATAGTACAGAGGGCGAATGTTGCATAGTACAGAGGGCGAAACAGAGGTGAAACAGAAAATGAGACCAATGTGTCTGGATTGGACCACTTCAGATTTAAGGTGGGGGGTTATACAATCCTTGCACACAGGAAACCGGTTATCAAGGGCAAGATTTCTAGCCCAGGTCATTTACACACCAGGGCTTCTCCCTGCGGAAAGCTTACCTTTTCATTGGGGCAGATTTTCAGTTGCGTAATATATTCGCTACGTTATCCGGGTGGGATTTTCACTTACACAACAGTCCCAATGCTACTGCACTTATGATGGGCAAAAGCACATACCTTTTTGATTCAGGCAAACTGCAATTCTTTCCTCCAGTTTGCCAGGAATCCAACCTTCACAAGTGCACCATCCCTGCCTTGGGTTTGTTTTACTCCTTCCTCTCCATTTCCCCCTCCCATTATACCCATTTCCTCCACTCAGAAAGGAGGGGGCATTATTTGGCTCTCCACGTGCTCATGCACTGGTAACCAATGTAAGAGTGTAGCTCCAGAACTGCATGGATGTGTTTGTTCAACAGCATGCAATTTTTTTAAAAAAAGTCTCAGTGATTGATGTCATGGGGGACTCAATGGAAACCCAAGCCATCAAAAGCTGAATCCTCTGCAGAGAGTAATTATTGCCTTGTAATAGATGTTGGGGAAAATGCAAGGGAAAAATGGCGAAAGGGAATGGGTAATTGATCTCCTGATGCCCCAAGGGACGAAATGCTACAATCGCAAGGAGTCACGAGTGCAGTAAATGACCCTAGGCATCCTCTTAAAATACCAGATTTCTACATGCAGGTATTATTTTAAAAACAACAACGTTCAATCTAGACATACATATATCACCTCATTGATGAAATGTAGACCTCTGATAACTGGATAATAGATACAGGCAGATTCAAAGTCTAGACAGAACTGGTTCTGGCGGGTTTTCTGAGCTGTGTGGCCGTGGTCTGTACAGAACCAGTTGAATCCAGCCGTGAAAGCCTTCAACAATACTCTAGACAGAACATTTGGAATGGTTGCTTCCTGTCTAGCTCTTTCAGCTTCGAGAACGTTAAGGTATGACAGTGACTTGAATTCTACTAAAAAGTTCCGCAGCCATGAGTATCTCCTTCAATGGGAAATAACTTTCTCACTCCCCCTTCCTTTTGCAGCCTGAAATGATCCATGAAATGGTGTTCCTGGGGTCCTGAGTACCTTCAGGAACACCATGAGAAGGAAGAGATACCATGGGAGGGGATAGTGGGCCTGACCTGACCCCATGTACTGCACACATAGATATAATCAGCGGGATCGAACCCCCGTGTAACTCAATTGGCAGCTTAGAACTTCTCCACTTCTACTATATTCAAGCCCCTGCTAAAATTGATTTTTTCTGTTACGCAATAAAACTAGCTCTTACATTTTGAGATATATTTCATAGCTTTTATATTTGATTTTCAAATTTTTCTGAAGAAGAGGAAGGAACCCCCCCCCTGCCCCCACTGAATTGCAATTAAACAGAACAGCGTTTCCCAAACTTTTTTCCCCCATGGCCCACTGCAAGATAAAGTGGAGAAGGATTCAGGGTTTAGCTGCCCTCTGTTGATGTCACCTGCCCTCAACTTTATCTTCAGTAAAAAATAGACCTCTCCACCAACTTTAGAGATGAATGTGTGAGTCATCCCATCATATTGAGTTTGTCCCTCACGTGTCATCTGATTTTTTTTTTAAAAAATGAATGGTTAATCTAATAAGTGTTAGTCAGCTCCTTGACAGGTGCATGCATTTGCTTATACATAAAATTATAGCTATCTTTCCTAAATTTAGCTATCCCACTAAATTTGTATGACCTATTTATTAGTAAAATAAAACAAATTTGAATGTCGCCCAACCCTGTGCCGGGCCTCATCTGCACGCTCCCCGGGGGTGCCGCTTCTGCCCCCACCTCCCTCATGGCATCAGTGTCTGCTGTGAGCTGCGGCTCAGTCCCCGGGCCCTTTCTGGGCGGTTGGCTGGCTGGGGAGAAGCTCCGAAGTTACTGTATTGTTCTGGCTGGTTCAGCTCCAGGTGGATCCGAGCAAGGAAGGGGTGGGATGGTCGGCCCCAGCCCTGCACGTTAGGTGACCCAGCACTTTGCTTTCATGACCTGGTAGACCCCTTCTTTAGACCTGGTACCCACCGTTTGAGAAACGCTGAAATAGACCATTCCATCACCATTTAGAATTCTGTTGGCTGGGTCTCAGAGTAGTGGAATTGCAACTGTTCTATAATATGAAGAAAAAAAAATATCCTCCCATGGTGTTTAATATTTCTGTTTCCACTCTATTATTCCCCAGGGGCTTTCAACAATAGAAAGAACGCAAACAAGTTCTTTTCAGCGGAGCGGCACATCCTCTGTTAATTCTTCCTTGAGACGGGCAAAGCGCAAAGCACCGTCCCCACCTCCCAGAAGAGGCCAAAGTGACACCAGCATCACAACAGGTAGTGCTTTACAGATGATCATTTCAGAGAGTTGCCGTGTTTAGTCTTCTTTTGGTAAAAAGAAATGGGAGTGTTAAGGCACCTTCATAAAATGGAGGCATTAGAACCCTTCTTCAGATCTCCTTAGTGGATCCTTACCATTTTATGCTGGGTTGGGGAAAAGGGCCAAGAGGTTAAGAAAAGCAAGAAGCAGCACAAGGTATAATCCTTTCTTCATTTCATGGCACCTTTATTCCAGAGGGTTTTTTTCATAGCCCTGTATCAATTGTCTGTATAGGTTAGATCCACTCATCTGAAGACATGGACTCTTGTCCATGAAAATCTATGCAGGTGCCACAAGACTATTGCCACAAGACTATTGGTGCCACAAGACTATTGTTTAAATTTGTAGATAGAGGATCTGTTTGTGAATTTACAATTGTCCCTCCCACGTTGTTGGAGTTAGGGGTGCAGTCATCCCCCCGGCAATGTGGAAAATCGCATAAAATTGTGAGTGTTGGGGCTTCAGGTTTTTTGGTTGGCCTGTGTGCTATTCATCTGCTCTGGAGATGCCCCCTTGATAGTGGCAGATGTGGGGGGCTTTTCATCGGCAGCACCGCTTGTGGTACTGGGGCCCAGTTTGGGGGGTTGCTTGGGGGGTGCGTGTGTCGGGGGGGGGGGGGGGCCAGCGCCAACCCGTAATCAGGCAAAACTGCAGTGAGGAAGGTTGCGATGTGGGAGGAACAACTGTAAATATATATATATAGAGAGAGAGAGGTTATTCTTCAGCTTTGAGTCAGTATTGCCCTAGTTACTTCTAAGAAAAAAACAAATGCTCCAAACAGACTCATTAAATAATATGATCAGAAAAAAGGCAGGTATTTGAAGTGGATATAAAACCTGACAATTTGATATCAGTTCCTCTCCACCAAGATGTATTTGGTTTTCTGCTTGCTCTGAGGAAGGAATGTAGGTGAATGTTGTTTGAATTATGGAGTCATTTGGGATAAAAGGAAACTGCTTCCAAATTTGCATTAATATTTCAGAATCAGAGTCAGCAGAATCAGTTCAGACTGAAGAACTTTACAAAGGAAGATATTCAGAAGTATTTTCTCCAACAGGTACTTTGCATGTGTTATTTAGCAAAGAAGAGTGTCTCTAACTCAGTGCTGCTGCATTCCTGTTTGTGAATTTATAATTGTCCCTCCCACATTGTCCCTCCCATTCCTGCCTTATTATCCTAAACTCCCAGTGTCTTTTTCTTTATTCCAATTGCATTGGCTCTTATTCTCCTCATATGACACACACCATGATCTTTGTGAATTGGTTTTACCTTTGCCATACCTGACTGTAACTCTCTCCTGTCACACTTATAATATAATAGATGGGAGTGAACAAGTAGGCCGTGTTGTCGGAATTAATTTTTCTCCATCTCTGGAAAGTGTTCTTTAAAAAGTATTGCCAGAGTAGAAGCAAGAAGGTTCTCAGAAGGAAAGTACTTATGCGCTAAGTCAGACCCAGATTTTCGTTGGCCTTTGGGCAATAGACTGCCTTTATTTATGTATTTATTTGAAATATCTTGTCTTATCTCCTCTGCCACAAGGTGCAGCAGCCAGGTTGCAGTGGTACAGATTGTAACGATCCCACTAACAAAATCAAAAGCATGATGAAATTATAAAAAAATACAACTCTTAAAAGCTGTCAAAGAGTAACGAACACACTGAAATGGTATCATGGTAATGCTGTAGAAGCTGGGAGTGCAGGACAGTCTTCTAACATTAGCCACCATCTGGACATAGGAAGGGGGGATTGGGTAGCTCTTTAGCCTTATACATCCATCTGCTGGTTGGCATGCTATCAGTTCCACCTGTGTTTTTCCGTACCTTGCTCACAAAGAGATTTGGGACTCAACTCTTCCTGCCCAGTTTGAGCATAGAGAGGTGTTCCATTGAATCTAAAAGATCTGGGTTCAGGTGCTGCCTTCAACTTGGTGCTCTTTGTAGCATCTCTGTTCAATTTCCAGTCTGTAAAACCAGCATGGTAGTGACCTACTTAACAAAATCTGGATAAGAGCAAACATAATGAAGATGTAAAGTATCTTTAATATATTGTTGAAGGCTTTCATGGCCAGATTCAACTGGTTCTGGTGGGTTTTCCGGGCTGTGTGGCTGTGGTCTGGTGGATCTTGTTCCTAATGTTTCGCCTGCATCTGTGGCTGGCTTCTTCAGAGGTGTATCACAGAGACAAGTCTAGACACAGTGTGTAACAGACTTCCCTCTGTGATACACCTCTGAAAATGCCAGCCACAGATGCAGGCGAAATGTTAGGAACAAGATCTACCAGACCACAGCCACACAGCTCGGAAAACCTACCAGAACCAGTATCTTTAATTTGTTAGGTAAGGGAGGATACCTATTATACTAGTATCTTCTCTTTCCAATACCTCTGCCTAATCATAGTGCTTATGGTGGTTTCCTCCTTTCCATTTTTTTAAAAACTTCTGTCTCCATGTTCATTCTCTGCCTCCATATCTTCCCCTCCTCCTCCTCCTCCTCCTCTTTATCCTCCTTTCAAACCACTTTTTCTGCTACTTCATTCCCCTACTTTCTAACTCATTTCCCTTTCTTCTTCCATTGGTTGATTTGTTTCCTGCACAGTCAATAATCAGGGAATATATGAAAAATGCTAAAAATAAATCCCATGTTCATTGCAGTTTTACTTGGCCATCTCACATTTAGATGATGCATTGCACCTAGGACCTGCAGGAGAGAAGGAGTCATTGAACTGTGTCACTCACATTCTGATAGCAATTCGGGAAGGTGAGGGGCGGTGGTAAAGGACATTTGCTTCTGAGAGTGGTCACATAAATGGATTATAAGGGACAGGAAACAAAAAAGTAGTCTGTTCAGGGATCTCCTGTTTGCAAACAGCTGACCAGTAACGTGAAGAACTTTGATTGTAGCTCCCTCTACAGTTCCAGTTAGGCCCTGCAGCCAAGACGATTGGTTTTTTTAAAAAAAAAATGTTGTTCCTTTGCTCTGAATTTGGGAAAGGGAACAGGACTGTTTTCTCAGGACCAATCACCACACCCACTTAAAGAACCCAAATAAAACTGAGGGACTGGATTTTAATATCCCATCAAGTAAAAATCTGTTGCAGTTCCCAAATGTGTACAAATTTAAGGTGCAAATGTGATAGAATTAGGAGAAGAGGCGTCCAGGTACAGTCCGTAGATGTTCACACGTTCATATCTAAGGGGGATGAGGGGTGTCTATGCTTTTTTTTAAAAAACTATAGAGTACATTGGTCCCTTCAGAGCTTACTTGGCTATATTCTGTTGCTTTAAAAATTTTCCCCAGCCTGACTCTGCTACCAGAAGTCAGTGAGCTGGAAGAAGAGTACTGAAAACACCAAAGCACTGCAAGATAAAGTGGAGAAGGATTCAGGGTTTAGCTGCCCTCTGTTGATGTCACCTGCCCTCAACTTTATCTTCAGTAAAAAGTAGACCTCTCCACCAACTTTAGAGATGAATGTGTGAGTCATCCCATCATATTGAGTTTGTCCCTCACGTGTCATCTGATTTTTTTTAAAAAAATGAATGGTTAATCTAATAAGTGTTAGTCAACTCATTGACAGGTGCATGCATTTGCTTATACATAAAATTATAGCTATCTTTCTTTGTTGTTGGAGGATCTCTTCATCATTCATAGCAGTCACATTTTAGAAGAAGCATTCCCTTCTGTGTGAAAGGTTAGGAAGAGAATACTTCTTCTAAGATGCTGTCTAGCACTAGTATGTGTGTTTGCTTTTTTAAAAGTACGGAATCTATTAAATTGGAAGACTAGGTTTTTCACAGCTGCGCCATCAAAAAAAGGTGTGTGTGTGTGTCTTGCATTGTTACAATTTTGTCCAATAATCATTTTTTGTGTGCGTAATATTTTAATGGGGTTGTCTTTCTTTGGAGTAAATATGGTACTTGTTAATTAGTTTTAACACATTTTTCAAACCAAGATTAAATTAGGTCCATCTTTTAATCAGAAGTTTTAAAATGAATTGATTTAATTGAATAAACATTCCAAATTCTATTATCCTAACATAATGTATATTTAACACAATCAGCTAACACCAGTGTTGTTGCATTTCCCTTTTTCTTTTCTCATATTTCCTTTTTTCATTTTCAGATTAATGCTAATAACTTCATTGTATTGTTTCTTAACCTGCTTCTTAGATAAAGTAGTTGACCTAACCGGAACTTCCGCACCACTCTCTGCCACACGCGGCTTTGAGCCAGCCAGTCCCAATCAAAACAATGGGCAGCTAAATTTGGGTAACGTTGATATTCCAGATGAATCTGAAGTGTCTCTGAAATGTAGGTGGTTGTTCCCTATTGTCTTGTGGGTTGATTTGCTGAGTTTACATGCACATAACCTCATTATAGGCTCTGGTTGTTATGCTTATTTGTTAGAGAAGCAAGGACTTTCAAATGGTCTATGACAGTGGTGGCGAACCTATGGCACTCCAGATGTTCATGAACTACAATTCCCATCCGCCCCTCCCAGCATGGCCAATTGGCTATTCTGGTAGGGGCTGATGGGAATTGTAGTCCATGAACATCTGGAGTGCCATAGGTTCGCCACCACGGGTCTATGAGAATGGATTTCGGTTATGATTCTGAAGATTATTTTATGATAGTTTTCATTTTTAATGCAATGCGTTGGATTCTTCCATGTGGCAGTGGAAGAGAAGTTGTTTTTAATACTGTTCTGGTTGTACTGCTGCATTCAAAAGGCTGTTGGATGCAGTCAATCTGTGAGAAGGAAGGTTGCTGAAGCATACCTTTGCACATTGTCGTTCACATGTGGAAACTTGATGGAGTACCATCATATTGGTTTAGGTCAAAGTTCTCGTGATGACTTGGGTTTCTGTTTATGTGAGAGCTCTTGCACAAGAATGCTTGTTTTATACCAAGTACATTGTAAAGATGGTACATTAAGGGAAAAGGGGAAAAAACCCACAGAAAGCTGGGGTGGGGGAAATTTTGATTATGCTGCTTCTAGATAATTTTTTACATTGCCCCATGGGCTTCATTAAATATTTTATAAATGTAAAGCATTATGGAAAGTCAAAATGCAGCAAGAACTGTTGATGTGTTAATTCTCTTATGATTAATTAAATGAGAAGATGCTATAGTAAAGGTGTTTATGCCAGGCTGTCTTCCTCCCCTCCTCCTCCTATTTAGAAGAAGAATAGTTTGGATTTATATCCCCCCTTTCTCTCCTGTAGGAGACTCAAAGGGGCTTACAATCTCCTTGCCCTTCCCCCCTCACAACAAACACCCTGTGAGGTGGGTGGGGCTGAGAGAGCTCCAAAAACCTGTGTCTAGCCCAAGGTCACCCAGCTGGTGTGTGTGGGAGTGCACAGGCTAACCTGAATTCCTCAGATAAGCCTCCACAACTCAAGAGGCAGAGCGGGGAATCAAACCCAGTTCTTCCAGATTAGAATGCACCTGCACTTAACCACTATGCCACTGCTGCTCCATAAGCTTCCCTCAGAAACCAGGACTTTACCTCACAAGAACAAAATATATTATTCTGTTTTGTATTCTGCCCACTGACCTCCAGGACATCAATCACTTCTTCAGAATTCTAAACAATGTGCATCTTCTCAGTGAATTAGTTGGCGCTGGCATCTTTGAAAATCTGTTGAGGCCCCAGCATCTGAGAAGAACCTGTTGTTGACACCTGAGGTGTTCACTGAAGTAGCCGTAGCCACCCTACTGTTTCTTTTAGGCAAAGTGAGGATTGGAGCCCCTCTGGTGGGACCTCCCTTTTCTCCTTGGCTGTTTACAGATGGCTGCTATCTTTCCAAACCCACCCGTATAAAGCAGTGAACAAATGGCAATGGTGGCAGCAAACAGAAGTCATCACTTCCTTGCCTTCCGCTTGGTGGCCAAGCCAGCATGGGAGACATAAGAAGCAGCTGCCTACTGTCTTCCTGTTTGATAGGGACAGAGAGAAAGAAGTTATGCTGCAGTGGTTCAGATCAGAAATTAAATCTGTGGGAATTAAATCAAAAGAGTTCTCAGCTAAATGTTAGAAAGAACTTCCCGAGAGAGCGGTTCCTCAGCAGAACAGGCTTCCTCAGGAGGTGATGAGTGCTTCCTCTTTGGAGGTTTTTAAGCAGAGGCTAGATTGCCATCTGACAGCAGTGTTGATTATGTGAGTCTAGGCAGATCATGAGAAGGAGGGCAGGAAGTGATGAGTTAGCATTTGGCCCCTTTCTTAAATGCCCAAGGTAATGCTCATCACCACTTTGAGTTCAGGAAGTAATTTTCCTGAAGGGTCCCTGGAGGTTTTTTGACTTCCTCTGGGCATAGAGCAGAGGTCGCTAGGGGAGGG
This sequence comes from Sphaerodactylus townsendi, assembly GCF_021028975.2. Lineage (NCBI taxonomy): Eukaryota > Metazoa > Chordata > Lepidosauria > Squamata > Sphaerodactylidae > Sphaerodactylus > Sphaerodactylus townsendi. Next base: position 33,937,052 of record NC_059426.1, read on the forward strand.
CAGAAAGGTAGTTGTGGATTTGCTATGTTGTGCAGCGGGTTGAACTAGATGACCCTTGAGGTCTTTTCAGCTCTGTGTTTCTATGGTGCCCACCAGAGAGCATCTTGCTTGCGAAAGTCCCAAACTCTAGAGCTGGCCCTTTTGTATTCGCATTTTTTAATCTCATATCTCTGTGCTTTTCTTGGGAGCGTAGCTGACATAGACTCTGAATTTAGCCTGGAGGAGATTGATGAAAAGGAGGAGATGCATGAAGAGAGCACTGATACCGTTCTCGAGATTCAAGAGGTTTCAACCCCCAGTATTGCTCCTGATGCACCAATCAGTTTTGGAAAAAACGAGTCTACTTCATTGGCAGCTTCAGATTCTGACATTGCCACTGACGGTGATGGGCAAATCTCCAGGGAAGGAAAAAATGAAGATACAACTGCGTATGATAAGTGCGTGAGATGTAATACTGGCTTGGAAAAAAAGGTGTGGGAGGAACTTAGAAATGTCTTGATGATCACTTTGTGTTACCATAGTTGCTGGAAAGGGACTAATGGGAGCAATCATGAGCAGGTCTACCCAGAAGTAAGCACAATGCTAGTTAATCAGTCTTACTTCCGGGAAAGTGCCTTTGGGATTATAGCCAGTTTGAAGTGCCACAAGACTACTGCGCCTGCAAGGGAGCCCTACTTATTGTTGCATAATGTGTGTACGTTAAATACATTATTGAAAACCCCCAGTATATTTCTGCTCTAAAGGAGAAATCCATGTGTTCAGCATATACAGAGATTTCCATAGCAGCTATTCTTTTTTTAAGGTCCTGAGCTCTAATTGGGAAGGAAGGCAGCATGGTATAGCCCTGTCTTGGAAACTAGCAGGGTCAGTACTTGAATGGGGGACTGTCAAGGAAGACTCTGCAGAACACACACACACACAAGTTTTACTTAACAGCCTCTCATTTTTGGCATGGGGTTGCATTGCTTTTGTTTCTGAAGGCCCTTGGTATTCCTCTTCTCTAGTTATTTACTAATAGCAATCTTGGGCATTTTTGGGTTTTGTTTTGCAGAGGTCAACGCAGCCAGAGAGACCATGAGGAAGCTTCGCTTGAGAATGGCAAAATATTGGAAGCACTGCATTCCAATCAAAACAGTGGTGAGTTTCTTCCTTGAGAGCAAATTAAATTGCCACTTAGGGCAAAAGTGGTGTTTTCCCCCTTTTATGTGCAGATAATCTCTACAGTGATTTCCGTGACTGAATGCAAGCATGCTATTAAGTGTGGCTCACCTAAGGGAGTTTGCCAGTAATGATTCTAGGAATTTTGTTTCTTCTAATTAGTACTAATGGAACTTTGTGCTTGCCAAAAAATAATTAATCAATACAACAGTTATTCCTTATCCCATGCCATGTAGAGTTTTCATTAAAAATGTCTAAATTATTTAAACAATTAAAAACAAATAAGGTTACATTCTAACGTTGATTTCAAAATTCCATTTTTCAAAAAAAAAAAAGAAATAGGTCAAGAGGGTTCAAAATGTCTTCCAGAAGAAAAGAAGATTGTCGTGAAAGATACCAATAAGCTTGGAGCAGAACGTTTCTCAAACTGTCAAACTTATCAAAGTAACGTCAATCAGGAGCGCAATCCACAAGTACTTTCAGGAGGTCTGGAACAATCCAACTTTGAGCCAGTAAAGACTCAAGACATAGCAATTCAAACAACCCCACCTGCTGATGGTTTTGTTCAGACTGAGCTGAATGGGAGTACTCGTCTTCCAGGTAACAGACAAAGCACCAACAAAGAACTGACCCATATGCACAGATCACCTCAGGAGAATCAGTCATCAGAGTTCGTACACAGGGTGCACAAGACTGTAGGAATCTTGACGGAGTTCAGCTATCCAGAGAAACAAGCTGTGCAGGATGAAGTAAGGCCCAGCAGCAATCAAAATGAAGTTTCTGCAAATGAGGATAACACGCTACCCCAGAGAGTTCTCCAAAGTCCTGTCACTTCCCCCTCAAGGGGCTACCCGTTTTATCAGCAACACTCAAGCCCTAAACCAAAGCCTTCCAATGAGATCACAAGAGACTACATACCCAAAATAGGAATGACTACTTATAAAATAGTGCCTCCAAAATTTCTGCCAGTATGTAAGAGTTGGGACTCAGAGACTGCTGGAGATCAGGAAACAGCCTATTTACACATGTCTCCTAAGAATGAGAATTCCCAAGAATTTGGTACACAAACAGAAGTTTGTAATACCTCAAATCAAACAGGGCCCAAGCTTATACATGAAGTCGTTTTGCCAGGGAATGATCTCCTTCATAAAACATGCAATGTTCGTGATAATGCCTTAGTTTCTCTCTCTAATACCCAAGGCAAGAAAATGGGAGCAGAACATTCCAAGCCTAATCCCAATCATGTAATTGCTCCGTTGGCGCTAAGCAAGGAAAATAAAAGCTTTTCGCCACCTGCCGTGCATGAAAAGTCTAGTATATTAAGTCCTCCTGCAAAGCCAAGCGCTTTTTATTTGCAGATGCAAAAGAGGGCATCTGGTCATTACGTAACATCGGCAATCGCAAGAAGTACTTCGGTTAGTAGCCCTGTTCATAATGAAGCGAAAGGCATAGTAGCAGAAAAGAAACTAGCATCGCCAAATCAGACATCTTTTCCATTTCCTAGAATAGACAGTGTCCCTCCTCGGTCAGTTGAAGAAAAGGCTGAAAATGGTCATAGTGAGAAAAAAGCAGACGTCTCCACTTCTCCTGTAAAACAGTTCAAACCTTTGAATTCTCCCCCTGCCCAGGCTCCGTCATTAAACCTTAGAACTATTAGGACTTTCCTCGTTCCACAACCTTACTGTAAGTCTAAACCCTCCCCTTTTGCTCTTGCTGTGTCATCAGCTGTTAAGAGATCACAGTCATTCAGTGACACATGCACCAGTCCAGGTGGAACATTACAGGAACAATCCTCGTTTGACCTTCCTTCACCAACGTCCAATGCCAAGATCAAGGACCATTCTCCTTTGCAAAGCCCAATGGGCGGGTCACAGCAGAGCATGGCAGAGAAGGTAAAACTTCAGACTACCCAGCGGTCTGTGTGTGTGTGTGGGATTTCTATATGGTGGTCACCTATTTAATGTGTTTTTTTTTAAAAAACTGCCTCAGTTTGATAAAACTAATACAGTGTGATGTAGAGGTTAAGAGCAGTGGACTGTAATCTGGTTTGTTTCCCCTACACATGAAACCTTGGGCCAGTCACAATCCTTTCTGAGCTCTCTCAGCCCCACCTACCTCACAAAGTATTTGGTGTGAGAAGAGGAAGGGAAGGACTTTGTAAGCTGCTTCAAGACTCCTCACAGTTGTGAAAAGTCGGGTATAAATCCAAATTTTTTCTTCTTCTGTTGGGTAGATTGTGTTTCCCAAGCAACTTGCAAAACGACACAAATTATCAGAATTAGCGATGATATTGTTTGTTATATTGTGTTTTTAGGGCAAAGCTATCCCAGAGCGCACTTACATCAGCTTAGAGAAATGAGGCCATTGGAGTGGCTTACAAACTAAATGAGAAGATGGAGAGTTTGGATTTATATCCCACCTTTCTGTCCTGTAAGGAGACTCAGGGTGGCTTTCAAGCTCCTTTCCCTTCCTCTCCCCACAACAGACACCTTGTAGGTGGGGCTGAGAAAGTTCTGAAGAACTGTGACTAGTCCAAGGTCACCCAGCAGAAATGTAGGCATGCAGAAACACATCTGGGGAATGACAAGACATTCCCAAGGAAAAGTGAATGACAAGACATTCCCAAGGAAAAGTGAGATTGATGTGACAGTTAGGATTTATATCCAGTTGGGGCAACCTGATTTTCCCCATGTTGGTGTTTCTGCTTCTATCCAAGTGATGCTGTCATCCTGCAGCCCTCAATCTTCTATCTCTCCAACAAGTAGCTCATGAGGTGCTTGTAGTTTGCCAACTGCTGCAGAGTTGTCCATATGTTCTTGAGAAGACCCAGGAAAAGATCACAAGTAGACATGCTTCAGGGTTTGTTTGTTTTTTTGAAAATGTTTTTTATTTAATAAGCTTTCTCTTTGTACTACTGAGATAGCTTTATTTCTAGTGCTCTTCCTAGTCCATGTTCTGTTTCTAGAACAAAACAAATCTTGGTAATAGGCCAGGGGTGTGGGGAACTAGCTCAGGGTATTTTTTTTTTATTACTAAGAAGTAGCTCTCATTGAGGAGAATGTTAGGTGGCCGCTATTCTAGTTAATGACAGAGGCCAAGGTGACCTCCCCTTCTTAGAAGCAGCAGTGGCGTAGAAGGTTAAGAGCTTGTGTATCTAATCTGGATGAACCGGGTTTGATTCTCCGCTCTGCCACCTGAGCTGTGGAGGATTATCTGGGGAATTCAGATTAGCCTGTGCACTCCCACACAAGCCAGCTGGGTGACCTTGGGCTAGTCACAGCTTCTCGGAGCTCTCTCAGCCCCATCTACATCACAGGGTGTTTGTTGTGAGGGGGGAAGGGCAAGGAGATTGTAAGCCCCTTTGAGTCTCCTACAGGAGAGAAAGGGGGGATATAAATCCAAACTCCTCTTCTCCTCCTCCTCTTTTTCTTGTTGTTCTTGTTGTTGTTCTCCTCCTCCTCCTCCTCCTCCTCCTCCTCCTCCTCCTCCAGCAGAGTTCTTTCTGGAAGGGAGGGGGAAGCTAGTTCTCTGTGTCTCAGGTCAATGTGTGAGGCCAAGCTGGCCTTCTCCTTGCTAGGGTGGTGTTCTTTCTTGGGAAGGAGAAGCTTCAAGCTATCTGTCACTCTGTAAATGTTTGCGTGGAATGTGGGTGTAGCACTAAGAAACGACATAACTTTGCTGTGGGTGATGTTATTTTTTCCCTCCAATAGGAAAGCAGTGAGCAAAATCGGCAAATGCCCTTTTTATCTGGCCTCCCAACAGCTGCGGTCTTTGAGAAAGGGACTGCTGTAACGCTCCAGTGCCCTGACCCAGAACAGATCCACCAGAGCTTGCTGGCTGCAATCCGCTCTGGAGAAGCTGCTGCCAAATTGAGAAGGGTGAGACCCCTTTTACACCCTCATCATTAAATCAATGACAGTGGATTTACAGTGTTTATCTCAAAATCACCACCGCAGTTATTTATTTATTTATTTATTTATTTATTTATTTATTATATTTATATACCGCCCTCCCCCGGAGGGCTCAGGGCAGTGAACATGAACAAACGAATAGAGCACAAAATAAAATCAATAAATCTCAAATAATTAAAAAGATCATAATGAAATGGCTCTATACACTTTAAATCATTAAAACCCCATTAAAAGCAGCGTTACTACTGGCGTGAATCGTGGTGACAGAGACTCGTGACCGTGTGACTTTTCAGTTGTGCCAATAAGGAGATTGGGGAGCTGAATGTTATAATGAGGTTGTTCTTTTCTTGATTGAACTAACAGGAAAAAAATAGCGCAAAGAAGCATTCATTTAAACATACATGAAATTTCTGGAGAGCAGTGGACTCTAATCTAGCGAACCAAGTTTGTTTCCCCTACACATAAAACCTTGGACCAGTCACAATCCTCTCGGAGCTCTCTCAGCCCCATCTACCTCGCAAAGTATTTTGTGGGGAGAGGAAGGGAAGGAGTTTGGAAGCTGCTTTGAGACTCCTCACAGTTGCGAAAATACTTATTTATTTATGTATTGGATTACATCCCGTTTCCCCCGCTGAAGCAGTAAGGCAAGTGTACCTGATCAGCTTGAAGTTTTATAATCCTTAATTAACAGTCATTCTGTAGAAATAGCAAGGCTCCATTTTCTTTGGGAAAACCTGATGATGCTGTTGTTTTTAGTATTTAAAAAAGATTTGCTTTCCTGCCTCTCAGATTTCCAAGGTTTTTTCCCTCAGCGAAGAACACACTAAGGTTAAATGGATATACCCTGGCATTTTTTAAAAGATGAACATTTGAATGCAGGCTCATTCTTATGTGAAATGAACATTTTAATCCCCCCACAGTGTCCCACTGTTGATATCGTTCCTATTTTCCATGACGACCCCTCATGCTAAATTAAAAAGCGGTTGTTGTGATCACAAAATGGGGCCATAGAAACAATAGGGATTTTTACACGCTTGTGAGACTTCCGAGGTATGTATAACAATTCAACTTTGTAAACTAATGTAAAGATTTTTCCCAGTCCCAAAAATGTCTGATTAGCCCAGAAGATCACTGAGAAATTGGAGGGGGGGGGGAGTAATCAGTCTTCTCAAGGCCCTGAGAGCTTGTAAAATCCCAGAGGGAGATAGTTTGAAGGGGGGAATTTCTAAAATGTTCCTCCCTCCTGAAATTCCATTCCATGATTATAACTTAGTGATAATAAAGAGAATGGTACTTTTAAAATTCTCCAATCTACACTTTCTTATCTACGCTTAAGGTATCTACCCTTTTCTTTTTTCCTCTCTCTACTCTGCAAAAACTCATTAGTCATACTTACCGGTAACCTCATTCTCCTCATTCTGCACTTTCTGCTACATCATGCCCCTAAAAGTTGCTATTGACACAACTTCCTTTTCTTCCTACTCAAGAAGACCATAGGCTCCTACAGAAGCTAAAAGGCCACCACTGTTGATCTACCATAATTTCACCCTTTACCAAAACTAGACCCACTTTGGCCTTCTCTGAATTCTACCCTTGAATGTCATTGTCTTCGCCTCATTCAGTTCATTTTTCTAATACCATGGTCTTTTGCTTAGTCCTTTCTTCTTATTCTTCCTGGTTTCTACTGCCCTATTGAGATGTTCTTCTTATTTCTTCCCCCAAATTTTGTCTGGTTTGCAGAGGCATGTGGAAATGGTGCCTGGAGACAACTTCTTCTCCAGGCGCGCCCCCACCCCCATGCCCCCCTGTGCCAGGAGATGTGACTAGGGGGCGTGGCCCCCTGCAGGCCGGCTTTTAAAAGTTTTCAAAAGCTGGATTTCAAAAGCTAGACTGCATGGAGACCGGGGTGTGTGTGTGTGCTTGGGGGCAGGGCCATGCCCCCAAGCCTCGCCCCCATGGCCTCCGAAAGCTGGCCTGCATGGAGGGGGCTGGGGCCATGCCCCTGAGCCCTGGACATGGTGGAGACGATGCCACACCCTGAGCCCCACCCCAGCCTCTGTGCAGGCCTCAAAAGTCAGCTTTTGAAAGCTGGCCTGCACTGGGGGGGTGGGGTGAAGCTCGGCGGTGGCCCATGAGGACGCCGAGGCTGGCTTTCAAAAGCTGGCCTGCACAGAGGCCAGGGGCTCAGAGGTGAGGCCATGCCCCCGAGCCACGGCTTCTGTGCAGGCCTCAAAACCTGGATTTTGAAAGCAGATGGGGCGGGGCTTGGTGGTGGCAGTTGGCTCATGTGGGCACTGCGGCTGCCTGGCACAGAGCCCCGCCCCCTGCCTCCCTGCAGGCCATCTCCTGGAGGGTGGAACTTGATGATGTGTGGCTGGGAGGCATGCTGTTTGGTCACGTGGGAGGGCGTCCGGCTCCCCCCCATATGACCAAAAGGTGTGCGCCCAGGGACATGGGTGTTTCCATGTCCCTAGGGCATTACATCCCTGCTGGTCTGTTATAGACTGTTACCAGTGTATTGGCAACAACCAGTTTGGTCAATAATTCGAGGAAATTAAGTCCTGCAGCTCAGGGGTTACATTCCCAAGTTCTTAGTTAATGTCTTTAACAGCTCAATCCTTAGGAGACTTACACTCAGTGGACTTAGAAGGGTGCTACTTTGTTTAGGATTACAGTGTAAGTTAGAAATGAACTGTTCTAAAATGCCACCTGTGGGAGCAGAAATGTTTTTTTAGGTTGCACTGGCATGCTATGTTCAGAGCCAAAGTTTTTTCTTGTAAAAGGAAACTCAGCAATGAGCATCTCCAAGAAAGAGAGGTTTCTTTGTGCTTATGACTTCTGTATCTATGAGAAGGAAACGTTTTGTCAAATAGCTTAGCAAAGGTTAAGGTAGGGCTGTGCATTTTTTCCCCCTGGTATTTTTCAGGTTCAGGTTTAAAAGACTCAAAAAATTAAAAAAAAAACACCAAAAAAAGCTGAACAGGGTTTTCCCCAGGATTTTTTCAGGGTTTTTTTAAAATTCAGGTTTATTAAACCTGATTCTGAAAATTTTCAAGCCTCCAAAGTCCACATGGGTCTCAGAGACAGCGAGGCAGAACTAAATGTTGGGCAGGCCCAGGTTTCAGCTCTGTGCTGCTGCCAAAGTCCATGTGGAGTTTGGAGGTGGCTAGGCAGAGCTGAGACAGTGTTTGGCTTTGCCCTCTGCCTCCAAAGTTCACATTCAATTCGGAAACTACAGTGTAGAGCTAAATGCTGGACTGCACTCTGCTGTCTCCTGTCTTCAAGCCCATATAGACTGTGGCCACAGTCAGCAAGAGAGGAAGAGCAGTCTCCCCATCTTTTTGTAATGGTGGAGGGGCCAAAGTGACCCTGAAAAGTCTAAAATAAAATTTCAGAATCTGCTTTTTGGGATCCTTAACTGATTTTGGGGGGTTTTCCAGGCTGCGTGGCCGTGGTCTGGTGGATCTTGTTCCTTACATTTCACCTGTATCTGTGGCTGGCATCTTCAGAGGCGTATCACACCTCTGAAGATGCCAGCCACAGACACAGGCGAAATGTTAGGAACAAGATCCACCAGACCACAACCACACAGCCCAGAAAACCCACTACAACAAGTTAAATCTGGCCGTGAAAGCCTTCGACAATACACAGTACACCCTTAAGTTTAAGAGCTGTCTTAAGTCATGCTGTGTGCTAAAGATTGCAGTCTTAATCCCCTGCAGTCTTAAAAATAAGGCTTTGAGTGCTTTTGCATGCTTTAATCTAGTATCCATGGCTATCGATGAAAGGCTGAATTAAATTTGGCTGTTTGGGTCATATTGAATAATGTAGGCCATACTGGCTTATCCATTTCATACTGTTTTTATGCAGAAGGTGTTTCAGGTTTCCCTCATTTCTGTTCAGTTGCAGAAGACAACTAATTTATTTTAAATATATTTCACGAGAATAACTGTGCTTATTCACTAACAAATATGAAGAAGTGAAGCTACAGTGTGAAAAGTGTGACATCAGATTTATTTTTAAGCATGCTGTGAAAATGAAGTTAGGCAATATCTTTAAAATATCGCTTTGATTTTTAAAATGAGACCTACTACATGGAAAAGATTAAACTGATGTCAGCAGACCAGAAATCACCAGGTTTGCTGGTGTATTTAAATGGCAAAGTTGGGCTAAGCCAGTGAAATGTCTGACAGGTGCTCTCTCTGTCCACCAAGCATTCAAGAACTAGGCAAAAGTTGCCATTATAGTCAGCCAAAGATATGTTTTTCTTTAATAGCTTGCTAGGGTGCAGAGCCAAACTTTGTCCTTTTGTGCTGCAGTTTTCTTCCTGCTGAATAAAGCCCCACAGTAGTTGCTAACCAAGAGGGTCAAATGAGGTAGGAGTTCAAAAGTATTTTTCTCTAGAATATTTCCATCAAGTGTTCCAGCTCTTTGACAAGTTGAAATCACATATGCATTGTAAAGGGCACAAAGGTTAAAATGTGTCTGTGAATCAACCTCCCTAACATGACCATTGGTCAGTTCAGAAACGGGATAAAAGTACACTTGAAGGGATTTTCTGTTGTTGTTTTTGTTTTGTACACATGTATCCCACCAGTGTGAGAAGGACTAAAATCTCCTTTTGCTTATTTATGTTATATTGAAATGTTGTACACCGCCCAGAGCCTTCCGGGGGTGGGCGGTATAAAAGTAGTAGTAGTAGTAGTAGTAGTAGTAGTAGTAATACTACTACTACTACTACTACTACTACTACTAATAATAATAATAATAATAATAATAATAATAATAATAATAATAATAATAATTTTTTAAAAGGCACGGGAACTGGCACATGTTCAGGCTTACATTCAGATGTGTTTTAAAAACAACAACAAATCTAACATACTTTCAGTTTAAAAATAAAACATTTACCTAACACATAAGTCCAGAATAATCTTTTAGTTTGTAAATGTTTCAAGTGGCCACAGATTAATCTTTTCCTAAAGAATAATTGCACATTCTGAAACGCAGGAATCCTTTCAGAGGGTATCCCTTTTCTCAACTTCCAAAGACTCTCATGAGTGTGATTTAATGCATATTGCTCCATGTTTGGTTGGATAGCTGTGTTGCCTTATGTTTGCTGTGCAATCCTAAGCAGAGTTTGACTTTTTAAATGCATTGCAGTGCATTGATCTTAATGGACTTAGACGTGTGTAACTCTGCTTGGGAGTGCATTGGCTTGTGTCATTAGAAATTAGTTGAGCTGTAGCTGTCATGCCCCCACAGAGCCTTTGTGTATTTCCCCTTTAGTTTCCCCACAGTTAGTATGGGTTTTGCTATGTTTGTATAGTATTCAGTGGGAGGGAACCGAATTTAGTTCTGTCCCTTTAAGAAGCCCTAGGGCTGGTGTTCTACGGCAGTTATTACCCAGCAACCCGTCTGGTTTTGGCAGTTAGGTGCCAACGGAAGCTGGGTGACAGCAACAAGTTAGACAGTCCAAGATGTTATAGACTCTCAGTATTTAACAGTCAAAGATGTTAGAGCTTCACAGTATTTAAGTTAAAAAATCATAGATGTTATAGGCTCACAGTGTTTACGTCAATAAATTCGAGACTCCAGAAGTTTCTGCAACAAAGTAACCTTTATTTAGTTAGACCCGGAGGAGTCAGGGTCTGTCAACATTGTTACAATTAAAGCTTTAAGTATTGAACTGTTAACTGAGTCGGTGAGTCTTACATTCTGCTTTGGCCGGGTGCAGGGCACCTAAATAACCACCTGGGAAGCAGAACAGTAGCACACAGGGAAGAGGTGTGTCAATGCCTAAGTATATTGACCTTAAAGCAGTCGGTATTTTTAGGACTTTACAAAAACTATGTAAATTGAATGGGATGCAAAAGAAAGGTGTTTAACTGGATGTTTAGAATGAAACTCTCCAAGTTAATGCAAAAAATGGTTTTAAGCAACAAAAGGTCAACATTGTGCTGTCAGCGAACTTTGTACTTATTTTTGCAAGATAGCTGAATCCTGGTAATGGTTAGTAGCAACTGATGCCATAGTCAGTGTATTCTTCTTCTGTGATGATCCATTTTGCAATTCTCAATGCTACCAAGCAAGTCTGGCAGGTGCCAGGTAACTTATTTCCTGTCTTGTCACGAGCACTTGGCGGTGGTATAAGAAGAGAATGGCTTGGATTCTATGCAGTATGAGTAGAAGAAGAAGAAGAAGAGTTTGGATTTATATCCCCCCTTTCTCTCCTGTAGGAGACTCAAAGGGGCTTACAATCTCCTTGCCCTTCCCCCCTCACAGCAAACACCCTGCGAGGTAGGTGGGGCTGAGAGAGCTCCGAGAAGCTGTGACTAGCCCAAGGTCACCCAGCTGGCGTGTGTGGGAGTGTACAGGCTAATCTGAATTCCCCAGATAAGCCTCCACAGCTCAGGCGGCAGAGCTGGGAATCAAACCCGGTTCCTCCAGCTTAGATACACGAGCTCATACGCCACTGCTGCTCCTAGAGGAACTTCCCTTTCTCCCTTCCCTCTTCAGCCTCTGGGCCCCTTGAAATTATGCCCCTGTGAGTCAGTGGACCCAAAGAAGCAGCGTGGGGGTGAACTTCCCTTCTCTGCTGATGGAAAAGCTGGTTTATCAAAAGACCTCCTACTGTGCTGACGGAATGGCACCTTGGGATCCATATGCCCAACACAAAGCTGCCCATGAGCTATGTGTAATTGAAGCAAATGACCAATGCATCAGGATAGATCAGTGTCTGACTCAGTGGAAGGCAGTTTCAAATGCTCGTATGTGATTTTAATTAGATTAAACCACCCATACTTTTGTAAAGAGACAGGATATAAGTATGTGAAATTTATAAATGTATTTGGGGGACATATCTAATATTTGCAATTTTCACAGGATTAAAGATAGCTTCCAGAATTGGTTGATCTCCAAATTGAGCCTGGGCTGACTTTGCTTTGTTTTTAATGGTGATCTTTTTCTCCTTCAGGTTGGTCCACCATTAAATACAGTTGCCATCAATGGGAGAGCCAGTCTTGATTCATCAGTACCCGTAGAAGCAAGATACGATAATCACTAGGATTCCATGCCAAATACTTTGCACTTTAAACACCACTGCACAGATCTACTTCAAAGTTAACTGCGTATTGCTGAAAAGTGTTTGTAAATGCAGGGTTCGATGGAGTATATATTGTCAAGTGGAGCATAGAAACTTCACATGGGGCCTCAATGCCTGGGAAATGGAATTTATAATTTATACCAATGTTTTGTCTTTAAAGCTAAAAATGCTGCTTCAGATCTTAAAACGTGGAACAAGAGAGATGCTGCCATGATAATCAAACATATTAATTTCCATTTTACCCACAATGAACGAGATGTGTTGCAACATGCTGTATAATGCCAGCCTGTGAGATTTTTAATGTTTATAACTGCCTAATAATTATGGTCACAAATGTATGTATAATTCTGCCATCTGCCTTATTTTGTTCCATAGAAATGAAATACTGTAGGTTAGCAGGACACTCTCTAGAATGCCAATTTATGCACATTTTCCAACTAAGAGCAAGATCCTGCTAGAGTTAAGGCAGAAGTCTAAATATCACTGATTTTATTGGGGGATGGGCAAAATCTGTTTATTTTTCTCGATAAAAATCAATGGGACTTAAAAGAGCTTACTTTTGGCTGGATCTTGCACCTTCAGGTATTATATGTGGTAGTATATTTTCTAGCAGCAAAGTGAGCGAATAAAATAGGAAGCATCTAGCAATTAGTTCATTGTATAACTCTTTGTAGAAAACATTGCAAAAACAGCCTCACAGAGGTGCCTTACCGATGTGAGACATTACAACAGCAGTCCTTGCAACATGCCAAAGACAATAGCTTACGGAACGCACATTGTGATAAAACAGTACGGAAGAATCTGAGCAGTATCATGAGCGTTTGGGCAGATTCTATTCTAAATGAGGGACAGTTCACATAGCCTGGAAGATGTCAAGGAGGAAAAAAAGGTAGTGTGAATATTAATCACACTCTCATTCAGAGCTCAGCAGTGGGTCTTAGAGACATCTAATATCCCACTCCTTTCCATTCTGCAAATCTGACACTACCGAGAGAGTTGAACAAAGAAAGGGGTATGTGGTGACTAAGGCCAGCACTATCTGATCTACTGTTGATGCATCTGAGAATCAGTGTTTGCTGACAAACAGTGCTGGAGTTGCTACATCTCTGAGAAGTAGTGAAAACTGCCTGCTGATATTTATTTGGGGGGGCATAGCAAGGCAGTTTTTGAATTTGGAGGGTCTTGAGATTCTCAAGGGAGAGCATCAGCACAAAACAGCCAAAATTACATTTGAACTAGAATGCAAATATGTAAAGAGGTCAATGCAATTGAGCGCTTATTTTTGTGTATAGTTATTTCCCTTCTGAATACTTGGAAAAGCAGTATCTTATTTTTTATGGGCTAGATAACTTTTAAAATTCAGGAGAATAAATGTAAGGAAGGAACTATAAACTCCACTTTCTGCATATAGTAAGAGGTGGTGGTGATTTGTGTACTATAAAATCAGTTTTAATAATTGCACAATGCCAGTGAAGTAGTTTTATCATTTGTATAAACTTCTACAGCCACAGAATTAAATGCCAGATCTATGCAATTGAGCAGCAATGCACAGACAGCAGAATTCTCAGTAACAGATGCACTTCTTCTTTCTCTTTTCCTATCCAGTTGTATGTGGCATTTGCTAATTTGAAATTGCTGTGTGATCCTTACTTTGATTCAAGCGACTGAATTGTAGATATGAGCAGCAAATACTGGGATATTCGCTGTGTTCTAAAGTAATTCATGTTTGGTTTTGTTAAATAAAAGGAAATTGTATTTAGTTTTATGCTTAAATACCATGTTGATGTGCATAATTTTGAGCCATTCTGATCAAAGTTTTATTCAAAAATTATTTTATGACTTGCATTGGAATACACGGTTCCATGCGTAGGAGGAGAACGTTGAACAGAAATACAAAACAGGTAACTAAAAATGCCTGACGAAATACAAACATGTATACATACCTTTTGCTAGTCACAGGTCCTGTTGTCTGTTTCATGTGAAAGGAAATCTTTAAAAGTACTTGGAGAGTTACTTGGGAGCAGCAACTATACTAGAAGCCATACCATTTTAAGAAGCTGTAATCAGTCTGCACTCTACAGCTGGGGATAAGATCAGTGTCATCACTGCAAAATGGAAACTTTGGGCTTACCCACAATTGGTTGGGTGGTCTACAGGGCAGTTAAAAGCAGAGTAATATTTTCTACGTACATTGACTTCTGTGGATTTAGATGGGTATAACTATTCAGAATTGCATTGCTAGATTGTTTAGAATACTTGGTTGTTGGTTTGTTTGTTAAAACAGCATGAAATATACCTCTGACTTACGTAATGCAGTCAGTGTTCCTGAAATCATCACCAATCCAGTCACTAGCTGTGTGGTGGATACTGACTAGGGATCCTCTGAAATTACAGTCCATCTCCAGGCAGCAGAATTTAGTTACCCTGAAGAAAATGGATGCTTTGGAATGTGAACTCTATAGCATTGTACCTCCCCAGGTTCCACTCCCAAATCTGCAGAAGTTTCCAATACCCCACTGGTAGCTATGGGGAGCTCTGGCAACACTATTACTGACACATAGCTCTCCACCCCAAGTCTGTACTCATTATGAAACTGGCAAATCCAAACAGAGCCTTCATACTGGGTTACCCTGTTTTCTATGGAAACAAAAGAGTAGTAATGAACTAAAAGGCAGTAATAAATGAATAAAAACATGAATTAAGACATTCTGAGGCCCTAAAGTTTAAGAGGGCTTGATAGATACACAGACACTAATAAACTGCACAGCTGTATGATGGGCCTGTCCTTATTGTAGCATAAGCTGGAATTATGGATATAATCGTAACTAGAAAATATCCAATCCTGATGCATTTCTAGCTAAGATGCTGTTCATCAGATGATAATGAGAAGGGCAGGAACAGAAATTTTAATCTCCTTAACCTCCAAATTTGGATACAGCCAAATGTATAAAGTTCTACTTACCTGAAACGATTTTGTTTTCTATACAAATTTCCCCATGGTTGTATTCCAATTTTATCTTTTCAATACCATTTCATTACCTTAAAAATAATGTGGCTCTAGTTGTACTCTGTTGCTTGAAGTATGAATTTTCTAAAGAAAGATGGCTTTGGTGGATTTCCATGGTTTGACAATATCAAAATTTGCACTTAATGTCAGTAGAAGAATGTTGTATGCAGTCTTGCTTTGAGATACATAATATGCTCACTTCTGGTACAGAATATGGTGCTGTGCCTGGCTTTGCTCTAGCTTTGTCAGGCTCTGAAGCTTGGGTGCAGTTCTGAAATGAGTAGGGGAAGCCCCTCCAGATGGAGAGAGCCAGAGAAGCCAAATGTACTCCTGAAGCAATCTCCTTTAGGCAAGATCATGCGGTATCACTCATTGTAGTGGTCCATTGGAGTTGGTGGTATCACTGTCTTCTCCAACTTGAGCTACTGACCCTCCTCAGAAGGAAACATCCAGGTTGTGTATCCCTTATGGATGGAATGAAGGTACAAGGAGACTGCAAGAGGAGTCCATATCCTGCTGCCGATAAGCCTGACAAAAACCAGAAGATCTTTTTAAGAGGTATGTAATGACAAGCAAACGCGGAATGCAGGAAAAAAGTTTTTTAAAGTTTAAATAAGGCTATACTAGAAGATAATCGCAGAGGAGAAGGCATCAGAGACAACTGTTTTAAGGCAAAAAAGATTCCAGAACTTATTCTCAGTTGTCAGGCTGCTAAAACAAAACCAGAAAAGAAATGATTTTTGAAATTCATCAGCAACCAGAGAGAGGGAGGAATTTGATCCCTGAATTAAACTACTGAAAATTTTGGGAAATTGTGGAAACAGCAACATCTAGTGGGCAATGGCAACTACTAGGATGGGCTTTCAGTCCCTTGAAATAGGTGAGATGGCCAAAAATCTTAACATATCTGCCAGTATGCTGAAACTCAGTGCAGAAATAGGCTCTATAAAAGTCTGTTAATAACAACATGCCCAAGATGATGTCTGAGCTTATGAAGGATCTTAAAGAAATTAAAGCTAATGAAGATCAAAGAAGAAGAAATGGTGTCAAAGATTGAAAAAATAGCGTCACATCAAAATATTCAAAAGTGAAAGGACTGTGTTGAGACATTGTGATTCACTTTTATTTTGAAGAAATGGCAGATCAGATCATGGAAATATGCAGGAAATCAACAATCAAGATAGAGGACAAGGACATCATTGTGATGAGGGAGATTCCTTTAACAGTCTTACAGAAAAGGAAAGATTATGCATTTTTGGTGGACATTTTAAGAAGAAACCAGATAAGATTTTCATGGCTTAGATGGAAAGAAGTTTTCATTTACAAAGGGACAACAACAAAGAATTACTTCAATAACGTGCCAAAGAGACTTTCAAGATTTTTAAAAGACCTTACATGAAATGTTCTGCTAGATTAATTAAAGATTTAACCATAGGGGAAGTAAAGGGGTTTATTAGAGATTAATGATAAATAAAGTTGGGATTGTAAATTCAGATATAAGATTAATAGAAGGGGGGATGAGGGAGGGAAGGGGGAATTTATGTTAAAAATCTTTGACTATGAGAAATTAGGTTAGGAGGATAAGGGTTTTTTTTTAAGTTGCCTCAAATTGCTAATTGATATATTAGAAAAAGTCTAGGGAAAAAGAGAATCCTATGTTGGGCTTGAGGTTAAATAAACAATGAAACAATGTTGTGGATAAGATTGACAGCATGGTCAGGGCAGGAATTCAATTAGTTATATGTAGTCTATGTTGTTTACATAGTATAAGCCTTTGTTGCATAAGTAGAATAGGGTGGCTGGATCACCTCTGTTTTCCCCTTTTTATGTTAGTTCTGTCGTAACTGTAAAAAACCCAATAAAATGATTTTTTAAAAAGAAAACAGATACATAATATGCTGATTGTTCATGGTTTAACATATCAGATTTTTCATCTAATGTCAATAGAAGAATGTTGCATGCAGTCTTGCTCTAAGATGCATAATATACTGAAAACAGCACATTAAAAATTCTGTCAGTTGTTTGAGCTAATTTACAAAAAACAGCGCAGGATTCTACTTCTGACATGATTAGAAGGTGCGGCACAGAAGTGAGAAGCTCTCCTGTATTTCCTAGGACCTATATTTGGATTTCCTTTTCACATTTGAATCTCACATTGAATTTAAAAGCTGAACCATGGCACACTGAAAGAATGTTGAATCTCTTTGAAGTGTGAAGTTCCTCAGATGGTTTGTATCTTCTGCTCATGTATGCCCCATCTAATAGTTTTTATTCAGGAATGAAATGCTGTTTGACATCAAGGAAATAAACAGAACAACTATACAGAAAGGGTTGTTATTATTATTACTGTATAGTGTCCTCAGATTATATGCCAGAAATAAATAGTGGGCCAGTGGTTCCATATTTTTGCAGCCATAATTCTAGTAAGGCACTTTGTGATTGGCAGGGGTCATGGGAATGAAGAACTGGGACCTCAGCTGTGGAAGTTTACCCAGTGACGGTGAAATGGGAATGGCAGCTGTGTGAGAAAACCACCCCCATTAGCATCATACCAGGGGATTGTTACTGGTTGGCAAGATGAGTATGGGTTTGCCAGTAGGTGGGCTGGTTGACTTGGGGAGAACCTAGGCAAAGGCAGGGCCACATGCTGCCCATATAAAGGATGCTATAGCACAGCCTGGCTGGCAGAGGTTGAAGGAACGTTATAGAGCTGCTCTCAGTGCCATGAAGGGGAAACTAAGGCCATTTCCGCACGGCCACACTGGGGGGTGCGTCATTCGCATGAACGGACCTGGTAAGGGCAGGGAAGACAGCGCAGCGCTGCGCCATCGCCCGATCGACGTACCTTCCCTGCGACCTTCCGGCGCATCGCTCAGGCCAGGGGACATGCCCCCTGCCCTGCGCGACAGCTCTGGAGTCGCAGGGCAGGGGGGGCGTGTCCTCAAGCCTGGGCAGCACGCCGGAAGGTCGCAGGGAAGGTACGTCGATCGGGAAAGGGGGGGGATGGAAATCTCTTGCCTTGGAAACCCTATAGGGTTGCCATAAGTCAGCTGTGACTTGACAGAACAACACACATAAGAATCTATGTGCACAATTGATCTTTTTTCTCAGATTACCAGCTTCCTATGTGATGACAAAACTTTCTTTGAGGTTGGGTGCTGTGTGGTTTCCGGGCTGTATGGCCGTGTTCTAGCAGCATTCTCTCCTGACGTTTCGCCTGCATCTGTGGCTGGCATCTTCAGAGGATTTTTCTTTGAGGTTTTCCTCACCTATTTAAAGGTTCACAATGCATGAATGGCAAAGGACATGCTTCTGAATAAGAGGACTCAAAATCATAGTGTTGGAAGAGACCACAAGGACTATCAAGTCCAACCCCCCGCCACGTAGGAATACACTATGCAATCTTGACAGATGGCCATCCAGCCTCTATTTTAAAACCTCCAAAGGAGGAAACTCCACCACGCTGAGGCAGTGAATTCCACTGTCCAACAGCCTTACTGTCAGGAGGGTCTTCCTAATGTTTAGGTGGAATCTCTTTTCCTGTACCTTGAATTCATTACTCCTCATCCCAGTCTTTAGAGCAGAAGAAAACAAGCTTTCTCCCTCTTCAACATGACATCCCTTCAAATATTTAAAACATGGCTATCATGTCACCCCCTAACCTTCTATTCTCCAGACTAAACATACACACTTCCCTAAGTCTCTCCTCATAGGGCATAGATTCCAGACTTTTTACCATTTTGGTTGCCCTCTTCTGGACCTATTCCAGCATGTCAGTATCTTTCTTGAAATTTGGTGCCCAGAACGAGACACAGTATTCCAGGTGAGATCTGACCAGTGCAGAATAGAGAGGTACTGTTATGTCCCAAATTTCACTCCACGTATCCATTTAACTTGCATTGTTCTCTATATCACAGCCATTGTTTAGTATATTTTAGATTTTTTACATTTTGAATTCATTCCACAGGCAAATCCAACCATAGTAAAGAACTGGTGTAGTTAGACACACATAGAGAAATTGGGGGGGGGGGGGGACCAGTTGCATAGATTCCAGCCAACATACTGAAGGTTTTTTCAAGGTTTTCCTAAAACAGTTTGGCTCTTGACATTGGACCTGATTCTGTGATATGTGACTAAATGACTGTGCTTTGCTAAATGACTGTGGCTTAGAGCAGATGGTTGTGGAACCAACCAGGGGAGAGGTGATCCTAGATCTAATTCTATGTGGGACCCAGGACCTGGTGCAGGAAGTCAGTGTTGTTGAGCCGATAGGGAACAGCGACCACAATGCTGTCAGATTCAGTATCTCAGCATGCGAACAAGTGGCAACTACTAATGTAGTTACATTCGCCTTCAGAAAGGGAAATTTCTCGAAGATGAGGGGGATAGTGCGCAGGAAGCTGAAAGGGAAAATCAAGAGAGTCAAAACTGTCCAGGATGCTTGGAGGTTATTTAAAAACACAGTAATAAAAGCTCAGCTGGAATGTGTTCCACAGGTTAGAAAAGGCAGCACCCAGTCCAAAAGAAAGCCACCATGGTTAACAAGAGAGGTTGAGGAAATTATCAGAAAAAAAGAAAATGTCTTTTAGAAAATGGAAGTCCAACTTAACTGATGAAGAATACCAGAGAGAACACAAATGGTGGCAAAAGAGAAGCAAGTTAGCTGTAAGGGAGGCAAAAAAGGATTATGAGGAACGCATGGCTGCGAACATCAAGACTAGCAACAAACAGTTCTTCAAGTACATCAAAAGCAGGAAGCCAGCTAGGGAAGCGGTAGGCCCGTTAGATGATGAAGGAACAAAAGGTGTGCTAAAAGATGGCAGGGAGATTGCAGAGAAGCTGAATGAATTCTTTGCATCTGTCTTCACCCAAGAGGAGGTGAGGAACATTCCTGCACCTGAACCAAGCTTCTTAGGAGGTGAATCCGAGGAACTAGCGAAGATAGTGGTAGACAAGGAAGAAGTTCTGGCAGCCATTGATAAACTAAATGCTACCAAATCCCCTGGCCCAGATTGCATTCATCCAAGAGTTCTTAAAGAGCTCAAGCATGAAATTACTGATGTTCTCACATTAATATGCAACTTATCCCTGAAATCAGGCTCCATCCCTGAAGACTGGAAGATGGCCAATGTCACACCAATCTTTAAGAAAGGGTCTAGGGGGGACCCAGGAAATTACAGGCCAGTCAGTTTGACATCTGTTCCTGGTAAATTAGTAGAATCTATCATTAAAGATAAAATTATTAAACATGTAGAAAAGCAAGACCTGCTGAGGAAGAGTCAGCATGGCTTTTGCAGAGGCAAGTCCTGTCTTACAAACTTACTAGAGTTCTTTGAGGGTATAAACAGGCATGTGGATAAGGGGGAACCAGTGGACACTGTCTACTTGGATTTCCAAAAGGCTTTTGACAAAGTTCCTCATCAGAGACTGTTGAGAAAACTCAGTAATGAAGGAATAAGAGGGGAAGTCCTCCTATGGATTAAAAACTGGTTGAGGAACAGGAAACAAAGGGTGGGTATAAATGGGAAGTTCTCACAATGGAGAGATGTAGGGAGTGGTGTCCCCCAAGGATCCGTTTTGGGACCAGTGCTCTTTAACTTATTCATAAATGACCTGGAAGTAGTGGTGGGTAGCGTGGTGGCCAAGTTTGCAGATGATACCAAATTATGTAGGGTGGTGAGAACCACAAAGGATTGCGAAGAGCTCCAAGCGGACCTTGATAAATTAGGTGAGTGGGCTCAGAAATGGCAAATGCAGTTCAATGTAGCAAAATGTAAAGTGATGCACATAGGGGCAAAAAATCCAAACTTCACATACATGCTACAGGGGTCAGTGCTATCAGTCACAGACCAGGAAAGGGATTTGGGCGTCTTAGTTGATAGTTCCATGAGAATGTCAACTCAATGCATGGCAGCTGTGAAAAAGGCAAACTCTATGCTGGGGATAATTAGGAAAGGAGTTGATAATAAAACGGCAAGGATTGTCATGCCCTTATTTAAAGCAGTGGTGTGACCACACTTGGAGTACTGTGTTCAGTTCTGGTTGCCACATCTCAAAAAGCATATTGAGGAGATAGAAAAAGTGCAGAGAAGGGCAACAAGGATGATTGAAGGATTGGAGCACCTTCCTTATGAGGAGAGGCTGCAGTGTTTGGGACTCTTTAGTTTGGAGAGGAGACGTCTGAGGGGGGATATGATTGAAGTCTATAAAATTATGCATGGGGTAGAAAATGTTGACAGAGAGAAATTTTTCTCTCTTTCTCACAATACTAGAACCAGGGGGCATTCATGGGGGGAAGAATTAGGACTAATAAAAGGAAACACTTCTTCACGCAACGTGTGATTGGTGTTTGGAATATGCTGCCACAGGAGGTGGTGATGGCCACTAACCTGGATAGATTTAAATAGGGCTTGGACAGATTTATGGAGGAGAAGTCAATCTATGGCTACCAATCTTGATCCTCCTTGATCTCAGATTGCAAATGCCTTAGCAGACCAGGTGCTCAGGAGCAGCATCAGCAGAAGGCCATTGTTTTCACATCCTGCATGTGAGCTCCCAAAGGCACCTGGTGGGCCACTGCAAGTAGCAGAATGCTGGACTAGATGGACTCTGGTCTGATCCAGCAGGCTAGTTCTTATGTTCTTATGACTACTGCATTTATATTCTAATTACCGTGAAGGCTTGTAAACCATATTGTCATTCATTCTGCCCAATCTAACCTATTCTAAATGGTTAATTCTGATTTTTAAATTCTACCTTCTTAAGATGCTTCAGCTAAATGTGCAGGAAACATGAGTGGATTGAGTAGGATACAAGATTGCTTTTTTTTTTCCTCCCAAGATCACCCAGTTCATTTCCTTACCACAATATTACCATATTATTTTCCTTGGTTAAAAGGGACCTCTGCTCTTGCTTCTTTCACCTGCAGAAAGTGGCTTGCAGTGGTTAAGAGAATAGAATAGAATAGAATAGAATAGAATAGAATCTTTATTGGCCAAGTGTGATTGGACACGCAAGGAATTTGTCTCCGGTGCATATGCTCTCAGTGTACATAAAAGAAAAAAAGAAAAGAAAAGAAAAAGAAAAAGCAGGTGCATTTTAATCTGGAGGAACCGGGTTTGATTCCCAGCTCTGCCGCTTGAGTTGTGGAGGCTTATCTGGGGAATTCAGATTAGCCTGTGCACTCCCACACACGCCAGCTGGGTGACCTTGGGCTAGTCACAGCTTTTTGGAGCTCTCTCAGCCCCACCCAATTCACAGGGTGTTCGTTGTGAGGGGGGGAGGGAAAGAAGATTGTAATCCCCTTTGAGTCTCCTACAGGAGAGAAAGGGGGGGATATAAATCCAAACTCTTCTTCTGTATCCATCCCACTGTGACCAACACTGGGCATATTTATTTGATTAAATTGTTTCATTTGAAGTAGCTGATCATGGTCTTACAAATAACTTTCCATCAAGTATATCTCCCAGTAAGGTTGGATTACTCTGCCATGTCTTACACACATACATTAAACTGAACATTTGAAAGGAGAAAAAAATGAAAACAGGTCCCAATTTACACAAGAAAAAAAAGAAAACACAAACCTTCTCCTTGGGTCATCTGGAAATTGTTATATACCATGGGTAATTAGGCAAAAAGTCATGTACAAGCGTAGGCAAAAAGTACAGCTTTTCCTTTGTCTTCCTTCTCTAGACTTTTCTCATTTCATAAACCTACTTCCTCATAATTCTTTCACCTCCCACAAGTTCTCTCCAGCACAACCCATTTTCCCCCAGTTGCTACAAATCTTGGGCACAGTTTCCAAGTGCTTTCACTTATAAGCAGGAGCACAGCATATCAAGAAATCTTAGCTCTTTGCCGGAGTGTGGTGTTGTTTGCCAAAAGTTATAGGTCACATGGATATAAAGGTTATGTATTTATATCTTCTTGGTATTTATCTTCCAGAGTGGCTGTTTTCAGACAATTTTCAGGACTGAAAATATCTAGAAGAACATGTTCATCTTTGTAGTTTTATTTATTTTGGGTTTATTATTTCTGAGTGGATGCTTGAATGTGGAAATTACAGCCTCCTTGGTGCGTGGGAGGGATTATGGCTCAATGGCAGATCATCTGCTTTATGTGAAGATTCTAAAATCAATCCCTAGCAACTATGGCTAAAAAGGTGTCAGGTAGTAGGAGCTGTGAAAGAAACCAATGGCCCGATTCTGGATAAGGCAGCTTTATTTAATGAATGGGTCATGGTTCAGTGACAGAATATTTGCTTGGCCAGCAGAGGTCCCAGGTTCAAACAAGCTGAATGAATTAAGACCTTGGAGAGCCACTGCCAGTCAGTGTAGACAAGACTGACCCTTAGTCAACCAATGGCAGGTTCAGATGTTGGAATGGGTAGCCCGATCCAGATAGGGGTGCTGAATGGGCATTGGGAACGGTGGAGAACTGCACCGATGTGTTTGCCTCCTCCACCAGCATAAGGGGCACCCCACTGACATTTTTGCCCTCTCCACCGGCGTGGTTTGGTAAGCAACTGTAGAATGATTCAGATCTGCTTAAAGCCCCAAGTTGGCTGCTTTCCTCCTCACACGATGTTGTCCCCCCTCCCAATTTCCAATGCTTACTTCAATATTGATTTTCAACCTTATAGGGACCCAAATGTTGTTTTTCCCTCATTCATTTTTGACCTCACAATAAGGAGTGAGGTAAAATGAGGTGGAGAGAGAATGGCTGGCTCAGGGGTATCCAGCTTTCTTGGCAAAATGGGAACTTGAACCGGATTTTCCCACATCCTTGTCTAACACTCTAGAGACCAGGGCTGGTGTCAGTGTACTCTAAGATGGGCTGTTGCCAGGGCCTAGGGCACAGGTGTCAAACTTGCAGCCCTCCAGATGTTATGGACTACAGTTCCCATCATCCCCTGCCAGGATCATTCTGGCAATGGATGATGGGAACTGTAGTCCATAACATCTGGAGGGCCGTGAGTTTGACACCTATGGCCTAGGGCTTCTGGGGAAGACCACTATCACTGGCCATTTGCTTCTCCTGCTGCCTACTCACCCCTCCCCTACCTGCTTGCTTGTAATCTCTCTGTCAAAAAACGGGTGTATGTGGTACGGGCATCTGGGAGGACAGGTGGTGAGAGGGCTTGTGAGGGGGTGGGGAAAGGATGCACCAGGAAAGTGGGACCACAGATGGTAAGGGAAGCCTGAGAGGGGAGTCTGGTATTAAGCAAAGGGGGAAAGGGGGAGCTGATCACTCTCTGCCCAGACACCCCAAAAATAAAAACCAGGCCAACCTGTTTGTTTCTCAGTTGTGCTCCTTACCTAGGCAAACAGCACTGCCAGGGGAGTTGCTGGGTGGGATATGGGAAACAGTTAACCTTACACCAAGTCCTGTGGTCCCAGTGCAAACCTTCAACTTCTTGCTGATATTTTAGCAAAGTTTAAAGAGACAGAAAATCTCATCATGGATCTATCTCCTTCGGGCCTTAAGAAGATTTATAAAAGAAGGATTGTATGAAGGAAACACTGATGTCCCAAAGCAAGACATCAAAAAAAGGAAGCCCAAGGATGAATCTGTTCTCCTTATTCTGTTTTTGCAAACTTCTCAAACAACCCCTCTTATTCATATGGCTCTTTATATTATTGAAGGCTTTTGTGGCCAGAATCAACTGGCTGTTGTGGGTTTTCCGGGCTGAGGCAGCTGTGGTCTGGCAGTTTGTGCTCCTAATTGTTTTGCCCGCATCTGTGGATGGCAACTTCAGGGGCATGTTATGGCAAGATGTTTCTCTCTGTGGCACACTTTGGCTCTTCTTCACTGAAATGGTGACTTTATTTTATTTTTTGTCTCAGTTATTAGCTATTTTTTCTTTTCTTGAGTTTTTAAAAACTTTTTCAGCACCAGATTATATCACTGAAAAGTGTGTGGGTGCCATTATAGGGTCTTGTTTCTACTTACTTACTTCGCACGGACTTTACTTTTTCCCCTAATGGGGGCCCAAAGGGATCTAAAATATTCTTCCCTTCTCCTTTTAGAGCTGTGTTAAAGGCAAATTTCTCTGTTGAATGGCTTAGATGTGCCTTTTGGAGAATATTATGGAATGCTGGTGAACAAGTCCTCAGGAGTTGAGCAGCAAGTTGCCCATTCCTAGATAACCTACCTCACAGGATTGTTGTGAGGATAAGAACAAGGTAAGCCTCTTTGGGCCCCCACTGGGGAGAAAGGCGGGATATAAATAAAGTAAAATTAATCTGGAGTGTGCTATTCCTGTCTAGAGTCTGGGTTGAGTTCAGAGCAGGATTTCAATGGGGGCAACAACTTCTACCCACAGAGTACAACTTTTTCGGCTGTACTTCCTCCCCCTGTTGGAATCAAAGATGTCCTTAAAGTTTGTTTTGAAACAGGATTCAGGTTGGCATCTTGGGCTGCTGAGCAAAGGGGATGCTGAGGAAGTTGTGCCATTTATTATTTATTTATTTCATTTCATTTCATTTATAGGCTGCCCTTCCCCTGAGGGCCCAGGGCAGTGTACAACCTCAGTTGCCAGTAAAATCCATAAATACCAACAATATGTTAGTGCCAAATTACTCCACTGAAGGAAACAATTATTAAAATATAAATCATATCCCCTTAAATCCAGGACTGAGCAAAAGGGGAAGGAAGGCAGGCAGGCAGGCAGGCCATTGCTGAAGGTGTTAGTCCTTCAGCTCATGAAAATGCTGCCCTGGAATCAGCCCTATATGCGGAGCAGAAGGGTACTCTGATGCTCATGAAAGAAAGCATGTTATTTTTCAAAAAGCAGAATATTTATTTCTTCACAAGACACATGAAGCCTTGCCACAAACAATGCCCTGGGGAATTCACAGTCTGCAGGAGTTTCATGGGTGCACCAATGTACTCACAGACCAATCCAAACCATTGGCATCACTTGCACGTTTGAGCAGAGGTGTATTTTCGGGGGGAGGGGACAGAAAGGGCTGAAGATCCGGGCACCACTAGGGGGGCTCACAAGGCAGCCCAGAGTTCCCCCCATGTCCTATCCCAGTCTCTCTGCCTGGCTGGCTGCTGTGGCTCGCTACACCTAGCTGGGCACAAGACCGTCAGAGGCAGAGAAGGGGAAGGAGGGAAGCCTTCCCCGCCCCCCCCAGCACAGAAAGGGTAACACTGCTGGTGGTCCAGCCCTTGCAAAGTTCCTTTCCTGTGTCTGGGTTCTGGAGAAGGAGTGTGTTGAGAGCACCATTTCCCCCTGCCTCTCCCACACTCTCTTCCAGATGGGCAGGAGCTGGGCAATTAGCTCAAGCTGGGGAGGCAAGAAGCTGACTTGGAGCAGGGAGGTGTGGCTGGACACCAGGCAGGCCCTTGCTTTCACATCCTGCACGTGAGCTCCCAAAGGCACCTGGTGGGCCACTGCGAGTAGCAGAGAGCTGGACTAGATGGACTCTGGTCTGATCCAGCTGGCTTGTTCTTATGTTCTTATATAGTGCGGAGGCTGAGGTGGGCACCAAGGACACACCAGCCTGCTGGCATGGCCCTCACTTGGTGGCCCTAGCTGCCCTTGTGGCCCACCTGGGCAGGTGCCAAGGTGATCTGGGGGCGCACAGGAGGGGATATAGGGAATCCTGCTGTCTTGGTGTTCCTCCAACCCCCATTCCATGTGTGTGCACTGGCCTCTACCATCTACCAGAGCAGCGGTTCTCAACCTGTGAATCACGACCCCTTTGGGGGTCGAACGACCCTTTCACAGGGGTCGCCTAAGACTCTCTGCATCAATGTTCTCCATCTGTAAAATGGATAAATGTTAGGAACTGTATTAAAGGGTCACGGCATCAGGAAGGTTGAGAACCACTGTACCAGAGCTTCAAAGGGTTGTACAGAGTGGGCCTTTTTGTCTTTCTGTCTTCCTTCTATTCTTCCCACAGTGTGTGTGTCTGTTTTTCTCTTCCTTCTATCCGTCTCACAGTATGTGCGTGCCTTTCTCTTCCTTCCCACAATCTGTCTGTCTTTCTTTGGACACAACTAAGGTGTCTTGATGCCCTCTTCCCGAAGCTGCTGCCCCACTGCAGCAGAGTCTGGAAGTGGGGGGGGGGGGGGTTTTTCATTGCTTGCCCCAGGGACTATTTTGTTAGCTGTACCCTTGTGTTTGAGACACATAGACAGGAGTTTGTCCACTTAATGCTAGCAGAAGGGTCACAGCTCAGCATTGTGCAAAGACCTGAGGGCCCACTAGGGAGAAAGAAGAAAAATCTTTATGTGCAATGCACATCCAGTATACATCTCAAGTCTTTATGTGCAATGCACATCCAGTATACATCTCAAGTCTTTATGTGCAATGCACATCCAGTATACATCTCAAGTCTTTATGTGCAATGCACATCCAGTATACATCTCTAGAAAATTTGACATTAAGGGTTCGGTTGGGTCTTTTATTACAATATATGTAGCAATGCTTAGTTCCCCCCCCCCCAATTATTTTCATTAATTAGGTCATACGGAAATATTTAATTACTGCCATTCCTTTTTGTGCAAAAAATGTCCTCAAGTTCGGCCACAGAGGACAACCAAGCTTACAATCCTATTACACATTTACATCTCAGAAGAACCCGCATAAAAACTAGAAGCATCTTATTTCTTTGAGCATATCTGCATCAAACTGGACTGCAGTCTGAGCGCAAATCCTAAAACACGCCCAGAAGAAAGTCTCACCAGTTCACTAAACCTGATTCCAATCTCCAATAAGTAGGCTGAAAACTGCAGCCCTAAACATCTACTAGGAGGGCGAGTCCTCTTTACACTCAGTGGGATTTACTTCCGCGTAAGCATCATTCGATTTACGCGGCGAAAAGAGTCCTTCACCTGGAAAACGCAGCCCGCCTTCCATGACCGGAGCCTTTACAATCCGGAGGGGATCCAGATTCTGGGCCCCTGCAGACCAGGAGCCTGACTCCAACCCCCTCCCGCCCCCCGACACGGTGACCTCCCCAGACCCCCAGGAGACCTGTCTGCGACCCTGAACAATCCTCCCCATTGCATCCCTTCCTGGCCACACCCGATATTTCTTTGAGGGTCAATCAAAGCAGGGCCGTGGGTGGGTTGGTTACCTGGGGGGCTTTTCCGGAGGCTCCACCCCTCCCCAGGAACGCTGCACGTGGGGCTTTTGCCGGCCCGCAGCAACGAAGGTGTGCCCGGCGTTGCGCTCAGATCCCGCTGAGTCTCCGGCCGGGTGAGCAGCTGCTGGCGAAGGGCGGCCCTTTGGAGCAGCCTCGGCAGGGAATTTGCGATGGCTGCTCCGTTGCCGGGTTTGCAGAGTGGCGCTGAGAGGGCGGCGGCGGCGGCGGCGGGCGGCGGCAGGGGGGAGCTCGCCTTCTCCTCCTGGATACCTCCTACGAGGTTGCCCATCAAGACAGACAGGTAAGCTGCTCCTCTAAGGAGAGGGGCAAAACCTAAAGGGCGAAGGGGGTGACTTCTTTCATCTAGCAGAGCCGATAAGCGTCAGGGGAAACCTCCAGGGTCGGGGGCAGTCTATCTCTGAGGATTGACAGCTTGGGATTAAGCGCAGGGGAGGGCTGGCGACTTGGTGTCCTGCTTGTAAACTTCTCCCCAGCCCCCTGCTCGGTCACTTTTGGAAGCCGGACGCTGGCCGAGTTGGTCTGTGCAGGTTGGGCGGGTCTTCTGAGAGATGAGGTGGATGAGCAAAGAGTAATTAAATGCTGTCACATTGCAACCAGGAGCAACCGGAGTGGTAAGCTGCAGTACCGCAGTCAGAAGCGCTCTGCTCACGACCTGAGTTTGGTTCAAGGTTGACTCAGCCTTCTAACCTTCCCAAGTCTGTGAAATGAGTCCCCAGATTGCTGGGGTTGACGTGTAGATGACTTCAGAAGGCCAAGGCAAACTACCTCGTCTGCCTAGCAAACATTGTGACGTGACATCATCTCAAGGGTCAGTAATGACCCTGTACCTTTAAGTTGCCACCGGTTCATGGTAGCCCCCGCTATGAGGCTTTCAAGGGAACAAATGAGCAGAGGTGGTTTGCCATCACTTGCCTCTGTGTAAGCCCGCCCCCATCCCCAGAAATGATCTACCATCCACCTACTGACTGTTTAGTTTCCAAGCTCTCATGAGCTCAGGCTAGTCTGTTCTGGCTGTTTTAATTTAGAGGTTTTCTCCCTCCCTCCCTCCCTCCCTTCATCCTGTGGGAGGGCCCTTGGGTGGCAAAAAGGCCCCTAGGCTCCAAATGTTACTTATTCAGAAGCTTTGAAGTCTGCCTTTCTACCAAAAATAGCACTCGGAGACGTGTGCGGAATTTAAAAGAATAAAATGCACATCCTCCAGATTAAGAATGGTGAATAAGAAAAGTAGTGCAAGTTAATAATAGTCCCTAAGGCAGAGCATAATTTGGAACAGATGATCTCTACGTGGCCCACCTACTCCTCCAATGGGGATCTTTTGCTCACAGCCTACATCAGAACTATATGGGATTCAAATGAAAGCAATTTATGAGCAATTTGGAAGAGGGTTTTGCAAAACCATTAGAATCATGTGTGGGTGAGACACAAACACATAAATAATTTAAGCAGACCTCTGAAATACTGTGGAATTTACCGTTGGAAGTAAAAAAAATGGATTAAAAGTATTCTGTAGAGCTAAACACCAGTCGGCATAACTTTGCAAAAGTTATTATTTCAGTGGTTTCTGTAATATGTGTTCTTTCACCTTTGCCTGGGGAATACAGACTTTTAGTGTTTGATGTTTTGGGTTTCCATTTTAGCAGAATCCTTCTGCCAAGGAACAATATATGGGGGTTGAAAGTGATTATCATTTTGCAAGTGAATTGAAGCATCATTATTTCCATTTTACCTTTTTGTACGTGGGAGGTTGGGGCTGCTTCATATTCACAGTAGTTAGCCCCACAGAGCCAGTGAGATTTGCTTCTTGAGTACACAGACACAGCTGTGATCCTTCAGCTTTAATTTTAATAGCCTAAGGATCACCTTTTACTTTTATAATGTGGATCATTTGACATCCAAGCTAGGAAGTCGAGCTTTCCTTGAATCTTACAGCTCAACTTTACGCATCTCCTTCTGCAAATGTTCTCTGAAGTGGAAGTACTTCAAGAAACTGTCCCTATAAACATTCTTGACATATCAGCTCACATGCAAAGAGGCTAATAAAATGATAGCTGTGGCATAGAATCCAGTCAACCACTGTGGTTCTAATGTGGATATAACTTGCAATTTACACAATTTTGTGCATTAACCTGTTTTTATTTTTCTAAAAGGTTCAGTGGGAAGAGTTCTTTACATTTAGGGCTTGTTTTTTAGATACATGATCGGATCCTCTCAGTCCAAGTGGCTTTCACATTTAGACTTTTCAGAGGCATAGCTCCAAGGTGATAGGGGGCGCGATGCACTGGGTGTGCGCCCCTGTGGGGGTGTGGAAAGGGCATTCCAGGGTTGTGGTGGGGGTGTTCTGGGGTGTTCCGGGGCAGGGCGGGGGCGGAGGACGCTCCGGTGCACCAGGCTCTTTTCCCCCTTGCTATGCCTCTGAGACGTTTCCTTCCCCATGATCTGAAGGGTGTCGAAACAGGCTACTTCAAATCTTTCACCTGAATTTGTGGCCTGGCTCTGGTCAACATTCTCTGCATAATGCTGTATTTATGCCAAACTGCATGGTGTAGTGCATCCGTGCAAGCAGCGATTGGAGCCCACGAAAACAGCTACGAAGATTCAAGCCGCCAAATTAAAAAAAGGAAAAGAGATGCAAATGAAGTGCCTCCTGCCTGGCCATTCACTCGCGAGTGGCTGCAACCCAGGATTTTTGAAAAGGATCACTTCTTTAGCGATTTTTAACCAATTTGGGGAAAATAATAGACTTATCTTGGGGGCAGACTTGTTTTGGAGGTGGGATCTGTGCAAAGTCCCCCCCCCCAAATGGGTTATTAATGTCCTACACCTTTGTTTATTGGCCCATGTGGAAGGGGCCTAAGAGTGTTTGTTGGTCTAGAGCAGGGGTAGGAAACCTGCGGCTCTCCAGATGTTCAGGAACTACAATTCCCATCAGCCTCTGTCAGCATGGCCAATTGGCCATGCTGGTAGGGGCTGATGGGAATTGTAGTTCCTGAACATCTGGAGAGCCGCAGGTTCCCTACCCCTGGGCTAGAGGATTTGGGATGTACAGGTTCAAATCCCTGCTTTCCCTTGGAAACTTCCTTATATTTGCATGCAAGTATTATAGTAATAAAAAGTTTTTGTGTGTAATTCAGGGGTTTTTCCCCTGGTAAATATGGTAATTTAAAAATTCATTTTACTGTATCCAGTATCACTTACTCCCAAATTAAACTTGCTGTCATGAAAGTTGGTTCAGAGTAAGATCTGTTGAGCAGAGCTTACTTCCAAGTATAATATCTTCCTGACAGTAAGCAATGTGATTGTCATCTTGATAAGCTGTTTCTGTGAAAACAAGGTACACTGATTTCATGGTGTTTAGAGTGTTGGACTAGAATCTGGGCAATTAAGGTTTAAATCTCAGGCCCCTTCTGCACACACAAAATAATGCGTTTTCAAACCACTTTCACAACGGTTTGCAAGTGGATTTTGCCATTCCGCACAGCTTCAAAGAGCACTGAAAGCAGTTTGAAAGTGCATTATTCTGCTTGTGCGGAATGAGCCTCAGTTTTGCCATCGAAACTAGCCATGTGACCTTGGGCTAGTCATTTTCTCAGCCTTGTCTACCTCACAGGGTTATTATGAAGCTAAACACAGAGAGGGAGAGTCTCCACTGGGGAGAAAAGCAGAGGATAAATATCTAAAAACAAACAAAAAACCTCAATAAGTGCAAGTTTTTTTAACTTGACAATGTTTTAAGGATCCATTAAGAACTGGTAGAACATAATGGTTAGAATGGCAGGCTCAGACCACAGAAACATGGGCTCCTTTCTCCTGTTTGTGAGGATGCTCACTGAAATAAAGTGGACAGATTCTAACCTTCCAGGTAGATACAAAATTTCTGGGCGTTTTGAAGCTGTAAGTGAGGGGTTGGGAAACAGTGAACTAAATATAATACAACAGTAAATATTACAGCAAGATGTTACTGCTTTAATAAAATCATAATTTATGAGTTGGCATATACAATTGTATCACTTGGCATATATATGAAAGTTAGAAGTGTAAATGCCTTACATGGTAATCCTAAAGATAATTTCCTGGAAGTAAGCATTATTAAATGGGCTAGAGTAGGATTATGAGTCTCCCAGGATTGCTCTCAGTTTTTGACAGGCAAAATTTCAAATATACGTACTATTAAGGGGTAGGGGAGAGGAGGAGATGGGGAAACTACTACATCCTGAGCTACTTAGCACATGTACCTCCGTTTTTGCCATCTGCAAGGTACGAAAAAACCAAAGCTGAAAATCAGAAACCCAATTTTTGTAGTAATCAGAAGAAAATGTGTTACTTGAAAAGAAACAGGCTCATGCAGATGCAATAGTAATATCAGCATATTTGAAAATCCTGGGGGGGAAGAATTAGGACTAATAAAAGGAAACACTTCTTCACACAATGTGTGATTGGTGTTTGGAATATGCTGCCACAGGAGGTGGTTATGGCCACTAACCTGGATAGCTTTAAAAAGGGCTTGGACAGATTTATGGAGGAGAAGTCAATCTATGGCTACCAATCTTGATCCTCCTTGATCTCAGATTGCAAATGCCTTAGCAGACCAGGTGCTCAGGAGCAGCAGCAGCAGAAGGCCATTGCTTTCACATCCTGCAGGTGAGCTCCCAAAGGCACCTGGTGGGCCACTGCGAGTAGCAGAGTGCTGGACTAGATAGACTCTGGTCTGATCCAGCAGGCTAGTTCTTATGTTCTTATGTTCTTAATGCTAAACATAAGTTGTTCCATTTAATAGTTTATCATTTTATGGAATTAGATACAGTCATAGAGAAGAGGTTTTACTCATGCAAAAAAAAAATCAGCATTTTTTTCCCTTCAGACCTCAAAATTTCTGTTTTTTTGGTGTGTGTGGGGAGATTGGGGGAGGTCCTCAGAAAAAAATACCTGTAGAATTCCTGTGGTTTTGTACTGTTGAATTCTGATTTTTGTTTAGGTGATTATACTCCATGTATTCTCTTCTTTCAATGCAGGAGAACTGAAACAGAACTTGATGTCCTGAAAATCTCCTCCATCCCAAACCCTTTCCCAGAGCTCTGTTGCTCTCAGTTACCATCTGTTTTGTCCACCAACCTGATGCCCAAGGCAAATGCCCACGTCAGGCAGGTAAGCCTCTCTCCCAATTCTGAAAGACAAAACATGAGCGAGAAGAATTTGAATCTGAAATCACCAAGGGAAATAGCCTGAATTTAAAAACGAACAAAAATAATATTAGTTGGTGTGGGTTTTCCAGGCTGTGTGGCCGTGGTCTGGTAGATCTTGTTCCTAACATTTCGCCTGCATCTGTGGCTGGCATCTTCAGAGGTGAATCACAGAGGGAAGTCTGTTACACACTGTGTCCAGTGTGTAACAGACTTTCCTGTGTGTAACAGACTTCCCTAATATAACATTGAAAGAACCACATTTATAGTTATCAGGATCATGGTTTTCAGGTTTGTGCCCCAAGGCAACGGAGAATTTTAGGCGATATAATACAACAGTAAATATTACAGCAAGTGTTGCTCTGAAATAATTCAGTGTGTGGCTTGGGTTGTGACCTCAGGCCATAAATAATGTCTTTTAAAGAGCCCTCTGAAGATGACTACAGTGGTTAGGCAAGTTCATATGAGAGTTGAAAGGTCCTTAAGTCATGTCGGTCCCAAGACTTTAAAGGTCATAGCCAGTGGTGGGATTCATCAGGTTCGCACTACTTCGGCAGAACCGGTTGTTAAAATGGTGCTTGTAAACAATCAGTTGTTAATGCATTGTTGAAGGCTTTCATGGCTAGATTCAACTGGTTGTGGTGGGTTTTCTGGGCTGTGTGGCCGTGGTCTGGTGAACAAGATCCACCAGACCATGGCCACACAGCCCGGAAAACCCACCACAACCAACCAGTTGTTAAATTATTTGAATCCCACCACTGGTCATAGCCAACACTCTGATTTGGACCCAGGAGCTAATTGAGAACCAGTGCAGTGGAACAAGTCTGGAGTGAAGCTCCACCTTCTTTACAGGTAGGACCTTCTTTACAGGTAGGACCAGAGTCACAGCACAGAGTTAGATCTTTCTAACAATGTAATCCTGGCAATAAAGCCCCATTAGATAGACCTGTGTAAAATTCTGAGTAGACCTGCTTACAATTGTGTATCGGTTGGGGATAGAAGAATGTAACTTGTTTTAGGTTTGCAGTGTGCCTCTTGTTTCATTTTACATTGTTAATCAGTTCTCCTGACCAAGCCATGTTC
The DNA here is from genome assembly GCF_021028975.2 of Sphaerodactylus townsendi. Lineage (NCBI taxonomy): Eukaryota > Metazoa > Chordata > Lepidosauria > Squamata > Sphaerodactylidae > Sphaerodactylus > Sphaerodactylus townsendi. The sequence goes on from NC_059426.1 coordinate 33,971,614, forward strand.
TAGAGCAGCGTGGTATAGTGGTTAAGAGCAGGTGGACTCTGGAGAACTGGGTTTGATTTCACACTCCTCCACATGAGTAACGGGTAAACCAGATTTGCTTCCGCACTCCTACATTCCTGCTGGATGACCTCTGTGACCTCTTGTGAAATAGTGTTTCTTTTGAAATGAGCAAAATGGTCACAGTTTGTTCAGAACTCTCTCAACCCTATCAACTTCACAAGGTGTCTGTTGTGGGGAGAGGGAGAGAAAAGAGTTTGTAAGCCTCCTTGAGTTTCCTTACAGGAGGAAAAGGTGGGGTATAAATCCAAACTCTTCTTCTTCCAGTTCCATAGGCAGAGGTAACATTTCTGGAAATTTTGAAGCCACAAGGGAAAAAGAAATGTTTTCCCTAGACTTTAAAAAAATATTTTTTTGGAAATCAAAATATATGCAGTACTCTGTCAAACCTAAATTTCTTCGACTGATTGGACAGCATTTATAACTTAATTATCATATGACATATTATTTGGCATATCTATGGAATCTGAAAATGTGGACATTTTTCTATCACAGGTATGAAGGCTAGATGACTACTAAAAAACTAATTGAAAAGCGAGAAATTCATAATGCAGTTTTGGTAACTTTTCAGGGACCAGCCTTTTCAGGGACCATGGCTATGGGCCTGTTCCTTATTCTTGAGACATTCTTCCCTGTCTTTGTACCAGCATCTCCAAATCATCACAATACATCTCTGTCCCTTCTGGGTGGTGGCCTCTCATCTTTCTTTGGAGTCATATGGAATGCATTCTGTTTAATGGATACAACCCCTCAGCATGTGTAAGTGTGTGTATGTTTATTTAGTGGTACAATACATGCATTGGGAACATGATCGTTCAGAAGGGCAGGTTCTATGCAGATCTCCACCGCAAGTAGCTTAAAAGCTGCACCCTGTGGAGAAATTATGATGTGAATTTTGCATTATATGAACGTACGTTCTTGAGGTAGAGCACTTGTCCTGGTGTCCCCTGCAATGCTTGACGTGGGAAGCATCCACACGGCAAAAATTCTCCACGCAGTTCTTTGCTGTTGCAAGTGCAGAAACATTCACAGAGGCAACAGAGCATCTGCACAGCGGTTTTGCCAGTGACAGGCACTGCAATTCTGGGGGGATGTGGATCGAGGGCAGTTATGCCACAGTCAGGACGGCACAGATGTGCTACCTGCGAAGAGGCACACTGCATCATGGACAGCAAGCCGAAAGCATTGTTGAAGTGGTTTATACAGCTCAGTGGGCTGTATAATTTTGCTGATGTAAGTCTGTGACAGAAAATAGGACTGTTCCTGGGTCGAAAGGGCTGGAACATGTTTAAAACGAGTAAAAACTTATATTTAAAAACCATTTTGTTCATTTCAAAAGAAACAATATTTCACAAGAGTTCAGTGGAACTCTTTCAGTGGAAAAATGGACAAACTTTCCCCCCTCTAAGAGGGGGATGCAGAAAATTACATTTTTTCTTGATTGTCTTCTTTGCTTCCCTTCTGGGGTTTCACCTCTCTGTTTATAACAGAATCCAGTACAATTCACAGTGAGAGTCGTTTCAGTAGCATAATGGTTAGAGTATCAGGCTAGAATCTGGGGGACCCAGGTTTGAATCCTCACTCTTCTGTGGAAACTTGCAGGGTGATCTTGGGCCAGTCGCACACTTTCCTCAAGTTTTCTTAGGATGAAATGGAGGAGAGGGGGAAAATGCAAGCTATTTTGGGTCCTTATTGAGGAGAAAAGAGGGATATAAATGAAGCAAGTAAGTTATGTAATATGCTCTGACTGCTTGAATTGGTGTGGAGAACTGCCGAGGCTGAACTGGGGTGGCCTTAGATACAACGACAGCTCTGTGACTGCAGATTTTTCATCTGAGGAATATATATGATGTTGTGATTTCAAAAATGACATTTATACAGCTACAGCTGTGGGTTGATTAATCCAGTATGACTCCGTAATTGAGAGCACAAAACTGCCTTTATGTACACTTGAGGACATGAAGCTGGCTTTCTGGGATCTCAGGTGAGGTCTGTCCCATCACCTTCTACGTGATCCACTTAACCAAAGATGCTGAGGGTTTGACATGGTGTTCCAAGCAAATGCTCAACCACTGAACCAAAGTCTCTCCGCTAAGGCCTTCTCAGGAGTTGTCACTGCATCCCCAAGTGTCTTTGGGGTGCATCATGTAGCTCCTTCCCTGCCCCTCTTGCGCAATATGTTATCTGAACAGGTATATTGAAAGTCAGACTTGTATCACTACAAATGTGGGAGGCGGAGGGGAACTGTTCCTGATCTCTGGCAACATACTGAATAAAAGTGCACCAGCTAGACCAGTGTTCGCCTGTCATTTGTAGATCCTCGTTGCTTGGTTTCTACCAGCGTGATAAACATTACAGCGAAAGCAGCTGTCCGAAAACTTATTTTAACAATGGAATTGTGGGTGTCCGCAGACTATATGGCACATCAAATTACTTGTGGACTTGCCAAATTAATGTAGATCAGCGGATAAACAGAAAGAAAACGTGATTAATTGTTTTGGTCAAAATATTTCCCAGCAATAAGAGTTCAAGGTAAATTAAGCTATGGGCTTCCTTGAACGCAACTTGGAAGTGCCAAAACAAAGTCAAGGGTATTCAAAGTGAAGGAACATTTTATTCTTTTTGAAATGTTCTCTCTGGCTGCTTATCTCATTGTAGATGTTCAGAGTATGTGGATAAGCTGATCACATCAGACCAAATAAACTCTCCGGTTTATTTTAGGAAACCTGTGAAGCTGCTTTTTTTTTTTTTTTTTTTTGCTAACTGAAGGCTGGAATATATGCCATGTGATGAAACTTTTATTGAGATAATGGATGGTACAGAAGAACATTTGGGACTCTCTGTTGCTTTCGTATCCTTAATGTGAAATTGATACCAAACACTTGACATTTTGTACCCTCCCGATCCAGTATTGGTTATGTGTTCCAAGTGGTACCTGTTTCTTTCGCATGGTGGCAGGCTAATTTTGTGAAGTGACAGCAAGACCACAGATTATCCGGGTCAGTATTGTCATTTCTGAATGGCAGCAGTATCCACAGGGTCTCAAACTGGGGTCTTTGGCATCACGTATCGCTAGGTGTCTTTCAACTGGAGATGCAGGAACCTGGAACCTCCTGCATACAAAGCAGAGGCTGTACCACTGAACCATAGTCCTTTATAGTGGGGTCAGAATTTGCTTCTGTGTGCAAGCACTATGGGATGGCTGGAATGTGGAGAACCGAGGCGGAGACCTCGCCATATAACCACCATGGTCCAGCAATCATGGTCAGATGTAGTACAAGGAATGGCCTCAGCTTCAGTTTCTGTTGTGCTTACTGGCTGTGAGAAGTTCTCTAGAAAATATTGTCATGTTGTAGTATATTTCCACGTGTCCCCATATTTTTTTAAAAAATTATATAGTAATCTGTGGAGCTGAAAAGGTTGAAGAAGAAGAAGAGAAGGGAGCTCTCCCTTTAAATCCCCCCAATCCATGCCAAATTTAGGCAAACAAACAATGTGGCTGTCAACGCTGCTTTCCCTCCCCTCCCCCTGCTTGCCACTCCCCCCACCTACAGGCTAAAAACGGAAAAAACCCTAAAAAATGCAAAAAAATAAAATAAAAATCAAACGAACCTCAAGGGTACCCTGAGATATGAAGAGTGAGGTCAAGGGTACCACAATGTCGAAAAGGTTGGGAAACACTGGATTAGAGTGTTGGCTGAGGAGATCTGGGAAATCCTGGTTCAAATCCCCACTCCTCCATGAAAGTTTGCTGGGTGAGCTGGAGCCAGATTACCAACTTTCAGCCTTACTTAACCTCACAGAGTTGTTGTGAGGATAACATGGAGAAGGGATGAGTGTTGTGTGCCACTTTGGTCGTCATTGGGAAGAACTGTGGGGTGCAAATGAAGTACTGTAGTACTGTCAACAGAGTGGTAAGCTGCAGTATTGCTGTCAAAACTCTTCTCACAACCTGAGTCCAATCCTGAGAGAATAGCTAGCTCAAGGTTGACTCAACCTTCCATTCTTCTGAGGTTGATAAAATGAGCATCCAGATGGCTGGGGAAGGGAATGGCAAATTCTCCTATAAATATGGCCTGTCTAGTAAACATTGTGATGTGACATCACCCAGTGGGTCAGTAGTAACCCAGTACTTGCACAGGAGACTTACCTTGACCTTTTTAAAATGAAGTAAAAATAAATGCAAGGATATCGATGTTCAGTGGAAATCTATATTTTGGAAATTGTGACAGACTCTTCGTGGATCATTGCAGTTCTTAGAAATTTCAGAATTCTGTTCCTTATACTTCAAGAGATGGAATTTAGGGTACGCTTTCATCTACCTCTAATGATAAATTTCCCCCTTTGTGCTGGCAGCCATTTTTAATTTTTACAAAAGAAAATAGAGGATTTTGATCAGTTAATTGGCTAAGCAATTGCTTTCCTAGTGAAGTTCTGCATACAGATGGCCCATAAATTTTGAAATATCCAGGGGCTGCTCCTTAGAGAAGTGAAAGAGTCTGTTTATCTGCCTTTCATACTGGATTCCTTTGAGTCCTTGTATGAACAGAGTGAATAAGCATTTCCCCATTTTGGGGCTTGGTTTCTAGTGAATTCCTGTGCAGAGTTACTCCAGTCTAAGCCTGTTGATTTTGGAATGGAGTAACTCTGCATAGGATTGCACTATTAATTGATGAAATCTTGCATATTGGTAAAGCTTTAGTAGCTGACTTTGGAGAAAAATAGGAAAAGAAAATAAGGGAGAAATCATATCATTGCTGGCCTGATCCTGACAAATTTACACTTTTTTTTCTAGTGGATTGTTTGCATTGGCAGCGCTCCCACCTGCCCCCCTCCCCCCCCCAGCTAAGAATGCTGTTGGTAAGACTATGCTATTTGAAATGGATTGGTTATGCACTGGGAAGGACAGCAAACAAGAGAATTAAGTATTCAGTTTTGGTTACTTTTTCTGTCTTCTTTTGAGCTAAAAGATATAAATCCTATTAAGACCAACCAGGATAATGCAGCACATTGTAAAAGTTTTTGAATTCTCCAAACTCTATCATCAGGCTTTATATTAAAATAGGGAGGGGGGAAGCTGTTTCCTAGGTATGTAACCTAACCTAGCACTGCAGCAGACAAAAGTGTAATTTCTTTTTTGTCATCTGTATGATTGTACATCTAGTAATGTTGTCAAACTGACCTGACAAGGTGGGATCATTGCCCCCCTGTCCACAGACAGCTTTATTGTGTTGATGGTGTATCCTTGCCATGATCAAGTATCTGGGAGAGTTCCCCCCCCCCCGCCCCCAATTGTTGGAATCTGGGTTGTGCTTCTTATTTTGTGAAGCTATGGGATTATTTGTGGCAAAAAAAAATGGAAGCAGAAAATTACGCCACAGTTGGGATCTAGCTTTAGAAATGTTAGTCCATAGTGTGGATAAACAAAATTACTTGTTATAGACAAACTTGGGAGAAAAGGGTTTTTTGACAAAATGTTTGTTCAAACTTGGCAACCTTTTGTGGCATTTAGGAATAAATTGAAGCTGCATGAACATATATTTCTGGAGGTTTTATATTGTGTCTAATATGTGTATAAAATGTGAGCAGGTTATACTAATTTTATTTAGTTGTCAACATTCTGCTCCATTACAGACTGTTATATAACTGTTATGGCACTTTGCTTAAATTTGCTTAAAGAAAAAAGGCCTTGGGTTTGTGAACAGTGGCATTGTGAAAGTGCCAAATCAAGGAAACATTTGGAACATATCAGTTAAAGAGTGCACTTCAGTGGTGGGATCCAAAAATTTTAGTAACAGGTTCCCATGGTGGTGGGATTCAAACTGTGGCATAGCGCCAATGGGGCTGGGCGGGGCATGGCGGGGCATTCTGGGGGCGGTGCATTCCTGGGCGGGGCTGTGGCAAGGATGCAGCCACTGCGCCGGTCCTTGGGCGGGAAACGAATGCACACAGGTGCAGGCTGCCACGCACGCCGGTGCACCTCCTGCTGGACTGCTTCAAGTTTTGTGCGCTACTGCTGAGAGGAGGGGCGTAACTAAGGCAAAAATCACGTGGCAAAATCACCAATTAGTAACCCCCTCTCGGCACACACAAATAATTAGTAACCTATTCTCGGGAACCTGTGAGAACCTGCTGGATCCCACCTCTGGTGAACTTGCCATTTTTGCGAGAGGCGTGATGACCGCCTGGTGACTTGCCTGCCTGGTGCGAAGGTTGCAGATGTCACGCTTCGTCTAGATAGGCTTTTAGACAGTGCTGGGGTGGAGTCAGCAGTTGTAGTCCACATTGGCACCAGCGACATTGGGAAATAATAATAATAATAAGCCTTTATTTGGCATAACAATAATCATAACACAATAAAAAACCTGAGATAAAAGGTATACAAATACAAAGGTTTAAGATAAAAGTTATACAAATACAAAGGTTTAAGATAAAATATAAATTATTGATTGTGCATCACCTCCAGTAAAAATTGTGCAACCAATTCACAAGTTTCATTGTCAGAATTGTCCAGAAGAAAAGGAAGTCTACTTGATTCTTCCATTTCACTAGGTATCCTAGAAAGAATGTTGGAATATTTTGATCTGATATTAGCAGATTTAGGGCAGCAAAGCAGTTGATGTGCCAATGTTTCAATTTGTTGTTCACCACAAGAGCATACCCTTTCGCCCATACTTACCTGGCAGGGGAGACACCTTGATCACTTGCCATTTTTCATAATTTCCAATATGGTGGGAGAACTTTGACAATTACTGGTTGACTCCTGGGCTTGTTTGTTACCTCTTTGCTGTCCGTGTTGCCAATTAGCTGTTTCTGGTCTAATGTTTCTGCTGTTTTTGATTGGTTTGAGGGTTTTCCTTTAAGAGCTGTTTTTCAGTTTATCTCTATGTTTAGAAACCATTCACTTGTAAGAATGGGGCTCGTCATCCACCCATGCCAAGATGTCTACTACAAAGAAATAACACATGAGCAAAAAAAGAGAGAGAAATGAATCCAACCATTACGAAGAGAACTCCCCTCACAGAACGGAACTTCTCTGTCCCTCCTTCCACTGTGGTCCTGGAAATGCTGCTCCCAGGAATCTTGGGACTTCTCAGGAACAGCACTTGGGAGGATGAGGGAGCCTGTAATAGAAAGCGGAAACTGGAAAATATTCATACACACACCAGTAGAAATGGGCAGAAAAGAAGTATGGGATACATTTGGGTGCTGTGTGGTTCCCGGGCTGTATGGCCGTGTTCTAGCAGCCTTCTCTCCTGACGTTTCGCCTGCATCTGTGGCTGGCATCTTCAGGGGATCCCCTGAAGATGCCAGCCACAGATGCAGGCGAAACGTCAGGAGAGAAGGCTGCTAGAACACGGCCATACAGCCCGGGAACCACACAGCACCCCAGTGATTCCAGCCATGAAAGCCTTCGACAATAGCATGGGATACAACTTGTTGATTTTATTGGCTTATTTGTACACTTTCCCATACTCTGTCAGGAATGTTTATTACTATGCCATTTGCTTGCAATTCAGAAAATATCACGGTATCTGATCAGCATAGCTTGGGATAGATGTATTATTGTTATTTAGATTTCTCTTCATGTGATCTTTTTTTTTTTTTACAACTCTTTAAACAGACGTTTGTGTGGACAACTCGAGATAGAAACCAGAACACTCAAATGTCTGCCAGGGACTTCGGGTATCTAGTGCTCCTTATGGAGATCTGTTTGTTCCATGTAGACCTTGTTCCATTTCTTTGTACTGGTAAATGAGAGCTATTATCTCAAGATGTCTTTTGCAAGCCGTGTTCTAGTTTGAGATAATCTGGTCCAACCACTTTATCCCATTCCCATCTTTGTTGTTATGTAGTTTTGATAGGAAGGCCAGTCTTACTGTGAAGCAGTCTGGTAAACTTGGCGTAACACTTTTCCCAGGCAGCACTGAGGGAAAGAGTGAAAAGAACATATTGAACAGCAGTGACGTCTTGCTTAGCATTTGCTTTTCCCTTCCTGTGTCAGGTAATGCCATGATTAACCCGGATCTCAGAAGCTAAGCAGGGTCAGCCCTTGTTAGTACTTGGATGGGAGACCTCCAAAGAAGTCCAGAGTTTCTCTACAATGACAAATGTACGCTGCTGGGAAAGGGATGAAATTAAGACTGTCGGTATTTCGATCCCTTTGTATAAATCTACAGTGCAAGCAGTGCCCTGACCTGGATGGCCCAAGCTATCCTAATCACATGAAATCTCAAAACCTAGGCAGGGCAGGCTCTGGATAGTATTGGGATGGGAGGCCACCAAGGAAGTCTAGGGTCACTTTGCAGAGGCAGGCAACGGCAACTAACTCTGGACATCTCTTGCCTTGAAAACCCTGCAGGAACACTGTAACTCAGCTGTAACTTGATGACACTTTCCACCACCACCAAGGCTTGGTCTTCGTTGTGACTTTTTGTCCTTTGGTTCTTGGCCCATGGCTTGCAGACAGTACATTTAAAGAAGCTAGCTTCTGAATCCTGTTTGTTCCCAGTACACAGTTTGCTGTTTTGTTGGTGTGTTGTTTGTGGGTTATATTGTGTGTGTGTTTGTATTGCTTCTGTTAATAGATTTGAACTCTGAAGGGGAGAAAAGTGAGATACAAATTTAAAAATAGCAGCTGTGCAGACCCCTCACCCTCCTCCATTTCAGATCAGATCTGTTATAGGTAGGATTTAGTTTTGTGTATTAGAACTGACCTACTATCCTGTGGGGGTGCTAAGGACTGTGATCTATGGCTTTGATCTAAAGGTGAATTCCATACACCCAGCAAGTCTTCTGACCAACAGACCCCCTTAAAATCCTAGCAGCTTTTTGGAGTTTTTTGGGGGGGAGGGGGGATGAAATTAATGTTGGTCTTGTGGTAGCTTGCTTCTACCTCAGTGGGGCTCAGCCCTGGTTTCACGTACACAAAGACTGTCAAGTTCAGGCTAGTATTACCACCAAGAGCATGCCTTCAACGGTGGTACTGGCCACCGGGTGACCACTTGAAGGAAGGCTCAGGTATATTTAGCTTTCTATATGGGATGCATATAGGTCTTTAAACATAACTAAAGGGATATGTAATTAAGTCAGACTGTGCATGTTTCATTCCACATTTTAGTATCCAGAGATTAATACCTGACCATTGTTGGGGACTTCAGGATGAATAATATGACACAATCTGTCTGATTTGCACTTAATGAGTCTGATCGTACTGGATATAATACATGTAGACAATAAGAACTTTAGACTATCTTTGCCACACTGTCCCTTGCAGCCCATGCCCTCTCCCTTGGTTAATTCACCTTTTGGCTATTCATTCCAAGGGGAAAGGTAGGAGGACAGGAGGATCAGCCTTGGCCAGATACAATACATGGCATTAATTTGCCTAGCCTTAGAGTAAAGCCGTAGGGAGTAATCCAGAAAACATTTGTCTAAAAACATTTTTGTAAAACCCGCAAGATACTCAGCAGTAGCGCGCAGAAACTTGAAGCAGTCTAGCAGGGGGTGCACCGGAATGCGTGGCAGCCTGCGCCTGCGTGCATTCGTTTCTCGCCCAAGGACCGGCGCAGTGGCTGCGTCCTTGCTACAGCCCCGCCCAGGAATGCCCCGCCCCCAGAATGCCCCGCCACACCCCCGTCATGCCCCACCCAGCCTCATTGGCGCTACGCCACAGTTTGAATCCCACCACCATGGGATCCTGTTACTAAAATTTTTGGATCCCACCACTGGTCAGGGCAACAGAATTTCCCCTAATAGAACTGCATTTTCATTTGCAAAGAAGGGAAGGTATATTACGCTGATTCCCATGTTTCAGACTCCCATTTTGCCCCTTTCCCTACTCTGTTTTTGAGGGGCCCACAATATACAGGATCACAGTTTTGTAGGGGGCAGAGAGAGGGAGAGAAGACTGCAGTGGGAGACAGGGAGATTGCCTCCGTGAAGTGCGACTCCGTTTGTAATGCTTAGAATTCAAGTTAGTACATCTTGTGTCTTTATTGCAGGGGAGTATTGCAGGATTCTCATGCCAGGGGCTGCTACAGAGTACAAGTTGATTTCTGGAAATTTCCAAAACAAAGTTGTCGCTGATTCTATTCCTAAACCTGAAGGTACGTCAAGATGATATAGTAAATGAGTACCTTGTCTAATGTTGCACTGATAACGTCGATTCCATAGATTTGCTGCTGCTTTGACTCTAGTAATAAATGCCAAGATTAGAACCAAGCCCCTCTTTATTTTGACCACAGGCTGTTTTTCTTCGTTAGTACTGGCTTTATTAAAGCCCCATGATATGGACAATGATCAAATACTTGACTCCAAGCTAGATCTTTTTTTGACTTTTGCTGGCCTTTCCAGCAATTTCTGTGTTTCTTGTTCAGTCTTTCACTAACTAGGTCAACAAGATTTGAAATGGCACAAAAAAATGTCCTTTTTAAATCCAGGAATTTCTTTTTGCATAATTTCTCACGTATGCCCCAGTGCACAACTAGACCTGTTACATGTAGACCTCTTTTTCTATTAATTTCAATGGAAGGGTCAAATAAATATGCATGCATGTGGGAAGGCTGATCTACTGAAATTAACAGGGGAACTTTTGTGGGAGAGACTTATTGGAACCTCCTTCCAGTAGAGATGTTACTGTGGTCATAGAACATAATACAAATTTGGAAGGCATTACTACTTTGGCTGACCTTGCCAGGACCCTAAGTAAGCTAAATATTATGGTTGGCTTGCCAGTGAACTCACCCTTGAAAGTGATTGAGTTGCCATTTTATGAATACACAGAAATCAGAGTTATTACCTGTTTGGTTTCAGTTTATTTACATGAGCCACTCCTGTTCACTGGTGGATCTATGGTGATATCATGGTTTATGAATATTGAATCTGCTTTGGAATAAAGCAGTTGACTAGGGAATATAAAAGGATCATGGTGGGGAATATTTGTTTTATTTTAATCCTGACCTTCCCTTAACCTTCAACTCATCATCTGAAAAAACAAACATACCTGATCAAACTGAGGGAGGGGTGACATGCAAGGGAAGGGGAGGGAGTGAGGGGTGGCATGCAAGGGAGGGGAGGGGAGGCGGCCCGGTATCTGGACCTGGCCCACCCACCCTATCGGAGGGCGGGAGAGGGGAGGAAGGGGTGGCATGCAAGGGAAGGGGAGTGAGTGAGGGGTGGCATGCAAGGAAGAGGAGGGAAGTAAATTTCCGTCCCAAAACAAATTCCCTGTGTACCAAGGAGTAAAAGTATCCCTTAATGCTGGTTTTGTCTGGGGTTCTAATGAGAGGTTAGGGTGCTGTTTAGAGTTCTTTAAAACAATTCCCTGGATAACTGTTTTCTTCATAAGTTCATGGAGTATAACCCCCTCATCCAGTTAAGTATTTTTAGTGCCCCTTGGGCTAAAAAAATTCCTTAGAGACAAATATGTGTAAATTATCTGGGTTTTTTTTTATGCATCTTATTTAAAAGAAAATAAAATAAACTGCAAGTGACTGTACTTCGAGGCCCATGTTTACTGTTGCACCAGATCATAATGTCCTAAGAGGAAAAGGTTCTAGAGCCCCTTTCCTTTTAATGCTATACCCTGCCCCCAAAGTACAACCAGGGTAGCGAATTCATTCCAATAGTGTTTCTAGAGTGACGATGCTCAGAGTGGTATGTTTGGTTCCCTCTTCCATTTTACCCTCACAGCTATCCTGGAAGGCAGGTTGGATTGTGAAGTACTGACTGGCCCAGTGTGATCAGGCGAGCTTTGTGGAGTTAAGTCCAGATTGTGCTAGTCCACCATTTTGTCCACGGCTCCACAGTGATGAACGAAGCTGAGGAATTTTGGATTTCCTATGTTCCTTCAGTTTCTGCAGGGACACTTGTGAAGCCTTCTGTCACATTCAGGAAAGGGCCTCAGAGGTCTACTCTGCTCAGGCCAAGAAACTCGGGTGTAGGATGCTGTATAGCCCATTCTTTGGGGGTGGGACTTAGCACAGGTCCCCCCCCCCCCCAATGAGTCTGCCCCATGTTATTTTCCCCAACCCGCGGTTTTTGAAAATCGCCAAACAAGCGATCCTTTTGAAAAGTCATGGGTTGGAGCCATTCCTGAGTGAATGGCCAGGCAGGTTGGAGCCTCCCTTCCACTCTGTCCTCCACACTGAGGGAGAAACTGCCCACCATTGCCTGGCCTTTGCAGGGAGGGCCTTTTTCCTTCTTTTTTTGTGCCTTGCAACTGCATAGCTGTGCAGGTGCAGCTGGTCATATCCAGAGGTGGGATCCAGCAGGTTCTCACAGGTTCCCGAGAGTAGGTTACTAATTATTTGTGTGTGCTGAGAGGGGGTTACTAATTGGTGATTTTGCCACGTGATTTTTGCCTTAGTTACGCCCCTCCTCTCAGCAGTAGCGCGCAGAACTTGAAGCAGTCTAGCAGGAGGTGCACTGGCGTGCGTGGCAGCCTGCGCCTGCATGCATTCGTTTCCCGCCCAAGGACCGGCTCAGCGGCTGCATCCTTGCCACAGCCTCGCCCAGGAATGCTCTGCCCACGGAATGCCCAGCCACGCCCCTGTCGTGCCCTGCCCAGCTACCCCACAGTTTGAATCCCACCACCATGGGAACCTGTTACTAAAATTTTTGGATCCCACCACTGATCATATCGTGGGACATCAGTATGGCTATTGGGGTTCATTAGTGCATGCCTGTGGAAAGTATTGAAAGAAAAGAGAAGCATCTCTATGAGAAGGCAGGCCAGCAACCCAGATTGTTTCTGTGGGCTCCAGTCACTGCCTGCACGGAATTCATGTGAATGGGAAAACAGGAAAATGGGCTCCTTTATCACGACTGCAACCTGTTATACGTTTACTGTGTGGAATGGGCCCAAATTCCCCTTGATTTGTAGCGTAAAGATTTGAAGGCAGGGAATTCAAACTATGTTATGATTCAAGGACCACCTGAGCCTGGTATGGCCATAGATTAATACTTTTGTCTGGTCTTCTTGGAAACTTAAGGGCCTAATTCTGTTAATGGCTTACCACAAAGAAAGGGATAAACTACATAACATTACCCAGACGTGCTGCAGCATGTTAACACTCCTGTTATTAAGACGTGAGTTATTATACATAGTGCCATTTCTGTATAACTGATTAGGTTTTAATACTTTAATATTGCTAACTAATGTGACCCTGAGCCAGCTTTTCCCCACTTGTCTATTGTTCGTATCGTTGGCTCCGTTCCAGCAAGCTCAAGAAAATAGGATAGCAATTTTGGCAAGAATTACTGGTAACTGTGCTTGGGGAGCCATTAGCAGTAGAGGGAGGTAGTATATTCATTAAAATACGTTTCTGTGTTTTTTTTAGGAAGCAAGTAATATAATTTTTCATAGGCAATAAAAATATCAGGCCCCCGTTGTCAAAGCGAATGCTGCAACTTAAATATTGTGTTCTTTCACACATTACTCTGGATTGGCCCTGCATGGGAATAAGGATGCCGGGAGGGGGCAGTTTTTGTGACCTGGAACAACAGTAAGCATTCCCATTCTAAGGTAATTAGCTCCACCGGACCCATCTCTTCCTGATGTATCAATGCATTTAAATCTCTCTTTGTGAAACATCCCAGTTTGATCAAAAGGCAGGGTCGACTCTTGTCCTTTTGCTTAAACCTTCCCTTCTAATCCACACTGCAGATGTTAATGCAAAAGGGAAAAAAATTGAATAAACGGCACAGCTCCACAGTTGCTAGATAAAGGCACCATCAAAGAGAAGTGTTTGAATGATTCGAGCTGCTTGTCTAATCTGGTTCTTTAAATATAATAAACAGAAGTCTCTGAATGTGTTTCCAAGGGCAAAGGAGGAGTTCTGATTGGCCCGTCCCTGCTTAGTTTTGTCCCGGAGTCATCCTTAATTGGCTTTCTGAAGGAATGGATTCACAGAAACAGCCCTGGCTTTTTATTGCTTAGTCAGTCGTCTCTCTGGGCTGGCTCTCACTGAGGTGTGGATGTCTGGGGGAAAACACGGGATCCTCTGCAAGAGTTACCTTCATTTGACACGTGGCTGAGATAGACTTTTAGAACTGGTTTGTGCGAGGAGCAGAAATGGACTTGTATGGAAGGAGAGCAACCTTGCCTGTAATTACTCCAATTGCCCTGCAGAAACGGGTAGGTGGATTGAGGGGTATGTGTGAGGAGGGGGGGGGGGGGGCTTGTGCTTGTTTAAGGCATCTGTGTTTAAGAAGACATGGTACAGAATATGTCAATGGAGAGGACACGCTGGCAGAAATTGCTGATTCTCATTTTGAAATGTATAGAAGTGGGGCCTTCCGTACTTCCTAGTGTTTGTGTAGGTGTCCCTCCTTCGTAAATTACAGGGTATATGTCTCAGAATTTTTGGACTGGAAATATCCAAGTGCCACGTGTAGGACAAGTATCCTGTCTCATTATTTTTAGATACGCAGACATTTATAGAGTGGCGATCGTGGACGAAGTAGTTTACAAGTCCCAATAGAGCATCCCCACTCAGATAGGCTGATGGCAATCTTTTATCTATGAAGAGAGGGCACAGACATATGGTTTCTGAGTTAAAATTAGATGGAAAATGATTTCGAGGAGAACAATTGACTGGGATGGACGCTGGTCGTATTATCCATGGTTGCTTGTTTTATGGTTGCTTGCAACAAAATGGTGAGGGGGGCTTTCAGCTGTGCATTTTACATGAGCTATGTCTGATTTTTCTGTCTTGGCTTTTTGTGACTGACGTAACAGGACTGCTGGAATATGATGTTTTGTAAACAAAACCGTGTGGCTGTGGATTTTTGTGGGCTCATGTTAACACTGCCATGGCATGGCTCCAAGTTGTAATATACCATAGGTTGGCTTTAGACCAAACTCATGATTGTCACTGATTCTACTCTCCTGTTGCATACCTCCCTTACGTTGTTCTTGTGAGGATGTCCTCTGCTAGGGGTGCCAGCCTCCAGGTAGTGGCTGGAGATCTCTTTCTATTATAACTGATCTCCAGGTGATGGAGCAAATGGCTGCTGTCGAAGATGGACTCGATGACATCATATCCCATTGAAGCCTCACCTCCCCAATCCTGCCCTGCCTAGGCTCCACCCCACCCCCATCTCTATGTATTTTCCAACTCAGAGCTATTGCTGGATATAATGAGAGAGAAAGACAAAAAAGTTCCATTCTGCCATTGGAAAACTGAGTGTAAGTCTAATCCTGTGTGTTGTAGGGTTTCTTCTTCTCCACCTTCTTCTTTGTAGCCTGCTGGAACTTTTATGCCTCTCTTTTTCTTGCAAAACCAGGCATAAATCCGAAAAGTATGGCTTTTCTGGGGGAAGCTTGCTTGCTGAATTGTTCCCTCTCACACAGATGTCCTTTTAGGAAAAAGGCTGAGGATGTTAAAAGTTACTGTCCTGTCATTTATGAACGGAGAATTTTGCTCTTTCTCGAGTAGCACTGAGTTTTCATTAGCAATATGGCCTCTCACTTAATAACTTATTAACATATTTTAATGAATTGTACTCTTCCAACAAAAAATGGACTAAAATCCTGGACTGCATAGTGTATATGACACTGGGCAATATTTGTGAAATGGAATTGGGTGCACAAGCCCCAAAGATGTTTCTGCATCTGATGGAAACAGATTTTTTTTAAATGGTGGTTTTTAAAAGATCCCTGATCTCTAGTATGTCTTGTGTACATATAGAGTCTGCACTGGTTATAGGCTGGAACTGGCAGGCACACCCTGAGTTTGTTGCCTGTGTGCAGATATATCACGTGAACAGGGAGTGTACTCATGGCTTCAAAATAGGAAATGTTAATGAAATGTTGTGAGTCAAAAATTATTTTCCTTAACACAACGAAACTTCCTGTGCTATCGTTTGCCTTTTTAAAAAGCTCACTGTGCACTATTTTCTGTTTCTGCTATTAAAAGTATATGTGTCTTAGGTATTTCAGAAGGTTTACATCTCTTCCCATTTATTATCTTGGTGATTTTTTACAGTGATCCTGCAAGGTGTAGGTCACTGTATATGCAGCCTGTATATTTGAGCAGCAGTAGCTTGCTTAAGGTTGTCTTGTTGAGCTGTTAGCAAGATAGATTTTTCTGCTGACGAATTTCAGTAGGAAATTGTTCCAAACTGGGGTAAGCATAGGACACGAGCTCCAGTTGCTAGGCCAAACTTCTGTAAATATTTCCTTCGTTATCTCTGGATTTGTGCTTTTGCAAAAGATCTGTACTGGTAATGTGGCCATTATGGGATTTTTGAGCCTGTGGTTATTTCCCTGCAATGGATGCATATTGACAAAAATGTGACTTTGTCTCTAGCATGACAGGGTAGGTAGAAAAAACACTTAAGACCACAGTTGACTTTATGCAAGACAACCATGCAGAAAATAACTGCAATGCCAGCCAAACAGATTTTTGCAATTCAGTTGGGTTGTCTGTGGAATCATCCCAAAGTTTTCACTGAAATAATATGTCAGAAGGTACAGCCACAAATATATGGAATGAGTGAACTGCTACCTCACCAAGTAAGGACACATTTATAGGAATATGAGCCATAGATTTCAAACAATTTCTCTGTGAAAACATATATACACTTCTTGCATAATATATAAAGTATGTGTATGTAACCTCTAACTGTGGGTTCTGTGGGGCAGAACTTGGAAGGAGTTGCAAAGAACTAAATTTTAAAACAAAATGGTTTACTTAACAAATAAAACTTTTAACATTTACATTTAACATTAACAATTTACAGTCCTTCTAAGTTGCATTTCAAGTCCTTATCTTGACAAACTACTGATAAATGCAAAGTCCCAATCAGAGGCGCACCATGGGTAAATGGCGCCCGGAGACAAATTGTCTCCAGGATGCCCCCCCAGGCTCTGCCCCACCGCCACCCCGGCTCTGCCCCCTGATGCCCCCAGGTTCCAACCCCCCACTGACCTTGACCCCGCCCATGTCACCATGGACATGGGCAAGGTCTAGGGTGCCCACCTCCCCTCCCCCTGCCGGCTGGGCTCCCAGCCGGCAGCCTGCAGTCTCTTCTGACTGGGGAGGGGAGGAAGGAAGGGAGGGGGGAGTCCAGGGGGTTGAGGGTGCTTGGAGGCACGCAAAAACGACATGGCAGCAGGACTTCCTGGTCATGTGGGGGGCCAATTTTGCGCCCCCCACGTGACCAGAAGAGTGGCGCCCGGGGACAAGGGGTACCCCTTGTCCCTAGGTAGATACGCTACTGGTCCCAATTCTTCCTGCTGGTGGTTGTCTTATGAAGACTTCAGAGGCTTGGTGAATGGGATCCAAGATGATGAAGGTCCCCAAATGAACTCCCATCAATTACATACATAGCAAGCCCTGAAACAATAAATTCTAACATTTACAATTATAGCCAAAATAACCAACTCCCTTCCCACTAGTTCCCAACAACTTTGCAATTACCTTAAACAAGGTGTTAAGAGCTTATAACGGATTAAATCAAGGTCCCAGCCTGGTAGCCTTGCTTCCTTCAACTTCACCAGGTTTTTTTGCAGCCTTCTGCCGCTTAGAGTCTCCACCCCTTTCTGGGTCAACCCATTCTGATCATAGGGGTTACATGTACATATAGGGGAGAGTCACTGGTATGTCCGTCAAAGTGGGTAGTCCGTAGCAGCAACTTTCTATTGGTGCTTTTAAATACGAGAAAACCACCCACCACCTACCGTTGTTTTGTGACCCAGTTGCTTATATGACACTGAATGACCTGAAAAAAGTATAGATTAAGCCAATCAGTACTTGATTGTAAAGCAGCTGGGCTGCAAAGAGAGGATGGCATGGGGTACAAAATTCCAGGGGACCAAGTCACTTTGGATCTGGATAATTCATGTGGTTAGGATTTGGGCAGCCCAGTTTGAGTCCCTGCTTTGCCACGGAATCTTGCTGAATAACATTGGGACAGTTATATTCTCTTAGCCTAATCTACCTCACAGGGTTGCTGTGAGGATAAAATGGAAAGGAGGAGAATATTGTGAACTGTTTTGGATCCCCAGTGGGATGAAAGGTGAGGGACAAATGAAGGAAGAAAATAAATAAAATTGATTTGCATTCTTTATGCTGTTTGGATTGGGTCAGGGACAGAGGGAATCTTGGTATGGAGTGATCATATGGTTCTCCATAGGCTTTATAAGATTACTTTGTGTTATTCTAGGCACATTGTTTGCATGTGGCATGGATAATCTCTTTATGTTGGGTTGACCTCGGACAAAAAATGTGTTCTGCATAAAAGACTGATGGACCTTCACTACTTCACTTTATTATTTTGTTGAAATTTGGCTTTGCACTAAGTAATTGTACCTACATGCTACTGATGTCCTGTTACATCGTATTTAATTTGACTGCAAATTGCCTTCTGCCCTGTCCTTTTGCTGAAGTATGTCCATTTTTATCTTGTTTTTAACCAAAGACACAACAACACACGTTTTTGTTTTTATTTGATTTTGTCGTTCCCCCGCATTGTCAAGGCAACACTGTTGGTGACCTTCACAAAGCTTTACATGGTATTTTGTTATGGGAAGTTGAACTAATAGCTCTTTTTGGATGGGAACACTTGCGTGGCAGAGCACAACCAGTGACATTTTTCCACACCCTCGAACAGCAAGCGTTGTAACGTTCCATATGTGTCGTTTTCCACAGCTTGCAGAGATTTAGTGGAACAAGATCTCTCTGATTCTTGATATCTTCCTCCTGCCCTCTCCCAACCTCCATTTCTTTTAAATACTTTAATACTCTTCATATAGTAACCAAGGAAATTGGCAGAACTAGTCACGTCCAATGCTTATAATCCTCTTTTCTTGGCAGGAATCCCTGGGTTAGAAGGGATAGCAGATTCCTCCCTGTTAAGAAAACTGCCAGACCACTTCATAGGCTTAGTCTTTGAAATAAATTAGAATTCCAGTATGCCAGGACTTTTAATTGCCTTGAAGTTGCCTAATTGTTTGGGGGTTATCGTCCTGTTCTCCCCACCCCCGCTAGATGTAACTATTTGATTAGAAGACATTTAGACCTTTTGGGGGGATGGATGTAAAATTAATGAATGATGGGACATGGGCGTGTACATTTGCTTACTGAGATGTAGTGGCCAAAGAAACACTTCTATGGAATCAGCTTTTATGGAAATATTACTGGTGAGTCTAAACTACAGTTACAAATTCTGCATAAGATCTATGCAATAAATAAAAATAAATTTCACACCCAAATATTTGGGCTGCTCTTGAATATTTTCTAGAAACTTGTTATGTGTGTGTTGTATGCTCAGAATAAGCTAGAACAGGGGTCTTCAAACTATGGTCCTCCAGATGTTCATGGACTACAATTCCCATCAGCCTCTGCCAACAAGGCCAAGTGGCAGGGCTGATGGGAATTGTAGTTCATGAACATCTGGAGGGCCATAGTTTGAAAACCCCTAAGCTAGAATGTACTGGTGGGTGAAAAAAGTCTATGTCCAACCAAAGCAACTTGCATTTTTGTAAGACTCTCTGATGAAATGTACACTGAAATATACAGACCCCCCACCAGTTATTTTCTTTCTCTCCCAGCCACAAACCTTTCCTTTCTGAAAGGGAGAGGTGGGAACATGTCCCAGAGAATATCACAAAGATAGAACTCCTGCTTCCCTGGCCAGAGTTTTATCTTTCTTGTGAGGTATTCTTCCTCAGAGTGACTGTCTGCTGAAGTTGATGGGCCATTGAATCACGAGGCCTAGAAAACTGTAATTCGTATAATCTCCTGCTCAGAATTTGCCTCACTAGACTTTAAACCTATTCCAATATCAGCTATGCAGCTATGCGAGGGTCATTGCCAAATAGTACCCTCGAAGTAGTGCAAACAAATCAGTAATCTGAGAATGTGGGATACTTGATTTGGGAGAAAATAGATGCTGCAAACAGAGTAAATGCAAGTTTTGAGCAGTTGCAAATTTCACAACTTTAAACGTCTTTAAAAGTACTGTTTCCCTCAGTGTCATGTAGCGTGATGTATTTATTATCAGTTTACTAAAGCTGACATTGTATACAGTGTAATGCGCAAAGGGTGTAACTCTCTTGTTCAGGGCCCATTCGTACATTAGGCACACCTAGGGGATTGCCTGGAGCCCCAGAGGCAGAGGGTCCCCAAAACCAGCCCTGTTGCTACCCCACAAAATCTGTTGGGATCTACTGCACTAAGCAATAGCACCCCAGGTCCTAGTGGGTGGGACTAGGGGACTCTTATCCAGGGCTATTCCCCACCCCCTAATTCTTCCCTGTTGAGGCATGTGGTATTATAGCAAGCCCCAGCCCCAATGCAGGCAGAGGAAAGTAGATAATGGTTTCCCCACAATAGTAGAAGAAGAAGAGTTTGGATTTATATCCCCCCTTTCTCTCCTGCAGGAGACTCAAAGGGGCTTACAATCTCCTTGCCCTTCCCCCCCTTCCCCCCCTTCACAACAAACACCCTGTGAGGTAGCTGGGGCTGAGAGAGCTCAGAAGAGCTGTGACTAGCCCAAGGTGACCCAGCTGGTGTGTGTGGGAGTGTACAGGCTAATCTGAATTCCCCAGATAAGCCTCCACAGCTCAGGTGGCAGAGCTGGGAATCAAACCCGGTTCCTCCAGATTAGATACATGAGCTCTTAACCTTCCTACGCCACTGCAGGAAAACATCGAAGTCATTCATCTAGTGCACCAAAAATTGTCAGCCCAGCCCAGCCCAGCTCTTCTTTAATCAAAATTAGTGTCCAGCATCTGATCACTTTAGCATTTCCTAGACATGAGCCAAGGACCCCAACCTTTTCCAGCCTATGGGCACTGCTGGAATTTTGACACTGTGTGGCAAGTGCAGTCACAAAATGGCTGCTCCAGGAAGTCAAACTAGCCACAAAAATGGTTGCTCCAGTTTACCTTCAGTCACTCAGTGAAGACCTTTGTGCTGCAAAGTGGCAGCAAAGGTTTTAAAAACCTTCATGGCCAATCAAAAGGCTTGCTGGTAAAAACCCCACCTGGCCTCACCCACTTTTTAGAAACGTTTAGTAGTCACCAGAAAAAGTGTTGGCAGGTGCCATGATGCCCATAGGCAAGCCATTGGGGATCCTTTTTATAGAGTTTGGGTATTCAAAAATGGGTTTGATTTCCCGTTCCCATTAAGTTCAGTGGTTTGAAGTATAAGAGGGGGCAGAGCTTGCTTCTCTCTTTTTCCAAACTGCTTCCCAAGTAGGAATCTGCTGCTTAGTGTATGGAGAAGGGGACGGAGGGACAAATTGTCTGTCTTTTCCTCCTACTGGGAGCTACCAGTAGAAATTAGGCAAATTAATTTCCTGTGTCTAAGGAACATGAACCTGATCCCAGTTGTATCTGCACCTGATCTGCCTCTTGACTAGTTGCACATATGTCTGTACACTGATATTGCTTGGAAAGACCACTTCCTAGCTCAGCAGTGTCTGAATACGTACTTTTCACCGTACACTTGCATGTCTCTGTTTACGTCATCTTCTCCTTTTTGTTTCCCTTTTGATCTGAGATGCTTTGCATAATTTCTCTGTTGTATCTTTGAAAATGATCAGTACCTTTCAGAATACAGTGGTCAGGGTGTTTTCCGGGGTTGGATACATGGATCATATTACCCCCTCTGCTAAAAGATGTGCAATGGCTGATTTCTGGTCACAGTTCAGTTTTTACATTTTAATTCCTGAAATGGCTTGAAGGACATATTTGAAGGACCATCTTCTCTCCACCTGTCCAGCATGCCTGTTAAGCTCCTCTTCCAAAGTCCTGCTCACTGTGTTCTCCGCCTCTGAAGGTGAGGCAGGGGGCAACCAGAGATGGTGATTTTTCAGTGGTAATACCTCGCCTTTGGAATACCTTCTGGTATTACTATTTAGTGCCTGTCTTACTGTCTGTCAGGTATGGGATAAAATATTTCTTTCCTCCATAACTTTTAACTAAGAAGTTCCATTTTAAAATTGCTCACGGTTTGCTTCTAGCCTGAGGGTTATTTTATGGCTAATGTTATATTGTTGTTGTATTATGGTTTTATTGTAATTTTTTATGCTGTGTGACACTTCAGCAGGTCTGTGGTGATAGTGGGTGGCATATATATATATATATATATATACATATTTTCTAAATAAGGGAGGGGTATACATCTGAAATAAAGTAAAGTGAAAGGATATCAAGATAGGCAGAAGAATGTCTAAGAATAAAGTAAATATGAAATACATCTGGAACAAAGAATAGTAATATTTATCCATCTTGTATCATTTTCAGATTTTGTCAGATATGAACAAAATTGTATTAAAGATCCCATGTGCATCAATAGATGTTACAGAATTTTGTGTTATGGCTATTTTTCCCACTGCAAAATCAAAATCTGAATAAAAGTTTCCTGTTAGGGAAGCAAATATTATTTGTCAAATCATTTTCTTTGCTTTTTTTCCAGGTAGTTAAGGTATATAGTGAGGATGAAACTTGTAGAACTTTGGAAGTACCAAGTGATATAACAGCAAGAGATTTGTGCCAGTTGCTCATACTGAAGAATCATTATGTTGATGATCACAGCTGGACTTTATTTGAAAACCTCGCTTGCTTAGGCTTAGGTAAGTGTTCCTTCTGAAATTATTAAATGGCAGGAATGCCTGGGTTGTTGTGAATGCTGCAGTTCTACACACATGCAGCTTTGAGAGGGAGCTCCACTGAATTTGATGGAATTGACTTCTGTGTCAAAATAAGATCCTTGTTCCATAAAGATCCACATTGCTTACTCAGAGTGGCATTGGCTCTCTAGGATCTCAGGTGGACATCTTTCACACTACCTACTTCTGATCCTTTAAACTAGAGGTGGCAGGGACTTAGCTTGGGTTCTAGATGCTCTACCATGAAGCCATGCTTGGGTTTGTACTCTACTCGGGTAACTGCATCTATATAAGCATTGTCTATGGTTCCCACATGGTGGAAATGCCTTCCTGTCTGCCAAGGTTGACTAGTTTCCCGCAATCCTTTTTTTCCGCAGAATGCGTACAATGGAATTGTTCAGGAAATTCTTCTGCAAAGTGTACCTTGTGAAAAAGTTATTGCATTATGCGTTGTATACATTGTAGTGCTTTGTTGTACAGTGGAACCTCAGTTTTTGTTGGTAATCCATCCGAAAAGAATCGATGAAAACCAAAACCGATGAAAACCGACGCAAACTTTTCCATAGGAATCAATGTAAATCCAATTAATCCATTCTAGGCACTCCAAAAAACATACCAAAAACACATTCTTTGGTGCATAAACATAGTGTTTAATGCTGAAAACAGTAACAAACAATAACACTAGGACCAGCTTCCGAACCAGTGGACCAATGTTGCACCAGAAAGCTGTCCAAAGAGGTCTGATTCTGACGCCTCTTTAAGATTTGTCTGAAATGGGGCAAGACATTGTCATTAAACAAGTTGCAGACACGGCCTGCAACAGCTTTGTCCGGGTGATTTTTCTCCTCAAACCCCTTACTGCAAATCAATGAAAACTGAAACCGATGAAAACCGAAGGCAATGAAAACCGAAGTTCCACTGTATTGCTTTTAAATTTTGTATTCTGCCTTGAGAATAGCAGACTGTAAAGGGAGCCAAGTTGGGTGGGGAGAGAATGCAACCATCTATATGGGATCATTTAAACCAGGAGTCCCCAACATGGTGCCCGTGGTCACCATGGTCTCATTGACACCTTTTCTGGTGCCCATCAAGTGTGTGTAGGAAGTGGGTGGGCCAGGAAGGCTTTTGCCCTGCAAGGTTTCTGTTTGACTACTGGAGATTTGATTGGCTGGCAGAAGTTTTTAAATATTGCTTTGGTAGCAGCTGCCACCCCAACCCAAGGATCTGCGCTGTGTAACTGAAGCTATGCTATGGCAATCATTTTGTGGCTGGCTCTGCCTCTTGCGGCAGCCATTTTGTGGCTGCCATCTTGTTGCTGTGCCAACCATAGCTTGCTAGAATTCCAAATGTGCCTGCAGGCTCAAAAAGATTGGGGATCCCTGACTTAAACCCAGGGTCTTAGTATGGGGTTAGCATTATAATATTGAGTCATCATTGGATTGTAGACCACAGGTTGTTTAAAGGTGAGTCCTGTGGTAGCAGCGTTCGAACCCTAGCAATAGTTTCTGATCTTGCAGGTGGCTTTTTATTAACTACATTGTTTTATAAGTCATGGGAGCCTAAAGAGACATTCTGTTATCTCATTGTGAATCAGTTCTATAGATTACATAATTAAGAAGCTTGGAGAAAGCATGCTTGCTTGTACCTCTCTCATGTGCTCTTTATCATGTGTTGCCATTCTCTCTGCATCTTGCCTTCCTAGTAGACCTTCTGATTCCACAAACTAGCTTAGTGCTGTTTTTCATGCTACAGAGAAGGGTATGTGTTAAGAGGCTGAGTGCTGATATGTTTACTCTGAACAGAAATCAGCACAAAACAGATATGATCTGAAAGATCCATGGTTAGGATCTTTCATGCTTTTAATTTTTTTTAAAATGCCTGTTTTTGGCTCCAGGGGCTGTTTTGGATTGAGGAAGGGTTGGTAGACAAGATGATGCTTAACTCTTTTCTCCCACATCAGTTCCACACTTTAAAATGCTCCTGGGAAGCTGCAATTAGGTGGACATTCGAAAAAGAGAAGTTCACTCTCTTGTACCTGTCTCATCCCTCATGCAGAACTAATTGCAACTTTGGAGGGGTGTTTTAAAGTGTGGAAGAGGTGAAAGGGTTGAGTATTCTCTCTCCCTTAGTAGTTCTCCCTGTCTGTGACTGCTAATTAGCTCTGTGAAAGATGCTGATCTCAGATCTGTCCTGTTGTGTTGGCCTTGGCCCTTAAATTCACTTCCCTACTCTGTTGCCACATGCATATTGTCCATCCTTGATATAAAGTTTGCTTGGACCCAGAATTGCTTTTTACAATCATTACAGCAAATGGGAAGCATTAGGCTGGAATAAAAAATGATTTCACTGTACTGTGTAGATGCTTCAATTCATCATTATTGCTGATCATTTTGAAATGGAAATCCAGGCTAGGGAGTTATGGGGTGAGGCCACTTGTCTTGTTAGAACTTATAACAGGCTGAAGCTATCTTAAGTCTTGAACTGGTGCAAACTGCTTGTTTTCTGGATCCCAGACAATTGCAAGCTGGCATTTTGCAGTGAGGAACAGAACCATTCCTATGTAGCATCTTGTTTTCTATAGAAGTCTTTTTCTATATAAGTCTTTTATGTAAGTCTTCTGTTTTTTTGTATAAGTCTTTTCTATATAAATTCGTTTTATATATTAGTCTTTCAAGCTGTGGACCCCCCCCCCCCCCCGTTAGTGAACAGGGCTTTTTATTATTGTGCAGCTTCAGAGTTAAAAAATGCAGAACATGTGTGCAGTTCAAAGTGTCAAAAGTATTAATATTTGTTGATGCAGATTACATCTAATAGTTCAAAAGATGAAAAAGAAGTCAGGCCTTCACTAGGAACTAGACTAGAGTCCCCAATCTGGTGCCCATTGGTGTCATGATACCTGCTGATTCCATTCATGGTGCCCATCAAGTGTTTTTTTTAAAAGTGAGTGAAGCCAGAATGGCTTTTGCTGATTGGCCATTGGAGTTTTGATTGGCCATGCAAAATTTTAAAAGGTTGCTTCGGCAACAGCTGCTACCACAGCACAAAGATGTTCACTGTGTGACAGAAGGTAAACGGTGGCAGCCATTTTATGGCTGGGTGTGCCTCCTGAGACAGTTCTCCTGGGGCAGCCATTTTGTGTTTATACCCACCATGCTGTGTCAGAATTTCAAAAGTGCCCAGAGGCACAAAAAAAGTTGGGGACCTTGGTCTAATATATCCATTTTTGCTTTCCCTGCCAAAAATGTTTCCCACAGACTCAGTTGCTCTCTTCAGAGTGTTCACTGATGTTTCAAAGAGAAAAGACGTCATTTTAGAACATAAGGACCCCTTCATTGACATGTCGTGCAAAACTGTTATAATAAGTGTAGTGATACCAGAAAACATTCAACATAACTTTTCTTAACAGAAGCTTTTCCGCATTCTCTCTTTCCTTGTCTCAAAGTTCCTGTGTATTCAGTGTTTTTTAGAAGTTTCACACATGTTTTATTTTCTCTAGTGGTCAGTTCAAAATAGCAAAAGATTACATCTAGTTTATTTCTGTTCTGCTTCCTACAGCAGCTTTTTACTTGCCATTAAAATGGGTGTGATGTCAAGGCAACCACTAGAGGGAGCAAACTTTAAAAAACCTTAAAAACAACTTTAAAAAACACTTGAGGAAACAGGAATTTTGAAAAAGAGAATGTGGAAAAGCCCAGGGACTTCATTGGGGCAATGATACTTAAACATTTTTGACTCTCAAATAGAACCATAGAGTTGGAAATTTGACCGTTACACGGGGCGAAGCTGGTACAAAGCTCCATCGCCAGATCTTCTTTGAAGTGGTTGTCGCGGACGCAACTTCTAGGCCTCTAACATGCAGTGCTCGAACTTAGGTCAATAACGCAAGTGCGGAATCGACCTGTGATCTATAAAAAAAAAGCTTTTTGTGGTACACTTTCACATTCTTGATGTATTGCCCTAATGCAGTCTCATTCAAGACTTTAGTAAGGATGGTGCTAGGGCTTGAACATAATCCTGTCTGCTTTTTGCCTTTTACAATAGGCAGTGAAGCTGTGTTGTACACCTTATGCAAAGTTTTAGAGAGATTTTTAGAAGTTTTAGACATATTTTTAAGTCTATCCAACTCTTTCCCCCTTTCCATTTATACAGCGTTTCACTCACTTTGACTCTAGTTTCCGTCTCAGCACAGCCAGCCAAAATATTGCTGCAAGGGCAGTGGTGAATGTACATCAGATATAGAAGGGTTATTCTGCTGTGAATTTCTGTGTCGGTCGGGGATGTCTGTCTTCTAAATTACATTTTGTTCTACTGAAGATGACTTGTCAACATCCTCTTACGGGGTCGTAAATTGTCTTAGTGAGATTTGATTTTAAAGTTCCCTAACACAGCCGCCGAGTTACAGGTGCTGAACTACTAAAAGTTTAGACCCACAAAACTATGCTAGCAGCATTCTAGCTGTAAGGTTCTGAAGCAGCACTGAATTAAGTAATCGTGAAATCTGGAGCAACATTGGTAATGCCAGTTGAGGCAGAAGGGAAACTGCCACTTCTTGTTAATATAATAATTTGTACACAATGTTAAGATTTAGGTGTGAAATAAACTTCAGATCCAGTGGTGGGATCCAAAAATTTTAATAACAGGTTCCGATGGTGGTGGGATTCAAACAGTGGCGCCGCAGCACACACGCACCTCCAGTCCCTATTGGGCAGGGAGGTTGCTTTAGTAACCCCTTCTTGGCACTCAGAAAAAGTTAGTAACCACTTCTAGAGAAATGGTGAGAACTGGTTGGATCCCACCTCTGCTCAGATCTTACATTAGCTAATAGAGCTTTTATTTCTTAATCATTCTTTCAAAACCTTGCCAGGGAATTAAGAGAAACGAGTCTCCAAATGGTCACCCTAAGACAGTGATGGCGAACCTATGGCACGGGTGCCAGAGGTGGCACTCAGAGCCCTCTCTGTGGGCACATGCAAACAGAGTCCCCCCCACACACATCTAGGCTGGCCTGGGCTCGATTATGAGCATTAAACCTAAGACCTAGTTTTGGGGAAGCAGTGTAGGCCCTGTTAAGCGCTGTTAAACCCCACTGATTTTCATGCAAAGAACTAAAGCGCAATCCTTTACCTGGAAGTAAGCTCAGTTGCTGGCAATGGGGCTTGCTTCTGAGTAAACCCTCCTAGGGTCATGATTCGCCTGTTGGAAGAGTTGTACGGTTGCTTCAAAGCAAAGCTACCAACTACCACCAAGCTTACTCCTGAGTAACGCACACCTCAGAGCCAACCGTTTTTCTAAACTGAAACCTCGGTATTCAGGTTAAATTGCCATGTTGGCATTTTGCGATAAATAAGTGGGTTTTGGGTTGCAATTTGGGCACTCGGTCTCGAAAAGGTTCGCCATCACTGCCCTAAGACAAAAGAAAAACCCTGGGTATCCTTTCAGATCTGGGGTGGAGGTTCATTTCTGGTTGTTTTCATATATAATATGAAGTTGATCAAGGCATTCTGGGAAACTAACCACCAGATGAACCCTATTAAAAAAATAACTTGGGAATATTTTGTAGGACACATAAATGCACACATCAATCCTTTTCTTGTTTTAGTTAGTCTTTTTATTGACAGCTTGTGATTCTTGAAACAGCATCATGTGAAATTAATATTGAGACACGGTAGAGCAAATCAAAACAATGAGAGCTGCATCCAAAGATCCTGATGAAGATATGCTTTTATTTGCTAGACTTTTCCACTTGTGGTGTGCACCACATACCCTCTTTTTTGTATCCTATTTTTTTCTTTCTTTCATTGATTTAGCTGTCTAAAATAGTTTCACTGGAAAATATATTTCCAGCTGTAACTTATATCCTGTTGTATGAAATTCTCAGAACTGAACGCTCTTGTCCAAAGAATCGTGACTGCCAGACTTTAGAGAGATGGGATAAATATGGCTAGTTTTATAGGCGGTTAATGTCAGAACACGTATCTGAAACAGAAAATCTGTTCTATCAGTACATCCTGTGTGCTGTCTCCTCCCTTGGATCATTCATGTTGGAAACCCATGCTTTACTTTCCATTTTTAAATACTTCCTGTTTAAGTTAGAATCCTTTACAAATGTCTTCCCAAATTTCTTGATTGAAAATGCAGTTTTCTAAAGATGTATACACTTCTATTGCATACAGGACTGGGACCCTTTATTCCAACTCTTTGAAGTTTCCTAGGGAGAATTTCTTTGGGGAATACTGCATTTTTTTGAGAATTTAATCTCCATTGGTTGGGTAGCAAAGAAGATTTTTCTAAAATTGTCTTTTCATAGAAATGAATCAAACTGAAATCAAATGAGATTCATTTTATTTGTTTTGAGTCCCATTTGTCTTGATTTCAAAATGAATGGAGGCACAAAGGGCTTTGGTAATGATCTTAGCAGGTAGAAGGTGATCCTTCATGTAGCTTCATGTATCTTGAGGATGTTGAGGGAGGTAGTTGTAAATTTCCTACATTGTGCAGAGATTTGGACTAGACGACCTTAGAGGTCCCTTCTAGCTCTGTTTCTATGATTCTACATACCTTTGGTTGTTGTGGGTTTTCCGGGCTGTGTGGCCGTCGTCTGGTAGATCTGGTTCCTAAAGTTTCGCCTGCATCTGTGGCTGGCATTTCTCTGTGATACACCTCTGAAGATGCCAGCCACAGATGCAGGCAAAACTTTAGGAACAAGATCTACCAGACCACGGCCACACAGCCCGGAAAACCCACCATAACCAGTTGAATCGAGCCATGAAAGCCTTCGACACTACATACCTTTGTTCCAGACCGGGTAGAGATGTTGCAGGTAACAATCAGCATTCTGAATTAAAAGGCTCATACAAAGCATTATCAAACCCATCTAATAGTAAGAAACCCTAACCTGGATAGCTCAGGCTAACCTGACCTCATCAGATCTCAGAAGCTGAGCAGGGTCAGTCCTGATTAGTACTTTGATGGAAGACCACTAGGGAAGTCCAAGCTTGCTCTGAAGACGCAGGCAATGGCAAACTACCTCTGCCTTCTGCCTTGATAATCCTACAGGGTTGCCATCAGTTAGCTGCAATGTGATAGCAGTCTCCTGTGCCAGGAGTAAGAAATTCACCTCAAATATATATATATAAGTTGAAGGCAGCATTGAAAACAAAATCAAACCCAGCCTGGATTCCATGGTTGTAGAATATATTTCCTGTTCTGAAGATGAATAAGATACCAGTGGTCCACACCAGAAATGATCTTAAATAAGTGTTAAATGGTTGAACTTCATTTCGCTGGTTTGTGGTTGAACTTCATTTCGCTGGTTCCGTTAGTGCTTTCATTTCAGTCAGTGCTTTCATTCTCTGGTCAAGGAAATGGAATATTGTCATGGTGGAAATTTAACAAGCTCTTTCCATTTACTAGTTCTGGGATTAGGCTGTGCTAGTTCAGTGGTTGCCAACTCTTTGATGAATACCCACCAACTGCTGTAATGACTTGTGCATGAAAGGTCTGAACCTATGAATCATAGTAAATTGAATACCCTGCTTTTATTTACAATAATAATCACATGTCAACTTTTATAATGAATGTTTGTGTGAAGTGTTTACACACCATGCTAATTATTAGAACATCACTCTCTTTTCTGGGCAGGGACTTTGTAATATGGTGCCAGCTGCTTTTAATGTACTAATTTGAGCAGCTGCAAAGTGGTCAGCATTAGTCTTCTGAAATAAAATGTTTCACATTTTGGGGGGGTTGTTCTAAACAGTTCTGAGTATTTCAATTCAAGAAGGATATTGACAAGCTGGAACGGGTCCAGAGGAGGGCAACCAAAATGGTAAAAAGTCTGAAGCCCTTCGAAGAGAGGCTTCGGGAGCTGGGGATGTTTAGTCTGTAGAAGTGAAGGTTAGGGGGGGAGGACATGATTTCTATGTTTAAATATTTGAAGGGATGCCCAGTCAAAGAGGGAGCAAGCTTGTTTTCTGTTACGTCAGAGACTAGGACACAGAGTAATGGATTCAAGGTGCAGGAAAAGAGATTCCACATAAACATTAGGAAGAACTTCCTGACCGTCAGGGCTGTTGGACAGTGGAATTCACTGCCTTGGAAAGCAGTGGAGTGTCCTTCTTTGGAGGCTTTTAAACGGAGTCTGGAGATGAAACATATGTTGAGAGTGCTTTCTGCTCATGTTGTGTGTTCCTGCATTGCAGGGGACTTGATGGCCCCTGGGGTCTCTTCCAACTCTATGATTCTATGATTCAAAACCTATGTACCAACCTTTATCTTTATCTTTATTAACCTTTAATAGGCATAACCTGTTGGAATGTACCAACCTGTTGGAAATGTGGTGAAGGGATCAGCTCCTATACTCATTCTTGGTGGACCTGTAAAAAAATGAAAAAATTTTGGAAAAAAATCCATAAACATATACAAAAAATAATTGGACAAAAATACAAACTAAATTTGGAGACCTATTTGTTAAGCCCGGTACTTTCAGAACTACAGCTTTCCCCTAATTTATTGAGATTATTCTTTTACTTGACAGCTGCAGCCAGAATGTTGGTAGCTGCCAGATGGAAAACACCAGAGATACCAACCCTAGAGGAATGGGAACATAAAGTACAGGAGATGAAATCAATAGACACAATCGCACAACGCTTAAAGAAAATGGAGTACTTTCAATCAACGAATGAGAGACATATATATATTTGGTCTAACTGGGACATTTATATAATGAACAAATATGAAATGTAATGGAATCCATTGCACGCGCTCCAATGCACAGTGCCAAAAGTGAGTTGCCTGGAAATGCCAACAGTGGCGTCTCAAGAAAGGCACCCATAATCTAGTGCTTGTGATGTTTGCGCATAGAACAGATAGGTGCCCTAGAAGAGACATTTTAGTCCCACGGTAGCGTTCCTCGCAACAGTATTCATAAAGCACTGCTTCTGACTAAAGGGAGCGTTTTTGCAAAGGGTTTTCAAGGAGAAGCTGAACAAGGCCGCAAATTCCCAGGAGGCATTGCTAATCTGGAAGATATTGACATGGCCTCCCCTGAAGCAACGCCCATTGTTTGGATGTTTGCCCAGCAGTAGTAATTGTACATAAATGATTGAGTGGAACTGGAACAGGATCCAAGCCTGTGTCTCTAAGAACAGTGTCTTAAAGAGACAGCCTCAGTCCCAAACAGAGCAGAGAGTCCTCGTTGGACCTTTTTAGTCTCCCAAGCCCTCTCCACCTTTACTCATCTCCACCCGTAACTTAGTATTTAAGGTGCAATTGCATATCTTGGGGGACAGGGGGGCATTTGATCCAGGTGTCACTTGCCTAGGTCATGGGGGGTGTTCATTTGGCCACTGCCCCCTGCTGCAGCTTGCCTGCCCCGTTCACAGTTATTTCTAATTTGGGCTCCATCTGGAGGTTGGCAACCCTAAGTTAATGTAATTTATCTATATGTAGATTGCCCCGGGAGTGGAAGGAATGTTCCAGAATCACTATTGCCTCCATGGATGCTTGCGGCAGTTGGGAAGGGCGTAGGCCACAAAATCAGTTCTTGCCCTGGGCTCTGTAGATATGCCACTGTTAAGGTGTCCTACTTAGATAGTGGTACACCACAGATGTGTAACAGAGGCCCTCAAAACAACCTCTAGGTTAGTTTCCTTGTATTTCTTCTCCTGAAATCCAGGAGTTTATTAGTACTTATGATATTATTCTGCTCCAGGAAACTTGGTGTAAAGATCATATTCAACTTTCAGGTTGTAATCTCTTTTGTCAGCCCTGCTATCCCCAGTTCTAGGAGCGATAGGCCAAAAGGAGGTTTTGCTTGCTTGATTTCTTCTCTATTAGATGCCACAGGGCAAAGTGGCTTCTAGTTTTGGATTACATTTTGTCGGTTAAAATTGATCTGGTTTTATTTACTGTTTACATCTCCCCAGGCTTGATTACTAGTGAATGTTCCTTTCAGTGGAAGGATGTTGAGAATGAGTTATCCCTAATTTTGCAAGATTTCCTTAAGGCTCTCAGTATATCATTAAGAACAAACCCTGGATTTGAACTCTCATAGCTCGGAAGAACTGCCTACACATCTTGAGACGGTGTAATGCTACAGATAGTTGAAGGGATTGCCTGCTCGTTTGTGTCTGACGGTCTTTTATTTTGCCTAGCTTCCTTCATCCCATCAAGTCATGTCTCCACTATTTTAATGTGGCCACTTGTCCATGCCTTCTAGCCAACTCTCTTCCACCCTCAGTATCATCTTTTCTGTGCTGCTTTATCTGTTGAATTAGTAGTGCTGGCCAATCCTGCCCAGATGTCCTTCGGATGCTTTAACAGCATTGGACAGAAAGAGGCCCATCTGTAATGCCAAGGAGTCCTCCTTCAACTTTAAAAATCTACATAATAGAGAGGAATGACATGTATGGCTTTCCTTGTCTCTGCTGTTTCATGCTCAGTGAATCTGCATCTGTTACATTTCTACCTGTCAAGCAGGTGTCAAACACAACAGCCCTTCAAGTACCAAAAAAGTGACTACTTTTTATGGAAATTTCTGGGTTCCTGTCATTTGCTTTTGCTGTAGTCCTTGTTTGTGTCCTGTGTTAGGGTCCAGTACTTGTCTGCGTGCATGGTGGATGGAAGCACATAGGA
Source organism: Sphaerodactylus townsendi (assembly GCF_021028975.2). Taxonomy (NCBI): domain Eukaryota; kingdom Metazoa; phylum Chordata; class Lepidosauria; order Squamata; family Sphaerodactylidae; genus Sphaerodactylus; species Sphaerodactylus townsendi. The sequence continues at coordinate 34,004,932 of NC_059426.1, forward strand.
GAGCAAGAGGAAGATGGTGATAGTTGCATACAATTGGCAGCAGCTACAACAGCTAGTACCAGTTATCAGGTACTTGTTTATGGGTGTAACACTTCCTAGTTTTTACCTGTTAGATACACCTGGGGAACTATGATGGTTGAGGTAATGAGTGCAATAGTAGTATCAGATAGAAGATTGTACTGGATCTCTGGCTAATGTTCCTCATGCTTTGACTCTGGTCCTGCAAAGAAAAATTAATCCAGAGGTGGTAGTTCTTCCCACTAGCTTTCTTAATATATGATGTAAATTTACCTGACTCTTTCAGGTGTCGTCCCACACACAATGTTTTTCATATGAACTGCACATTTACCTCAGGTCCTTTTTGTAGGAGATGCTGACCTGTTCTTGGAGGCATGAGTTCCCCATCACAGGTGATTTCCTTGCACCCATTTTGTGTCTGTACATGTGCATTGTACATTGCCCTTGTTCTTCCAGTTGTAGCTACAAAGTTGAACTCTCTGGTGGATTATCATCTGCTCTTCTTACCTCATTGTTGTGTTTGCCTTTTTGTGAAAAATGCTCTGTTTTGCAGAGTACTCATTTTGTCACTTTGTGCATTTATGGTTCTACGGATAAGAGAGCCTCATACCATGTCCCTTGATGTGTGAACTTCGTCACTCTTCTGTGGGTTAGGCCTCAACTCCATGTTATGAACTCTTGTGCTCATTTAACTGTATTTTCCCTTAACTATTTTAGCTTCCAGAATTGCTTTATGAAGGAGGAGACCAATCAGGGGAGAGAAAAAAAAATGTTAGCCTTTCCTCTCCTCCTGTTTTCTCACTGGGAAAAGCCACTCTTGAGCTGCTCTTCACTGGAGAAAAAAGTATGTTTTTCACAACAGGGAAAAAGCAGCACAGGGTAGCTTCTCCTAGCATGAAAATACAGTGGAAGGAAATGGTTAAATCATCTTTCCTCCCCAGAAGTGTAGCTCCAAGGGGGCGGGGGAGAGTGCACAATGCACCAGGCACTCTCCCCTGTGGTGGGGGCAGGACAGGATCGTTCCGGGGCAAGACGGGGGGCGGAGGACGCACCAGTGTATCGGGCGCTTTCCCCCTCGCTCTGTCCCTGTTCCTCCTCCCCCCCCCCCCAAAAAAAATTCAGTTCTTCTTGATGAAGGAATCCTGGCAGCTAAATTGGGGGGTGGGGTGGGGTCATTTAAAGTAAACATAGGAAGAAATTGTAATGTGTAGCTGAGTCCGTAAGGTCAGGTCACAGGCAGTCCTGACTGGTTAGTGAGTTAGTGTTCTAGCTTGGTGTAGTGGTTAAGAGCAGCAGACTTTAATCTGAAGAACCAGGATTGATTCTCCACTCCTCCACATGAAGCCTGCTGGATGATTTTGGGCCAGTCAACAGGTCTCTCAGAAATCTCTCAGCCCCACCTACCTCCCCGTTTGTGGGGTGGGGAAGGCTGTAAGACTCTTTGAGACTCCTTCTGGTTGAGAAAAGCAGGGTATAAATCCAAACACTTCTTCTTCACTTTGGTGCAGCTAGGAAATGGAGGGCTAGCATTGAGGGTTTGTTGCCTCAAACAAGAGCACAGATATGTATAGTTTTACACTAGTGCAGGTAACAGGAGGCACCCTGTTCCTCCCCTGACAAGCCCCAGTACTTCCTGTTCCCCACCCTGCTTTTGCACCTGTAGATTTCCACCAGCATGGGGGTGCCACTAGTAAACCCTGTTCCTGGCCCAGTCGGTTGCTATGCAATGAAACTATGTTCCTCCAGCAGAAGGAAGTTGGTGGTCATGATCCTGTAACTATCCATCAAACTTTGTATTGCTTCCTTGGTTGCTCTTCATTGTAAGGTTGGGGCTGCGTGAGGGATCTACTGGGGAAATAGCAGCCACTCAATCGTCCAATCAGCTAATCAGAAAATGATCACAGTAGATATTTGCTTTTACCAATCAGAGTTCTTTCCACTGCAGCTGCTAAGGGTGCAGATGAATTGTGAAGTTTGAATGGAGAGGCTTCACAATGTGGTATGCTGGCCAGAACTTTGTTGACTCCCCCCAACTTCAAACTGAAGGGGCTACATTTGCCCCGGTTCCAAAGTACTGAAGGTTTTGAAATTTTGTTTCCTTGCGTAAGTTTGGTGACAGCTTTTCAGTGGGTTGGTGTGCATTTGAATCCTTCTTGAAGCAAATATGTGCAGGACTTTGACATGCCCACTGGGTGCCACTGTTGTTTCTCATATACGGGCACTGCTTGTCAATAAAAAAACACTCAAGTGCAGAATTTCAGGAGAGTCATTGTTCTTTTAGCTCAGTGTTTGAATAACTGTAGCATTTTAAATTTCTGTTTGTTTGTTTGAGGGCTGCCTGTCTAAAGCCAGAACCTGATACTGTCTGTGGTACTGGGCCAGGTGTTTGGCTGTATCTTTTGAGTATTTAACTTCCTTTTTCATCATTTGGGAACAATCTCTGTTATGTGGATGCATGAACATGGCTCCAGAGAACTTCTATTTGCTTTCCTGGGATAAAAATATATCTGCTGATAAGCTCATGTTAATAGGGCAGAGCTCCTTCTGTGTAGTTCTTTATTAGATGTTGTAGCCACAGACCTTAACATCACTAAAATACAGTAGAATACAATGATGTTCAATTATGTATGTTTCCGTTAATGTTAAAGAAGTTTCCAAGTTGTCTTCATGGGCAGTCCCAGGAAGAGGCCATTATCAGCAGTCCAGCCTCAATTCTAATGTGGCGATAGATCAGCAGGGCCCAGGAAAAGGAGCAGACAGAGTGAAGGGTTGAACACTCTTCCTGATGGTGCAGCTGAGTGGTTTAGCTCTGTCTCTGGAAGAGATGAGTTTGCTCAGTTGTTAGTCCTGTCTCTGGCGACTTTGTACCATTTAGTCTGACCCTGGGGAAAGGGCAGGCTGGTGTGGGTGGAATCCTGTGTTTGAGAGAGGATCCAGTCTAGCGGCTGGCCAATAAAAGTATGCTTGTGTTTGAAAGCTTTGTGGAAAAGTTTAACTACTCTTTGAAGTTAGAACCTGATTAATTGTTGTGCCTTCGACCAGGTTTCTACTTTGTCTACCTGGAGAACTGTGGTGCTGGTTTGTTCCTTTACAGCCAATCTGTAAATAAATACAGCTTCTTAGTTATTATACATTAATCCAGCCTCCATGATCTCAGTAATCTCCTTGTGCACAACAAGATTTATCTCGCAGCAGTCAATCCAAATGCCTATACATTTGCTACCTGTGCAACACCCAGAAACTGAGGGGAAGGCTTATATAGTTCAAAATGAACCAAGATCCCAAAAATCTTAGGAGGTTGCATGCATTCCCCAGGAGGAAAAAAACAGCTTGTCACACCCTCTGATTTCAATCAGTTCTGATCTAAAATGGGGAAGCCCTGTTTCTTTATAAAAGTGTGTGGGGGGGGGGGGGCACTTAGAAGCTCATTCAGTCTCCTACATGCTTTCATTCAAACTATTGCAGAGTAATTTCATATATGGGGCTACCAAGAAAGCTTCCAGGTCTTCATGAATTAGATGTAGACTTAGCAGCTTTACAAGTCATAAAAACTGGCTTTACATTGTCAGAACAGACAACATTGCTTTAGTTACAGAAGGGTGTCCTAATGTATTCAACATGTGTTCCTTTAACTAGTCATCTATAATGTAACTTGCTAGGAGTTAATATTTTTTTAGTGAGGAGGGTCATGAAACATTTTTTTTTGGCAAACATACTTTCCCCACCTTCCAAGTTTCCTAAAGGTGACATTTTCATAAATGTCACAGTCCATCCATGTAACCATGCTTAAATGTCAAACCCGTTTGAAATCTTTCTTTAAGTTAAAACATGCAGGCATTTTTTTTAGACATGGCTCCTTTTACAGTGCAATTTGTCAAATCCTTCTTTTGCCATGAAAATTAAAGCTATCTTTTGGAACAACATAAGTCTTCCTTTGACCCTCTTTGAATTCTTATTTGCATGAAATTGTGGGATGTGTTGTGTCGTACAGTGGTGTAGCTACCACGGGAAAGTCACCAAGATCTAATTCTGGACACCTTTTGGAAGTTTTTGACAGGTTTTCTGGGCTTGGGATTAAGCTTGGGTGAGGCTTGTAACTCAGTGCTGGAGTATTTGCTTTGCATACACAGGGTCCCAGTTAAAAGAACTGGCAGTAGATGATGTGAAAAACATCTGCCTGAGACTTTGGAGAGCTACTGCCAGTGAGTGGAGACAACATTGATATTGATCAATAGTCTGTCTCAATGTAAGGCACACAGAGTCTGGTGGGATTCACTTTTGATACCCACTCCAACCCCACAATGGTGGGCTAAAAATAAAAAAAAGTTTTGCTGTTTGATCACAGTGCAGTTCTGCACAAGTCCAAATGCTTAGCAGCCCCAGCCTGTGAACCACTGACTTGAGGCAGTAACATATATAATCTGATTTATGGGTCTGAGCACCAGGGACAACTCATTGTTTGTATATTTTACTCAGATCCATGCCCATTCCCACAACTGGACCAGTGGAAATTAGTGGCCCAGATTCCCCAGGGTTTACAGAGGCTGTTGTCATACTCTGTTTGCCAACTGTGTGCTTTATAGCAATTTTTTCAGCTGTGGACATCAGCGAAAAGCCAGCTGCTTTCAGTCGGTGACCAACTGTTGTTTCATGTCATGGACTGAAGAGGGGGCAGGGTGCAAATCTAGGCTGGAAACCAGTACTTTGTTCTGTTTGTTTCTTGTGGAACGCATTCTGAGTTTTGCTCTGGATCTTCCAGATACCGTGTTTCCCCGAATATAAGACAATGTCTTATATTAATTTTTGCTCCCAAAGATGCGCTATGTCTTATTTTCAGGGGATGTCTTATATTTCTGTATTCTGTTCATCAGGCATGCTTCCAAACAAAAACTTTGCTACGTCTTACTTTTGGGGGATGCCTTATATTTCGCACTTCAGCAAAACCTCTACTACGTCTTATTTTCTGGGGATGTCTTCTATTCGGGGAAACAGCGTAGTTCTGTAAATAAACAGTTCCTGGTTAAACTTAGACTTGTCAGCTTGTTTGTGCTCTTTTTTTACAATACAACTGGAGTTGTACCACTAATTTATAATAAGGAAATAGAGTGGAGATAAATTTGTAAGGCAGGCAAAACAGAGTGTTATGGCTGAGCCCTGGTTCCTTCATAGGGTGCCACGTTAGCCACAGCGATAGGCCACAGCAATTGATGCAGCACCATAGCAACACATTCTTAATGGAATTTTCTTATTGGTTTATTTGTTTGTTTCCCACAGAAAGAATAATAGAAGACCATGAAATGGTGATTGAGGTTCAGTCAAAATGGGGGATTGATGAAGGCAATCAACTTTATTTTAGAAAAAATTATGCTAAATATGAATTCTTCAAAAACCCTGTGGCAAGTAAAAACAGATGTGTGAAAAGCAAATTTGTTTGTTTATTTGATTCAGCTATTGACACATTTCATCACAATCATCCTGGGTGGGCAATGATGCAGTCTGATATCCAGTCAAAGTCAGGTTAGTGCTGTAAAGTGGGACTACGCATTCCCCTACGTCTCCAACATGTTATACTTTGGGGGGGGGGGGGGACCTTACTACAGAGGGCTGGTCCAAATGATTTCTGTTAGACTTTTAAAAAGAGAACAGAATGACTAGTGAAATAATTAGGAGGGCATTTGGGCTCCCTTTAATTCCTTTGCTTCTGTTATATTAGACTGTTCTTGCATTGACACAGCAGCCTTGCAGGTAGCTCTTCTAATTTGGCTCACCTGCCTGCCTTTTCTGTTGAGATTTGGGTATTACCTCCAGCCCACTGGCTCCTTACCTGTGACTAAACCCAAAAGCAGAAAGTGGGGTGGACCAAGATTGCAAGAGAGCAAAATAAATCTACCACACTTGATAGTTACAACAAATATATTATTGAAAACTGAACCAAACCATGTAAATCCCATGGAATAACGTAGAACGCGAACGAGGAAACAATAACAGTGTAGCATTCAAACACAGAGCAAAACTTAACCTCAATATGCTATAAAGGATGGAACATTCCGGGTCTTCCCTGTTTTGCAGAATCAGTTCTGCTTCATCAACGGCAACCCAACTTTAAGCTTGCCCAACATTGGGCATATGTGGCCTCTACAATTAATAAATAATATACAATAATTACAAATGGTTTTTTTTACCTTTCATGTACTTACTAATGGTTATCACTTGTATTTTATAATTATTCTGCAAAACGGGGAAACACAAAGCCCCTGAAGATTGATACACTTACCTGGACTTACCTGTTCTGCTTTTGTCTCTTTAGTTTGCTTGGCTGTTCTCCAGTTACATTGTTTCTTCTATTGCTTTCTGCTCAGCATATTGAAGTTAAGTTTTGCTCTGTGTTTGACTGCTACACTGTTATTGTTTCCTCATTTGCATTTTATGTTATTCTATGGGATTTACATGGTTTGGTTCATTTTTCAATAATGTATTTGTTGTAACCATCAAGTGTGGTAGGTTTATTTTGCTCCTTTTGTCATCACCTATGACTGCCAGCCCCCAAGTGGGGCCTGGAGATCTCCCTAAATTTGAACTGATCTCCAGGTGACAGTGAGCAGTTTTCCTGGAGAAAACTGCTACCTTGGAGGATGGCCTCTATGCAGTGGTGGGATTCAGCAGGTTCACGCCACTTCGGCAGAACCCGTTGTGCTTGTAAAATGGTGCTTGTAAACAACCAGTTGTTAAATTATTTGAATCCCACCACTGCCTCTATGGCCGTGGTGGTGAACCTTTGGCACTCCAGATATTATGGACTACAATTCCCATCAGTCCCTGCCAGTTGGCCATGTAGTCCATAACATCTGGAGTGCCACAGGTTCGCCACCACTGTTCTATGGCATTGTACTCTACTGTGGTCCTGCCCTTCCTCAGATCCCTCCCTCTTTAGGCTCCACCCCCAAATATCCAAATATTTCCCAACCCAAAGTTGGCATCCCTATCATTGCATGACCCTGGGTCAAAGATTGTGGTTTTGTGGCAACCTTTACGTTCTCTCTTTATGAGAGAACTCTAATAGCTTATTACTCTGGGAGAATCTTTGGGACAATGAATTGGCTTGAGTATCATTCCCTTTGAAGTGTTGCACTGCAAACTCCTTTGTATTATGTCAGCAGCGAGTAGAAACATCAGCTGTTCTAAGTGTTGCTGTCAATACTAGTGGCAGTTCTTGTGCTGTTGTAAGCAGGGGCTCTGCATGACAAGGGCATGGCCTGTAGTTTTTCAGGCCAAACGGCTGCTCATGTGGCCTCCCATATAAGAGGACCCTAACAATAGAACACAAAAAGAATCTTATTCTACGCTTTCAGCTCAATATAGCTAATTAAAAGCTGTGAAATTGGTGCCGCCTCCTCTCATTTCTGTTTCTCTCTAACAGAATTTCTTCCCGGAACATTTGGTGTCCTTCTCCAATGAGATCAATGGAGCAATGAGCCACACACAGATTCTGCAGGTAAGATATTCTTATCTGGGTGAAGAAGCTGCAAGAATTGCTTCGGTGAATAAAATAGTTGGTTCAGGAGGTGTTCAAGTGCAGTGGTCTTCAACTCTGCCCCTTGGGCCTTTTGGCTGGATTACAGGACTCCACCTACTTGGCTGCTGTAAACCTGCCACTTTTGTTATGTTTTAGAAAGGCCTGCTGCTAAGACTTGTTGTGTGTCAAACAAGGGCTCCATTCCTTTCTTTGTTTGCGCACTGATAGGAGCAGCAGGACATCTCAGTGATGGTTTGTCTTTATCCCAGGCAGGTTCAGAGACTTGCTGTTCCTCTTCTAACCAGGGCTCATTCCGCACATGCAGAATAATGCACTTTCAAACTGCTTTCAATGCTCTTTGAAGCTGTGCGGAATGGCAAAATCCACTTGCAAACAGTTGGGAAAGTGGTTTGAAAACGCATTATTTTGCGTGTGCGGTAGGGGCCCAGGTGAATCTAATGTCACATACTTGGAACTGTCTGGGGGTTAAAGATAGGTCTGAGGTTTAAAAACATTGCAGACTGGCGGTGGGTCTAGTAATTCTATGCCATAGTCCTTATTTTCCTGCAGTGTTTCTTTTAAAAAGTAAAAAGTGAACAAAAATAGTAGGAAAATCTTTTGGTCAGTGGCCAAAGAGTCTGTTTGACAAAGAGTCATAAATAATAACAGTCAGCTTATTTTTTTATCATTAAAATTCAACTGAGTAAGAAGAATAGCCATTCTTTTTAGTGCACATAGATGAAGGATAATGTATATAGTCACTGCTGAAAAAGCACTACAGGAATGGCTTAGCAAAATAAAACACCCAGTGTGTAGCCAGCTTTATGGATCTGTTTGCCTCTGTGGTGTAACTCAGCAGATGCAATGTTTTGGTTGGTTATTTGATTGATCTACAAACTATTTAACCAAACAATCATTAGTTATCAAACTGTATCTGTTTTGTTTTAAACATCTATACCTCACCCAAAAAGAAATAAGAATAGATTTCATAAAATTACAATATAAATGGTATGTAAATAGAAATACTGAAACAGCTGTATAGAAAAAACATTGATCACCACATTTTCACTATAATCAATGAAAGATCTTTTCCCCTCACAGCAAATAAAAATCAGGATAAAAGTCAAAGGAAAACAAACAAATAAATTAATCCAAAGTACAAATAAATTAATCCAAAACAGCAATAGAGTAATTAGTTGGGTTTTGTACTCTGCTTTTATCTACGTTTAAGCAGTCACAGAGCAGCTTAGATCTCCTTTCCTTCCACTCCCTACATCCAGAGGCGGAGCTACCAGGGGGAAGGGGTGTGTGTGTTGCACTGGGCATGGACCTGGGGGGTGGAAAATCGCCCCCTGCCACAATGCCCCCACACACACTTACCTTAGTGAAACAGTGCAGGCTGGAGAAGTGGCCTATTCCCTTCAGGCTGAAAACGGCCTGGTGGGAACTACACTTCCCAGGAGACCTTGCGAGCCCCAAGGTCTCATAGGAAGTGTAGTTCCCACCAGGCTGTTTTCAACCTGAAGGGAATAGGCCACTTCTCCAGCCTGCACTGTTTCACTAAGTGGGGGGGCACCGTGGGGGGGACCCAGAGTGTGCACCAGGCGCAATATGGCCCAGCTACACCTTTGCCCACATCAGAGACCTTGTGAGGGATGTAGGACTGAAAGCATTCAAAAAGAGCTTTGATTAGCCTGAGGTTGCCCAACAAGCTTCATGTGTGGGAGTGGGGAATCAAACCCAGTTCTTCAGATAGAGTCTGTCACTCTTAACCACTTAATCAAATGATTAAAAAAAAGAATGGATCTAAACAACAAATGCGAGTTTCTTTGGGAAGAGATAGTGGTGATACCACAAAGATTGCCCTTTTGCAAGGCTCTACCCAGCTACACTCAGTTGATGGTGGGGTCATGTGGAATATGGTCTCAATAGACAGATGATGTTGGTGACCAACATGGGCAGTTAGGGTACAGGCAGTCCTCCAGATATTTTACACCCATGTGGTTCTCTCTGATGGTTTTCCTAGTGCCCGCTTGCTGACTTCCAAAGTAAAGAGCCAATTTTTGCTTTTTTCCATCTCACTAAAGTAAGAGTGCTTCAGAAGAGCATGGCTGTATCACCTTTATGTATCCAAGGAGCACCTACTTGAAAGTAGCTGCCTCCATCATAGAAAAATGATTGGGATACAACTGCCTAACATTTTGAGGTTGGACAGGCATTGTGTGATTGGTTCTACTCCCTACGGCCGTGATGGCGAACCTTTGGCACTCCAGATGTTATGGACTACAGTTCCCATCAGCCCCTGCCAGCATGGCCAATTGGCCACCCTGGCAGGGGCTGATGGGAATTGTAGTCCATAACATCTGGAGTGCCAAAGGTTCGCCACCGCTGCCCTACGGCAACCATTTTGTTGTGATGCCTGCTACTGTTCTCAAAACGTCAAAAGTTCTCACAGGTGCAACAGAGTTGGGGACCCCTGCCTTCAACCCAATCTGACAAGCCTGTTCATGAGCAAGGGCAGCTCCCCGAATTGCATTGGGAAATTTAGTGGAAGTTCATTGAGATGCTGCGGAACAGGCATAATAAGCTCACTGCAGCAAGTACTTATTAAAAGATTCTAGCTGCAGTAATTTAGACCAATTGTTGTTTCCAAGACACCTTCAAGGGCAATCCCTATGTAAAGTGCTAATTTGTTTGTTAGTGATATGACCAATGTAGAGACCTGTGGCAATTACAGAAAGTTAGTAACTTCCTGCCTAACAATGCCTTTTCAATTCTGAGCAATTGAAGCCAATTATTGTTTATAGCGCTGTTATGCAAATATAAATGTGTGTGAACTAAATTTATGTAAACTGTGTGACATTATACCTCACTGATATCTCTCCGCTCCCAAAACCCCGCCCTCCCCAGATGCCACCCCAAAAATATCCAGTTATTTCTCAACTCAGAGTTGGCATCCCTACTCTCCAGAAATATTAATTAAAATATTTTGTCCAGGCAATATATCACGAACAGAATCGCTTCCTTTGTTTGTAATCAGCTGAAAGCTTTAGAACAGTGTTTCCCAACATTTTCGACATCACGGTACCCTTGACTTCACTGTTCATATCTCACGGTACCCCTGCCATCCCCCCACCTTGCCCGCCCAGTGTCCCTGCTTGCCACCCCCACCCCCCACCTTCTCCTCCCAGGGTGAAGGGAAGCACTGTGGGGCAGGAATTGGCTGCTGACCTTGCGGCAGGTCCTGCCCCCTGGGCCAGCTCCATGTCCTTGCTGGCACCGGCAGAAGACCCGCAAAAGTGAGGGGGGCTGGTAACGTTGCTGTGATACCCCTGGGACATGCTCACGGCACCCCAGGGTACCACAGAACCCTGGTTGGGAATCACTGCTGTAGAATATAAGTTTCATGGCACCTTTAAGACAGCTATTGCATATACTTTCACATGCCAGGACCTACCTCATCAGATTCATGAAGAGGGCTGTGGCTCTCAAAAGCATGTGCTCTAATCAATTTGTTCATCTTAAAGCTGTTATGGAGAGTCTGTGTGGTGAAATGGTTAAGGGCTGCGGATTCCCCACTCCTCAACATGAAGCCTGCTGGGCCAGTCACAGTTCTCTCAGAACTCTCTCACCCCCTGCAGAGGCAGGCAATGGCAAATTACCTCTGAACATCTCTTGCCTTGAAGACCTTATGGGTTCTCCATAAACCAGCTATGACTTGATGGCACACACACACAAAGGTATCACAAAATTATAGTGTGTTTTGGTGCTAGCAGGCTAACATTTTTATTTTTTATTTATTTATTTTCAGATTTCTAGACCGCCCCATCCCCTAGGGGCTCTGGGCGGTGCACAACATAATGACCATCGGGTACAGTTAAAAACAACTAAAACTTTTAAAAGCAGCGGTAAAATAGAAACTGACTATAATAGATAAATTAATGTATAAGATGGCATCCGCAATCCCAATTTCAAACCCTCTTATGGGAGGGAAGAGCAGCAAATCCCAAGATGACGGAGCTTAGATGTACGGCCATGGGAGGGGCACCATCAACGGCTGGTACCTCCAAAGGCCCGGCGGAACAGCTCCGTCTTACAGGCCCTGCGGAACTCTGTCAGGTCCCGCAGGGCCCGGACAGCTGGTGGTAGAGCGTTCCACCAGGCTGGGGCCAGGGCTGTAAAGGCCCTGGCCCGTGTGGAGGCCAGCCGTATCATCGAGGGGCCAGGGACCACCAGTAAGTTGGCCTCTGCTGAACGAAGAGGCCGTATCGGGACATGTGGGGTGATGCGGTCCCGAAGATACGAAGGTCCCAGGCCGCGTAAGGCCTTAAAGGTCAACACCAACACCTTGAAAATGATTCGGAACTCTACTGGGAGCCAGTGCAGCTGGCGTAGCACAGGCTGGATATGATCCCAGATGGCATTACCTGTAAGCAGACGCGCAGCTGCATTTTGGACCAGTTTTAACTTCCGAATCAGACGCAAGGGAAGGCCCGTGTAGAGCGAGTTACAATAGTCTAATCTGGAGATGACCGTTGCATGGATCACTGTGGCTAGGTCGGTCTGGGAGAGAAAGGGGGCCAACCGCCGGGCCTGGCGAAGATGGAAAAAAGCAACCCGGGTTATATGGGCCACCTGGGTCTCCATTGATAGAGACGAATCCAGGTGGACCCCCAGGTTGCGTATGGAGGGGGTCGGAGGCGATGAGACCACCTCCCACACCGGCGGCTGAAAGCGTCCCCTCACGGCCCAGCCAGAGGATCTCCGTCTTCGATGGATTCAGTTTTAACCTGCTCTGTCGCAACCAACCAGCAACCGCCTCCAAACAATGCTGTAGAGCCGCAGGGGCGGCGGCTGTTCCCCCCTCCATCAACAGAATGAGCTGAGTGTCATCAGCGTACTGATGACAGGACAGCCCAAAACTCCGTACCAGCTGAGCAAGGGGTCGCATGTAGATGTTAAATAACAGCGGGGATAGTAATGCCCCCGGGGTACATCGCAATGAAGCGGGCACTTCCTGGAGGCTTCATCCCCGCACCTCACTTGCTGAGTCCGCCCCCGGAGAAACGAGGCAATCCATTGAAGGACAGTGCCCCGCACTCCAGAGGCAGCCAGGTGGTGGGCCAAAAGGTCGTGGTCGACCACATCAAATGCTGCGATAAGATCCAACAATACCAACAGCGCCGATCCGCCCTGGTCAAGCTGCATACGGAGCGTGTCTGTGACGGCGACGAGAACAGTCTCCGTCCCATGCCCAGCACGGAAGCCGGACTGGAAGGGGTCGAAGGCCGATGTGTCATCCAGGAAACCTTGAAGCTGCTCCAACACCACTCTCTCAATTACCTTCCCCAGAAACGAAAGATTCGAGACGGGGCGGTAATTGGCCAGATCTCCAGGATCTAATGATGGTCTTTTTAAGAGTGGGTGGACCACTGCCTCCTTCAGCCCATCTGGGAAAACTCCTTGCTCAAGGGAGTTGTTGACGATACTCAACAGATGGGGCCGTAGCTCCACTCGGCAGGCTTTCACAAGCCAAGACGGGCACGGATCCAGAGGACAGGTAGTAGGTCTAACAGCAGCTAAGGTCCTGTCAACAGCGGCTTCACGGAGCAGGGAAAACTGGGCCAAACAAGGGCCAGAAGACAGCAAGGGAGTCTCCAGTTCGCTAATTGTAGCCAACGTGATGGGGTGGAAGGTCGTGGCCCGGAAGCGACGCTAACCTTATCCGCAAAAGCTCATAAAGGCCTCACAGCTAATATCCAATTCAGAATTTGATCACCTTTCTGACAGAATGGTCAATGACCGAATTATCACTGAATAATTGAGCCGGGCGGGAGCTAGCGGACGCTAGCGAGGAGGAGAAGAAAGCCCTCTTTACCTCCTTCGTCGCCATCTCATAGGCTTTCATAAGCGTCCTATAAGATGTTAGCAAGCAGCTTCGCGCGCCAGACTTCCTCCATACTCGCTCTAATCGTCTAAGGCCCGTTTCATCTGACGCAACTCCTCTGTATACCACGGAGAGCGTCGAGAGCGGGGGCGTAGAGGACGCCGGGGGGCAACAACATTGATGGCATCGGAAAGCCGGGCATTCCAGTCCTCCACCTGCTCATCGAGTGTGCGGCGGGTTCAGGGTCCCGCAGAGCATTCAGGAAACCAGTGGATCCATGAGTCTCCGCGGTGACATAAATAAGCCCGTCGCCTAGACGAGGCATTGTGGCAAGTCCACCCGGACCTTCAGGGCATAATGGTCGGACCATGGCACTCTATCAATAGAGGATACGACCAGATTTATCCCCGACCCGAAGACCAGATCCAGCGTGTGCCCGGCCTCATGAGTGGGACCAAAGTTTATTAAGGAGAGGCCTAGCGTCGCCATGGATGACACTAGGTCCGCGGCCACTATACATGAGGCGGCATCGACATGGACGTTGAAGTCACCCCAGACAATAAGTCTGGGGAACCGCAACGCCCAGTCCGACACCACCTCCAGTAACCGTGACAGGCTGTCTCTCGGTGCGCTAAGCGTGCCGGTACACCAGAGGACAGCCACCCTCTCCAAGGTCAACCACTCCCGGCCGACACACTCTATGCCGGTGATCTCCGAACGAGGACTGCCCTAAAGGAATAGACTCGCGGATGAACAATGCCACCCCACCCGGCCCTGTGTTCATTGATGATCGGTGAAGACATGCGAAACCGGCGACTTACGCCCAGGGCGACAGTTTCACCTTCGCGCACCCAGGTTTCGGTAATGCCTGCCAGGTCCACCTGCTGGGCACCGAGAAAATCTCGGAGCACCATGGTCTTGTTGTTGATGGACCTGGCATTAATTAACACCAAGGACGAAGCAGAGTGTCCCTGATCCCGACCACCATCGTTTCTTGGGATAGGTCGGAGGTCAGAAGGTGTGCGGGCATAACCGTATCTCGCATGTCTTCTATCATATGGCCGCCGCCTACGCCCAGTATCGACCCCGTCCCATTAATACAGGGATCCCCAGCCCCAGAGTTGGTGCCCCCATGAATATGCTACTTCCCTCTATCTAAACCTATCTAGCCCTAGCCTGTCTAACCCTGGTATACAACCAGGCTGATAACTAACTAATCACAACTAATGCCTGAAACACTACAATAAAATTACAATTACAAATGATGGTTACAAATACATTCCAAATATGGCAATGAGCCTTTAAACAAGAGAAATGTAATAAAAGGGGGATTTGGGAGATCGAGGCCGGGAGAACACTAAATAGCCGCCGAGGGGGGCTGCTGCCACCAAGTCCCCCTACTGTTGGGCTTCCCAGTGAGCTCTGTGGGAATGGTGGTAAATACAAGAAACAAAGAATTGCCACAATGTAGATGAAGGGCGAGGGGCTCACACCACCCAAGCCAGTCGCTCATTCGTGGGCCAGCTGGATTGAAGAAAAACCCACAGAGGCGACAATCTAAGGCTATAATCCAATTGACAGCCCGAAAAGGCCTGGCCCCAATTGTCCTAGTTGATCCCAAGGTAAAGGGGCCCAGGATCTGGAGCTGTGTCCTGAAACGCAGCCTGCTCGGCCCTCTCACGACCGGCTGGCGCGTCAGGGGAGAGGTAACAGCGTCTTCAGGTGTTAATACTTTAACAGCTCCCCGCCGTGTCAATGGCCCTTTGGGCAGGTTCCACGTCCGTCGCTGCAAGAATGCAAAACCGGAGCGTCGCAGAGTGACACGTCGCGTCGTGGGTGTGGTCTTTGCCGAGTTAGTTGTCCCTCGGGCTCTTCTGGTCGACTTCCAAGCCGTTACGGCCGAGTCCAGAGTTATATGTCCACGAAGCCTCTCGGCTAATCTCCACGGGGAGGGAGAGACAGGGGTTTCTGCCACTAACCCCTGAGCTACTCCCACTTCAGACGTAACATCCAAGCACTCTCCCTGGAACACGTCCAATCTCCCAAGGGCCCTCGAATCGACGGGGCCCACGCCGGGGCGGGGGGGGGGGAATCTCTGCCACCGATTCCTGACCCTCTACTCTACTACTACTCTAGAAGGCTACTCTACTCTACTCTACTCTACATGGCTACTCTAGAAGTCTTTACATGCTCCCTGGAAGTCTGGGTGTGAAGAAACCCTTCCGATTTCCTTGGGCAAGCATGAAGGCAGCATCACTTCCACTGGGGACAGCTATACATGGCTTAGGAGACAGACCCCAATTTGTTTCGATTCCTTCTTCACAACATGTTTGAAGGAACTATTGAGAAAGAATGTGGATGTAAGACAAAGGTAGATATAGAATACGTGTAAAACCACTTTGGGAGGACTTCAACACTTTAAACATGTACGTAGCACTAGTGGAGCATGCTAAATGTTCTAAGGACAGAACTGACAAAACATCTTTCCCTAGACATCTAAGAGCCTGGTGCTGTGTCTGTTTCAGTGGAATCAACAGCATAATTCCCACAGGCGTCTGAGAGATCATACTCTCAGTTGTCAGCCTTTTCCAAAGCTCTGCCAGAGGCTCCCTTGTATGTGGAAGGAGTTGTTTGGTACAGGCACACTCTTGTACAGTTGGAGAGCTGAATTCTGGTGGGATACAAAGCGTGTGTGTTTAATTTTACATTTCAGATGTTCTTAAGCGCCAGTGGGTATCCTGAAGTCCACAGTTATTTATATGCTAAAGAACAAGGGAAAAAAACTTGGAAAAAGATGTACTTTTTGTTGAGAAGATCTGGTCTGTATTTTTCCACCAAGGGGATGTCGAAGGTAAGATCAACACATCCAAGCAGTTGTATTTGTTTCATTTTTTTCTTCAAATAAATAATCAAATCTGTTTCTCCCCTTTTAATTTTTTTTTTGTTTCCAATTTATTTTTTTCTTGAAGAGGGGACAGAAGGCCAAATATAAACCTGCTGTTGTGGTTCAGGCAGGGAGTGGCAGTGAATTCTGTGCTGAAATCAGACTAAGCTGCAGACAAATTTATGGCTTTCTAAAAGTGTCATTTTGACTTTTTGTGTGGAGAGAATAAAGGTATAGAAATGCAGTAAACAAATACATGTTGTGGATATAAAGAACATTGGTGAAGAAAGTTTAACTTTCCCTGTACAGTGGAACCTCGGTTTTCGTTGGTAATCCGTCCAAAAAGAATCAATAAAAACCGAAACCAATGAAAATCGAGACAAACTTTTCCATAGGAATCAACGTAAATCCAATTAATCCATTCTAGGCACTCCAAAAAACATACCAAAAACACATTTTTGGAGAATAAACATAGTGTTTAATGCTGAAAACAGTAACAAACAATAACACTAGGACCAGCTTCAGAGCCAGTGGACCAATGTCGCACCAGAAAGCTGTCCAGAGAGGTCTGTTTCTGACGCCTCTTTAATATTTGTCTGAAGTGGGGCAAGACATTGTCATTAAACAAGTTGCAGACACGGTCTGCAACAGCTTTGTCCGGGTGATTTTTCTTCACAAACCCCTGCACCTTACCGCAAATTGATGAAAACCCCTAGACAAGTGTTGTGTGCAATATCAGTTCCGAGTGCAACATTAGTTCCGTGTGTAGCACTGATAAGACTCCTGCACTCAATTGGTACCTGCTTGCAGAGGTGGGATCGAACCAGTTCTCACCACTTCTCTAGAAGTGGTTACTAATTTTTTCTGAGTGCTGAGAAGGGGTTACTAATGCAACCTCCCTGCCCAATAGGGACTGGAGGTGCGTGTGTGCAGCGGCGCCACTGTTTGAATTCCACCACCATCGGAACCTGTTATTAAAATTTTTGGATCCCACCACTGCCTGCTTGTATATAGTGGGCACAGGGAACTGAGAGGCGTGTGCCTTGAAACACCTGTTGCCTGGCGAAGCACTTTGGTAGTTAGTAGCAATAAACAGTTGACTGTGTGTCTGTCAGTGGTTTCTGCATTGCATACCTGAAGGTGGTCTACTCCAGAGTACCCGCTGCTTTAACAGTAATGTCCCATTTCCTGATGGGAAAAGAACTAGAGGAGGTGGCACAGCTTAACTGTCCTGTGCTCTGTGTCCTTCACTTCTGTCAGATGCTGTTGTGAAACAGCCAATATGATGGTGGGCTGTCTGGGCACTGGACCTCTGTAGGTACCTAATCTTAGGGTTCTCATAACTGCTATTAACTCCAAAGAAGAAAGCAGATCCACATGTGGAAAGTAATGGGGATGAAGTTGTACTCTCAGCAATGGAATGAATGGGGAGTTCATTTTACACATTGGAGATTCTAAGCTAAAAAGATGGTGGACTGGATTCAATGCTGGCCTGTATCCTTTAGAAGAATTTCTTATGGATTCAGAGTAAACAGCTAGCTCCGAGTTCTTTTGGCACTGTCATCAGCAGTGGCACCCAGAATGCTGGAAAACCTACTTGGGTTCATTGTTTTTCATCCTTCAGGTTATTTCATCGTCTCTTCTCTTTGCAGGCTTTATATTTTGCATTACAGAAGAATCGTCTCCTTCTTTAGTGCGACATGTAATGGCTTCACCTCTTCCTTTTAGGAACCAAGGCACCTGCAGCTTTTCAGTGAATTCAGCAGTAGTGATGTGTATATGTCTTTGGCAGGCAAAAAGATAGCCGGAGTACCAATCGACTATGGGTTCTGCTTTAAGGTAAATGCTTAACATTTTTATATATACGAAGAATTTTTAATAGTTGGGGGGCGGGGGTGAGGAAAACCCTGTTTGACAAGTTTTCTTTTTGAAAATGCCGGAGGGGTGGGGGAACCAGCATTCGTTTACGAACTAGGAGAATTAGTAGCCTTTATTTCAACAGGTGTTGCCTTCGAGGTAGGAATTAATGCTAAACAATATGCTGTGGATTTCCAGCCTCACAAAGCAGGAGCGGCCAGAGACCTGAAACGACTTTATGCAGACAGTGAGCAAAGAAGGACCTGCTGGATTACAGCAATTCGGTTGCTGAAGGTAAAAAAAAAAGTCTTCTCTTCAGTTTAATAATCTTCAGCTGACTCCACTGAGCAAAATTTGGAGCCTTCTTCCATTGGAGGAAAAGCTGCTAAAGTTAGAGGAAGGCTCTTTGGAGGATGGTTAGGTCCGTCCCATGCAGGGGGTGGGGGGTGCGCCACGTGCTGGGCGCACAGTTTTGGGTCACGTGGGGGGCACAAAATTTTCCCCTCCCAAGTTTGGCCCAGCTACGCCTCTGGCCCCATGTCATCAACAGTGCCATCCTAAGCAGAGTTGCACCCTTCTAAGACCATGGAAGACCATGGGCTTTGGAGGGAATGACACTGATTCAAATTGCACCATTAGAAGCCTCTATATCGGGACATAGTCCTCAGAACTGGGAATTTGACAGCACTAAAGCAGAAGGCCTGAAGAGCTTTTTTTTTTTAAAAATGCAGGACAAATGTTCATTTGGAATGGTACTTCTTTCAGTCCCTTGGACCTGCTTGTTTTGAGTACCTAGAAACTACAGTGCAGTTTTGGCTTCTAGGAGAGAATTCAACAGTGTGAAAAAGCCATCGGGGTGATATTCCCAGTGCTCCTGGGTCTTCAAGCTGAGAAACAAATGGATAATCGTGTGTTTTAAATAATGACCTTTCTTAAATGTTCTTTAAACTGGCAATGACTGGCCAGAAGAAACCCAAGTGAGTTAGGCTGAAAGGAGACATAAAGCGATCAGCCGGTTAGAAATGTCAGTATATTTTTCTGTGCATGAAGAGAAGAGTAGAAGAGTTTTGGATTTATATCCCCCCTTTATCACCTTGTAGGAGACTCAAAGGGGCTTACAATCTCCTTGCCCTTCCCCCCTCACAACAAACACCCTGTGAGGTAGGTGGGACTGAGAGAGCTCTGAGAAGCTGTGACTAGCCCAATGTCACCCAGCTGGCGTGTGTGGGAGTGCACAGGCTAATCTGAATTCCCCAGATAAGCCTCCACAACTCAAGCGGCAGAACAGGGAATCAAACCCGGTTCCTCCAGATTTGATACGCGAGCTCTTAACCTTCTATGCCACTGCTGCTCCTGAGCAAAATAGCCCTAGAGTTCGACTTGGCATTCATTCCATGCAGCTAATTCATGGCTCAGTGGTAGAGCATCTGTTTAGCATGCAGAAGATCCTAGGTTCAATCCCCACCATCTTCATTTAAAAGGACCAGGTGGTAGGTGATGTGAAAGACCTCTCCCTGACATCCTGGTGAGCCACTTCCAATCTGAGTAGACAGCACTGACCTACATGGATCAATGGTCTGAGTCAATATTGGGCAGCTTCAAACATAGACAATATATATGTACAATTTCTGAAGCAACAATTTTCTAGCCTCTGCTTGAAGGCTTTCAGCAAAGGAGAACCACCCGCCCAGGTGAACTGATCACATTGTCATATTCTTCTTGCCAGTGGTGGGATCCAAAAATTTTAATAACAGGTTCCGATGGTGGTGGGATTCAAACAGTGGTGCCGCCGCACACACGCACCTCCAGTCCCTATTGGGCAGAGAGGTTGCTTTAGTAACCCCTTCTCGGCACTCAGAAAAAATTAGTAACCACTTCTAGAGAAGTGGTGTGAACTGGTTGGATCCCACCTCTGCTTCTTGCCATTAGAAAGTTTCTCACAATCTTCAACCCAAATCTGCCTTTCTGTAACTTATACTCACTGAATCTAGTCTTGCCCATTACAACAACAGAGGACTAGTCTTTTTACTCCTCCATAAGGCAGACCGTCAGGTAATTCAGGAGCAGTGTTAGAGAAATAGCCAGGGAGGGATTTACAATTGGTAGTATGTACCTGGGCTTCAGTGTGTACAACAGCAGGAAAGAATGATAACCCAAACTTAACCTGGTTGCATTCCATCAAGTACAAGATGTTATGACTCTTTTATTTCTGTTGGTGCTGAGAATGACTGGAGGTACCTCTTAGTGTGGTTTCTTTGTGTGTCTTGTTTCCTTCAGATCATTCTTTCAGGCACAGTTGGAGCTTGCTAGTGGCACCAGGTGATAGCAGATAAGGAGAGAATCTTAAAGGCACAAGTCGTCTTCATGAGACAAAGACTAATTCAATTCTGTTGTTTAGTTTACTTAGGGAAGGTAACTATCATGGCACTTGGGGCCTCTGTGTCAGAACTGGTTATTTTCTTTAACACTTAGGTTCCGCTTAGGTGACTATTTGATTGGCTACATGATACGATAAAAACCCAAACAGAATTTGGATCAAAATGATTACTGTTGTGAATCTGTCTGGCATTGTAGAAAGGGGGTGGGAGTCTTGTATTTGGGTTTACACATGGGGGTGGGTGGGAATGTGTGTACCACTCTCTTTGCCTTCATGCCTTCTGGATCCCAGCCAGAAGATGAGGGGGTGGAGAGTAGAGAACAGCCGGATGATAGGTGCCACCATCTTCCCCTACATGTTTTGGTACCAGCCAGAAGACTCTGAGGCATAGTGAGAAGAATCAGGGCCATTTTCAGTTCAGGGTAATGTTTTTGTATTTAACCCTTTCTTTTTAGTAGAGTTGTCATCCAAATACAGACAGTATTCACTATTAATCGGTGACAGAGATTGAATAGGTGTACCTCCAGGAAGTTGCTTCTTGTATGCGTAGGGTGGAAAAGCTATCACTGACAGACTCAGCCTGTGAATATCTGAATGTTCTACTGAGTACTCTTAGGTTATGATTCATAAATCCATAACCTAGTAATAACGGTTGTTTTGATTTTAGTATGGAATGCAGCTGTACCAGAATTACATGCAACCATATCACGGTAGAGGTGGCTGTGGTTCCCTTAATACGCCTACGGTAGGTACTTCTGTTTCTTCAATTTATATCCCACCATTCTTCACAGAACTCAAGGCCTCCTACATAGGGTTTCTTTCTGGAAACTGCTTAGCTTATTAGAGTGGCTGTGTTCATGTACCTTGCATAAATACATTATACCTATAATATACAAGTTACCCTTAAACTGCCAGTGTGCCCAATTGTACAGAATTGAATAATTACTATAATTTTAGCCACATCTTTTTTTCAATTGTTTGGAATATATTGAGCTGGAAAATGTATTCCCTTAAGCCTGGAATTTCCTCTATGTGGCCCTATGTAGCACTTCTAGTGATTGAGACCACTCACCTTACAAATGGGGGATCTGAAAATAGTTGCAAGAGAGGAAAATCACACACAATCTTTATTATTCTGCCCATAATACAGTATTGTTGGGTTTTTTTGGTAATTCCATACTCTTCATTGTTTAATGTATCATGTCTGATACTTTTGGATTGTTATCAATTTTTGTAATCCCAGTCCTGTTGCATTGTTTATTAAACGTCTTATGCTATTTGATCCCATTGTTTTATAGTGTGTAATTCTCCTGGAAGCTTGGTCAGAAAGTGGACTATAAAAATAAATATAAGCTTACAGTAGCTGAAACATATTAATTTCCCCTCCTACTTTCTTTTCTTGAACTAAATGTTGGTTTCAATATTCCACTCCTCCCTGGAGCATGTTCAGTCTTCATCAAGGTGTTTTGTGTGTGTGTGTGTGGGTTGCAGGTCTTTTTGTTTAATTCACAAAGGCATATTTTTCTGCATAACTGGGGAACCTGCCAAGAACGTGGAAACCTTTATATCATGTAGTTTTGTTGTTTTCATGATCAGCACAGGGAACAGCCCATTTATTACCAAATTAAATGATGACGTGGTTGAAAAATCAGATATTATAAACTATTACATGAAGGTTTTTATACCTAAGTGAAAAAGCAAAGTACATTGCTACCTGACATATCATACTAGAACAGCGGTGTTGTGGAAATTGCCATCAAGTCACAGCTGATTTATGGTGACCCTGTAGAGTTTTGAGATAAGAGACTTTCAGAGGTAGTTTGCCATTGCCTGCCTTTGGGTAGCAAGTCAAGTCAAGTATTTATTGTTTGAGCCATTGGCTATAACAATACAGAGATACATGCAGTTAAAACATTTAAATTAAAACAGCCTTAGACTTCCCTGTGACCATCCAGCATTTTGAAAGCAAGAGATATTCAGAGGTGGTTTGTCATTGCCTGTCTCTGTGTGGCAACCCTTGACTTCTTGGGTGGTTTTCCATCCAAGTACTAACCAGGGTCAACCCTGCTTAACTTCCCAGATCTGATAAGATATAGCTAGGCTGGTCTATTCAGGTCATGGAAATTGCTTCAGGAAGGTGTAAATCTGTTTAAGATTACACTGGTAGTCTCAAAAATAATTTCAGCAATCACTCCACCTTTAATAGGGTATGATAAACTCTTCAAACTGCTTAGCTCATAGTTCTGACTCATGAGAAAGTTACCTATCAGTTCTGTATACGTCCTATGATAATCCTTCACTTTAGATGTCCTATGTAGAATCGCTGTGGCCTCAAATGGCAGAAAGGTTGTTCTAAAATCTGTGGCAAATGGGATATCCTTTAGAATGCAGTCATCCTTAAAATATATCACTATGTACAAGAAAACATTTTCTAATTCTTATTTTCTTTTTCTACTGGGAAACAATTTCTGTTTTTTCTAATTGATCCTTCAATTGATCCTTCTGGGTGGATTTATCTGAAGACTCTTATTTTTGTGAGGATGATGCACACTGTAACACCGCCCACTCCCTGAAGAGAGACAGAGGCCCAACAGGGGGGAAGCGTGTTGCTGGGGATGGATGTTTGATAGCTGCCTTTGGCCTAGGCATGTCACACTCACACAACACACAAGCCCTTTTAGTCAAAAATCCTGTCAGGAAGATTAATAATAAGCTGCCACCAGTTCTGAGGTAAAAACAGGGAACTTAGGCCCCTTCCGCACACGCAAAATAATGCGTTTTCAAACCACTTTCACAACTGTTTGCAAGTGGATTTTGCCATTCCGCACAGCTTCAAAGAGCACTGAAAGCAGTTTGAAAGTGCATTATTCTGCATGTGTGGAATGAACCTTAGAGAGGCTTTAAAAAGATAAAACTATATTTTATTTTACAAGCTTTCTTCTTACAGAGAGGTACTTAAAGGTTTCTGGTTCCTTGAGGCAGATATTTACTTAGAGATTACAGATTAAATTTAGTTTCACTTAAATATAGCTATTTCAGTTTCCAGATAACTTCACACATGCACAGGGGACTCTGTTTAGGGTAAACCTTTTCAGCATGGTCCTGAACACTCTCCTAAAACCCTTAACTCCAAAGAGAACTCACACTGGCTTGGGACAGATTAAGCTCTGAGGTTTCACTAAACCCACACTTAACTCTGCCAGCTAAGCTAAGCACACCCTCATGGGCTCTCTGGCTCAGTATCTAGGTGTGGTCTCCTCATGAGACAATAGCCAAACCCTCTGTGTGCTATTAGGAGTGTTTTCCTCTTGTTTTCCACCAACACCAGGCCTCCTAGCCTCTGGTGAAAACAAGGCTCTTTCCTCTCAGTCTTTGAGATCTCTTTCCGTTCTCCCTCTGTCTTTCTCTGCCTTTAGACATGATCTCCACTGACTGAATCTGAGGACTGACACGATCTGTGTGTCACACAAGCTGCTTTCAAAATCTTTCAATCTCTGCACATCTCCCATCTGTCTTTATGACAGGCGTTCTCTTCTTTTATATGAGAGCACACCCTCTCTGTGGCTCTTGGCTACTGCATCTTAGCCAGCCAATCAGGTGGTACTCTGGTTAACATTGGATGATCCTGCTCTGGCTGAATTGCACCTTTTCAGATTAACCCTTTTAATGCCTAATCTGTCACACACACATTACAAATAAGAATGGTCCCCTCTAAAGTATGCATTTTCTTTGGGCAGAGGAGCGTTTCTGAGAATTCTCTCGTGGCCATGGACTTCACAGGACATAAATCCAGAGTTATTGAAAACCCCTCAGAAGCTCTGTCAGTTGCAGTTGAAGAAGGATTAGCGTGGCGGGTATGAAACGTTGAGTTTTTCAGAAATTCTAATTTGTTTTTCTCATCCCAACTAAAAAAAAAAAAAACTTTTCCCCCTTTCCATCCAGAAAAAAGGCTGTTTACGACTCTGTACTCCCTCCGCTCTGCAAAATGTCCCGTCAAACATAGGTAAGTGCCAGTCGTGAGGTTTGGTAGAATGTAACGATGTTGACTTGCGCTGAAATAACCCTTCCAGCAAGATTTTATTTATCACCTATTCATGGTATTTCCAGCCATACACAGCTCTCAGCCGTGGTTTCACCATAAGATCTCTAGAGATGAGGCTCATCAACTGATTTTGCGGCAAGGATTGGTTGATGGGTAAGATTTTTTTATTTACAGTTTTTTCTAGGCAGAGCATTGTCCAGCCGTTCAGCAGTTCTTTGTAACCAAAGGCAAAACAAAAATGAGTTTATCTGGAAATTGGACCACAGGCCCCTTCCGCACATGCAGAATAATGCACTTCCAATCCACTTTCACAACAGTTTGCAAGTGGATTTTGTTATTCTCCACAGTAAAATCCAACTGCAAAGTGCATTGAAAGTGGACTGAAAGTGCATTATTCTGCGTGTGCGGAAGGAGCCACAGATAAGCTGCCTGTGATTTTGATGATCCAGTACACTGTATCACTTTGGATTTTATGCTGCAAGCTTAATGGACTTCTTTTGGAAGGAAGATGCCTGCCCTTTCCCTGTTACGCTTGCTGTATCTCAGAAGATTCAGAGCATGTTCTGAGTACAACAGGCCTCTTGGCTGGTTCTAGTTTAGACAGTGGGTGGAGGACTGAACATTTCAATGTTTAAATCCCACCCCCAGCAGAAACCCCTGCTTGTACATGTTATGTAGAAAACTAGCTACAGGATTTAAGCATTTAAGGGTGTTGTTTCTTTCCTGTATATACTCTGAAATGGCCGAGGCCTACAGCGGGGCTGAAGAATTGACAAAAATTGCCCTGAACCTTCTGCCTGCAGAATTCATGGTGGGGTCCAAGACCATTGGGATTTCTCCTAAAGATCCATTACTTACAGTGGAATTGGGGTTGTGACGGGGCCTTGACAGGAACCCAATGGTGGGTGAGAAGAAAGTGTTTCCACTGTTTGCCATTCTCCCTTGCAAATGCCCTCCCTTCAGGTGGGGTTTTTAATTTTTTAAATTCTAGATGGGCTCTGAACTTGACCTATTTGAAGGGGTAGATGATTTTATCAGGAGATAAACTTGAACTTGATTCATTTGAACGTGACCCATTTTTAGGGGTAGATGGCTTTGTCAGGAAATAATCAATGATCTCAACCCCCCCACCCCACACTCCTGATAAATCAGTTAAGGTGTGAGTGAGTGAGAATGATGGGTTAGATCCACCTTGATGAGAAGAATGGGTTAGATCCACCAGTGGTGGAGTGTTATCTTCCATCAATGGCAGAGCTTTCCAGCACAGAGAATCCTACTAACAGAAAGTAACTTTTCTAGCTGAGCAAGGTGTACTGTTAATGGAATAAAAACTTTGGATCCAACCCAGTGTTTATTTTGTTAGGTTAGGCAGAAAATGAAGATGACTTTGCTGGGTACAGATGATGTTTGTAATCCCTCCCTCGCCAGTTTTATCAAAAAATGTGAAAAGTTAGTTGCAGCTTAACATTAGCTCACTTCCTCAACGTTTGACATATCTTTTCCCCTCTTCCCTTTAGAGTTTTCTTGGTACGGGATAGCCAAAGTAACCCCAAAACGTTTGTGCTGTCATTGAGCCATGGATTAAAAATAAAGCACTTCCAAATTGTGCCTGTAAGTAACCAGTAAATCTGTAAGATAAAGCAACGCACTCTCATGGTTGATAAAGTAACGCTAAGACAGAGATGAATGTTATGGTAATGCATTTTAGCAGTTGAAGCCTATTGGTTGCAAGCATCTGGGAAAGAGGCAGTTGCTAAATCTAAAAGCCATCACAACACGAAAATTGGATTCTAATGGGAGTCTATCGACTGCTCCGTATTATTTCCCCGTTAGCATGATCCATGTGCCAATAGTAAACATTCTTTCTCAGTACAAATTTGCCATTCTGGCCTTATAATCATTCTTCCCATGTATTTCAAAGGACCCGGGGGACAGCCAACACTTGGCAAAGAGCAAGAGCAAGTAGAACTCCGTAGAGATGAAAAGGGGAGATTTGTTTTTTTTAAAAAAACGAGACACCCCACACCCAGTGGCTCAAATACTCTTGTTCATGGCCATGCTAAAACTACTTTGCTTTTCCAGTTATTTTTGTTATTGAAAACATGTTATACTCTGCCCAAGTTAACCAAGGTCTCCTGTTCCACCTGGTACTTCCTGAGTCTCATTCCTCTCTTTCTCTGAAAGCAAAATGATTGTTCATTTGACTCTTCACTTGTGACTGTAGGGCACAGGTGTCAAACTCGTGGCCCTCCAGATGTTATGGACTACAGTTCCCATCATCCCCCATCAGCATTATGCTGGCAAGGGATGATGGGAGCTGTAGTCCATATCTGGAGGGCCGTGAGTTTGACACCTGTGCTGTAGGGGTTATCTGATTGGAAACTGCCCTATATGGAGCCTATCCAGTTGTTTCCCTACTCTAATTGGTAGTGGCTCAGGTAGTGGTGGTAGAAAGGGTTGTTAAGTCACAGCTGACTTATGGAGACCCTGTAGCATTTTCAAGGCAAGAGAAGTGCAGAGGTGGTTTGCCATTGCCTGCCTCTGGGTGGACTGAGACACCTATGACTGTCCCAAGGTCACCCAACAGGCTTCATGTGGAAGAGTGGGGAATTGAACCAGGTTCTCCAGATTAGAGTCTGCCGCTGTTAACCACTACACTATACTGACTTTCTATTCGGGTAGAGAGAAGGATTTTTTTAATTTAATTTATTTTTAAAATGTTAATGGGCTGCTGCTTTTTTACCTTATAGGAAATCAAGGCAGCTTACGACATAAATAAAAATAGAAGACATAGAAACCACTAGTTAAAAATTTATAATTTAAAACTGCGGGTAGGCAGAAGAACTAATCAAATGCTGTGATGAATAAAACTGTCTTCAACTGTCTCCTAAAGAACAAGAGTGAGGGGACTTGTTCGTAACTATGGTTCTGCCGATGTAAGGCCCTCTGTCATATACCCACCAGGCAAGCTTCTTTGGTCGATGGGAAAGGGTCTTTCCCTGTGACTTTACTGGGTAGGAGTGTAGGGGAGAAGATGATCCTTCAGATACCCAGGTCCCAAGTCTTTCCTCAAACTTAGGCGGTTTCCACACAGCCAAGGGAGAGACCCTGCATCGGCATTAATTATGCCGATGCAGGCTATGGGGCCGTTCGCACAAACGGCCCCATGGGATGCACAGCTGTGGGACCAAACTCCGCACAGCCGCGTTTTCCCCTCCCCGGCCCCAAATGCTTCGTTACCTTCTGCTGGCAGCCGCGTCGCTCTATCGTCGCTCTGAGGAGGGAAGGGGACACGCCCCCATGGCCACAGCGATGGCTGAAGCATCAGAAACCAGGGGGCATGTCCCCTCCCCTCCTCAGAGCGACAATACAGCGATGTGGCTGCCAGCAGAAGGTAACGAGGCGTTTGGGGCTGGGGAGGGGAAAACGCTGGCTTCCACCCGCTGCCATTCACATGGCAGCGGATGGAAGCCGGTGTTTGCAGGAAAACTCGCTCCCCAAGCGAGTTTTGAATACACCGTTTGGGCAGGCACAGAGCGCTGCTGCATCGATTTGGCAGCGGCGCCTGTGCGAAGGGTCCCCGCCAAAATGGTGTTTTACCGGGCTGAAGCCGTTGCTTTCAGCCCGTGCAGAAACCACCTTATGTTATCTGAAAGCCTGAGCTTTGGCCCTACTCCTGAGCTATCACCCCTGACAACTTTACCACTGTGTTTTCTACTAGTATATAGAATGTCTCTCTGTGGGTAGAGATTTAAAAAAATCTGCTGAAGAGAAGAGGGGACTGTGGTAAATCACCCTCTTGGTATTCAAAGGTCCCCGGTTCCATCCCTACTGTCTCCATTTAAATAGTTCAAGTAGCAGGTGATGTGAAAGCCCGCTACGAGAGATCCTGGAGAGTTGCTGCTAGATAGAATAGACATTGATAGATTGACTTAGCGGTAAGGCAGCTTGGTGTGTCCAAGAATTTAGCCATGCAATCCTAAGCACTCTGCAGCTTTAAAATAAACTTGGCTAGCCCAGGGGTCTGCAACCTGTGGCTCTCTAAATTTTCATGAACAATTGGCCATGCTGGCAGGGGCTGATGGGAATTGTAGTCCATGAACATCTGGAGAGCCACAGGTTGCAGACCCCTGGGCTAGATATTTTTTAAAAATTCTTCCAAGGTTGCCTTGCCCACTGACTCCAGTTTAGTTTGACCCTCTACCTGAAGAAGGAAGAAGATGGGGGCTAAAAGACCAGTGGAGAGTGGGGTGTGTGGAAGTCCATCCTGGGTGAGACCTTGTAGAACAGTGGCAATTGCGGAGTGCCTTATCTCACAGTGTCCATGTCTGAGAGAATACACAAGCAGATCCATGCTTTTCTTGATAGAAAACTTTTTTTTAAATTCTATTTTTAACAATATATGAATCCAATCAGCAGTGTTCAGGAGCATTATGTCCAATCATGAACATTATAATTACGATTGATAGCTTACCTAATTTCCAAAAAGCTTTGCAGGTCATCAATATGTCTGTGTGCTAGACCAAATTTGAGAGAGCCTGTACTACTAGTTCTCTGTTTCTCTTGCACAGAGCTAGCCTCTGTCTTTTGTCCTCATCCTCTGTTGCTTGTTAAATCAAGCCCTTCCATCAGGGGGAAAGAGCAGTGAATTGATAGGATACATAAGTGGGGACATGTGGACCCACTGTTTACCACCCTGACATTTGACGTGGATGGGTCAAGCTAGCTGGATCTCGGATGTTATGCAAGGATGGATGGCCTTTGTTAATACTTGGATGGGAAACTGCCAAGGGAGTCCAGGGTCGAATCTCCACTACCGTCTTAGCCAGGTTTCAGAACACAAACTAACCAGGTTTGAGGGACGACCTCCCCGGTCAAATCCCCACTACCGTCTTAGCCAGGTTTCAGAACACAAACTAACCAGGTTTGAGGGACGACCTCCCCGGTCAAATCCCCACTACCGTCTTAGCCAGGTTTCAGAACACAAACTAACCAGGTTTGAGGGACGACCTCCCCAGTCAAATCCCCACTACCGTCTTAGCCAGGTTTCAGAACACAAACTAACCAGGTTTGAGGTCGTTTGTGTTCTGAAACCTGGCTAAGACGGTAGTGGGGATTCGACCCAGGATCACTATGCAAAGGCAGGCGGAACCATCTCTGTTTTTCCCGTGCCTTGAAAACCCTCCAAGGTTGCCATAAATCGGCTGTGTCTTGATGGAACTTTATGCAAATACATTTGCCCAGTTTAAATGAATGTTAAAATACAGTCTGGAAGTTTGCTAGTCTTTTTGCACGTTGATATCTGCCTGACCATCCTTAAAGAGGCCGGATGAATGCAGTAAGACCAAGCAAGCCATATTAAAAACACTGATTATTTTTTCTCTCTCTCTTTTTTTCTCTTTTTGCAGTTGGATGAGGAAGGCAAACTGTTTTATACACTGGATGACGGTCACACGAGATTTTCTGATCTCATTCAACTAGTGGAGTTCTACCAGCTCAATAAAGGCATACTTCCTTGCAGGTTAAAACATTATTGTGTCCAGATTGCACTTTAGCCAAAATGGCAATGTCTCACCAAAGCTTCCTAGAATTCAAAGGCAGTATGCTTGTTCGTTTGTTTGTTTTAACAGAGCAGTCTCTTAAATAAAGGGAGTGTAAAGTCAGTGCACTCAGTGAATGTAAAAATTTGGCTTACAAAGCAGAGTCTGTATGTGTCACGGAAAAACAAAGGATCTGATACTTCTGTATTAGAATTGACTAATCAACGGTGATCTTCCAAAAAATGAATCTCCAGCTGAAATTGTGTAATGCTGTATGATGCTGCGTTCTTAGGGATTACTTTTTCAAATAAATGCTTTTTTCCCACTACTTTAATTTATACTTTTGAAGGCGATTTCTAGTTGAAACATATTCTTGCTAATGTTACACAGTAATTGTGTGCAAAGAGCTTGGGGTTGGTTCGCCGTGAGACTGAACAGCACCCACAGTGGGTAGAAATAAAACCTAAGCATATATTGCACTATATTTTTGAATGTTGTTTGCAGGCATGCAAGCTTGGTCTTTTGGGTTTTTTTAATTAATTTGATGAATTTACAGTGATCAATCCAGTAGTTGCACTTAACACCATTTCTCTCACAGTGTTGTTTACTGAGCCAAGATATGCGAAGTTGATTCCTGTATATAGCACAAAGAATTCATGACCACCAAAAGGGCGTGCTGGATCCTAGCCTCAGAGGTCAACACTGCCATTTTAAACAGTTACACCTTTCTAAACGCACTGAACTTTCTAAACTTCTGAAATCAATGGGATTAGAAGGGTGTGTCTCTGTTTAAGACTGCACTGTAATTGGAGCAAAATTCACAAGTCTCAAAACTGAGGAGTAAGTGGAAGATAGCAAATAAAATAACCGAGTCTCTAACAAGCAACTTGATGCTGTTGCCTTTTTGCTCTGAACACATACATACAGATACAAGAGCTAATGTGCCAGGTTAAACCGGTAGCCTGTCTCCTGTTCCCCACTTACCGGTAGTTGCCCTCCCCCAAATCTCAACCATGGGCTTCTCTGGGAGTCAAACTCTGACCCTTTCATATTCCAAAGGAGAATCATGCCCCTAGGTCAACAAGCCTCAACATTATTATTATGGGTTTCTACCATCAGTTTTTCATATATGCAGTGGGCTAATTGTATATTTCCTAAGCAAAGTTTTACCAGTCTTAGTCCAATGACTTCAGTGGGCTTAGACTGGAGTACTAATTCTTTCTAATATGATAGCACAATTCCTACTGCACTTCAACCCCAACATGAATATCTTCGACAAAGCTCTAGATTAGACTGTGCTCTTGAATGTTCCACATTTGGCAACTTAGGTTTTTTTCCCCCTTCCATACAAATTAGTTGGTCTTCTAAAATAAGATATGATTTAGTAGATTTATCTGAAACTGATCACATAAAAATAAGACAATAATCACCAAAGTATTTAGCATAAAACATTGTGAAAAGTTTTGTCAGGATGTTCATGTACTTTGCATGATTAGTAGGTATGTTAAATAACTTCAGTTTTAATTGCACAATTCCTCAGTTTCTTATGTGTAAAATGAAAACCATATTTTGCTCCAGAATTTTTTTTTAAAAACCACCCCAATAGCACTAAATAAGTCTCAGATGCTCTGTCAAAATGAACTGGCTTGAAAATGTAACTGAGAACCCAATTTTTTTTCCAACTGTACCTGTCTGATTGGTGTGGATCTATTTCTCTGCCGGTCCCCACACCTTTGCCAGCAAGCACTCACTTTGGAAAATGAAGTAGTCGGGGGGAGAATATGATTGTAATAAAAATGCACACTCATTTGTGATCTTAAATACACATTTGTGATCTATAAATACACATTCAGGTTTTCAGACAATTCATACTTTTAAGCTAGTATTAGACTTGGGGGGGGGGGGGGCGGATTTTAGGTCTTCCTGTGCTGTTTACGCCTTTATTTCTTAAAATGAGGTAAAGGAAAAAATGGAGCCTGCCCGATAAAGGTTGTTCAGCTGACTTCTTTATACCGAGTTTGAACTTTGGTCTGACTAAAGGCACGTTTGCACATGCAGAATTATGTACTTTTAATCCACTTTCTGTGCACTTTGCAGCTGGATTTTACTGTGCGAAATAGCAAAATCCACTTGCAAACTATTGTGAAAGTGGATTGAAAGTGCATTATTCTGCATGTGCGAAAGTGCCCAGAGTGTTGTTGGTTTTGCCTGGCAGCTGCTGTCAAGGGTGTCAGGTAGGGAAGTGTCTTTGCCAACACTTGCCTGAGATCTTTTGGGTGCAAATGCCAGAGACTGAACCCTAGGACCTTCCACACACACAGTTCCTTCCCTTAGCTGGGGACTGTAGATGTGCTTCCTGAATCAACTTGAAGGCACATTGTCATCTTCATGAAACAACTAAGAGCTACATTCACAGATACGCTAACTCTCATGTCTGGGTCTATTTTATTTTTTTGAGCGGGATGAACATCATCTGCCTTTAATATCAAAGCACATTCTGCAGTGTGTTGGGGCATCAAATGTTGAACTTTTACATGTGTGCTCAAGCTAAAAGGCTAAAACAGTAAGCACAATGGTTTAAATTGTTTGCCAGTCACCGCTTCTGCTTCGAGGACTTGTGCTTTGAATGTGAAATGTGTGTGGAAGAATAGGAGCCTGAAGTTAAATCTCATGGTGGAGAAGAATTCTTTAACAAGCTTATCCCTCCGCCATGTTTCAGCTACATATTTGCAGAAGGCGCGACAGAAGAAAACGAATATGTTTTTCAAAGAGGCTGCTAAAATCTTGTGTTTTTTTCCGTTAAACTTCCTATCATTTTCCTTCAGCACTGCAATACATATTTTTTCCCCTCCCTAATGCGGCTTCATGTTGCCGAAGATTCCTCTGAAGCCACCAAGGCAGGGCATAACAGATATATTTAAATACGCACGCAAGCTTTCAGAGGTTAAACACTTGATGGTCTATGCATAATCAATGTGTACGGTAGACCAATTATGATAGCTTTAATGAAATGCATGAATATTTAAAACTTAATGGATCTGACTTTGTAGTCGGCCTTCTAGCCCTCTTTCAAGAGATGGGAACAATGGCACGTGTTGGCCTCCGGAGGGCAGCAGCAAGCTGCGGAATTTCTAGAGGGAGCCATTGTGTTTTTTCCCCATTCGCTCCCAGCGACAGCGGAGGCTGACCAGCAACGCACACCTTCAGCAAAACCCTGTGCTTTTTCGCCTTATAAATTATTCACTTGTTCTGTACCAATTAGTTCTACCAGTTGCAAGGTTTGTTATCAAGTTAAGCTTCAAGACAGAACCTGAATTCAATGAATGATTAAATATTTATTAACACAGATGATTAAATATGCAGATACTCTGTGAAGCTTGTTCTTGGAACCATTATATTACCTTTTAAATACTAATGATTTGTATAATTAATTTTAAAAAAAGACTTTATAAAAGCAGAGAGGTCAGAAGGGTTGCGGGGGTGGGTGGGGTGGGGAGCAGGGATGGGACATTAAATGGAAGAAGTTGAAATGCTGCACTGTGTCCCTGGCAGAGCATGTTTTGCATCTGGTGGGCCCCCTAAAGTTAGTTAATTACATAAATACTTTGGGGCTCATCTGAATCAAATGGGTTCCTGGAAGAATTGCCTTTGGGGGGAATTTAAAATTCTCTGATCAATACTAATTGTTCCTCCATGTTGTGTAATTTTGAGGCCTCCTAGCATCATTCCTTAGAAACCTAAATTTCAGAAGCAGACGATGGGACATAGAACTTTAGGTGGCGGTTGGGTTTTGTCTGAATATTTTAGTCTTTTCCAAAACTGAATTTAACAAGAGTTGTTACAGCGCTAGAGAGACATTTTGGTTAAAAGACTGATGTCTGCATTTGATTTATCCACAGATGTCACTTACCTGTAGTAAGTAGTGGTTTTTGCCCTGTTGGCAACTGTGACTTCAGGATCACAGTGGATGAGCCGAGACCTTAAAACTTTTGAAATATACCTTGGGATATTCCTTAAAATTGAGGAGATTAGAGTGCTCTGTTGCCTTTTATACTCAAATAGAGTGTTTGTCAAATTTAATTGCTTTTGTAGTGTATTTCTTTTTAAGTGTGACTCTTCTTGACATAATTATCCCCCCTCAAGGGGAAGTATTCCATTTAGAGAGTGAAGAAGATGGAAAGGGAACGTTCTCTTTATTTAGATATGTATAGCTCACTTTTCTCTCCAATGGTGACCCAAAGCGATATAATATATTTCTCCCCTTCTTTGTTTCATTGTCACCACAACTCTTTAAGGCAGGCTAGTCTGAGACGGTGCATGGGTGACTCAAGGTAACCCAGCAAACATGGCAGGGCAGGCATTCAACCCTGGGACTCCTAGTCTGACCTCTGACCACTACATCACATACCTCTTTCATTCACATTCTTTTTACCTGTAGAACTATTCACCATAGACAGCTGTTAGCAGCCTGGATCATCTGTACTTTTGGATAGATCACCTCTTATTCCAGGGGTTTAGGACAGGCCAGCAACAAAATGAGGACATCTGATATGCTCCTTCCAAAACATGGAAGAAATTAATGCATCTGCTCATTTTTGCCCAACTGTTATGCAATGCGGCTGGTATAATAGCATTTGTGCATTCAAATACGCACCTTAACTAGACCTATAGCTATTAGGTTAGTCCTTATCTTCTTGTTGGGGTTAAATAGGAAATTGCATTCAAAGATTCACTATAAAGCCAGGAAAACGCACATTGTTTCTTATCACAGAGATTTCTCAAAAGGCCACAGGTACAGACATTCTGAATCTTCAAGCCCGGTAGGGCAATCCTCTTAGTGAGGTGTGCATTGACTTTTTTTAAAACAAAAAACAAAAAAAAAACCCCTTAAATACCACTCTACCCAGGGGCTGGTGTTGAAGATGTTCTAAGTATGATGCTGAATTAGAGCTGCTAGGTCCCAGCCTGGAGATTTTTAAAAGCTCAGAGGCAGCAAAATAGCTATTGAACAGGAATTCATCACAGTATGTAAAAATGAATGGGAGAAACATTTTCCTTCCTTAAGTGCTATCTCTCTGTTAACCTTCCAGCAGGAGAGAGAGGGAGAGAATTGGAGAGAGCCGAGGATGGAAGGAAAGCAGAAACTAAGCAAATAGACTGTTTTCTCTCCCTTCGGGTAATGTGATTTAGCACCAAATAACTCCTGATAATTGCTGTCAATTTTATTAGACAAGTAAATAACACATTATTGCCACTTTTACTGGAGAAACATAACTTCCAAATCTGGTCTTTATGTTTCCCTCGATCAGAGGGTAACCATTATTTTATTCTAGAATAATGGGAAGTAAAACCACCTCACTCATATTTCTTCCTGTGTTCACTAGCAAGTAGTTGCTGTTGTCTTGTTTTTATTGTGTGTGTTTTTTCTGTCCTGGGTTTTTTCCTGCAGTAGTCTTGGAGCCTGATCGTGGCAGTCCTATACTACTTTTTTGCTGAAATTGTACAAATCAGGGTGTCATGGAAGTGTGTCTGTATTAGTTGGAGGTGTCAAAACTACAGAATAATGGGTGTCCAGAGACAAGGTTGCCTCCCAGCACCTGGAAGGCCGTTCTACCCACCTCCTTGTCACACATGTCCATTCAGGCACTCTAGAGCACCCCACAATTGTCAGCCCTGTCCTTGGACTTACCAGCAGGAGCAGAAACCTCCAGGAAGCCAGAAACTGGGAGAAACTGCAAAAGGGCCTCAGCAGAAAGAGCAAGCATCAGCAGTTTCAGGGGAAAGGGTGGAGATAGCACAGCTCTAGCCAAGCTCCAATCAGAAGTCCTCAGCAGCCTTAGAGAATGGGGCAGGGCTGGCACAGCCCCAACCAGGCTGCAATCATGGGAGAGAACTAGGAAAGTCAAAGAGTTTGGCAGCCATTAGTAGGTTGGAGCAGGGAGCTTCCAGGAGGGAGGGAGCCTCCTGGAAGCGATAAAAGGGAGACAGGGAAAGAGGGAGGAGGCATGTGGTACATGGCCTCAGGACTGCAGGGTGATGTTAACTGCCTGACAGAAGTAAAGAACTTATAAATGGAAGCCAGAGTTGTGTTTTCATTCATCTCAAAGGGCAGCTGAGCTCCTACGAGGCCAAGGTGGCCTATCCTGCATGGAGTCAGGCTCCTTCCAAACACAATGGTATTACTCAGTTTACAGTGGGATAATCCAATTTAAGTAGTCTGGAACATAGTAGATTTTAAGAGTATTTCAAACTGCCGAAGGAGGAAATCTCTCTATACATTAAGTATTCTACACTTCCCTAAGTAGTTAGAAGTCCAGACCAAGTTCTGTGAGGTTTAACGTCCTCAGTTGAGGAAGCACTGGAGATTTGTGGGATCTGTGGAATGTGTTAGCTTTACAATAATAGCAGAAAAAAATTCACGCATCTAGTTTCAGAACAGCTGATTCAGTACTAGACCCTCAAAAGAACAGTGTAAAATACCACAGTCCCCCTAACTGTTACCCATCAGGTTAAACATTCTAATATCTCAGCACACCAAATTAAAATGTATGGCTCATTCCGCACATGCAGAATAATGCACTTCCAAACTGCTTTCAGTGCTCTTTGAAGCTGTGCGGAATAGCAAAATCCACTTGTAAACAGTTGTGAAAGTGGTTTGAAAACGCATTATTTTGCACGTGCGGAAGGGGTCTAAGACATTTCTTGCCAGTTGAAAGTCATTGCTTGCCAAAACCCAAAAAGATAATCCAAAACATTAAGGGGAGGGTGATCCACTGTCTTCAAGTAGCATTAAGATTTTTATCCTTGGTCTATGAACATTTGCTAGTTTGCCAAGTGAAAGCTGTAGTGCAGGGGTGTCCAACTCTGGTCCTCCAGATGTTCATGGACTATGATTTCCATCAGCCTCTGCCAGCATGACAACTCCAGGAAGGAACATAGTTGACATACAAGCCAAAAAAGAGCAAAGGCACTCCTGGCCACTGCCGAAACCTGGTTATCCAGGGTCAACAACAGATTCAGGAGCACCCCCAAACTATGAACCTGGGCCTTCAGGGGGAGTGCCACCCCATCCAACACAGGTGAGTTCCCTATCCATGGGTCTGAACTGCGACTAACCAGTAATACCTTTGTCTTATCTAGATTAAGCTTCAAATTGTTGGCTCTCATCCCGTTCATTATTGATCTCAGGCATTGGTTCAGCATCTCCACAGCCTTCCTGACTTATGAAGAAAATGAGAGGTATAGGCTAAATTTCATCTGTATATTGGTGACACTGTGCCTTACACCTCTAGATAACTTCTTCCAGCAGTTTCATATAGATGTTAAACAGCATGGGGGATAGAATAGAACCTTGAGGGTCACCACAAGCGAATGGTCAAGGCACTGAACAGGCATGTCCCAGACCACCTTCTGAAAATAGCCTTCCAGAAAAGACGGGAACCACTATAATACAATGCCCCCAAGGTCTAAACTAACCAGGCTTTCCAAAAGGATACTATGGTTGATGGTACCGAAAGCTGCTGAAAGGTCCAACAGAATGGGGTGTATTCCCCTAAGCTTCCAAATAGACACTAAGACAACCAAGGCTGATTCTGTTCCCTACCCAGGCCTGAAACTAGATTGAAATAGGTCTTGTGACATTGAAAAGAATTGCTGGGGCCATGGAATATGCCAAAGATTCACATCTGTTAACATTTTCCACTGACAGATTACTGGATCCAACCCATGGTACCGTCAGCTTGGAAGTCTAATTTGCAGGGTACAACCATATTAAAAGAAATATGTGGTACGACCTATAAAGAGAATAAGGTAATGAAAAATTGACCAGGACTATCATAACGAGGAAGTAATTGAGAGCTGGTTCACACAGTTTCTTGAGCATGCAGATTCTGCACTTGATTATGGGTGTGAATTGCCATCTCCTGGGCTGCAGGCAGGTCAAATGCCCATGTTCTCATCTGTCCAGAAGAAAAGAGGGGATACACCAATCACATGGATGGTGGGTACATATACCGTGTTTCCCCGAATATAAGACAGTGTCTTATATTAATTTTTGCTCCCAAAGATGCTCTATGTCTTATTTTCAGGGGATGTCTTATTTTTCTGTGTTCTGTTCGTCGGGCATGCTTCCAA
Source organism: Sphaerodactylus townsendi (assembly GCF_021028975.2). Classification (NCBI taxonomy): domain Eukaryota; kingdom Metazoa; phylum Chordata; class Lepidosauria; order Squamata; family Sphaerodactylidae; genus Sphaerodactylus; species Sphaerodactylus townsendi. The sequence goes on from NC_059426.1 coordinate 34,043,183, forward strand.
ACAAAAACTTTGCTATGTCTTACTTTTGGGGATGCCTTAGATTTTGCACTTCAGCAAAACCTCTACTATGTCTTATTTTTAGGGGATGTCTTATATTTGGGGAAACAGGGTAGTACTCAAGAGGTACAGATCGGACTCGCATGCCTATGCACTGGTAACCTCACTTTTCTGAGCATTGCGAGGGCAAATGCTACTTTAAAATGTTATTTAGCAAAATCTTTCAGCAGGTATTCATTTCCTTTTTCATGTATTTTGAATAGGGTCTGCGAACGGAAGGAAAGTGAATTTTATTTCTAAATCCAGTGCATTAGCGGATATTAGTTATGCTGCTGTCCTAAGGCATTTTCCATTTTCTTACTATTATGATCCCAGTTTCTTGTATTCCTCTTAACCTGCATAGCCTGATAGGGGAAAAAAATACACGTATAAAACAGAAGGCTGAGTCTTCGTGGATATATAATATTCCTATTAGATACTTCTACTCAATGTTTAAATAATGCTGTACCAATTTGTGTCAAAAAGGTTACTTGCTGCCTATCTGAACCAGGCACAGAGAACTGGCATTTAGCAAACAGGTAAGATTGGCAGCTGCTACCATTGCTATAGCCAACAGAGAGGGGCAATTATGACTTGGCTTAGTAATCTCATCTGGTAGTGACAAAGTACACACAGTAATATATGATATGGCAAAATGGCCTTTTGTAATAATTTTTTGGGGGCCAAATAAAAATAGCAAGCTACCTATCAAAGTCAGTTTAGTCTAACGGCAGCTGCTCCCCAGGAAGTGGTCTTTGATGTCACTTGCTACATAATCCTTTTAATTGGGGGTGGCAAGAATTGAACCAGGGCATTTCTACATTCAAGGCGTATGTTCTACCATCATGCCACACCCCTCTGCAGAGGTAAACAGTAAAATAATTCAGTAAAGCATCTCTGGGCACTTTGAGGACTTCCATGCTTGCATGCAATGTAGAAAATGTATGTTGGAGCTTTGCCTTTGATTTGCTCAAAAAACATTCCAGTGCGTAGTCATGTTCGCATTTGTTTCAGAGAAAACTAAGCAGTTGCATAGCTGCTCCCCGGGTGTGCGGCATTGCGGTCACGGGGGGGGGGGTAGAAAATCACTCCCACCCCCGTCCCACACCCCCAGCGCTCCCCTCTCGTGCCCCTCCACTTACCTTAGTTCAGCTGGCTGCAATGAACAGCCGGCTGAAAGAGCAGTCTATTGGGAACTTCACTTCTCAGGAGACCTTGCGAGCCCCTCCCAGGAGGCCTCTGCAGGAGGTAAGTGGGGGAGCACGAGGGGGTGGGTGGGCACCATGAGGGGGGGCAGGGCGTCATGTTGCCCTGGGCGCTATTTTTCTCCCCTACACCACTGAAATTAAGAGCAGGAGATCTGATAGTTATCATAGAATGCCAGATATAGCTTCCCTCCAGCATTCTTCACACACCCCAGGTGCAGTCCAAACATATAAAAATAAATGCCATGACTTACTAAGGTTGCAAACTCTGGTTTGGGACATTCCTGCAGATTTGGGGATAATGGGGCTTGGGGAGGAGCTGTTTTTTGCCAGAAGAACTGATCTTTGCCAGTTGTCATTCCAGGAGATCATCAGGTTTCACCTGGAGGTTGGCAACCCTACTTCTTGCCCAGTTCCATGGTATTCCAAGAGTGATCAGGGCCTTAGAATTGTTACTGTCAGTTCTCTGTTTTCTCGGTGGCCCACATCATGATCAAAGGCCCTCTTTCTCTTCTTCAGCTCTAACAAATTCCAGGTATATCAAACATTCAAAGACTCCCCACCCCCACCCCCCCAGCCTGGCTACAGTGCTACTTTGGCTGGTGGCTCCTGTGTGGGACCAATCCCTGTAAACCCATCACGCACTGTTAATAGGACCTTTGCCAAAAAACATGTCAGTCGTTTGGACTCCAGTCTTCATGTGTTCCTTGGCTTTGCTGGATCTCAGCTACCTCTATGGCTGGAGTGAATGAGGTCAGGACAATATGGCTGACTGTGGATCCTATGTAGGTCTGCAACTTTCACAAACAATAAAAATATTGGAGAAATGAATATGGTTGTGTGGGGGGGGGGAGGGAGGAACTGAAAACTAAGGGAAGGGGGGTGGATTTAGAACACAGCGTATAGCAGAAAGGAGCTGCAGGGATATGCCGGCAGGCATCTGCGCACTTTTGGTATTCTTTGCCATTTTGCTCATTGAATGAATCCATGTACTTTTAAAACCGAATCAGCAAAGTTTTTTTAAAAACACAAATACCTTATCAAGTCTCTACAACTGCCACCTTGAATGAACAATAAAAACATCACCCCATCCACTCTACTTCCCTCTGCCAAATTCATCTCCACTTGGAGCCTGATGGATCGCATTGCTTTGTCACATTGCAACATTTTTGTAACTAACAGGGAGCCTGTTGACAATTACGGCTGAAACAGGAAAAAAAAAAGAAAGAACATGGCCAATAAACTTACACACCATGACCATCGTGGTTGAGTTTCCTGCATGTTTCCTCTGCTCACTCTCTGATGATGCGGAGAAAGATATTTTTATTATATGGCATGCAAAGGCTGAAGAAAATATTTTAAAAACTTTCTACTTTAAATGCTCCTGGGTTGCTAAGATTGGAAGGGAAGGGGGGGCGGGGGCGGGAATGACCAGGGAAATGGCAGACCCGCAAAAGAGATTGGTTAAGTAAATATTGGGTGGCGTTAGCTAATATTATTTCTTGCCATCCCTTGTGAATTCTTTTTATTGTCTATAGTGCTAAAGAATACATTTTATATACTCTGGGAATGGAGCAGAAGAAATCACTATGCATGCAGAAAAAGAAAGATCACAGGTGACTGCATTCTTGAAGGATAACTAGTGCAAAAATGTATTTTAAAAAACACACATGCGGTGATTCAACTGGACAGATGAATCCAGCTTCACACACTTCCAGTGTAAGAATCATTGGGTATATCTTTACATGGATAGTCATTTGGGCGAAGTGCTGTACTGGTCTGGGTTGAAATCAAGTAAATGCCATGCCATGTCTGTTTCTTGGCTGATTACAATGGATTTCAATCAGAGGGCGCTGATATCTTTTCACGTCTACCCCCACCATAACAATGGCTAATTCTAGTTGTGCTGCAGGCAGGCAGGGTGTGGTCAGGCCCAGTCTCGCAGGACAGAACAAGCAGCAGGCAAAAGCGTAGTCAGAAGGCAGTCCAATGGGTCAAGGCAGGCAGCAGGCAAAGGCGTAGCCACGGGTCAGTCCAACTGGTCACGGAACAGGAGATCAGGCAAACAGGCGGGAGATCAGCAGTAGGCCAGGCACACAGAAGCAACAGGAAATACACTTGTTGCATCCAGGCAGAAGCAAGCTCACAGCAAGGCTTATAGAGAGCCTTGTTCAAGGGGCTGGGGTTCTACAAGGAGTTAATCGTCATCAGACGCAGAGACTTCTAATCTCCAACACCTTGCTGCCAAACTAGCATTCCTTCTGTGCTTCTGTAGTTAGCAGCCTCTGCTTTTGCCTCCCTTGCACAGCTGGCTCATCAATGGGTTCCCTGCCGGCTGCTCCACCTGTATGTCATCAGGCAGGGAAAGACTGGGTGTTGGCTCTGCTGCCTGGTCTACCTCAGGAGCAGCCTCCTCTGGCTGCACTGTGTCCTCAGGTTCTGCCTCAGAGTCCTCTGAATCCTGGTAAGTTCACAGGGGCTGGCTCAGGACACTAGTTAAACAGGCAAATGTGAATTGTTTTTTTTAAATAACTGTTATGTAAAGAGGTAAATTGTACGTGTGTCTCTGTGTGTGAGTGGGGGTGGGGGATACCATGTTATTGTCCATTGACATGGCAAGAGTGAAGGGATAGGCCTAAGTACATGCTACAGCATCTTCACATGCCCTGTGTTCAAGGTTACCAGACAGTGGCTTGTATCCAGAGGAAGTCTGCGAGTAGATGCCATCAGTGTGATGGTGTTAACGTTGCTTCCAGGGAAGACCTGTAAAGTGACAGGGTGCTTCTCATGGAATTATCATGATTTTCCTCACTTAAAATGGCCACAGAGTTTCCTGCTGCAGAAACTTACATATAGCCCATTGCTACACATAGATTTTTCCAGTGGGGAAGATACAGATGTCCTAGGGCACATCCAGTCAGCAAGGACTGGAGTAGTATTGTGAGGAGACACAAGGGCCTTGTGCTAGGTCTCGGAATCTTAAGCCAAAAAACAGACTCTGAGGTATTGATCAGTAGTGTTTATTGTTGAGGTAATGGAGCACCCAAGCTTGGCAAAACCAGTTCTAACAAACCTGGTCTTTGCCATCCCCTTTATTCCCGGTTGTAAATCATCCTCCCGTTTTCCCAAGAAGTTGTGAAAGACAGAAAAACAGCCCCTGGCACTGAGGCACCCCAAGGTTGGTGGCAGATAGTAAAAAAAAAACCACCTGGCTTCCTGCCTCATGAGATAACTGATGCAATTCTTTCTCTCATGGGACCAGAGGGCCAGGGAAAGCCTAGTTATGTACAAAGCATGTGAAGCCATAAAGTAAGGATCAAGGAAAGAATGCCCCAAATGGTGATGGTTACACATATCTTTTAACAGCATTGCTTTGTTGTTTTAAATGGTTACATTGATTCAGGAATGCATCTCCATCATGTAGATATTATCCCCTGACACCTTGTAATGTGCAATTAGGCCCAGTTTAGTGAGTCATTATGGGGCAGTGGTTTGACTATGACCTGTGATCTGAGAGACCTGGGTTTAAACCCCCCAAGGAGAACTGGATAAGACTGGATTAAGAAAACTAGCCAGATCCAAACCAGTGATTGCCACAACCAGTAATAACTGTATCCAGGATACAGTACTGGTAAATATAATGTGCTTGAAAGAACAATATTAGGCCACAAAGATAGTGAATACTGTCCTTGATAATAAAGGTTGTCTCCCACCTAATGCTGCAAATGGGTTTGGAGGACATCTGATGAATCTAGATAAATAGGATTCTCAACTGATTTATGCTTTGATGCCCTTGGGTCTCAAAAAGATCAAGGTGTCCCATAGTGCAACTATGCTACTGCATTGAAATTTTCAAACAGAAATCAGAAGAAGTGCCTGATCCTATTCCCTTGGAAGCCACCTGTGGCAGTGACAGTGACTTCCCTAGCAACTGAATCAAACCCTATAATCTTTCCCCCTTTTCTTTTTACAAGAAATTGGAAAGGAACACTTCAATGAACTTTGCTGTAGGTATAAAACTAATTGCTCCTACTTTAACTTCCAGGCTGATTTTTAACTTTCTTCTTCTTACAAATGAGCTGTTCAAAATAACCTATTTTTATGGTACTGTTAGCCCGATTAATGAGTTCTGTCACCTAGCAGTAGGATTCTAATCGGGCATCTTCCCCGCTCGCCTACAGTATTCCAGAAATCTGTTGGTTCAGTAAGTAGTGATGGAAGCTCTAAAATATGGACATCTTTATCCAGAAGGAGCAATTTGTTTTTGTTAAATTTTATTCTGGAATCTCTCCCCCCTCTCCCCAATCTTTTTGAAATGATCAGATTTCCCTGTTTTGAAAGCACCCCATCTTAAATGTACATTCATTCAATAAAAGCAGAAATTAGCACTGAGACACATCCATATGCTAATGATAATAGCTCAGGGAATACCTTTCTAACATTTTCAAAAGGAGCTAGCAAAGAGCCATTTCTCTTGAAAGCAACTAGTAGAAATGGTGGATTAATTAAATGGTCACATTTTCCCCTGAATTCCTATCTGAATTTAGCATTTTTCTCATTATTTCCCTTAAAAAAATGAACACACTCCAGTCTACATTTATCTACAGGTTTTTTCATTTTCGTTTTTTGCTTGTGACATGTATTAGACACTGAAAAACAGAGGTTAACGCTGTCATCAGTTATGGATGGCATATAAACACTGGCACAGAAAGGAACTCCATCCATCACTGGATATATAGTACTAAGTATATAGTTTTTGGTCGGGAGCAAAGAAGACAGGGGGAAAAATAAATTCTTATAAACCTTTCCAATGCAAAACTGTGACCCAGGCAATAAGATACCAAAGTTTAATGAAATTAATGTACATCCATTAGGAAATGAATTTACCGTAACTGAAATAATGGTTATTGCCATTCATAGTCATATTGGAATTGTAGGGAGTAGTATATGCTTGTAACAACTGGTATTCTGAGATCCTGAATATGAACATTCACAGTCACTGAAGCTGTTTGGTCTTACGGTATATTGTTGGGGGCATCCTCCTGGTTTTTGTGGATATTTGGAAGATATTCTAGCATGCATATCTTTATTTTTATCATTTAAAAAATCACGTCTAACAGAATTGCGGTTATACCCACAAGACACTATACATTTGTCTGCAGAGCAACAAGCATGTTTGTCCTGTTTTGTGACTATTAATATACAGTGATCAAAATTTAGATGTTGGAAAGAATCCTCCCATAATACATCAGGAAATGTGAAATAAACCAAGATTAAAAAACAAATATTATCCCTTCCTCCAAAAGTGTAAGAGGACATTTCTAAGAGGCATAAAATGCTATTTCACTAAAGAAAATTAAAAACAATTTGAGCAAAATCATTATTACTAATATAAAGGATATGAATTCTTCATTCAAGGAGTCTAATGGGATATGTGCAACGGAAACAAAATCCAATTACAAGAGTTACACGGATTAAATTCAAGTGGATAAAAATGGCAATTGTAATATTAAAATTCCAAAGCAACTTATCCTTCCAATTACAGACTAGAGGTGTCTGTCTCTCAGACAAGGGGTCTACAGAATCGAGGACTGGTCCATAAGACTAGATGACTGATAAAGATATCCACAGATTTCAGATCATGGGAATGCAGACAGAACCAGGATCTTCTTTGTAGCGGGACTGCTCAAGGCTGGCTAGAACAGAAGTGAGTCTTGGAGAGCATCCCTTCCCTTGAGGGATGTACCTGTCTGTGTTTTTGGTATATCATAGAATCTGGGGAGAGCCCTCCTTCTTGCACGGAGGTTTCATCCCACTAGATCAGGGGATAAATGTGTTTACTAACTACAGTAGAACCTGGGATATGACTGAAGTCTATAAAATTATGCATGGGGTAGAAAATGTTGACAGAGTGAAATTTTTCTCTCTTTCTCACAATACTAGAACCAGAGGGCATTCATTGAAAATGCTGCGGGGAAGAATTAGGACTAATAAAAGGAAACACTTCTTCACGCAACATGTGATTGGTGTTTGGAATATGCTGCCACAGGAGATGGTGATGGCCACTCACCTGGATAGCTTTAAAAGAGGCTTGGACAGATTTATGGAGGAGTCGATTTATGGTTACCAATCTTGATCCTCCTTGATCTCAGATTGCAAATGCCTTAGCAGACCAGGTGCTCAGGAGCAGCAGCAGCAGAAGGCCATTGCTTTCACATCCTGCATATGAGCTCCCAAAGGCACCTGGTGGACCACTGCAAGTAGCAGAGTGCTGGACTAGATGGACTCTGGTCTGATCCAGCAGGCTAGTTCTTATGTTCTAACCTCAGTTTTTGTTGGTAATCCGTCTGAAAAGAATAGATGAAAACCGAAACCGGTGAAAACCGATGAAAACTTTTCCATAGGAATCAATGTAAATTCCAGGTTGACTGCCTATTTTTATATAGAAACATGTGACTCTTGTATAAATAGGCAGTCAAGACCCTGTGTTGCCTGGCCTTTTGCAATGCCAAGGGTCTGCTCCAGCTAATTTCCCCACACCAAAAGGGAAAAACTTCTCACCACTTCAGGTAACAGCTTCTCAGGGTGAAAGAAGTAAAAAAAATTGTCTGTTTTTTTTTCACTGGCTCTGAAAGGTTAAAGAAAAAGGATTATGGAAGATAATTGCTGTTGATCGGAATGAGTAACTTGTTGCCAACTGTGGCTTGGTAAATTCCTGGAGATTTGAGGGTGGTGGGAGGCTGTAGAGTTTGCCTCCCGAACCTGCCATTTCCTCCAGAAGAACTTAATGTGGTTATTGTGGGAGTCCTCCAGGTTTGACCTTGAGATTGGTAAGCCTAGGCTGGTGCCTCCCTGGCCCAAAGAAAATGAAGCCAGTTCTCTAGCAGGTGACAATCCCGTACCTACCTGTATGAGAATGAATCACATTGATTGAGGAAAGACTAATTTCTGTTTAACCATGCATATGATTGTGATCTTAGCTGATATTCTAGAGCAGGGGTAGGGAACCTGCGGCTCTCCAGATGTTCAGGAACTACAATTCCCATCAGCCTCTGTCAGCATGGCCAATTGGCCATGCTGGTAGGGGCTGATGGGAATTGTAGTTCCTGAACATCTGGAGAGCCGCAGGTTCCCTATCCCTGTGAGGGACAGAATCCATTTGACCTAGTTGGACTAACATTGGCTTTTTCAGAGCAGGTTAAAAGCTGGTGGTGGGAGATGCTCATGGGCCCTGCCTTGCTATTTGGACAGTTAGTTGGCATAGTGGCCAAGAGCACCTTCAGTTCCATCTGATTTGTTAACTTTCTCGTTACCTAAACTCAGCTGATCTGGCCATAGTGATCCATGTTTCTGTTACCTCACAGTTGGATTACTGCAATGTTCTCTGTGAAGGTTGCGGGGGGGGGGGGGCTGCCCTTGAAGACAACCTGGAAACTATAACTGGTCGAGAATGCAGCAATCCAATTGCTGTCAAGGACTGGGAACATACATCACCTGCTTTGAAAATTGGTATGTTGTCTCCCATTGGGCTTCTGAGTTCAATTCAGGGTGCTGGGCCAATGGTGGATTCAGCAGGTTCGCACCACTTCGGCAGAACCGGTTGTTGAAATGGTGCTTGTAAACAACCATTTGTTAAATTATTTGAATCCCACCACCGGAACCGGTTGTTAAATTGTTTGAATTCCACCAGTGGTGCTGGCTATGACTTTTAATGCCCTTCACAACTTGGAACCCACATTTCTGAAGGACTGTCTGCTTCATATGTCTCTGTGCATCAACTGGCTCATCTGTATTGACCAGAGCCTGTATCTTTTCTGGTTCAGCTTCAGTGACTGTGAATGTTCATATTCAGGATCTCAGAATGGGCTTCCTGAAGAAGTGAGGTCCCTCCCTCCCTTGAGAACTTCAAGAGGTGCTGCAGCATCTGCTTGCTTGCCAGGACTTTTGAGGGAGTTTGAACAGCAGGCGTCTGTTAAGAGTGTGGGGTTAAGACTTTCTATTTTGTCCTTGATTTTAGCTGGGAATATTTTAACTATTATGGTAAGCTGCCTTGAACCAAGAGGACTGGTAGTTAACTCTAAGCTGTACTGTGATTTATGTGCAGCATATTTTGTCATGATTTTCTCGTCTATATTGGTTTGGGTCCAATTGTTTCCTTCCTTTCCTGAATGGTGTCCTGGGAATGGGAAGGACCATGTTGGTGCCAGCTCATTTTTATCTCTAGTTTGAATATTTTAGGATATTTCTATTTTTTACATTTAATAGTTTTTTCACTTCCCTAAACCTAAGATATAGTCAGTTAAAGAACAGAAGCCTCTGTATCAAAAGGATCTTACTGAATGATTCTGCTAGCCACTATCTGGTCATCAAATAGAAATGAAACTATCTGTCAGTCCATCTCCTTGATAGTCATGTTGTTAGGTAGTGTGTCCCATAGCAGAATACTCAACAGGTGCTAAAAAACCAAAAACTTCTACCTTGCCAATTTAATTTATTCACATATTTCTGGGATGTAGCCATCAGTATCCTACCTCTACTTTAGTCCAAGCCAAATTCCAGCATATCTGGAAGTCATAAAATATCTCACTAAATAAATCTAATTTTGGAGGCAGATGTCAGTATGTTTCACAATTCCTGGAGCCTTTTTTGAAGACCCACCGTCTTGATACACATTTTCACAGGAGACGGCACGTTTCTTTTGTTTAGATGCCCTCTCCTGGTTTTTCATATCTGATAACTTGTACCATTTCTATGGAATGTTTTCATGTCATCTTTTTGTGAAAGGACTGAGGGCAATATTTTGCAGAGGCCAAAACAATGCTTCTCTGAGCAGCAGTGGCATAGGAGGTTAAGAGCTCATGTATCTAATCTGGAGGAACCGGGTTTGATTCCCAGCTCTGCCGCCTGAGCTGTGGAGGCTTATCTGGGGAATTCAGATTCGCCTGTGCACTCCCACACATGCCAGCTGGGTGACCTTGGGCTAGTCACAGCTTTTCGGAGCTCTCTCAGCCCCACCTACCTCACAGGGTGTTTGTTGTGAGGGGGGAAGGGCAAGGAGATTGTAAGTCCCTTTGAGTCTCCTGTAGGAGAGAAAGGGGGGATATAAATCCAAACTCTTCTTCTCTTCACACTCTTCTAAATGTCTGGTTTTTAAAAACAACAACACTTTTTTCTCCTTATTATTATTTTTTTTTGCCACAGCACCCTTTTGTGGCTTCCATTTTTTGGAGCAAAATAGCACCCTCCTTCACAAACCAGTAGTTTGGAGCTGTGTTATGTTCCAGGTGCTTTTTTGTTTACAGAAAGAGAACTGTAAAATAAAGTTGTTGAGCCACTTCTATATGCCTTCTGACTCCCCCACCCTCAAGTGCACAAAAAAACCAGGGAGGAATTTAATTGTAGAACTGTGTTTTAAATGGCCACAAGGCCAATCAAGAAAGACGTTCTTAAGGAGACAGCATGTTCAAGTTTTTGGACGTGGGCAGAGATTTAGCAGCATGGCGATTAGAACATTATTGCATTCAAATATTTCTTTGAAATTAAAAAGGACCAGACAAAAAGAAATTAATTTAAAGGTCTTCCAGGGTCTGTAGTATGTAGTATTCCATTTGTAAAGCAAGTGATATTCTACAAAGAAAAATCTCCATTTCCTGCAGAACAGATGCTCACTAAAAAAAGTATACAGGGCCTCTGTATCTTCCACTAGGATTAAAGTTTTATGGCAGTTGTAAAGTTTACCTCTCCCATAGATTCTCAGGTCCAGCATGAAACATTTTGTCCTTCATTGCAGGCTCAGTGCGAAGGATCTTAATGGCCTGCTTCAGTGGCTTACATTTGTGGACAGGGAAATCTATGCTCAAGAAACTATTTCTCTGTACATTGCCCATAGTGGATTGGAGCCCCAGTACATTTGTGCTTTTTTAGATAATTGTTTTGAGGTATTAAATTGTCTTAACGAAATAGCCTACGAGGAAGAAAAGACTGTCCTCTAAGTTATAAAACACAGAATATATTCTACAAAAAGTTTCTTTATTTTCAAAATTCTTATCTATTTGTTGTTTTGTTTGTAAAAAAAACCATACGAAAGTTTTCTTTTTGAAATCGGTGTCCTCAATATTTTAAAGCTAATGCAGTTACCTTCTCTCATCTGGGCACAGTTGTAGCAGAGGAAGGCGGATGCATCCTTATGCATTATGTATCAAGGCACAGTCCGCTAAGAATCTAGGAATTCCCTCTATGGCATATTTAGAAAGTATTATTGGCATTCCGTCCCATGGTGTTACCAGTGAATGACATGTCAATGTCTTGATGCCTGATGTTAATTATTCACAATCTGCCATTTCCATTGTACTGAGATAGCTTATATCCATGCTGACACAAAAAGATTTAACAAATAACGTTACGGGACTCTGGAGAGAAAAGAGAAAACATCCATCTTTTGCTAAAGTTGAATAAGAAAGGAAAATATGGGGACTTATTGGCAAGATGAGGCTATGATGTGCCACAATTTTGGCTAAGTCTTGGAAAAAGCAAGTTTTATTTTTAGGCATATGGAGAGACCTCACAGCTGAGTAACAGCAGTTGATTTTGACAAGTTGCCATTGACTAACAGATGTTGCACATACTTCCCATTAATTAAAATAGTAAATGATGGCATTTGGGGACTAGCTGGAATAGGTTGGCAGATTCTGAACTGAATGGTGGTAAAAAGTGTGATTTCCTGGAAAATGGTATAAAACGTAAGTGCATAATACATACAGTTAGGGATTTGTTCAGGATCCTGTTTTATTCCTTTTAAATAATGGTTTCCAATAGGCTTGTTGGATTGTAACTATGAATGGAACAAGTATATGGGATGGCATGGCACTTTTTCCTCACAACTTCCTGAAAAGATGCCTTGGGGGAGGGGGAGGGGGGTCAGGAACAGAATGGGATGAGGCCTGAGAGTCTACAGAAAGGGGCAACTACCAGTAATGATCCCACACAGTAATGATCCCACACAGACTGTTCCATGAGGTCTTGTTCAGCACACAAGTCCAGATAATAGAAACACTAGTGAGAATACTTGGCAGAAGAAAGTGTTAGACCCAACAGAATAAATAGAATCCCACTATGAAATTAAACCCCCTTTTCAACCCCCGCCCAATTCTTCTTCAAATTATCTGTGATAGAGCAGTCAAGTTTCTTCAGTTCTGTGGAAACAGTTCGATCATATTACCTACAGATTAGTGGCTGTCCTCAAGGAGCAGCTGAAGGAATACTGGTCAGGGATGCTTTTAGGTTGACCCTGCATTGAGCGTAAATGGCCTGTATGGCCCCTTTCAACTCTATGATTCTAGATCAGGAACAATTGGAGAAGAAATAGGGGCGGGGGAGAGAGAGAGGAGGAAAGTTTTTGCTGCTTGAGGAAAGTAGCTAAAAGCCCTCCTAGCCTATCTAAATAAAATATGAGTAAAACATACTTTCTTGTGTGGTAGAAAAGTTGGCCATAGCCATTTTATTAACAAAAATTGGTTCAAGGCAAACAAAGTGTACGGCGCAGCATGGGGGTCTGATCTGTGTACTGGGCAGCCCGATTGCTGTCCCCTAGAAACCTAAATTTTTCTACAGCACGCCTGCTGATGAAAAATTATCACATGCTGGAGCAGCAGTGAGATTCCAGATGGGCGGTTGCCACTTCCTGAAGACTCTTTGCTGCCAGGGGCACAAGCCATAGAAGCCCACGTCTGGGCAGGTTACCCCTTGACTTGCTCCACCCCAAACCTCATAAGGAGGTTCCCATAAAGCAGGTATTTTGCCCTCTGACCCCAAGCTAAAGATCAGTCCCCCATGCGCAATCCACCAGCCCATTAACAAAAACACATGCATTAACATAAGGCCAAATACAGGGAGAGGTGGGTGGGAAATGTGTGTGCTCCGGCAAATGGAGAGGTAGTTAGGCTGGGCCCAGCCCTATATAGGCTGCCCTGGCCCACTTCCCCAGTGACGTCAGGGTGCCCAGCATCACTGTTCGGCGCCCTAGAGGCTTGCCGTGCCTACGTGGCATGGCGAGCCTGAAGCCTTGCGAGTGATTGGGAGCTCTCGAGGTTACTGCGAAGGCTGCAGCCACTAAGGAGGCTGTCCCTTCCCCATCAGCAATGGCGGCCGCGGTGAGTCACATCTGCTCTTTTTTTTGGTGTACATCTAGATAGCCAGCCAGCCAGTAACTTCATTGGTCACCCAGATACAGCTCAATTCCTTTGTGCCACTATTCAGTATCACTGGAAACAAGAAACCAGGAATAACTAGTGTTTGGATGACCAACATCAACTAACACTTATTCAAAGAAAAATGATAACTGAAGAAATAGAAATATTGCATTGTCACAAGTAGTTGCAGTAGCTAATCATACCAGCCAAGTTGCAAGACTCAGGTCTGACTGCTTGCTACTCTTCAACAGCAGCCATCCTATGAAAACAAGGGAAGTGTAGTGGTTAGAGCATCAGACTATCTTAGGCTCATTTGGAGGCAGTCACATACTTTCAACCTAACGTATCTCACAGGGTTGTTGTGAGGAGAAGAGAGGAGGCTAATGTAAGCTTCTCTTATCCCCACTTTGGAGACAGGTGGGGGTCGCAATGAAGTAAGCAAATTAAAAAATGAAGCTGAAGATGGAAGGCAAATTAGAGAGGTAGGGTGGTGAACGGCTGAGAATGAAGCAGGGAAAGAATAGGATATGGGGGATTTCAGGAGGAGGGAAAAGGGAAATAGTGTAGGAAGGGGGATACAAGAGAAAGTAAGGAGCCACCACACAAGTCCTTGAAGATTCCCTACCAAGCAAGTGGGCCTGGCCCAGGGGCCACCACTATACGATTGGGCCATAGTTTTCCTAGGTAGAGGCTGCTGGGGGGGGGGGGAAGAGAGAATCCTGAAGACAAAGGAGCTGGCAAATGTAGGTTACTGTTTGATGGTAGGGAGAGAATGAAGCGGGAAAGGGAGGGAGGCTCTGGGAATTTCCCGGAAAGGGTAAGAGGAAATAGTGGGAAGGGGGAAATGAGATGCCTCCTGCTGCTGCATGTCTTTGCATGTCCCACTTGTTATGCTTTGTTAGCAAACTACAAAGTATACTCTGATCATATACCATTATCTGTAACAATAAGCTCTTAGGCTAATTGGATCTTATTCTAACCTTGTTATTACAAGGAAAACAGTTAATTAAGCCTAATTTTTTGGGGAAAACAGGAGTTTAGATTCATTATTATTTTAAGCATCACCTAACTTAGAATGAAAAATATCTTTGCTGCTGTTGTGTGGGCAAGTGCTTTTGTGTAAGTCTGGCAACATCAATAGTAGATATTATCAGCACTGGGTAAGGACTTCCTGTGGTAATCTGAGAATTGGCTAGCAGGGCCTTTTGGCTGGGATTCTTCATCTTTTGGACTATGGAGCTCCCTCTGTCAGGAAGCTGAATGGATGCTTGCAAGGCATGCATACCCCCCCCTCCCCCCATGATTTAGCTTTTATATACGTGCTGAAGGAATCAGAAGCTAAAGTTTTCACGGCCGGATTCAACTGGTTGTGGTGGGTTTTCCAGGCTGTGTGGCCGTGGTCTGATGGATCTTGTTCCTAACGTTTTGCCTGAATCTGTGGCTGGCATCTTCAGAGGTGTATCACAGAGGGAAGTCTGTTCCCTCTGTGATACACCTCTGAAGATGCCAGCCACAGATGCAGGCAAAACGTTAGGAACAAGATCCATCAGACCATGGCCACACAGCCTGGAAAACCCACCCCAACCGGAAGCTGAAGAATTCGTGTGGATGTGTGGATGCTAACAAAAATTGTCGAAGGCTTTCACAGCCGGAATCACTTGGGTGCTGTGTGGTTTCCGGGCTGTATGGCCGTGTTCTAGTAGCACTCTCTCCTGACGTTTCGCCTGCATCTGTGGCTGGCATCTTCAGAGGATCCAGAGGATACAGCCCGGAAACCACACAGCACCCAAGCTAACAAAAATGTTTACAAAAGCCCCTTCCTTACAAAATCCCTTTTCTATAACCCCTTCCCTGGGCAACAGAGATAACATGTGGGTAACAACTTTTTAGGGACCAGTACCAGCAAGTAGAAACTGACTCTGGAGCACATGTATGTAACGTGCTGCTTGGCAGTGAATGGGAACTTTTCTGATACGATGCAAAAGTCCATTTTATTATTAGAAAATAGCTGGTGCTCTGTAATTGCATAAATAAGTATCGGCAATATTGGGGCCTGAAAACTTTAATTAGTTTCTACGGCTTTGTCCTTCCTGCTATTTTATCTTTGTTCATTATTTTCCGCTCAGTCTCAGTGGATGTTCTGCATTTTTATCATAAAGTACGCTCTGGCTGTTTTTGTCAAATACGAAGCCAGCCTGAAACCATCACGCTGAAATGCTCGGCCCGTCTGCCCAGTCTGTCAACAGGATGAAAGTGAATCTCAAGCTTTTTTTAATTACAAGGATAACATGTTCACTCGTCTAATAATGAAGATGGTTAGCAATTTTAAATTTTAATAATCAATTACTGAAAGTAATTCTCCATTAAACCACAAGAGAGCCATTAAATCTCAAAAGATGGAACATGCTTCTATGTAGCAGTGGCAAAATTTTCTATTTTTAAATATCATTAGGGAATATCTGATTGTTTCATTTCTCTGCATTTCTTTTACCTTCTTCCTCATGCAGACTCTCATTTTTATCAGGAAGGCATCACATGTTCTTATAAATAATAAAAGAAATCCTTGCAAGACTTGGTCCAGTGTGTGAAATATGTGCTGAGAATCTAATTTGTTTCAGTCTAGCATATTTTGATGGAATAAGCAGCCAAGTGACTAATTAGTATTAAAATATGATCAGCAATCTGAGGCATGGGGTGAGAGGGACTTTTGTGTCCCCTTTTCACCTTTAAGGGCCCTGAGTTCAAATTCTACTGATATCACTAGTGGTGAGCTAAATTTGGTCATCTTGGTATTGTGCTGCTAATGTCAGACTGAAAAAAACACTATGTATATAAAGCATAGCTTTGACTGGGAAAGATGGCAGGTGGCATTTTTTCCAGGAAACACTGTCTATTTTGTTCTTGTACAGTACTGAAGACCTATCTAGAGGAAGAATTTACAATCAGTAAAACAGAAATTGTGACCTAGGTCTGAGCATTACGGTGACAGTAAATGATGTAAATAAATGACATGAGGAAATATCTGATACCTCAGGAGAAGGCCTATTGTCACTAAGAAAGCTAGAAAAAGGACTGTATAATAACTTGTGGCAAGAAATGTGAGCGTTTGATATGTTTGCTGTCAAAAAAAGGAAAGTAAGATATCTACAAATTATTATGCATCTGAGTAATGTCAAAATGATTATAGATAATGAATTACAGCAATTTGACTCTGTGTGACAATATCTATAGCAAATATTTCTGCCATATTTTTAAAAAATACACTTGATTTTCTGTGTTGTAAATACCATCCATTCTGTTTATTTTCTTGACTGATTTGCACATTTAGTGTGTGTGTTTCAACTTCCCTCAGTTTTAGGAATGAACTGTCAAAGAACAGATACAAATAAAGTAACTAAAGAAACGTTAAAGAGAGTGAATGCTTAAATTTGATATGCACACTAATGGTGTTGGAAAATAAAAGTCTCCAGACAGATGATTGGTCTAATGAAGTCAAACTTTATATTTGCAAACAGAAAGTTTGGGGAAACAAATACATACAAAAAATTATGTACATATGCCCTCAGAATAAAACAAAGAAAGTTACTTAATAATACTCCATAATGCCTCCTCCTTCTGCATTATAACGGTGGTAGAATTTGTTTGGCGGTTTATAATTCAGATATTTAATTGGACTATCTTAACACAAAGAACCAACAGATCTATATTTCAAAGACAGAGGGTTTGTATAGGCAAAGGACTATAGTGCTAAAAGTCTTTTTAAAATCTTGTACTAAGTCTGACTGATAGAGATCCAGATGTACTGGGCACCTGCCCGCGTGCCCTGACCTTGTTAGCTGACAATATAAGATTTCTCTGGCTTCAATATAGACACCATTTTGTTGCTGTCCGAGGGTGGACCCATTTCCCTTTCGTGCGAAACCCTTCACCAATAATACACACCACTCCATTGCTGGGGTAATAAATTGGCCATAGCCATTTTATTGAGCAGAAGTGGGAGGCTAAACATGGGTTTGGATCTGGTCATACGGGTATCGTGCTGAAGCTCCCACAGGGCAGGCGCCCCATACCCGAGCCTCGCTCTACTGCGGGGCTCTGCCGGGCGGACGCTCCTGGCAAGAGATGTTCCCCCTTCACCCTGTTTGGCAAGGGTGGTCGCCTCTTGCCACTGCCGCCGTTCCCAAGGGGAAGGCCTAGCTCCCTTGCCCTTCCAGATCAATACCCATCGCCAAACCGCCAACTTATCTAGGCTATGATAAAGAAGCATGCATTAACATAGCAGAGAATTTTGGGAGAGGTGGGGGGGAATCGTCAGCCTGCAAGCACATGGAGGGCGATCCCCTTTAAAGTCTTGGTTCGCCCCTCCTTTCTTCCAGTGACATTAGCCCATGCCAGGCATGGGTCTCCTTCCCCTTCCACTGGTTTAGCCTCCCCCCACCTGAGCAGCAACCACGTCCCGTGATAATTCACAGACGTCTTTATCAAGCTTTTAACTTTTACAAGTTAAATCAAACAGTTATAGTAATTTGTCTTACAAAATAGGACAAACATATTTAAGTAATACAAACATAATTCTGACAATCCCACAATGGTGCTAGTGTATCTTAATTCTTACTCTTGGAATGTTGTGTGTTTCATTTCCATACTGTTCCATGTTAAATAATTGCTTTAAATGGAGACAAGGGTGGATTGTGGAAAGCTGTATATGACTTGGAAAATTTGGCCACAAGGGAATAAAAACGTGACAGCAAATTCAATTTAAAAAAACCCCAATTCAAAATGGATTTGGACACCAGGAGACCTTGAGAATTTTTTTTAAAGTTGGGTCTTTGATCTCATGGTAGATTTCTGTGGATGAAAACGGAGGTGATTATTGATGATTACCCTCTCACTGTAGACTTCCAGCTCCCCCTCATGCTGCTTCTGGGGAGGGGGGGGGCTCTTGGGAACAAAATTTCTGGGGTTATTTTAGGCTGGAGAGGAGGTAGGGAAATCCTCACAGAAGGAATCCCATCCCTCTACAGAAATACTCTGTGGGATTCAAGCTGATAAGAGCCCATTGGTTTTTGTAAAATATGGTACACTATTTTCCTGAATGATACTGGCTGCAGCCTGAAACTGAATAATGCACGTCTGTGTTGACAGCACAGGAATCCCTCTGGGGTAGGGCTAATGCAGAAGGACAGGATGTATATTTTAGCTTATTGCATACTCTCCAATAACGTTTGATGTATGTACTTTAGGAAAACTTATGTAATACTGAAATAACTTTAGCAAATGCCATTCAAAAAGAAGGGGGAAATGGTTCTTAATGTGTGTGTGTGTGTGTGTGTGTGTGTGTGTGAAATGCCCTCAAGTTGCAGCCAACTTAAAATTACTCCAGTGAGGAGATTTCAAGATGAGTGAGAAGCAGAGATGACTTAGTAGTGTCTTCCTGTGCAAAGCCTTCCTTGGTTGTCTCCCAAGCATTGACCCTGCTTCCTTCCAGATGAAATTGGGTTATTCTGATCCACCTTCCCTCTCACTTGCCATGAGGAAACTAGAAGTATAGGCAGCACGGACTCCCAGTGATGATTTGAATGGCTCATCATGTAAAAATGAGTTTTACCCATTAACAAAGAAAATGAGGCTTTCATCATGAGTCTCAGCGACAATGTAAAAACGATGGCCATTTATATCTTTTAAACTGTTTTATATATTAGAGTGGAAATGAATATTCATAGCAAATGTTCAATGTGATTAATTTCACAGATCCAGGCCAAATTTTTATTTGCCACGTGATAAAAAGTCCATATAAGAACAGGTCTGAAATTTCTGCTCTAAAGTTCCTGGCTGCACTCTTGAAAAACTGGGTGAACTCGGCTGACAAGAAACCAGCTGTTGATTGTGGCTGCACTTCTCACAGGAATAGTAGTTTACCATGCAGTTCTAAGGACTAGGATTGCTAAATTTCCCCCTGGTCACTAGTGGGGGGTTGATGAACCCCTGAAGATTTGGTGGTGGGTTCTGGGGAGGACAGGGACCTCAGTGGGGTACAATGTGGTAGAATCCACCCTCCACACCATTTTCTCCAGGGGAATTGATCTCTATTGTGTGAAGATGAACTGTAATTCTAGGGAATCCCCAGGCTCCACCTGGAGATTGAAATCATTACTAAGCAATGTCACATTGTTGAAGTAGTGTTGACAGCCTAGAACCTGGCTGTCAGTTACCGCTGATTGCCAGACTACAGGAATCAGTTCCCTTAGAGCAGGGGTCTTCAAACGATGGCCCTCCAGATGTTCATGGACTACAATTCCCATCAGCCCCTGCCAGCATGGCCAAGTGGTAGGGCTCATGGGAATTGTAGTCCATGAACATCTGGAGGGCCATAGTTTGAAGACCCCTGCCTTAGAGAAAGCAGAATCTATGGTCCCCAAGTTCTCTCCTCCACAGTCATATCACCATGAATTTTCCAGGGGCGGGATCTGGAGGAACCGGGTTTGATTCCCCGCTCTGCGGCCTGAGCTGTGAAGGTTTATCTGGGGAATTCACATTAGCCTGTACACTCCAACACACGCCAGCTGGATGACCTTGGGCTAGTCACAGCTCCATGGAGCTCTCTCAGCCTCACCTACCTCACAGGGTTTTTGGTTGGGGGGGGGAAGGGAAAGGAGATTGCAAGCCCCTTTGAGTCTCCTTACAGGAGAGAATGGAGGGCTATAAATCCAAACTCCTCCTCCTCCTCCCCCCCTCCTCCTCCTCCTCCTCTTCTTCTTCTCCTCCTTCTCCTTCTCCTTCTCCTCCTTCTCCTCCTCCTCCTCCTCCTCCTCCTGCTGATGGCTAAGGGGCATGGCAACCCTAAATATAAATAAATATTTAGGATCTGCTATCAATCATTTCCTCTCTTTTTTGTCTCCAGGGGAAAGATAAACATTCAATGTAAATGAACAGGGGAAAAATCTTAACCACATTGTGGAATAGTAGTGGATCTATGGGTGTATCACACAGAAACACTGGCAAAAACTATGGTCTAAGAGTGGAGTTATCAGCCTTCAGATGGCACTTCGAGGCCTTCTGGAATTAGTTCGCAGGAAGAAAATGGCTGCTTCGAAATCACACCATGGACCTGGACTATAGCTACAATGCAGACAAGGTATCTATTCAATATTTCCCTGTCATTTCCTTTCTTGAAATTAGTACTTAGTAGCTTGAGGTCACTGGCAAATCAGTCATTGTGTATAAAATATATGTGTTTCTTGCATGGAGCAGAAAGTACAATTAATAATGGAGTATATTAATAATTCTGGCTTAAACACTGTGCGCAGAAGTAGCTTTGACGTAGCCCTGAAATCTTCTTTCTGTGTGGCAAAATCTATTGCTTTGTGTCCTATGTTGACCTTTGCTAGCCAACCAGATTTTCAAGATTGTCTATAGGTGGACTTGTCTGTGTGGTGATGAGTCACGCTCAGTTAAACATCCTGGCAGATGAAAGCAACTGGCAAATCCCTTCTTTCCCATTGCTTTCCTGCTGTGAGTGGTTGTGAGTATAAAAATAAATTATCAAGAATACGATCATCTGTCTTCCCCTTCTTTTCCCTTCATTGTATGTGCCGCTGACATATTTTTGGCGTGTTCACTCATGCCGTGCGCTTGCCCTCCAAATCTGGGAATGAAAAGTTGCATAGATTCCTGGAACTAGTGTATCTTAATTTCAGAGAAAGAAGTGATCTTTGGTGAATGGCAAGGGAAGCAATTGTCTGCAAGCGTATTTTAATTATGTTTTAACTCACTAATTTCTCAGAGTCTCTCTAGAAGTAGAATGGCCTGTGCTGGAAGCTTTTGACCTCCGCTAGAGGACTTCTCCTGCGTCTTTTCTGACTGGCTCATAGATCATTTTGTTTTGTCTCTTAAGTCTTCCTTGACCCTATGTTTAGCTAGAAGAATTGCTCCATTAGACAGTTTGAGATTCTCCCTCTTTTTTTGGGCGCATAATAGTGTGGCGCACTTAAGGTCTTTTAAATGAGATGCAAATCAAAGTCTTAGCCATTTGTGGTCATTAATGTCTTCATGGCACTTTTTGCTGGAGTAGGAATGTTAACATTTGGTGACCTGGCTAAAGTCCAAGCTTTAATAATTACAGTCTGCCTACCTAAAATTCCTCTGCAGCACCAGCTCAAAAAGAGAGACCCTTTGATTCCCACATGAAAATGTTATGCTGACCACAATCCAAGGCAGGTTTTGCAAGCTTACATCCTCCACTAGAATCAACAGAAATTCAAAATTCATTACTATATGCTGGCATTTCCCACCGTTATATTGGTAAAGTGCTGTGTTGGCTGAATGTTTTTATTTAGAGGAAAAATGATGACAGCGTGATAGGGATTCCTTGTTACAGGTGTCCTTTTATCATTCACCATGATATACACTATGCAAGATGAAAGAAGCTGCGTAAATAGAGAAGGAGAAGGACTGTTATGGTTTTACCTGATGCTTTCCCAAGGTAGATTAGCTCAGCATCTAGAAATATCTGCATTGTTGTGGTTATTGCTGAAATGTTTTTACCATGGAACAAAAACTAGAATATTCTATGTAGAAATTTTCCATGCTTGGAATCCCCACTGTTATGAAAGCTTGTTACCCTGTTTCCCCGAAAATAAGACATCCCCTGAAAATAAGACATAGCAGAGGTTTTGCTGAAGTGCTAAATATAAGGCCTCCCTCGAAAGTAAGACATAGCAAAGTTTTTGTTTGGGAGCATGCCCGGCGAACAGAACACCAGGAAAAATAAGTCATCCCCTGAAAATAAGACATAGCGCATCTTTGGGAGCAAAAATTAATATAAGACGCTGTCTTATTTTCGGGGAAACATGGTACTGCATAGTCCCCTGCCAGCACTCAGTGGGATGGAAGGGGGAAATGGGGGAGAACAATGCCCTGTGACATTGCAACATCACTTCTGAAGGCTGGCAAACTTATTTCAGCCCCAGGGTTAATGAAAGTAGTAGTCAGCCTTAACCACGCTTAATCTCTGTGTGGGTGAATACCATGTCTATGGGGAAACCCAATTCCAGAGGATAAACATGTGTTCTTGATACTGTCAGCAGGTGTGTTATATCTGTAGCAGTCTGAATGAAATCTTGATATCTCAGATAACAATGAAGGGGAGGGAGTGGGGGGGCATGCAAGGGAGGGGAGGAAGGGGGCCCAGCATCTGGACATGGCCCACTCACCCTAGTGGAGGGAGGGGAAGGGGAGGGAGGGAGGGAGGGGTGGCCTGCAAGGGAGGAGGGAGGCATGGCGGTTGAAGTTTCTACTTAGATCTTTCAGTGCAAAAGAGTATAGTGACCATTTGTTTGATTTAGCCTCCTCCTAGAGCAAATAGACATCCGATTTTTTTCTTTAGTCTGACCTCACACGAAGGGGAAAAAAGAGATAATAGGCAAAAATAGACTTTAAACGGAGCCATGGGTTAGCCCTGCTAGACCTTGGGAACAATTAAAAAAGCCTTTCTAAGGGGAAGGAAAGTTTCAGAGTTTTCTGTGGCATATGTCGACACAAGATAGTTTGGTTTAGAAACAATAGTAATTAATGTACACTGTATTACTGTACTGCACAAATGTCAAAGATTAGGCAAATAAGATTGGTAAATGCGTATCCCATTTTTGGGAATTTCAAGGAAAAAGTATAACTGAAGGCAATGGCCCGTCTATGGTCTAAAAATTACAGTGAGAGGAATACTCTAATAATGTAACTGCCAGCTAAATTAATCTGTATTTTTCTCTTTTTCCCTAAGTGCATTCAAATGAATATTTGCTGTATTTGAGAAAGTATTAATATTGTTTTTAAACATTTGAATGGGCTAAAGATATACTTTTAGCCAATAATGAACCTCTCCAACTGACTTAACATCTGACAAGTGTAATTCTGTTGTTGTGTATGCTAATCTAGGTCTCTTGAGAACATCGTAAGGCATGCTTAAATCCCAAACTGAATGGAATTCATGAATTTACATAATTATTCTATGCTTTGCATCATAAAGATTTTTTAAACTTTCATTTCTCTGTTTTCCTTTACAGTTATTTACTTAAAAAGCATTGCTATAAATATTTCCTCTCACGGAAGGAGAAAGGTGTGCATGTAAATGGTGATTCCCCACTCCTACACAGGAGTGGTGGACTCTAACCTGGTGAACCAGATTTGTTTCCCCACTCCTACACATGAAGCCTGCTGGGAAGGGGGGTACCACCCAGGGAGACATATGGGGTCAAATGTCTCTGGGTGGTGGCCATTTAGTCGCATGGGAGGCGAAAAATCGCCCCCATGCCCCTCCTCCTTCCCCTCCCTATGTCGGAGTCTGGGGGTGACTCCTGCCTCAGACTCGCTCAGCTGCCCCACCCCAGCTACCCAGCAACCTTCCCCGAGGCAGAGGGTGAGCCAGCAAGCAAGGAGTGGAGGCAGCAAGCAAGCGAGACTGGGGAGGGCAGGAGGCCTGCGGCCACGGCATACAACTTGACGACGAGCGGCCCCTTGGCAAGCAGCTCAGGCATGAACTGCAAGAGCCCAGCAGCCTTGGGTGAGCCAGCAGGCCCAAGGACAGCCCCCATGCCTGACAGGGAGGCCGTGAGTGGTGCCGGGCAGAAGTGGGCTAGCATGGAGATGGGCCAGGCCCACAGGATAAGAAGGGGATGGGGCACTAATTGGCTGGAGGGGGCAAGTGCACAATGGGAGGACAGGGAGGAAGAAGAAGAAGAGTTTGGATTTATATCCCCCCTTTCTCTCCTGCAGGAGACTCAAAGGGCCTTACAATCTCCTTGCCCTTTCCCCCTCACAACAAACACCCTGTGAGGTAGGTGGGGCTGAGAGAGTTCCAAGAAGCTGTGACTAGCCCAAGGTCACCCAGCTGGCATGTGTGGGAGTGCACAGGCTAATCTGAATTCCCCAGATAAGCCTCCACAGCTCAGGTGGCAGAGCTGGGAATCAAACCCAGTTCCTCCAGATTAGATACACGAGCTCTTAACCTCCTACGCCACTGCGTAGGATAAAAGGGGGGAATGTGAGAAGGTGGGGCAGGGTGGCCGGCCATGGGTGGGCAGAAAACTCAGTTCTTGTCCTGGGCTCCATTTTCTGTCAACATGCCACTGCTGCTGGGTGACCTGGGACTAGTCACAGTTCTCTCAAAACTCTCTCAGTTGCACCTACTTCAAAAGTTACCTGTTGTGGGGAGAAGAAAGAAAGGAGTTTGTAAGCTGCTTTGAGATTCCTTATGGTTGAGAATACATTCAAACTCTTCTTCTTAAAGTTTTACACACCTGCCATGCTGTCAGGGCAACTCTATCTCAGTATACTGCTAATTTCTAGGTTAAGTACATTTGTAGGTTAATTTCTAGGTTAAGAATCAATGTGGTGTTGTGGTTAGAGTGTTGGATTAGGGGGACTTATATTTAAAACCATGCTAAGTCTTGAGACTCACTGGTTGGCCTTGGTCTAACCATACTGTCTCAGCACAAACTTTTTCACATGGTGGTCATGAGGACAATGGAGGGGGAAAGAACCATGAACAGCATCTTGAGCTTTTTGAAGGAAGGTTGGCATAAAACTGTAATGGATAATATATTTACAAGTGATTTTTCCCCCCTTTATGCCTCTAGGCATCAGCAAAGTTGAAAGCGCAGCATGCTGGGAGATATAGCCCGGTAGGACAGGAAACAGGAAGTAACAGAGAAGAATTTACCTTGACCTACAGAGTGATACAACTGGCTGGTTGATATAGAGCAGTGGTTCTTAACCTTCCTAATGCCGCGACCCTTTAGTACAGTTCCTCATGTTGTAGTGACCCCCAACCCTAACATTTATCCATTTTACAGATGGAGAACACTGATGCAGAGAGTCTTAGGTGACCCCTGTGAAAGGGTCGTTTGACCCCCAAAGAGGTCCCGACCCCCAGGTTGAGAACCACTGATATAGAGGCCCTTTCCACACAAACCAAATAAAACATTTTCAGGCAGGAAACAAAATAAAACATTTCTTCCATGGAATTCTACATGGAAAACATTTTATTTCGTGTCTGAAAACATTTTATTCACATGTTGTTCCCTAGTCATTCTGTTTTGAAAATGTTTTCAAGTGTTGAGTGATCTCTTAAAAAAATTACCCATGCCTCTCTGCAGTCCCTAGACTTTCTCGTCTGTGCCATTTTCCGAGCTCATGCTCACTGTCTCACACTGTATTTCCATCCTCAAATTTGGGGGGGGGGGGTTCCAGGTTTATATAGCAATGTAGACATGACCCCCTAGAGAATCGCTACACAAGGCTGTGAAGCTTCATAGCTACAAATCAAAGAATAATTTTTTAAAAATACGGAATGACCACAAAATGGCTACCAGGAAGTGTTTTCGATGGGGTGAGTGTGGACAAATGGGTTAAAAAAATGTTTGCAAAAGATTTTCCGGGGCTTGTGTGGAATGGACCATTGTCTATGAGAATCTGATGTCTTGTGACGTGGCTGCTTGAGATCTACAGTAAACAATGTTTGGAAAGTGGTTTGTCTCAGTTGCTTAGTACAGCAGTTGTCTAGGTTTGTTGCCTAGGAATGAACCTATTTTGTTGATCTTTGTAGGGCTATCACCTTTTCAAAATACTGCTGCACTGTGGAAGGCAAAGGCATAAAGGCAGGATAGGTAAATTCAGGGCACCGACTGGCTGGTGGAGAAGAGAGTCTGTGAGAATCTAATGGATCAAGAACACAAAACCAGGATAGCATCTGGTTGCCAATTTCTCCTCTCTCTCTCTCATATTCCATTTTCTGTTTCATGTAGATTAAGAAGAAATATCTGGACATACTCCAATACAGTTCAGTGTTTACAAACTACATTTGTTTCATAGTCTGCTTGCTTTGCACAAACCGCTAGAATGAAATGAAGCTGAGAAATGCAAGGAAGTTGTGGTTATGTCTCTGCCATTTTGAACATGCTTTCTGTGTTGGGTGAATTTTTGTCGGAGTTTGGAGTTTGGTAGTTTAATCGGAAAAAATAGATGTCAGAACTAATAAAACTAGGCATGGTTGGGCAAAGCAATTTCCTCCTGCATTAATCTTAAACACTAAGAGTTAACAGTTACCAGAGTTTTACTTCAGTGGACCTACTTTGAATGGCTGCTTTTAACAGACTGATATTTGTTACGGGTCTTCACATAGCCTCAAACCACAGACCGTGACGGCATCACCAGAAAAATTCTTCGCAACCAGGTGTTCTGGAAACCTGGGTTTCATTCAGCATAACTTCTCAAACACTTCTGCAATCCCATCCGATTGCACACAGCCCTGTAGCAAGATGACTGCCTGCTTTCTATGGGTCTGTCTTGAAAGAAGGTTAAAACATTTCTCAGTTGAATTCTGCACTTGAAGAGAACACAACAGTCAAAAGCATTTCTGAAAATAAATATTTGTGGAACTGTCAGATCAAAACCAAGTTCAGAAGCAAGTACCATTTGGGGACTTATTCCCTAGAAGGTGTTTTTAGCAGCTTGTCCCCTGTCTTCAGGGTTGCCAACCTCCAGGCGAAATTCTCCCAGAATTTCAGTTGTCCCCAGGCTACAAAAAACAGTTCCCGTAAAAGAAATGGTGGCTTTGGAGGACAGACTCAGATAGCATTCCATCCCACTCAGCTCACTCTCCTCCACAAATTTCACTCTCCAGCAATATCTGCTGAAACCTCCAGGGATTTTCCAAACTGAGGTTGGCAACCTCTCCCAATCATGCTTCAACATGTTGAGTTTTCCTATCATAAGGATGGACAATAACATCTAGCTTCACTGTAAACCAGCTGTGGGAGAGGATGAACATATTCATTTGCTACGCAAGTGTCATGCCCCCACAGAGGCTTTTGTTATTTCCCCATTAAGCTTTGGTTTCCCCATAGTTAGCATGGTTTTAGTTCATTGTGAAGTCTTCTAAGGGAGGGTATTTTAGTCAGCCCCTGTCCCTTTAAGACATTTCCCAATAAGCAGTTTCCTTTCTTTACCCAGCAAACCCCTGTTTTAGTTCTAGCCAGTCAGTCAGAGTGAGGTGCTAAGGGTAGTTGGAGACTGGAATATTCGTGATGTACATATGAGTATATGGTGGTCCATAGAGCAAAAGTCAAGTTTAACAGCAGTTAGAACCAGACAAAGACTGAAAGGAAGCAAGACACAGTGGAGTTGCTTGAAATCAGCCAAGAGAAGATACAGTCTACAGCTTCAAACCTGCTCAAGACAAGCAAGTACTCTGATTTAGATAGACATAAGAACATAAGAACCCAGGGGAGGAGTTAGGGTCTTGATTCTCTCAAGTAATAAACCTATTGTTGAACTATTGAACCTGGCTTGTGTCTCCCCCACTCTGTCCTAGCCAAGTACAGGGCACCAAAAACAGATTCACTGGGGGGGGGGGGCAGAACAGCAAGCTTTCTGAAGTTGTGCAGTGCATCCTGCCACTTCACAACTCTGCCGTTTTACTATCACTTCATTCTTCCACATGTGTAGCCTTAGCAAAGGGTTGTGGTGGGTTTTTTTGTTTTTGTTTTTGTGTCTGCATTTTCATTGTTTCTTCAAAATACTGGGATGATGAAACTGTTTTGGAAGACGTTTTTGTTTGCTCGTAATTTTACTGTTTGATTTACATTGCTTAGCCACGGGTGTATAACCTGTGACAAAAAAACTGTGCTAATTAGCTATTTGCTGAGCTTGGCACGTTTTGCCGTTTATACCTTATTCCTGATCAATGCTGTTATCCATAAAATGTGAAGGACTATTGCATTTAAAGCTAAGATTGTGAAATAGTTATGGGAAAGCAGGAAATGAACAGTTTACTGATAGTTGGAAAAGTTTTAAAACCCTGCATCTGTTTTTGTTCTTCTTTTGTTCCAAGTCTCTGAAATATTTTTTTCAGACTGTAAATCAAAATACAAGTTCTGTTTTATTTATTTATTTAATTTATTAAACTTGTATACCGCCCTCCCCCGAAGGGCTCAGGGCGGTGCACAACGCAGTCATACAAATACAATTAAATATATAAATAAACCCTATGCATCTTAATACCCCTCCCCGTTAAAATATGGAGCTCAATTACAACATTATATTACATTACAGAAGACAACAGATGGCGTCCGACAGTTTAAAACTCCCCTAAGGGGGGACAGCAAGGCTCGCGCTATCAGAACGGGGGGGAGGGGGGGCGCTCATCAGTGGCTGGCCTCCCCAAAAGCCCGGTGGCTTTTTATCCCCCAAACTCCCTAGAATGTTTTTTTCTCTCATACACTCTATGGGCACTTTCACACATCATGCACTTTCGATCCACTTTCACCATTGTTTGCAAGTGGATCTTGCTATTTCACACAGCTGCAAAGTGCATTGAAAATGGATTGAAGGTGCATTGTTCTGGATGTATGCAGGTGCCCTTGGTCTCACATACGTATCTAGAGTAGAGTTGCTCTAGATAAGTGATGGATTTTGGAGACATACTTTGTGCTTGGCAAGTAACTGGGACTGAGGCAGTTATATCTGTGTGGACTCATTCAGATGTGGAGAATGAAGAACCATGAGCCATAACGTCTTTGACAACATTTGGCCAAGAACAAATAACAGATAGGCAGCTGGCCATGTTTAACCATTCAGTTGGCTGACATCCCAACCCTAGGTGAAGTTTAGTGCTATGCTGACAACATGCAGCTGAGGGCTAGTTCACACAAATACAAAGATGACATCTCAGTTTCATTTGTGGCAGATGTTCTGTAGAAGCTCCCTACTAGAAAACATAATTCCAAGATATACATAGATCTGATTTACACAAAGCCCAGGGCGTACAAGGAGAGGGGGCTATGCAGATCAGAGGCTCCCTGGTGGCATTTCAGATCAGAAAAAAGGTTTGGGGTGAGACGGAGCTCCTTTTCTTCATGTGCTGTAGTTCTCATTTGATTTGGGTCCATGTGCCCCGGGGTAGTTCTCAGTGGGGCTCTCCCAGTCCCCAGATCACAAGTCCTTGCGTCAGACAAGAGGACTTTGTAACATGTGAATTGGCCCTTTGTACCATTTGTTTTTACAGGACTGCAGGGAGGTAGGAGATGAGAAATATTGACCTCCTCCTTCTGGAGATGAGGAGCTGGCAGCTTTTGACAGTGCAGCAACATGAGGGGAAAAACCTGCCAGTTACTGTGTCATGCCAGAGTGCTAACTGGCGTCAGACTTGTTCTTTATTTTTTTTTTAAATAAAAAGACTATTCACAATAGGTGTGACTGAGTAACATCCTTCATGCAAAAAAACCCCCAGTTTTTCCCACAGAGGGCTTCTGAGTGTTAGTGTGTCTTCCTGGTTATTCCTGCATTCCTTGACTGGTGGAGGAGGGCTGTGCTTCCTCCCCGCTACAACTTGACACTCACTGAGGAGGTTACATCAAGGTTTCTCTGAAGGCAGTGACCAGGTGGCCTTTCTGCATCACCTCTCTTCTCTGTTGGCTTCAGGCAAGAAGGTGCAGGTGTTCAGCGAAGATAGCAGAGGTGTAAATGACCAATGCCATTGCTAATAAACTGGGGAAAGCAAGGATCTTGTGTCTGCCGCGAGGTGAGAATATTTTGCCCTGTTTCCACAATTAGCAGCGGACGAGTGGCAACTTTTCACGCTTTTCAAATTTTATCCCTCTGGGGGCTTTGCAAAAACCAAAATCACGCGTTTGGGTAGACTTACCTCTCCCAATTTCTTTCCATCTCCAATTTACTCTGCTTTTTGGCAGTTTTTCTCCCTTTTGCCAACTTTTAGCATTTGATGCATCTTCTTTCTTGATGCCTGTTAATATCTGTCGAGTTTGCTCATACAAAACACCAATCTTGTAGATAAACGAGCTTTAAAAGTGCTTTAATGCACTCTATAAATTCCTTTTGGTGTTAACTATTAGTCTTCATTTGTCCACTTGACTGCAATGTTTGCGAACGGTAGCAGGTGTATACTCATTTGTAAATTGTTTCTAAAGTCTGCATTATTTACACAATGAACACGAATGGTTCTTTTTTTGAGATTTGCCAGATGGCGGTAGAAATATCTTTGTTCATGCACGTGTCCTTGAAGTATTTACAATGGGCTTTGGAAAAAAGATTACTCGTTTCACTGCAGCGTTGCCTCTTGAGACTAAATTTCTGTCTCTCTACTTTAAAAATCTCAGTAGCATCCAGATCTCCATTCAGGAAGAGGGCTCTAGTGTTTTGAAGCTAATGACTCTTGAACATTTAAGAGCTACAAGCATTTTCTTTTCCGTGATAGGCAGGGCTCTGCATCATGCATTCCTGTACCTGGGACGAAAGAATAAATTGACATTCCACAACCTTCCTGCAAATTGCTTGCTTTCCCATGCCTTATGGCTCTTAAACACACCTCTGTAGCCTGTTCCTGTGGTTTGTCAAGCCAAGGCATCAATCTTCTCAATCGCCAACCCGTACTTCTATAACAACTGTGCCAATCATTCCTTAGCCAGATTTCTTGGAGCACCCCTTGCATTTCAACACCCAGAATTTGTTTTAGCTTAAAATTCTTCCCTACCATGCAACTTGCATGGGATGTTTTTTGCAGATGTAATGTGATTGCAGACTTTCAAAGAAAAGGGAAGGGGCTTGTGGGAAGATGACTGCCAGATCTTTAAAATCAAGGCCCATCTTTTCTTTCCTTCCTTTATGAGGTACTTAAATACTATGGCCAGAGTATGGACAAAGATACCAGGCAAAGGACTCTTGTCTCACAGCTTTTGGCATTGATGGACTACCCAACGGATTACAGAACAACCCAAGATGCTGCAGGGAGGAAGTTTTCCAGTTTATTTACATTATTGCAGTGGTGTTGATATTTTGTAAAAGCTCAGGGTTTCCATTGGAGAAAAAAACGATGAAAAATATTAATATGTTTTGAGATAGCGATCAGTTGAGATAGCGATCAGTTGAGATAGCGATCAGTTGACCTGATAATGATTTCAGGGCTCCTTGATGGTCCATGCACGTTATCTTCTTGTAATCTCTTGTACACCGCCCAGAGCCCCTCGGGGATGGGGCGGTATAAAAGCTTAAGGAAATAAATAAATAAATAAAATAAATAATCCTTTCAACTGTCTCAGATGGTAGAGTGACATTATTATTTCTGTATTGGAAAAAGGGCATAGGGGTTGAGATGAGGTATGGCTTGTTCAGTGTTGCTTAGTGAACTCGGTGCAGAGTCAAGATAGGCACCGAGTACTTCCCAGATCACAGATCATTCTCCTACCTGCTTCTTTAGACCAGCTATATGTAGGAGTTGCATGGCAGCCTGGAGCACTACCAGTTGGGGCACTGCCTGTAGGAAAGGAGGTTATCTCCTAGAATGCAAACACCTGAGGGTGATTAATGGCAGATATAACAAGCACCAGCTGTGGGCTAGGAAGATCAGATAAGTGAGGAGGACATCAAAGCTTGGGATCTTCTTTTTCTAAAACATACTCAGAGGTTTGACTTCTTGAAACTATTATCCAGTCTCTCTTGATTACCTGAGGAGACTTCCTTGGTTCCTGAATAAAAAGGCTATTGGACTTTCTCATCATCTTGTAGCTGGGAGCTTTCTTGTCTTGTTTTATTTTGTCTGGAGGAGGAAACTCCTACAGAGGAGATTATTTATTTGGAAGCCTGGGAGAAAGCTTGCTGGAGAAGTCAGCAAGCCGCTTGTCATCTGGCATGTAAAGCTACTGAGGGGCCAGAACGACATCACAGGCTCATACACCAGCTTATTAAAGAAATCAAAACATATTAAATAATGATAATGCATCTAAAGCTTTTGAGGGTAGCATTGTAGAGGGAGCATCCGGAAAATGTTGCTTCTGTGAGTCACAAGGGGTCTAGATTTTGGTTTCTCCCACAGTAACTCCTACCATAGCTTGCCTAGGCCATCCCTAGAGACCTCCTTGAAGGGGGATCCCCATAGATACCACCACAGAGAACGTTCCTTCTGTGAGCCACAAAGGATTCTAGATTTTGGTTTCTCACCTGGTAACTCCTGTCCAGTGTTGTGTCCTCTAGATTTCTCAAATACAGTTAGACTCAAGTGTGAATGAAATCTCTTTTACTCTTAGAGATGTATATTGGAAAAGGTTCATTGTCAAGTCAGAATGCAGGTGGGAAGGTCCCAACAAAAGTTACAGCAGCCCCTCCCCTAGGCCCAATTAGCTAGCGACAGTTTCTTGCAAGTAGGTACAGCTGTGCACCTCCCTACCAGACCAGGTAACTACTGTCTTGGAAGGTTGTTTCAAACCAAACATGCCAGCCAAAGCATCAGAACTAGGAAAGCGAAAATACGCCAGCTGAGAATAGTCAGAGCAACCCCATCTTCTTCTCTTCTAATTTGAATCTCTGCTTTTTGTACTTGCTCAGAGACAGCCTTACCAGTGTACCCCAAGGAACTGGTTACTGAGAGGCTATGTTTGATCTCTAGACTACAGAGGTCAATTCCCCTGTAGAAAATGGCAACCTTGGAAGGTCGCCTATGTGGCTTCACACCTCTGTTGAAATACCTCTCTTCCACAGGTTTCGCCCCCAAATTTCCAGGATTGTTCCTACCCACTGTTGACAACTCCAGCTGAGTTGACCTCTGTTCATCCATCAGCCTTATACATTGCAATCAGGGGTAATGGGGCTGGAATGCACCTGCTTGTCTGGGAAAGAAACATGCCAAAATGCGTTGGAAAATGAAACATTTACAAACAGCTGGGATGACTGGGGCTCAAGGGGAAAGAGCCAACATTTCTAGTGGAGTAGTGCAATCCCTTTTTCATTTTTCTTTTATCTGCTGGTTTTCATTTTCATGTCTTAAATATAAGCCTATGGTTAAGTACCAGGGTATACATGGAAGTCCATTATTTGACTTTTGCTGATTATGTCATTCAAAAGTGTAATATAATGGTTAGAGCTCTGAACTAAAATCCCAGTTTGCTGGGGGGAATCTTAGGTCAGGTTCTCTCTTTGTTTCTCTCAGCCTAACCTACAGCATGGGGATGTTGTAAGAATAAAATGGAGGAAAATGGTCACCTTGAGCTAAAGGGAAAGTAGTAATAGAAATGAAAATTGTAGTAATTGTTTTTGAAATAATAATTGGCAATTTTATGTTATATTTCCTCTATTTACAGTTCACCTCTTTCCTCTGTTTACAGTTCATTTCTTATAAATGAATTTCAGTCCTAACTCGAAATGCATCCTTTGAAAAAGTAAACTATCAAATAGAAACGGAATGTAATATGCATTCACAAGAACACAATATAATTTTGAAGGGTGTTCTTGCTGGTGCCTTTCCCCCAGCTTCTTTAGCCTAGATGTTAGAGAACAATTTGTGCATATCACAACTTTGCCAAATCTGTGGGTAATTAAATCTAGAGACTGGAGCCTTGAACAGATAAGATAGATCTTTTTAAAAACCTGATCAATAACCCGGGTTTTTACAAAATCTGAAATCTTAAAAATAAAAAAAAATCTACAGTAAATCTCTTCCTCAAATAATGGGAATACCACGTTTTAGCTTTAAGAAATTAGTGCCCTTGGTTGTTCTTAAGCAACCACAACTTTATTGTCCACCTTTATGCCTTGGTTTCTGTCAGTAAATGGCAGAGGGGGTGGGTTGGGCTGGGCACACTCCAGAGTTGTTTTGTTTTGGGCTAGTCCTGGCATCAACCATCAAGAAACTTGCTACCTCTCAACTTGCATGACTCAACCCATCCTGGTTGTAGAATACCGTTCAACATCAGCTACTGCACTGGAAGCCAGTGTGGTACAGCTAGAGTTTCACAGTAGGATCTGGATCAACACCAGGATCAAGACAACACTCTTGTCATGGAAATTCATTGGGTGACCTTTGGCTAGTTTCAGCTTCTCACTCTGCCTTACCTCATTGTGAGGTGAATGATGTCCACCTTGTGGAGAAAGGCAGGGCAAAAATGAAATAAATAAATAATTTATGTAGCTTACGATTGGGAGGAGGGCTGATAAAAGGTAGGTTGCTTGGTGAATGGGAAGGAAAGAAGGAAGCAAAAAAAGGTGAAGATATGGGTGCTGCCAGGATGAGGAAAAGAGGGAATAGTGTGGAGAGAGTGATATGGGGAAAAATGAGGTTTCTCCCCACAAGACCTTATGAGTTTCCCACTGTGCAATTGTGCCCGACCTAGACTGGTGGCCAGCTTTATACAAACAGCCAGAGTTTTCCTGGGAAGAGGTTGTTACAGGGAGAAAAAGAGGAAAACATATGGGGCACTTTAGGGTTGGTTAACAAGTGAGTGGGAAGGAGGGAAAGAAGGAAAGAAGCAAGAAAAGGGGAGAGGCTATGTGGGCTTTCAGGAAAGGAAAAGAGGGAATATTGGGATAAGGGAAAAATAAGAAGCCCCCTGTTGGTTGCGTGTGCATTGGTGTTTGTATTCATTTGTGTGAAATCTATCAAAATGCACACTGCCAAGCTCTGCTTTGGCCTCTATAACAAAGATTTTTTTGGCATGGGTGTTGGTTATTTAATAAGACTTCTGCCCATCATCAGCAATCTAGCTAAAGGTTTTAGCATAAAGATTTGGATCCAGCCGTCATTTTGATGATGGCTTAATTTTTAGACGTTTTCATCTCCTGTGAATAGAAGAGTTTATTCCTAAATGAGAAAAGCAACGCAGGCAAATGGAACAAATGCAGAAATAATCATTTTGGGCCCCCAATGCACATCTCTACAGCAAGGAATTCTGCTGATTTTTTAGAATTTTATTTTATGTGGTTGTCTACAGAATTCGCTTTCCATTTACTCCCAAAGAATACACTTAAACATTCAATCAATGAATAACCTACAGCAGTTTGTTGTAGATTCAATAATGGGGAATGGTGCGTTGTACCAGGATAGTCAGATATACCCATAGGGAGTGTCAGTGGTCAAAATGCTTCCATTGCCAGAAGGTAGTCTGAAAATGGTCTAGAAATTCAATACAGCATTGACCCTGCGTTGTATACATGATCCGCAGTCAGTTTCTCAAGCTTACTTGAAGTTTTTAAAAACAAACCATTTAAGTTCTAGGAACTGGTGAAGGGGAGAAAAATCCCTCATTGAAATTACTTCTGTTTTTGAAGGATTTTAAAATCTTTTTTCCTGTTCAGTTATACTGCAGATAAAGACAACAATGGTTGTTTAACACTGGAACAATGTATTCTTTACATAAAATATATGGAGGAGGAGGAGTTTGGATTTATATCCCCCCTTTCTCTCCTACAGGAGACTCAAAGGGGCTTACAATCTCCTTGCCCTTCCCCCCTCACAACAAACACCCTGTGAGGTAGGTGGGGCTGAGAGAGCTCCGAGAAGCTGTGACTAGCCCAAGGTTACCCAGCTGGCGTGTGTGGGAGTGCACAGGCTAATTTGAATTCCCCAGATAAGCCTCCACAGCTCAAGCGGCAGAGCAGGGAATCAAACCCGGTTCCTCCAGATTAGATACATGAGCTCTTAACCTCCTACGCCACTGCTGCTCCAAGGTTTTATTTGTTTGGTGAGGACATGTAATTTGTGTAAATAACACAAAATTGGTCAGCATTTATAGTGCTTCCATGTTCTGCTCATGAGGGGACTTTTCAGCTCTCCCTTATAGCAGCTAGCCCCACCCCCAGGTTACCCACTCTGGGTTGGAAAAGACCTGGAGATTTTGGGGGTGGGGCTTGGGGAGGAAACCCAACAGGGTAAAATACTGCAGACTCCACACTCCAAAGCAGCCATTTTCTCAAGATAAACTGATCCTTATAGCCTGGAGATCACTTGTAATTCTATGAGATCTCAGGCTCTCCTCAGTAGTCTTCCAAGATTGGGAGTTCTTTGAGTTGTACCCTGGGCAGGAAGGCTGCTGGTGAATGTTCTGGTTAAATGTACAGCAGAGTGTAAGAACATTAGCTGGCGTTTAGATAATATGTAAACAGATCTGAAACTAATCAAATGGTGAATCAATGAATTGTTGGAAAGGCAGATGACGGATCAACCTTTTTTGCCGTGAAGTCACAGCTGACTTATGGTGACCCTGTAGCAGAGGCGTACTGGGAGAAAATGAAGCCTCGGGCAACACCTCCTCAAGCACCCTCCACCCCTCTGCCCCTCGCCCCACTTATGGCAGCCAGCTCCGGTGGACCCACGGCAGGCTCATAGCCCTGTTGCTCCTTCAGCCGGTGGAGGAGAGCAGCAGTGGTCCCAGAGAGCCTGGCATGGTCAGGCCTGGTGGGGCCAGGAGCCTACTGTGGGACTAGAATCTGAGAAACCCAGGTTCAAATCCCCATTCTACCATGGATGTTTGCTGGGTGACTCTGGGCTTGTCACACACTCACAGCCTCAACCCTGGTAAGTAATTGGATAAAAGACCTCCAACCAATACCAGGGACATGACACAGACATAGACAATAGCAAACCACCTCTGAACACCTACAGGGCAGGGGCGTATCTGCCAGATGGACATGGGGGGTCATGTGGGAGCGCAAAATTGCCCCCTCAACCCTCCCGCGGAGAGATGCCCCCACAGGTACTCCCCACTCCACCAACCAGGACCGCACTTCCCTTCTCTGTCAGCTGCCCAGGACCACCACCACCATCCTCCACCAGCTGAAGAAGCAGCCTGGCAGGGCCAGGCCTGGTGGGTCCGGGCTGAGGGGCGCCTGGCAGGCCTGCAGCAGGCTCCTGGCCCAGGCAAGCAGTTCCTTCAGCTGGTGGAGGAGGGTGGCGACAGTCCCAGGCAGCCTGGCAGGGCCGGGTCTGGTGGGGCAGTGCCCAGGGGCTCCCAGTGGGCCCCCAGTAGGCTCCTGGCCCCACGAGGTGGAAAAAATGTCCCTGGTTCTGCTGCCGTGGAGTTTTCCACAGCAGTGGAAGACACCGGAGCAACTAAGGGGCATTTCAAAACAACCTCAAAGTTGGTGGTTTCTGAAATTCACGGAGCAAAGCCAATGCTGTGGGGCAGACATGCAGCAACACCGGCAGCCATGGAGAACTCCCGGCTGCACCAGAGCATTCTCCGTGCTAACAATGGGGCATTTTTACCATGGAAAATCGACCTAAATCAGGGGTCCCCAATGTTTTTAAACCCAAGGGAACCTTTAGAATTCTGACACAGGTGTGGACATGATCACAATATGCCTGTCAAAGGAGGTGGAGCCAACCTCAAAATGTGTGGGAGTGAGGTTATATATAATGGTAGCTCTTTAACAATTCAGGCACAAAGTCGGTTTAACAGGATTCTTTTAATTCTGTGCAGCCAGTCAGAAATTCAGCTGGGCAAAAGCCACACCTCATCCTGCCCACTTTCTAGAACAGGGGTCTGCAACTTGTGGCTCTCCAGATGTTCATGGACTACAATTCCCATCAGCCTCTGCCAGCATGGCCAATTGTAGTCCATGAACTTCTAGGCCCCACACACATAAAATAATTCATTTTCAAACCACTTTCACAACTGCAAGTAGATTTTGCTATTCCGCACAGCTTCAAAGAACACTGTTCTAAAAGCATTTGTGGGCACCAGGAGAGATGTCAGTAGCATAATGTTGGTGTCCCCTACTTTAAGTAGTCACCGTGCATCTATGGCAACAGATAACATAACTATGTTGAATTTGAAACTCCCGTTGGGTTTAAATGGGAATCATCAACATTGAAATCAACACCCCATTTTTTTCCTTGAATGCTGAATTTTTTAAAGGGAAAATTTGAATAATAGACAAACATTTTCCAAGGAAGGCAATAAAAAGAGCCCTTTAGCTGTTCTGGACTACTGAAAAGTGCTTTAGTTCTGCCAGTTGTCTAGAAAAGTTCAATGGATAAAAGGTTAGTTGCTTGACTTTTTCCTGTCTTGTATATCTTTGAAAAATTGCTTTATAAGGAGTAATACATCATGTGGATAAGACATATGGGAATAGTTAAAGATTAAGGTAAACAGACAAATTGAGCTGCTTTAAATCATTTTTCCTATTTCTATTTTATAAAAGATTTTATGGACGAAAGCTGACGTTAGCCCATTGCAATGGGCGATTCTATATATATTTAAGCAGCGGTAAAGAGTTTACTGTCAGAAAGTGTTGCATCATTGATGTTTTTATCAATTTGATTGGTGTCTACATTTTAAAGAACGTTACTTTGTCAAGCCATAACCTTTGCTGAATCTTTCATTTGTCATTGTTTTGCTGATGATATAAATATAATATTTAACATCATTTGTGTCAATGAACATGTATCATCATTCCCTTTCCTTTTCCTTTGTCAGTTGTCATTATAAATGGAATTAGAACTTTCGTTTTGGTCTTTGTGTGGCCTGCTTTGAAATCAAAACTTTTTCTATTGCCCAAACTTGTAGACATCAAAATCTGAACCCATGGATTTGTAATAAGCCCTGAGTGCAGACTTTCACAGATTAAGCTTTTTTTAAAAAAAAAAAGTTCGATAGTTTAAGTTTAGCTTGTACTGTGTTTCCCCGAAAATAAGACAGTGTCTTATATTAATTTTTGCTCCCAAAGATGCACTATGTCTTATTTTCAGGGGATG
Source organism: Sphaerodactylus townsendi (assembly GCF_021028975.2). NCBI lineage: Eukaryota > Metazoa > Chordata > Lepidosauria > Squamata > Sphaerodactylidae > Sphaerodactylus > Sphaerodactylus townsendi. Next base: position 34,082,143 of record NC_059426.1, read on the forward strand.
TCTTATTTTTCTGTGTTCTGTTCGTCGGGCATGCTTCCAAACAAAAACTTTGCTACGTCTTACTTTCAGGGGGATGCCTTATGTTTCGCACTTCAGCAAAACCTCTACTACGTCTTATTTTCAGGGGATGCCTTATATTCGGAGAAACAGGGTAACAATAACAAAAAAATTAAAATGCAGTGGTAATGGGTTAAGACAACTAACAGTGTATTCTTGGAGGGCAGGGCAGGTTGAAACCACTCAGGAGGCAGCGTGACCCTAGTGTTGGTATAAGTGCCACTTGTGCTGGTGTTAAAGGGCATTTATGCCGAATTCAGATTCACTCGCACTGGTGTTGGGAGCTGCACAACAGTGTGACATCTGGGTTCCAGCACTGCAGTGCTGCTAGCACTCTTCTAGTGCAGGAGCATGCTCTAGCACTGAATGGGACAATCGCAGGGGCAGGACCAACTTTAATCGGGTTCCTGAGCTTTCAACCTGTGAACACTGCTATTTGCGAGTGTTGTAAGAACATAAGAACATAAGAACAAGCCAGCTGGATCAGACTAGAGTCCATCTAGTCCAGCACTCTGCTACTCGCAGTGGCCCACCAGGTGCCTTTGGGAGCTCACGTGCAGGATGTGAAAGCAATGGTCTGCTGCTGCTGCTGCTGCTCCTGAGTACCTGGTCTGCTAAGGCATTTGCAATCTGAGATCAAGGAGGATCAAGATTGGTAGCCATAGATCGACTTCTCCTCCATAAATCTGTCCAAGCCCTTTTTAAAGCTATCCAGGTTAGTGGCCATCACCACCTCCTGTGGCAGCATATTCCAAACACCAATCACACGTGTGAAGAAGTGTTTCCTTATATTAGTCCTAATTCTTCCCCGCAGCATTTTCAATGAATGCCCCCTGGTTCTAGTATTGTGAGAAAGAGAGAAAAATTTCTCTCTGTCAACATTTCTCTCTGTCAACATTTTCTACCCCATTTTCTACCCCATGCATAATTTTATAGGCTTCAATCATATCCCCCCTCAGACGTCTCCTCTCCAAACTAAAGAGTCCCAAACGCTACAGCCTCTCCTCATAAGGAAGGTGCTCCAATCCTTCAATCATCCTCGTTGCCCTTCGCTGCACTTTTTCTATCTCTTCGATATCCTTTTTTGAGCGATGTGCAGCGTACCAGAGACTGAAACATCAGTACTCTAGGAGTCACGGTTGTCTTCACAGCTGGAAGTAAAAAAATTAGTGGCAGAGCTCACTAAACTGCACTGGCCATTTTCTTGAAGGAAGGGGCAGCCTTTGGTTTGCTGTCTGTGGTGCAAGAAGCCATTTTGCAGGGGGCACAGCTGAGGCTGCGTCATGACTGGCCACAGCACAACTACACCTCAACCCAGGATTGCATTGCCAAGCATCATTAGGGATTATGCAGTGCAGAAAATCAGCTAGGTTGCCACAGCCTTTCCAGCATGTTCCTGAATGCCCTGGCATGATATGACGACGCAGAGAGAGCATGAGGTACCACTGGCTCATAATTTTGTAAGATAGTTCTTTGATGTTGGTAGAAGCTGATTGAAGAGCCTTCCAGCCCTATCCAAGACTTCAGGTGGCTGCCTGCAGAACTGCGGCCGTACCACCCTGCCCCACTTTTTCCAAATGGGCTTCCTGGTGGTGTGGGGAGGCTTCGCAAGCATGAAAACCTTTCTGCTGCCAGTCACCCCCATTGGGTTTAACAGACTTATGCCACCTAGAAGGGTAGCATAAGTCTGGATGCCCAGCTGCTGGTGTAACATGCCAAATTGCTAGGAGGAGGGGGGCAGGGGCACTGGGTTTCCAGCATTGCATCTGACACTGTGTCTCAGCATCAGAGGAGGGCAGCAGAAGCCACACACTGGCAGTTGGCCCTTCCACCAAATCTGGGGGCACAGTCAACCGCCACTCCCGTGGGCGAATTCAGCCCTGCCCCCGAATGGGGCTCTTAATATTCGAAACAGATATCCAGTTGTTCTCAGAGATATAAGACTTGATTTCTCTTTCCCACTTCTTGATATCTGAGGGAACCCAGGAAGTTATCTTTGAAAAGTTTTGTATAAAATTGAAATAATGCTCTTACAATAAGTTTGCCTGTTCAGTATCGGTGTCTCAAATTTTGTTAATGGTCCAGTTATACATTTTCGGAGGTTGATATCTGGAACTAATGCAATATTTGCAGATATCGAAACCAATAAATTTTACTTTCATCCATGATGCCTTGTACTAATGACCTTTTTAATGTACCCTTTTTGGACAAGTCTTTAAACATATAGATGCTTCTCTCTCCCCCTCGCCCCAAAGTGGGAAGAAAACTTTGGTTTAAAAACTTATGCAGACACAGCTGTTTTTCTGTAATCTTGGTTAAGTATTAATTATTCATTCCTAAACTGTGATAGAAGATTGACTACCCACTGTGCTGTGAAGCCACGGATTAAAGCAGGTTTTCAGACAACGACTATCATTTGAACTAGCCGTATTTAAGCACTATATATTGGGTTCCTAAGGTGCTTCTCCATTCATGGGGAAGAGGGGGAGCGCAATTTACTCCAACTCTCCACATTCATTGCATCTTCCTCCCCACTTTGATCTCTTTGATATCTCTTGGGGTGCATGGATCCACGAGGGGCAATTTGAGGGAGCCCAAATGAGTGCAGTGGGAGGAAGCAGAGCGGGAGGAAGCAAACTTTGTAATATACAAACTTTGTAATATACAAAGCTCCTGTTGACTTTGTATATTATCCAACCCTGTCCCTCTACAAAGCAGGCTAACAGTTTGCTCAACTTCCAGTTTTTCCACCATCTTCTTTTCCCTCTCTTTCCCAAGTTTACCTGCTGTGGAACTAAGTAAGGGACAATACAAGCAACAGAAATCCTCCTTTAGGGCATCTAGAATACAGCGCTAGCAATGTCTTTGTTGCAAAAAACCCCCCTCAAACCCCTCTAGGAAAGACAGTTATCCAAAGGATCTAAAAGTAATTTGAGAGCCCTGGGACATGGGATGTTGCCATTGCTGTGGAGAGGAAAATGTGACCATAGGACAGTGGTGGCGAACCTTTGGCACTCCTGATGTTATGGACTACAATTCCCATCAGCCCCTGCCAGCATGGCTAATTGGCCATGCTGGCAGGGACTGATGGGAATTGTAGTCCATAACATCTGGAGTGCCAAAGGTTCGCCACCACGGCCATAGGACATTACAGTAGCTGTCTTGCCTATTTTCCATGAAATGTTTAATGTGTACTGGTATATTTTTATATCATTTTTTTGTCACTGAAATGTTAATGGATGCGGTATTGTTTGACTGTACCATAGTCTCAGTAGCAATGTTGCTGTCCTTTTGCAGGATTCAAAGATGATTTGGGTAGAGTTGAAAATGCATAATGATGGCCAAGAAGAGGAAAGCTTTAGGTGTTTGTGGGCATGCCAAACCTCTAAAGCTGCCTGATTTGTTGTAATACAAAGAGCCTTTCAAGCTAAAATCAGCTGCATTAGTAAGCAACCCTGCATTTCTTCTCTCTTAAAAAAGGGGAAAAAATATTCAGTAAAGAAATATGAAACATTACAAAACGTTTTCGTTCCATTAGGATCATCTTGGGATACAGATTTGCATTATGAAGTCTTGCAAAGGTGTCCATATAGCATTTGCAGGAAAGAATATTACCAGAGTTTGCACAATCCAGACAAATGTTTTCTGGCAGTGTTTCGATGTGGGCAAAGGAATAAGCTAGTGTTTCCAAGGCTGTTTCTGCATGGCACAATTATACCGGGTTACAACTGGAATCTTACAATCTGGGTCTATTTTATCCAGGTTTCTCCCTTTACATGGGTGCCCGTTTCTGTGGGAGGAGCATGGGAGGAAATACTCCAGTTTGTTTTGCACGAACCTCAGTATTTTGTATTTACACCAAAAGCATATCCACGCATGCGCAAACATCCCCAGTGTCCCGTGTTCTGATTGGCTGTTGTTTTGGGGCAGCAGCGGGGAAAAACGAAGCCCCCCTTTTTTCAGTTCTGGATAGGACCTAGCGCAGGCCTCAATATGGCAAGAGGCAGCAAAAAACAATGGGGCACAGCCTCACATCACATTGCCACTCACATGCTCATATTTTTCTCACCCCCTTTGATATGCCCACTAACCTTCTGCCCAAAGTGTACATCTCCCTAGCTATGCACTCCAAGCAACCAGTACATATACAGAAAAGAAAATGGGGACATTTTGGGACTCCACTCCTGATTAACCCAGGCGAAATGACACCCGGTTGATACCATGAGCAGAAAACATGCTTGGGGGAATGTTTTTGAGAAAGGCGGACTGCAACGGTCGGCGGCTCAACAGAGTTGAAAACTGACATGATGTCAGGTGGGGAGATCAGGGGGGCAGGGGGCAGGGCAGGGAGATCAGGCGGCTGGAAAATAAACTGGTTCTACTCCCGTGGTGTTTGCACGGTAGCAGGTTCACCGCGGGATTTTTGAAAATCCCGAAACGGGGGAAATATTGTGGCACAAATCCGTTTTAGGACCAGGAACTGTGTGAACTTCTTGGCCAGACCAGGATATTTCCCTTGCTCAACCCGGGATATTTGGACTGTGCAGAAATGACACAAGTCTAACATTTTATATCAATCACTCTAACAGAGGTCCAAATAGTGGTGTATGATCTGACTACTTACCATAGCAAAAATAACAGTTGATCGGAGGCGTAGTGTGAACAGGGCCGCTTGGGGCGCCACATCCCAGGTGTGTGGCATGGCAGGGGCATTCTGGGGTGTGGCAGTGCATTCCGGAGCCATTCCAGGGTGGGGTGGGGGCGGATGGCAGGGGCAGAGGGCACGCACGCCCCGGGTGAAGTTCCCCCTTGCTCCGTTCCTGCGGTTGATCCTTCTGAATTTTCTGGATGGAATGAGGCTATGACAGCCAGTTGTGTTCATGATTCATATCCTGGTAACTTATGACATGAATTTATAGTGATCAGGGTTCGTTTGTTTGTGCTGCAACAGACCTAAGGTGGCATGGTGCCGAACAGTGATTAGCACACACAAGAGTGACAGCAGCACCCATTTGGTTTAAGTCCCTTCTGAATACTGACTGTGTTGTTATTGTGCATCAATAAATGGACAACTTATTGTACATACTGATTTATTAACAAAGTAACTAGCCCGTTCTTGTCAGATCTCAGAAGCTAAGCAGGGTGGGCCCTGGTTAGTATATGGATGGGAGATCACTAAGGAAGTCCAAGGTCGTTAAGTAGAGGAAGGCAATGGCAAACCACCTCTGTCTTTTGCCTTGAAAACCCTACTGGGTCTCCATAAGTTGATTGGAACTTAATAGTATTTTCTACCACCACCAGCAAAAGTGTTTGCATACGGATTCCCATTTACTGAATCCAGTGGCTGTCTTCTGCAAAAGTTAGTTGTCCATAACTAATGAAAATTGAAATTCACATTCAAGGGTCACTCAAATAAGTGGTTTCAGCAAATTTACACCCCAGATTAACTCCCATTAAGAATTCCCCCAACTTTGAAACTTGCTTATGTTATTCTTGCCCATTATGCACTCCTTTTGCTGTTTTTTAAAAATCTGACTCCATATTTGTCACCGTCTTGAGTTTAATGTTCAGTTGTTACACCATGTGTGTAACGGCATATGTGTAATAGCCTAGCTGATCATGTTGTAATATCCAGAAACTATTGCCTTATTTAGCGAAAAGAAAGATTACGTTGAATGTAAGATGGCCTCCCTTTGAAAAGTTATACACAAATTGTTTTATATCACTGTGCATACTTGTATGCAAATGTAAGGTACCGGTAACTGCTTTTTCTTGATGACACACCATACAGAAAACCCTAGTCTTCATTTTAGGTGACTAAAGTACACTGTTTCTGTTGCATGGAATTCTACATGATCAAGAGCACTGAACTGACTACTGCAGTGATTTGCAGTAAAGAGGTGGGCCTGACCAAATGCCACTGAAAGCATGTTCTTAGCATGATCGTCAGGTACTGTATTCTTCATCCTTCATGCTAATGTTCTTTATCTGCACTGAACAATACAAGGCTGAAGGCTGTGGCAACCTATTGGAGTCAAATCAACTGTTTGCCCATTTCCTCCCCCCCCTATCCCTTGTTCTGTGTTAGGTGCCACTCTAACAAACTCTGTGTTTTATAGTGGAGTGTTGATACTGTATGCTGTTGTGATGCCTGGTCTCTGTTGGTGGGTTTCCAGTCTGGTCTGTGGAGAGGTGTATAGGAATGGCACTTTTGATGAGTCCATTTGGACTAAACTATTGATAAGACTCTGAATGGCTGTTGTATCTATCTATCTTTCATGGGCAATTGTTTTATTGTATTTTGGAATGCCAATAAAGGCTTGTCTATGTCTAATACAATTTCTTCCCTGCTGTGTCCCAGTGGTACACCAACTCCTCCTGTCCTGTAACTTCTTTCTTGACATGAAACAGGTAAAATCTTGAAAATGAAGGAAATTCAGAAATTTTGAACAATTTCAAATTATTTTCTATTACGTTTACTTTTAAGTGAGGAACACTGTCTTCAGACTCAGTTCTGATGTAAAGGAAAAGCCAAGGCACAAGAAAAAAGAATAAAAAGTCACTTTCAATATCATGGAAACGTATTCTTAAGTTGCCTGCAGCCATGTCATCTCTGAGGCTTAAGGACTCTTTCTTGGAGGGAAAAACGACTCCCATTATTAGCTGACTTCCTTTCCCTGCTCATCTCGACTTTTGGAAACTATGAAAATATTTCACTGAAAGACGCCCCCCCCCCCCCCATATGCCCTGCGCTGATCTCAGCGTGCGTCATTTCTGGCGTGCACCCGGGCTTCCCCACGCGGGGTCATCAAAAGGCGCAGTTTGGAAGGGCGCCAGGAATGACGTGCGCTGTGGGGGCGCGACAGCGGCAGCGTTGTGGCGGCTGTGTTGTCGCCGCCCCTGTAGGGGGAGTGCCGGGGGACCCCGCGCTACTTGCCTACAGTAGCGTGGGGGAGAAGGTAAGTGGGGAAAGGCCCTCTGTTGTGGAAAGTGCCCTCAAGTCACTGCCAACTTATGGCGACTCCGGAGAGTTTTCAAGGCAAGAGATATTCAGAGGTGGTTTGCCATTTCATTGCAACTTGGCCTTCCTTGGAGGTTTCCAATCCACCTGCTAACCAAGGCCAACCCTGCTTATCTTCTGAGATCTGATGAGATCATTCTAAGCTGGGCTGTTCAGGTCAATTTTGAATTTCCCAAGTGAAAAACCAAAACAATGCTTTAAAATATTCTGCTTATATTATTGTTAAATTGCCATTGCATTATTTTTTTATTTATTCATGAAAATATTTGCTCTTCCCACTTGCAGGGCCATCCTGAGTTACACCCTTGTAAGCTAGTTGAAGTTTATAGGCCTTGGGGAGGTGTCGCTCTGCTTAAGACCACAATTTCTGGCTGAGAATGTTTATAGCCATTCAGCCACAAGAGGGTACTGTTGGAGCTAAAACTCTCCTGAATGACATTCCCGTCTTCTCCGTGCTTCCTTTTAAAGCTGTAAATATTTAATGAAAGACATTAATGATTATTAGTCTCCATCATCGCGCCCAATGACTATCAGTAGCACGGATTTGCAAAGGAAATGATAAAAACAATAATTAAAGTAAATAACTCTATTCATGGATTGCAACATCCGTAGGGGCTTAAGGGAACCCGGCCAAGCCTGCTTCAGCCTTATGGGGGCAACACCAGGCTGCCGCCACTGTAAAATAAAATAAAATAAAACTATAACAAGACCTACTACACATGGAAGTTGTTTTCAGTTGTGATTGCAAGCGGCTTTATAATCGTAAAAGCCCGCTTCCAAACTGCTGAGATATAATTCCCCTACCTACGCTGTGGCATTAAGCTGTCGTATGCGCCCCGACATAATGAACAAGGAATACAGTACCGGTTCATAAGAGAAACAGATAACAAGAATTATCTGTTTCCCCTGCCTTTGCTTATTCACAAAGGCATAATTGTGAGTTCCCTTTCGTAGACCTTCCCTGCAGGCATGATCGGACTCCAGCGGATGGCTATTTTCTTTTAATTTTCTGCAGCGAGCCGGTAATGCTTATGATTATTGTGAAGTCAGGGAAAGTTTGGGTACACCAAGTGCCACAGAATGTTACAATTAGCATAGCATTATTATTTTTCTTTTTTTTTAGTCCCGCCACTCGCCCTGGGTACCTGCCGCTTGTCAGATGCAGCGAAATATTACCGTCTCCTGCTAAAACAGAAGGGGCTTAAAAACTCCACGCAGAAGGCACAGCCGACAGCCTTCAACGTGAGCTTGAATGATCACTCCCAATTGTAATCGATTCTGTAAGTACTGAAAACAAAACCCCTAGGCAATTGAAGAAAATGGGATGATGAAGGACTGCAAACTAATACGTTACACATCTTCATTGATTAACCATTGATTAACCATTATTTTCTGAATGACAAACAGCCAGTGGTAAAGTAAGTGAAGCTGATGATTTATTTACATGTTAGACAGCAAATGACTTCTCTATTCAGCTGCTTGTGAGCTAATGTTGAGGCAGAAGACCGCAACTGTTAAGACAGGCTTGCAATCTTTCCTGGCACCCAGCCAGACTCTCCAGCGTGCGTGTTTTTTAAAAATTATTAGAGAGGAATTTAACTCAACGGGAAACAATCAGCTAAATTCAACCCCGAGATGATATGCCGCTGCACCTGCAGTATAACTACATTTAAGGAGAAGATCATTTTATGGACTCGGTATTTACAAGGCTATCGATCTGTGTTTATTGAACTTTTAATTTAATTCTCTGTTTTGTTCAGTACCTTATTGGCAATTAAGCACAGTGGCAGAAATGGGAAGAATGGGTATTTTTTTTTAAAAAAAATACTCTTTGCATACATATTGTTCAGAAATAGGGCCAAGAATGAGCCACTTAAAAAAGCTTGGAACGCATTAGAAGATTTGTTTCCACATCAAACATCTAATTATCATCAGTATCCTATTAATACAGCAAGAAGTAAAACTGATTGCAGTGTGAGGAGAGCGTGAACAGCCACAGCAACTTCTATAATGTCCAGTTGACCCCTTTCCTTTCGGACTTCTGAATCCAATGAGAGATTACATTTATAGAAACATCATCAATTCCCTCACTTGTACCACATGACTTTTCTTTTCTTTTCTTTTTTTTTGCTAGAGATGTAATGTTAAGGGCATTTCATCTGTTTGAAGAACGGTAGACAACATCTGTCACTAATTAGTGATAAATCATTACAATTCTTCACTTTTCTTTGTCACAACATTAATCACAGTGAGCTGTTTGGTGAGCTCTTTGGGTTTTAACGTCTATATAATATGTGTTACTTTATAGGACTTGTGTTGTAAGGCAGTTCTAATTAATATCCACTTAATGGAGTCAGCTAAAATTCATTATGGTTAGCAGAACGGGTGGTTTAGGGGAAAACGTACATGTTTCTATGTGCGTGGTTTAAAGAAGCTGTTTGGACTGAAGAAAAATTGCCTTTATTGATGAAGTTAATTCTAGTTTCACCTAAATTAGGATCATTCACTTTCTCTCTCTCACTGTGTGTGTGTGTGCTGTATATATATATATATATAAAATACTGCAGCAATTAAGAACAACATGCCACACTGAGTAATTATTCATTGGAAACAGAATTATGTACTTCTCCTTAATTTTGTGGGTTAATCAGGAATTTTCTTACTCTTTTCGCATCAGAGGGTTCCCCCCCCCCCTTGCAGTGTTAAATAAAGTGAAAGTTCTCTTTAGACCTCGTATTTTCCCTATGGTGTACCTGTGGTAGTAGGGTGGTAAGTCTGTTAACAGATCTGCAGTTGTTGCCTTCTGTTTGACTTTTTTCCAGTTACTTATTTACTCTTTGTTTTGAAGGATGCCTCTATGGCAGAGAAAAAAAAACTCAGCTAGTAGAGAAGAACCCAGGAGTAGGAGTCTATTGATCAGATGATCAGCAGCTAAACATTCAAGTGGCCAGTTCAAAGTTAGCAGAACGTCATGAAGCAAGGCTGGGATTTGAAGCATACTTATTAGAAAGTTTGTAAAGTAATCCATGTAAAGTAATTGTCGGGCTTCTTGATTTTTGTTCTCATTTGTATACATGTTTAACATTCCATCTCTCTCACACAGGACATATTTACTTACTTTTTCGTATGATTTGGGATTACTTTTTGTAAGACGCGTAAGCAAACAGTAAGAATAGACGGTTAGAACCCTATAATTTGGAGTCCCTCAAGCTACTCCTCCTGGTGACAGCAACAGACGGATTTTATAATATAACTGGCAGCCGGTCTACCTATAGCTATTCTATAGCAAGAAATTTTGGATCAGGAGCCCAATATATTGATGCAATAAAGCTGATGATACTTTCAAAGTTTTAGAGAATATAAGGAATCTATTTTTTACATTTTGCTGAAGAGAGTGTATGCCCATTTGGTACAGTTCAGGTTCAAATCTGCAGCTAAGCCCGTAACAGAGCCAACGTGGTGTAGTGGTTAAGGGTGGCAGACACTAATCGGGAGAACCGGATTTGATTCCCCACTTCTCCACCTATAGCCTGCTGAGTAACCTTGGGCCAGTCACAGTTCTCTCAGAACTCCATCAGCCCAGCTATTATTATTATTATTATTATTATTATTATTATTATTATTATTATTATTATTATTATTATTATTGATACAAAACAGTTACACACAGCAAGCAAGATCAATATGCTGGATTTTGTATTACATCACACGTCGGACACTTCCCAAGCATCTAGGACTGTGTGATGTATCGACGAATAATGCGTGCAGAGCCGAGTAGGGTGGCCTTTTGCAGCTGACATATGGTGATTTTGTCAGCGCCAATTATTATTATTATTATTATTATTATTATTATTATTATTATTATTATTATTATTATTACTACTACTACTACTACTACTACTACTACTAATAATAATAATAATAATAATAATGTTTATATACCACCCTCCCCCGAAGGGCTCAGCTAGAGGCAGGCAATGGCAAACCACCTCTGAAGTCTCTTGCCTTGAAAACCCTATGGGGTCACCATGAGTTAGCTGTGGCTTGACACTTGCACGCGACAAGATGCCTTATACGCGACGCGACTTGCCTTACGCACTATGCCTTGCCTTATCGCATACGCTATGCCTTGCCTTAGCACACACACACACACACAGAGAGAGAGAGCGAATCCCATAAGACACTAAACACTTTTAAACCTCTTTTCCTCACTACAAATGCTTCCTGGTACACTTGGCCTTCATTAAAAGGGTGAGTGGATTGTTTTAAAACAGTCTGGACAATGCACTCATGAAAATTCACTCTTATCTATGCATCAAAGCTGTGTTTTGAAACAAGCAGCTGAGGTCAAGGTTTTTAAAGCTGTAGTTCTCTTCTTATCGCTCATTTAATCATTCCCTGCCGCCTAAGAACTGATTCACACAATGCATATGATCAAGGGAAGCAAGTGAGACTCATGGAATCTCACCAGTGGAATGTGACTCCTTCAAAATGAAAAATAAGAAACCTCTCGATTCACAGTGAGGGATTTTTGTTCTCTCTCATATGAATAATTCCATCAATGGAAGTACATATGGCTAAGGGGATGGAGCGCCTCATCTAATTTGTGATTCTTATTGTTACTTCTCTGCCAGAATCACAAGAAGTATTTGGGATTTTACATTTTACTCACTGGGTGCAAAGCGTGTAGTTCAGACTCACACAGGGCAGAATTTGTTTTTCCATCTCTGAATGTATATTTAATATCTTTACTTTTTTAAAAAATGAAAATGGAGCTGTCAATTTAAAACTAATTTGGATGGACAGCAATAAAATGCAAACCTCACTTCAAATTAGAATGTTCAGTGTGGATTTCCAATAGAAAGTAATTGCTGACAATAGGAAATGACAAATTACTAATTACTTAGTTCAATTAGACTTTTGTGCCTTTGGTCCTAAGTGGCAAGCATACAGCAAATCTTGCACTTTTATAACAATTAATGACACTAAAACTATTTAAACTGCCAACAGATGTGAGTAAGAAGACATGAATTGAAACTTACTTAATTTACATACTATCCAGATTTTATATCAAGTAAATGGTGTTTAATTTTTATGTTACAATTAAATATCACCAGCATAGTGTAATTTCTGCAGGAGCGCTTCCAGAACAAAATGCTAGTGCTCATGCTTTTTTTCCTCTTATCACAGCAGTATTTATCTTAAAGGGATTGCATAAAATATGTAAATGTAAAGACCGAGATGAATATGGCTGGGCAGGAAGAAGTTCAAACTTGCAGGACCTACAAAATGGAGGACCTCGGCTGTATTGGCCTGGATCCTTTGGAATGCCAAAGTTAAAATGGTGGCTTATTTATGCCCTCCTCTTTTCCACAGTAACTTCCCTGAAATCTTCCATATCATGTCACCCAGAATGCTGTGCTGAAGATGAAGAGTTGTTTTTCACCAGAAATGGGTCTCACCGTGGTTTACAATTGCCCTCTCTCCCTGGCCACTCCCACAGCAGGTACTTTGTGAGGTAGGTGGGGCTGAGGGAGTTTTGAGAGAACCATGGCTACCCAAGATTACCCAGCAGACCTCATATGAAGGAGAGAAGAATCAAATCCGGTTCTCGAGGTTAGCGTCCACCACACTTAATCACTATACCATGCTGTCTGAGGAAAAGGAACACGCCCCCCAGTCACTCTTGTGCCAAATAAACCTCTGCTGGCGGAAGAGGAAGAAGGGTAAATTTTTTTTTTGGCTTGGTTGGGTCAGCCTCTTCATTGCAGCCATCTCTTTGGCATGACGTTTTGTTCGTGTGACTCCCATAACCTTCAGTGTCAGAGTTTGGGGGTGTGAAGGGAATGGGGATGATGCTGCAGGAATGAGGAGAGGGACACAAAAAATGGCAGACCAGGCACCAAGGAGGAAGTTGGGCAACAGCAGGCATGAAAAACAGCCAGACTTTTTGGCAAGATAAAATGTTTCAAATATGACCGCAGTGCAAGGGAAGCTGGATCCAAAATATTTCCGTGAAAAGAAACGCTGTAAAAATGTTTTCCAGAACAATGGAGAAAAAGTGTTTTGGAAACGTTTCCAAAACCAAAGGGTGGGTGTGCAGAACTCCATGGAGGAAACATATTATTTTCAGCCTAGGCATATGTGGAAAAGGCCAGAGTGTTTGACCAGTCCTATAGTTGAGGACAGCTACATTTTTACAACTCCTGGCCTGAATTTTTCCCTCCTGCCATCTGCTATCCACCCTCTTCACCAGCAGTTCCGATTGTCATCCAAGCAGTTGAGGGTCATTTTCATCCCTAACTTCTTGTCAGTTCTAAATTTACAATTTTCCTAAATGCAAGGGGCAGGGTGTTTGTGTGTGGGGGTGGTTGGAATGGTTAGGCACTATCTTTTTCTGGATTCGTTTGTAGGTTTGTCTAGATTTGTTTATTGACCTATTAGATACTGAATTCTATTGTTTATGTATTTAGGAGTTAAATGTTGGACTTGTATTCATTTTATGATTCGATAATTCATTTACTGCAGGGAGGACGAGATATAAATATGATAAAATAAATGTTTTTAAAAAGTTTTGCTCACTGCCCTTGTTTGTGGAATAGCATCCCGGATGAGGTCAGAAAGGATTCTTCCGTCCTAGTTTTTTGGTGGGGCTGCAAAACTGAGGTATTTTCTAGAACTCCGGGGCATTTTGAGTCCGGGTAACAAAGGGAATGTTTTCTGGCTGTAGGATTTTCCAGTATTGGCTTTCTTAATACGGTTTTAATGTATCTATTCCGTTCCATTATCTGGCTGTTACCTGCTTCAGGTCTTAACTTCTCAGGAGACAAATGTATTTTTACATGTCACGTGTTCACATGCATGGAACTGAACAAGGTTATGTTTACTTGCACTTACTGTAGGTCGGCCATGCTTTCTCCTTCCTTTACCCATTAACACAGGGTTTATCTTACGTGGCGGGGGGGGGGGGGGGGTGTTCTCACAAAGCTTTCTTCTCTTACAGATGAGATGTGGCTTAGTAGTAGAGCACTAGGGATGTCAAACCATTACAGTTTTACAGATGTCAGTTTTCTTTCTGGGGAGCTGCCTGTAACATTATTATTTGTACCGTTTTTTTTTAAAAAATGGCACTTATGTCACTGCAAAGAGTCCATTGTTTGGGATAAATCCCTGTTGTTTTAGTATACCATTAGTGTCTCCCCCCCCAACTTTCCTTCTTCATCTTCTCTCCACCCATCCCCATCCAAAAGACACTTGAACTTTAAGGGCTTCAAATATAACAGAGACCAAACCTTGTAACAGAGCAGAAAGGAAAAGCTTAGGTAGTCTGGGCAGGGATAAAGGGAAGAAAGATTTCTTGCCATTCAGAAGAAGAGAAAAATAGCACTGCTATTGTTGTCAGAAACAGATAATATGGAAAGGGAGTAAGAATAGGCAAGGACACCTTAGGGGAAGGTAGCCTAATTAGAAGCTGGGGGTAGGGTCCAAACACCCCAGACCCCTCCAAAAAATGAGCCCAGGAAAAATGAGCATACTAATAAAAAGAATCTCTCATTCATGTCACTGAAATGTAAGAGCAGGCTTGTTTAGAATTATCTACTATGTAATCCAGTGCAGAGTTACTCCAGTCTGAACACACTGAAAGCCATGGACTTAAACTTGACAAACACTATATAGGGCTGCGTAGTTGACTGTCTTATTTCCTTTGCAGTCCCAGCACAATAAGTGGAATCACCAGCAACTGAGCAAATATGCAGTTCTAATGTTGGTCTGCATTTTAGTGTTCGAGATTTATGTTTGATTGCAGTAAGGTCTTTGTAACTTAAATGTCAATTTAACAGTTGCAAGGCTTTGTATGTGTATTTAATGTAGCTCTATTTATTCTGAGACAATGTGATATACATATGGGAGAAGAACCACAACCTGATGTCAGAACTCTTGCTTTGTATTTCATATGTTCTAGATCAGGAGTCTGCAACCTGCAGCTCTCCAGATGTTCATGGACTACAATTTCCATCAGCCCCTGCCAGCATGGCCACCTGGCCATGAACATTTGGAGAGCTGCAGGTTGTAGACTCCTGTTCTAGATCAAATCCCACTTTATCTTCACTGAAAAGGATCTCTGATAGGAAGGTTCTTTACACACTGTATAGTTATAATGGGTGGCAATAGTTGTAAATGAACTCATTTTCCAAATGGAAAATGAATTCATTTACAACGATTGCAACTCATCGTAAATATGCTGTGTGGAATGAACCAAAGATTGGGAAGGTCTTCAGAGCAAACCGTCATGGACCAATGGATCTCAATCGCTGTCAAGTTCTTTGACTGCTCAGAGAATATTGTAGAACTGTTCGGCTAAGCAGTCTGAAGAGAGACAAGATAACAGTCTGATGTTCTTGACGAAATTGGCTTATCTGCTTTTTAGATTAAATTATTGATTGCATATCAGATGAAGAGTTTGGCAGTGCTTTTTGGCTCTGTTGTTTGAAAACTGGTCAGAGTTCTTTGATGGAAAGTTCTACCAGTGATGTCTTGTCTATCAACTTTTGCCCCTTTCGGACTCCATCAGTTTGCAATGTAATCCTAAAAAGAGTTAACACTCTGCCAAGCCTTTTCATTTTACTGGACATAGAAGAGAGTAATTCTGTTTGGCCTCGTACTGATCCATGCATCTAACCTGCATGCTAGTATTATACTCATCAGACCAGTTGCTCCTCACTATTCACTCTGCTCTTCACTCACCAGAACTCACATTTTTTCACTTGTCACACCAAGCTTGTGAAATGGGCTATTGGGAGAGACAAGGAGGGTTATTTCTTTTGGGTATATTGTTTGTCAGCGGGTGTTGATGAGGAGATTTGCTAAGGGGATATAGTATTTTTGTGACGTTATGATAGTTTTTGGATTTGTAATGGTGAACTTCCTTCAACCTATTGCTTTCAAGAAAGGTGGACACATACATTTTTAAATAAACATATATTCATAAAAGCATGTCATTCATTCACCGACACACTTATATGTATACCATAGATGTTAAAAAATAATAATATGTAATTACTGACAATCTCAGTAGTAATCAGATTTTTTTTGTAAATGTGGTTATAATTAATTGTACAACTGTCATTTAAAAATAGGTATTTGATGCTCATACCTGTGGCACATGTTGAACAAATAGCAGTGTGGAAGAAAGTGCTGGATCTGTGGTGTTCATTCTCTGCAATGTGAAACTTTGGCTGTCTGTGGGGTAGGGAAAAGTCACTTTGCTGCCTGTTGGTTACTTGATTTCATTGGGATGCAAGAAAGAGGTTGACTGTGATCTGTGGGGGTATCTTAAAACATGAACATATCCTAAGTATTTGTATCATTGGATTAGCATGTACTGTCTGAGTAATATCTTTGCAAAGCTCGTGTAGTGCCATAGCTTCTGACATTGCACTGGTACAGTAGTCAGTGGGTATACCCATCCCAATGTGCTAATTTGCTACTGCAGTAAGTTTTAAGATTGTATTAAAAGGTTGAAATAAATTTGGTAACATATATCTGCCTGACTTCAGACTTGACCAACGCCCCCCTGCCCCAAGAAAAAAGCTTACTGCTTTTGTGAGCTGACAAAGCTTCCACTCTTCAGTGGTTTCTAAATCAATGAACAAAGAACAGTCTTTAAAAAAAGATTATGAAATGTGAGAAAAAATGGCGGTATCCTTTTAAAAATGAAGCTTCTACTCTGAACAAAGGCAAAGACATCTTGAGGAATTATTCCTCGTGTGCGGGACAGATGGATGTTTGGCAAAATGGGCACCTTTCCATGCAGAATTTAAACTGAAGATTCTAAGGGTGTATGTTGTTAACTACTCAGTCGGTGTTGGAATAAATAAAAATTTATTAGTTGCAGGTTATGAACTGAATATTTGCAACTGCCGGTTTAGACCAGTACAGTGTTTATAGTGTGTCAGTGGCTGTGAATGAACTTGTACCATATGTCACTCATCAGCTATGTATTTGGCACCTGGTCTGCAAAAACAGAACATGAAATGAAAGTTGGGTTAGGGAAAATGTGATTTCTTGAGATAAGTAAGCCAAAATGGCAGGTCTCTGCCCTGAGGACTTCACAGTCGAAATTCTGATAGAAAGAAGTGAAGGCAGACAGCAAAGGCAGAGGTAGCAGTCACTTAGAAGGAGTATGTCAATTGTACCAGGTATGCATGTGTAAGTTTCATTTGGAGAAGTGTACCCTATTTGTGCTCCTTTGGCTGGTACCTTCTAGCTGCTCAAGATCAGGTCCAACTTTAAGCCAATTGGACCAATTGCCCCTAGTTGTGCCCTGTGCCTAAGGGGGCCCCACACTAGGGTAATCTACTCTAGTCTTGTCAAGTACATGCAACAACACATTACAGGTTCTATAGAGAACAGCAATGATTATAATTTTCTTCTGAATTCTTAAAAAGTCTGTAGTGCTTGTTTATACTGTTTATATTTTAATTTTTTTTGCTGTATTTGAGTTAAATAATATGTTAATTGCAGAGGGATTGCCACTTTCACATTTAAAATGGTCAGCTGGTTCCGGTCCCAAGTAATATTTCCAGTGTATTTTTACACCTGTACATTTCATAAATGTAGTGTTACATTTAAGATGTATTAAAACTGCTTTTGGAAGAATGCTTGATATAGAAATGAAATTCACCCAGTCCTTAAAGTAGATGTAGATCTGTTTGGTCCATTAACTCATATGCAGTTTTAAGTTCACATTTTGATTGCTTTCTATTGTACCATACAGATATGAAGTCTATACTTGACTTTATTGATATCACTATGTTTCTGCAATCCTTGGATATCAACCTGGGGCCCCACCAAAAATGTTCCCAATTGGACCCTGCAGCTCCTAATGCTGGCCCTGCTCAAGCTAGCCCTACTGACATCTGTTCCTTCTCTAAAGTGTCTCTTACCTTGTGCTATGCACTCCCCAAAAAGGTAACATTTTCGGGAAGCAATGTGAAACCATTTATTTGGAAGGACTTATTCTTGGTTTGAGCTTCAGGCAAGCAGATAAGACTGTAAGTAGATTTTTACTGTATTTTGTATGTTTTTAATATTAGAATTGTAAGCTGCTTTGGGCTCCAAGGGCAAGGTTTGATATAACTACTGTAGTTAAGAAACAGAAATTAAAATAGAAGACATATGGTCATCCTGTTACAAGCTGTGTAAATGAGAAAGGCTTCCTGTCGTGAATCAGAACCTTCACCCCACCACCTTTCAATTCCTACAGTACAGTGCCTTAAATTCACTTCTTCACTGACTGTCCCTCCTTCCTTCTCCTTTTGCTGGTCTGGGATTGTTTCATGAGTTGTCATCTCTCCAGTGTAACTGGAAAAAAATGATATTTTTTTAGCTTCTATGTTGGTTGACTGAAAGGCTGTTTGTTGAATATATAAGAGCCTAGCCAGAGCTCAGTATGGGGATCTGAGGAGGATTACTAAGGATTCCCAGGCATTTTGATTCTGTCCAAAATTACTCTCAGGCATACATATCAGATGGCTTGGCTGTGTCTGAAGGATCAAGGGGACAGTGTGAGAGTAAAGAAGAGAAGGTGAAAGGGATAAGGAAAGGATCGAGGACAGAAAGGAGGATCATGAAACGCTAGGAGAAAGAGAGGACAAGACAATATCTTACTTTGTGAACTTTTTATTTCTGTACTTTAGACACCAAAAATGAATGAGAATATAGTACACATAGGCAGAGAGAGCTAGCTCAAGATAAAAGGCTGTTGCAGTCTTTACCAAATTGGAACAAGAGATTAAATGTAAAACTACAATATGGGGTTGTTGTTTTTTGTAGGCAATCACTTTATTTTTCTTAGACACTGAACTATGATGAGAAGGTTGCAAAGCTTACTTGATCGAAGGAGTAATTTATTTACCGTATATGACGACTTTTTCAGCACATTTTTTATGCTGAAAAAGCCCCCCTTGGCTTATATTCGGGTCTTATACTCAAGTATATACGATATGTATATACAACTGTATGTGCTATAGCTGAAACTCTGTTTGTGTAACCCAGGGTCCATTAAAGCTCGGATTTTCCACATAAGGAAGAAAAGGTTCAATTTCCTCAGAATTGTTAAGAGGCCTGTAGCGGCATCAACAGTGCCACAGAACACAGCTAGAGAGAACTGTAAAGGACTGAGATCCTGCTAGTCTGCTTTGCATAGCAGGCCAGAACTATTATATGTTGATTATTGTGTCTGCATTGGTTTGCCATATTTCATTGTTATATTGCACACTATCGTTTATGAAACAGAAAACAGATTTAAAGTTTCTTTTGTTGTAAGTCTGGTGAATGTTAAGGGTCACAAGGTGGGACCACACTGTCAAAGACTTAACTCTTTTTCCATTTCTGATAATATCCCTCTTAAAATCTAAGCTGGGTTACAATTGGACATACAGATGATGATGAGGAATCTAGTTCTGAAGAATTTTAACTTTTGTGCTTTAGCTTGGTTGCTGATTGAGCTAAGATTTTTGTACTTTTACAGTTATTGTTGATACCATATTGTTTTTGTTGACCAGAGGCGTAGCTGGACCAAACTGTGCCCAGTGCGCAGAGTGTTTTTTCTGCCCCCCGGCGCCCCCCCGTGGCGCCCCTGTGGAACATACACACACACACCACCCCCTTCCCACACTTACCTACGTTCCTTTTCTTTTTGTAGTACTTTTTGAGGCTGAAAAAGTGGCCTATTTACAGTTCAAGGAGAAAGCTGCCTGATGAACTATACTTCCCAGGAGACCTTATGAGCCCCAAGGTGTCCTGGGAACTTTAGTTCCTCAGGCAGTTTTCCCCCTGAACTGGAACTAGGCTGCTTTCTTCAGCCTCAAAAAGTACTACAAAAAGAAAAGGAACATAGGTAAGTGTGGGAAGGGGGTTGGGGTGTGTGTGTGTGCCATGGGGGGTGCCGCGGGGGTGCCGCGGGGGTTGTGGGGGAAAGGGGGAGGGGCCAGAGAGTGATTTAGCACCCCCAGGTGGGTGCACGATGCACCCCCCGCCCCCTTGGTCCTCCACCACTGTTGTTGACCCTCTTTTCCACTTACAGAGCTAGTTTACTGTTTTTCTTTGAAATAAATATTAAAAAACATTTAATCTACTGATGCCTCAATTAATGTAATTTTATTGGTATCTATTTTTATTTTTGAAATTTACCAGTAGCTGCTGCATCTCCCACCCTAGATTTATACTCGAGTCAATAAGTTTTCCCAGTTTTTTGTGGTAAAATTAGGTGCCTCAACTTATATTTGGGTCACTTATACACGAGTATATACGGGTATGTGTAAACTAACAGAAAGAATGCCTCCCCAAGCAGGACTGTATATGTGCTAGCTCTTACATGGATGCCATTTTAACATAGGAAAGAACATTCAATTTGCATCATTTGCTACATACAAGTGTGCCTTCATTTGCTATGGTTTTTTGCACATGCCACATACATGCAGTGAAACTGATGCAGGCACTGCTTTCATGTGTAACAGTGTGCTTTCCCAGGGCAGAGAAGTGTAATCCATGTATGAGATTTATCACGTTTTGATGGATCCTTATGTGAGAAGTTCACACCATGAATGTGAATCTTCTGAGGATAAAGTTCTGGCACTGTCAGAATCTCTTTAGGGATTTTCCCTGTAAAGTTTCCCCTCATGTTTTGTTTTGGCTTTTTTCTGCTGAAGTCTGCACTTTAACAATACACATGAACGTTTGTGAGGATGTGGCTGTAACCTCTCTGGGACAGGGGAGTGCTGAGCTGTCTTTCAGTTATTTGTTCATACTAGCGGCTGGACAGTTGAGCCCTGACCCTTGATTGGGAATGCTGTGCTCAGAGTGCCCATAATAAATAGCTATAATAATGACTAAATGCGTAAATGACAATTAAATGTTCCATTCCACGAGCACTTAACAGCCATTTTAAAACTGTGGTACAAGGGGTATACAATTATACCGGCGAAAAAGGCCTTTCCTATAAATATAAAATATAGAAACGAAAAACTGTATCTACAGTAACCCTTACAAGTATAACACAAGCTAGAATATGTGTTAAGGTAAATCTTTAATGAGCTTTGTATTTGCATGTGGTGGATAAATGCCCTGATCCTGCGTGCTTTTACGTGGCAAGTAAATGAACTGACTTCAGCTGTATTTACTGCTAGGTGAATGCATTAGTAATGTGATAGTAATCAGAACAAATAAAACCACTGAACAGCTAGCAATCTTTGTCAAATTGAAAAGATGGAAAAAAGGAAGGCAGTATCCCTATTTGACCACCAAAAAGTCTTGCTGAGTATTGTGGTAGGTGCATGGATAAACAGCATGTGGACTGCAATAAGGCAGAATTGGGCAAAAAGGTGGCTGAATCCAACCAAAGCGGTTGCTTCAACCTCTAAAGTGGTTCTCAGGACAGTGGTGGGTCTTTATCATTTATTTATTTATTCATTTATTTTTATTTAATTTTTCATAGTCTGCTTTTCTTATTGAGATTCAAGGCAAATTTTACAGTGTAAATCAATGCAGTCAATAGAATGGTACCATCATAGTGGTTAAGAGTGGTGGACGCTAATGTGGAGAACCAAGTTTGAAGTTTGATTCTTCACGCCTCCACAAGAAGCCTGCCGGATGACCTTGGACTAGTCACAGTTGTCTCTGAACTCTCTTAATCCCACCTACATTGCAGGGTGCTTGTTGGGGGGAAGGGGAAAGGAAGTGGGGTATAAAAACCAACTCTTCATTTAATAAGCAATGTGATATGACTAGGAATTCAAGAATCTTAACCAACAGTATAAGTTTTAGACATGTTGACTAAAACAGTGGTACTGCATAATTATAAAAGCAAAACAGTGATAGCAGAATACTGTTAATATATACAGTGGTATAGTTCAGTCCTGTTCCTTTGATAAAAGTGACTTCCTAAACTATTTTGTTATAACATGGCCTTGCCACCTTTATAAAAATGCCTTCCTTTCAGGAAGTCCCTCTTCAATAATCTCCTTCATCTGTAATATGGGGATAATATTGACCTACTTTACAGGAATGTTGTGAAGATGACCAAAGTACTTTGAATAGCTGGGAGGTACTATGTAAATAGAAAGAAACATTCCAGAGTCCTCGACAACTTAAAAAATTATCCTATTACAGAACACACACACACACACCCCTTTATATTCATGTGTCAGAGCTATTTCCCATGGTATAATCCTGTTCTGTTATGAGGTATGTGGGAATATTCAACCATTTAGTTAGGGGCCAATTTTGTTGCTCTTTCTGATTAATCAGTCTATCAAATACATTTTATTCCACCCATGCACCCAGGAACTCAGAGTGGAAGGCATGGTTCAGTTCTCATTTCCTTATTTAAACCTTGCATTAACCTGGGAGGTATGATAGAGTGAGAGAAAAGGAAAAAAAAACTAACCCAAGATCCCATATAGAGTTTGATGGCAGAGCATTTCCTAGACTGTATTCCACACAGGACTCCTTCTCAGCAGATGGCATAGACCTACAAAAGTAGTCTCACTCATGTGATTTTGGCAATGTCTCATATACACCAGTGGTGGAGATAGACAATATTTTACTTTCTCTTTTATTTCCACAGAACATTTATTTCCACTCTATCTGTGGGTTCTGTGTGGCAGAACTTGGAATGAGTTTGCAACAACAAATTTTAAAAAAACACAAAATGGTTTACTTTCTTAACATATAGCATCAAACATCAACATTTAACATCACACTTCAAGGTCCTGTTCAGGTTGCATTTCAAGTCCTTCTAGTTACAGTCTACTGATATTGCCAAGTCCAATGCTTCTTTGCAAGTGGCTTGGCTCCTGAAGACTCCAGGGGCTTGGTGAACAGGATTCAACATGATGAAGGTTTCCAGGAGAACTCTCACCCATTACAAACATTAAAAAATCCCTGAAACAATAAACTCCAATTTTTACAACATAGCAAAAATAAACAACTACCTTCCCACTAGTTCCCAACAACATTGCAGTTACCTTAACAAGGTGTTAAGGGCTTATACAAACCAAGGTCCGAGTCTGGTAGCCTTGTCTCCTCCAACTTCTCCAGTTTCTGCAGCTTTCTGCTGCTTTGAGTCTCCACCCCTTTCTGGGTCAACCCATTCTGAACATAGGGGTTACACACACACCATTCTTATGACTATTATTCCCATTTTACAGGCCGGAAAATGAATCCAGTTAAAGGCCACCTCCAGATGACTTTTCAAGGGCCTGTCCCTGGTACTCTGTCAAATATGACAACAACCCTGACATGGCTAGCCTAGACTAGCCCACTCTCCTCAGATTTCAGAAACTAAGTAGGGTTGGCTCTGGCTAGTAATTGGATGGACAACCTTACAAGGGTTGTGACATGGTGATTGGCAATTGTAAACTACCTCTGAACATCTCTTGCCTTCAAAATCCTATGTCATAGGTCTGCTGTGACTTGCTGGCAAAAAAAGAGAGAGAGATCATCCTCAGCAGGCTGAGAACACAGTCAGTGTTTTAGTCACTCAGTCACAAGGGTCTAGCGCAGTGTTTCCCAACCTTTTCGAGGTCAGGGTACCGTTGACCTCACTCTTCATATCTCATGGTACCCCTGCAGCCACCCTCCACCTTCCCCTCCCATTGCCCCTGCTTGCCACACTCCCCACCTTTCCCTCCCAGGGTGAAGGGTAGCACTGGGGGTGGGGGGGGCTGCTGACCTTGTGGCAGGCCCTGCCCCATGGGCCAGCTCCATGTCCTTGCTGGCGTCAATGGGAGACACCACAAAAATGAGGGGGAGGGGCGGTAGTGTTGCCGCGGTACCCCTGGGACATGCTCACGGCACCCCAGGGTACCAGGGAACCCTGGTTGAGAATGGCTGGTCTAGCGGCTAATTTCAGCCTTACCTTGTAGGCAGTAAATAGATCTTCTGTGTTATATGAAAACTTCAGCATTTCCTTTCAATTCCATGGGGGTTGACGGGAGTTAGGAATCTGAGGTGGCTATTGTCTCATGGGTGGCAATGAGAAAGGCATAGTTAAATAGAGCACTAGTCAGTGCTTAGATACAAAAGTGATGCCCCTTACAAATAACTGGGAAAGAAAGGGAAGGGTGAGATTGAGCAAGCAGGTCAACAAGAGCCAACTGTTCTCTCCTCCCATGACAGCGTTTGCAATCTATCGAGGGGAAGGAATCGAACTTTACTCTACTCCTAAAGTAGTATAGTTGACTAAATTTTGTTCATATAGCTTTTGAATGATCTGATTTTCAATGATGTTATTGTGAAGACAAAGGGCTTTTCAGTATCTTTTATTTTTACAGTACAATATGGTTTCCCATTAACATCTGCTCCTCCTGTTCTTCCTGGCAGGTTTCAGCCATATGATGTCTTGTTTTTCAGAATTTCATTTAAGCCTTTCCTATTCAACTAGCATATTGTATTTTCTTTTCCTTTTTTTGCTTTTATTAAAATGTATTAATTCTCTTGAAATTGGTCATGCATTCTTCGTTTCCTTTATCCCGCCCCCACCTCCAGTGATCTATCAAACACCACTGGTGATAAACAACACAGATAGCATTTTATGAATTTCATTTGGAAGTACTTCAGCTAATAGAAGTGTGCCCATTCTCATTCATTTTATTTACTGTTTGATGTGATTCCATTGGTGGTATCAGGAAGTGTATACTTACGGACAGGACTTTTTTTGCAAACCAGCTATAGTTGCTGCAGAATAAAATTTTTGGGAGGAAAGAAAGTACAGAGGGGCAAGGTTCTTTAGCCTGGTATTGCAATTATTATTTATAATAATAATGGCATTTAGAGAATATTGTGAGTAAAAATAAATCTACGTGGTCCTTGGAAATTAGGTTGTTCTGTCTTGGATTATTCTATTCTATTTACATTTATTACCCACCCTGTGCCACAGTCTCAGTACGGGTTACAATAAAACATGCAACATTAAAATAATGACAGTAAAAACACAATAAAACACATTGAAACCCACTTTTTTTTTAAAAAAAACCCATTCCAAAAACCCAGACACAATCTAAAATTTCCCATACCCACCTCACCCATTGGGCAGACTGCACAAGACTTTCCATGGTTTGAGTTCTGCTAACTTTTACAAGTTTCCTACTGAATCCAAATTTAAGCACAAGATACAATTATTTTGTGTCATGATGGTATACATGGATTTGGACAGGGGCAGAGGGAACCTACCAGCCCTCATGAAGGAAACTGCCTCAAGGCCTATCTAATCTTCCACTGGTATGACTGTTCTCTGCTATTGTGCTGGCATCTGCCTTCACAAGTGTAGGCTACGGCCAATCATTTCCCCATATTGTGCAAGGGCAAGGTTGCTATTGGTGCAGTTATGAAATCTGGAAGGAATGCATGATGATGGAAGTGAGTGCTGGCTGGTTTGTGCATATGTAACCCCCATGCCCAGAATGGGTTGGCCCAGAATGGGTTGACCCAGTAAGGGGGTGGAGACTCAGAGCAGCAGAAAGGCTGAAAGAGCTCTTTGCAGAAGACAAGGGTACCAGACTCGGACCTTGATTTCTATAAGCCCTTAACACCTTGTTAAGGTAATTGCAATATTGTTGGGAACTACTGGGAAGGTAGTTGTTGTTTTTGCTATGTTGTAAATGTTGGAGTTTATTGTTTCAGGGTTTTCTTTTGTGGTTGTAATGGGTGAGAGTTCTCCTGGAGACCTTCATCATGTTGCAACCTGTTCATCAAGCCCTTGGAGTCTTCAGGAGCCAACCCACTTGCAAAGAAGAATTGGACTTGGCAATATCAGTAGACTGTAAATAGAAGGACTTGAAATGCAACCTGAACAGGACCTTGAATTGTAACATTAAATGTTGATGTTTTAAAAGTGTTAATTGTAAAGAAAAGTAAACCATTTTGTTGTTTAAAAATTGTTGTTGCAACTCATTCCAAGTACTGCCCCACAGAACCCACAAGCTGAGGTTACACATACAGCCCAGTTCTTGCCACCAAATGACCTAAGGCAGCTTGATTGTGTGAGACTGTATGTGGTGTATCTGGTTCCTCCAGGGTGTCTAGTTCTGATTATGCTAATATTGTAAGATGCTACTTAGTTCTGCAATAGATAAAATTTAGTCCTCAATTTGAAAAGTTCTGACTGGTTCTGCAACCATGCCTGAATGGACAAGTGATAATCTGCCGCAGACATGTCATGATTCTAGAGGATTCTATAGAACTTTGAGTAGGCAAATTTCTCAGAATACTAGTTTATGACAGTCCGTTTTCTGTGAGAACTGGGACTCTAGAATCTGAAATGGATTCCCAAAGGAGGCCTAGAACATTGGACAGGCTTCCAGAAAAGCTGAGCCAGCCAAAACTTTTTTCTGGAGAAGAAACAACTGGTTCTTCTGATTGCTGATATTAGGTATTGCTACCATGCTCTAGTCCTTCTGAAGTTAACCAAAGTTACTTCATTGGAATCACCGGACAGATCTGTATCCAAATATATAACCTCCTTCCATAAGAACATAAGAACAAGCCTGCTGGATCAGAACAGAGTCCATTCTAGTCCAGCACTCTGCTACTCGTAGTGGCCCACCAGGTGCCTTTGGGAGCTCACATGCAGGATGTGAAAGCAATGGCCTTCTGCTGCTGCTGCTCCTGAGCACCTGGTCTGCTAAGGCATTTGCAATCTCAGATCAAGGAGGATCAAGATTGGTTGCCATAGATCGACTTCTCCATAAATCTGTCCAAGCCCTTTTTAAAGCTAAAATTAAAATTTTAAATTCCAAATTACTATGACTGATTCCATTATTGTGTAAAAATAGAAAGTTTTAAACAAGCTTATAGTGGAATTGCTCAGGGTTTTAATTTTATTTTTTCCAAAAAAACATCCTAATTGTTTCAGTTTGTTATCTGCTGGTCAAATTGTACAAGGTGCAATATTTTTAATATATGCTATATTAATCAGTATGTAAGCAAATTACTATTACATGCCATTGTTAGTGAAACTATCAGTATGAATTTAAGAACAGCTTATGGTGTGTTTCTTTCCCTACCCCCACCACTTGGCCAAACTGCAGTTTTATTGCTGGATAATATGGTGAAAAGATTCATTGTAAGGGTTACCTAACAACATTGGTGGTGTTGATGAATAGTTGCAATTAATACATTCCCTTAATTAGTCTGATACCCAGAAGATGCACCTGGCAGGTCATTTAAATACTGCAATTGATTTATAGCTGCTAGAAATGATCTTACCAGCTATCTTCAGAGTGTGCAATTAGAGAAGATTTCAAATTTTTATGCATTTTCAGTAAGGAATAAACATAAAAAGGTCTGTGTGTAATTCAAAATGCAGCAGACATAACGGTACTAATGGCTTATGGATTTTATTCGTATAACTCTAACATAACAAACAATTGTAAGAAGGTATGGATTGTTTCATATTTGACACATTTGTACTTTTTTTGCATTATGAATGCTTTGTTTTAAGAAAAAAGGGCAGACACTCCAAGACACTTTAAAGGTTTGCTATTGTTGATAAAATTAAGTACTGAAATATTTTAAGCTGTTGGGGGATAAGAGTAATATACAGCATTGATGAATGGGATTTTCATATAATTCATACTAAGGATACATTGTGGATCAGCCCAGGCTACAATTTCATTTACTACAATGGGAATTCAGCTGACTAATTGTATGCATGGTGGTAGCCAAACTTTGTGATGCATATCATACTCTATTTTACAACATAATTTGTAAAATAAAAAATGACTTTAACTTGCACAGTGAATGTATACATAAAAGTAGAACAATTTACCGGCTTTCCTGATATAAATGAATTGTCATTTAAGGATCGCCTTTCTAAGTTTTATTTGTTTTGGGCTGATGTCTTTGA
This sequence comes from Sphaerodactylus townsendi, assembly GCF_021028975.2. Taxonomy (NCBI): domain Eukaryota; kingdom Metazoa; phylum Chordata; class Lepidosauria; order Squamata; family Sphaerodactylidae; genus Sphaerodactylus; species Sphaerodactylus townsendi. The sequence continues at coordinate 34,110,129 of NC_059426.1, forward strand.
TATTCTGTTCAGATTTTTTTTTTTTTAAAGAATCATCCTACTGTATTTTGCCCTCTTTCTTATCTCGGAGCAGACAGCATGGCTGCCTTTTGTTAGCTTCTCTGTTTGTGCAATGACACCGTTGTAACTATCTGGAGGAACATGTTCAGCTATAGGAAAAGCATCTGTGGAACGAGAGTTCTTTCTTGGCTCCCAGCCACTGCCTTTTTACTTTGATGTGTCAGAACAGAGCACCTACTTTCTTTCTTTTCTCCAAACCAGAGCTAAATATTAAGATATGCCACTTACCCCTGGATGGATATATTAAGGAGTGCAAAATTCATTCAGAATACCGGTTCATCTGTATTAGCGGAATGTGTGAAGTACAGAGGCAGAGGGTAACTGTATATAGTGAAAGATGGCTGTGGGAAAGGATTATTATATCTTTCATCCATCAGTTCTCAAATGTTTTGAAGTGGAACCTGCATCTAAACCTACCTGGTGAGATCCAGCTGTGTGTTCATGGAAGAGATGCAAAATTTTCCTGCGTTCTTCTTAATTCCTGAAGTCTCTCTGGACACTTGGAAAGATAATTTCTAAATCATGGCATCCAGGCAGATGAACAGGTGTGTGGTACAAGGTGGTACAAGGGGTTCAAACAGATCTTGGTGGAACTGCGCTTGCAGAAGGAGAAGCAGATGTTTCACCCACTTGTCCTTTCTCACTCTGTTCCTCTCTCCCACCCCTGCAAAACTCTTCCTCTATGTGGGTCCTGTAAGCCTGGAAATTCTTTCTGTGCTGTTTAGAATAGGTTGCAGAATAGGCGACAGAAACAAACAGGAGTATGGGAAATCTCCATGTTCTGTGTACAGAGTCATAAGATGCATGGCACTATGCATTCCATGACACCATTCTAAACTTACTTTCAACAGGTTTTGGTGGGTTTTCCAGACTGTGTGGCCGTGGTCTGGTGGATCTTGTTCCTAACCTGCATCTGTGGCTGGCATCTTCAGAGGTGTATCACAATGTGAATCACTCTCTGGATTGATAAACCCCACCTGCAATACAATACTATCAACCACATCTTTGCATAACAAGTTCCACCCAAACACTTACTGATTGGTTCCCCACGCTGGGACATGGACAATATATACCCCACTAAACATTCCCTTCTCACTGACACAGTGTATCCCTCTGTGATACACCTCTGAAGATGCCAGCCACAGATGCAGGCGAAACATTAGAACAAGATCCACCAGACCACGGCCACACAGCCCGGAAAACCCACCACAACCAGTTGAATCTGGCAGTGAAAGCCTTCGACATTACTTCCTACAGGTTGCCATTGACCAAAGGAATTCTAGTTGCTTCAAAGAGGCAGTGTGAGGTAGCACTTGGAATGTCAAACTAGGATCTGGAGAGCCCAGGTTCGAAATCACCACTCTGCTATGGAACCTCCTGGGTGACCTTGGGCCAGGTGAACATACTCAGTGTAGCCTACCTCAAAGGGCTGTTGTGAGAATCAAATGGAGGAGAGTAGAATTGTGGAAACTGCTTTGGGAAGAAATGTGGGGTATAAATGAATTAAATAAATCGTAAGGGAAGCTAGGGAGTATTTAGGCTACATGCATATATGGAACCAAATAACTTAAACCTTCCAGGATGTGTGGACCCTTGAAGATACCTCTTCTAGGTAATTTTCTAAGGTTCCTAGCATGCATTTGACATTTTTTTCCCTTACAAAGGTCCCAATTCTCTTGTTCAAATTCTTAGCAATATGTGGGAATTCTACAACCATTTTCTAGGACATCTTTCATTCACCTTAGTGAACCTGATGAATTTATTAATTAAAATATTTCTACTTCACCTTTATACGTGGCTCAAAGTCACATTACTTTCTGATTAATGATATCCATAATATTTTTCTGTATTTAAAAAACATTACAAATTTAAAAGTTGGGTCTTTATATTTGATACATACTCTTATTTCTGATGAGCTTCATAGTATAAATTGCCCATCTACTCTAGCATCCTACAAGAACCAATGTGGTGGACTGGTCTATTGGACTAAGAATGGAAAGACCAGGGTTCTAATCTCAGCGAGGTGTAGTGGTTAAGAGCAGGTGGATTCCAATCTGGAGAACCAGGTTTGATTCCCAACTCCTCCACCTGTGTGGCAGAGGCTTATCTGGTGAACCAGGTGTGTTTCTGCACTCCTGCATTCCTGCTGGATGACCTTGGGCTAGTCACAGTTCTTCAGAACTCTCTCAGCCTCACCTATCTCACAAGGTGTCTGTTGTGGGGAGAGAAAGGGAAAGGAGCTTGTAAGCCACCTTGAGTTTCCTTACAGGAGAGAAAGGTGGGGTATAAATCCAAACTCCTCCTCCTCCTCCTTCTTATCTCATTGGATGACTTTGGGCTAGTGTTTCTTAAGTTAAGCTACTGCATAGTATGACTATGTGAATAAAATGGTAGAGAAATGAACATGTATGCTACTCTGATTTCCTTGAAAGAAGGGTGGGATAAAAATGGATTCCAATAAATTCTGCTGGATATTGGCCACTCGTTGATAGAGTTGAGGTGTTCAAAAGCTAATCTCTGTGTAAGTAACGCATAGTGTGCGAGTGCAATTGAATTGTCATCAATAGGCCTTGCTGAGCGGATGACTATATGACCATGTTCAACTTGAAAATCCATGGCAAAACTTAAGATGCAGCTTGTGTGGCCAGCTCCTTAATATAGTTGTGTTACAGAGTGTAGAGAATCTCACCACCCAGGAATCTTGATGTGCTTGACCTGGCTATGGAAGTCAAAGCCAGCAAAATGCCTATTAACCTTGCAGTATAAATGTGCAAAAGAAATAAGCATAGTTCCTTGCTCATGAGAAAGGAGCACATGTCACGTCTTTCTCTAATTTTTTTTTATCTCCAATAAGTACACTGGATGCCTTTTGGATGAAGAAAAAAGTCACAGTAGCCTTCATTTCTTACTTGTCATCCACCTTTCTTTTCCTGTCGTCTTCTCTGTTGTCCATAGTCTCACCCAGCCACACCACCACTGGCTGCTCCCATCCCCATTGCCTGAGGTACCATAGTTGCCTTCATACACCCATTTCTCTTCATCGTGGCTTTGGTTTGCTCCTCCCTTCCTTCACCTCCAATCTTGACTTTCTTCCTCAAGGCCAGCCATCTGGTTCAATAACTGTAGCTGTGTTGCCTCTGCAGATTTGATCTCTGGACAATGAGTTTTTAAAAAGACCCTCATTGTTTGAGTGTTTGGATTTTTCTGCAGGCCCGAGGATTCTCCCAGATCTGTAAAAACAGCTGATTTCATACCTCCAGTCCATAGATGGGGTCACAATAAGAATTAGATATATGAATAATGGAGACTTTTTAGTACTTATTCAGGTTCCAGATACATACATCTCTAATTTTCCTACCTACTGGTCAAACACAGAATCTTCACTAGTGTTTTCACCAGTACAACTTTGTTTTGTGTTGAAGTATCTCCAAACTTGTTGGTGTGTCTTTAGGATACTCTGCTGCCCCCATCATAAATTATTCAAGAAGAAACACTCTGTGTGCTATTAAACACTGAATAGGTTGTGATGGAAGGGCCAACACAATAAAAGCAAAAATTGGTTGAGGCCTCTGCTATTTCTTGGCAAACTGCTTTTAGGAAGTGTTTGTAGACATAGCTGAAAAGCATAGGTACAGCAACTGGTTAAGCATAACACAAACTTTAACTTCATTGGTGTATTGTTTAGAGACCTATCTATGAGGAAGTGGCTTTTTTATAATGTCCTTTCTAGTCCCAGAAGACTGAACATACATAGTACAGGAATACTGCTTCACAATAGCCAATTTTAGATAAGTTTTCACAGTTATAAACTTGGCAATGAATGGGCCCACAGATCAAAGCAAAGCAGGTTTCGGTAAGCAAGGTTTAAGGTGATAGGTAGTGCTGCTGAAGGGTAGCACTTAAAGGCACTAGCTTGCTTAAAAAAGGTAAACGTTTGCAACCACCAGATCAATACTGACCATGGGGTGATGTCACATCATTACATTTACTGAATGGACTTTGGTTGCAATGTGGTATGTTGTTGCCTTCCCCAGTTATCTACACTTTGTCCCCAGCAAGTTGGGTACTCATTTTTCTGACCTTAGAAGGACGGAAGGCTGAGTCAACCTTGAGTTGGTTACCTGAAATCAACTTCCATTGGGATCAAACTCAGGTTGTGAGCAAAGCTTTGACTGCACTATTGCAGCATACCGCTCTGCACCACGGGGCTCTATTGGCTTGTCAGGGATGTTAACAATTGGGACAATTGTTCTGTAATATTATACTAGAGAATCTCTAAGAGAATCATAGAGTCCTTTTGATGGCTTGTTCTGTGGCAACGTTGAGAGCAAAAAAAGATTTTTTTTGCCAGTGTTACATTTCTGAATTGCATCTAATGGAGCTGTTCAGTCCAGAAGAATACCAAGTTGATGGTACCAAACAACTCCGGGAGTTCTAGGAGAGCCAGTAGGTCTACTGACATATTTTCTATTAACATTGTAGATTGTCAAGGTGACCAAGATGGTCTCTGGACCATGCCCAAACTGGAAGCTAAATTGAAAATAGTCTGGTTAATAAGTTTCTTTTAAAGTACCTAGAAAGGCCAGCAATTTTGTTTAAAAGATGATACTATTTGTAAATTGTTCATAACTAAAACATCTGATAAAAGGTTTTGTACCACTGAGGCATCAGTGTTAGTGGTAACTTCCAATGAGAGAACTTGCTTTGTGTTGATTTTACAAGGAAGATTGGGTCTGAAGGATAAGTGCTAAGTGTTTAGTCCTCATAATCAGGTAACTGCAGGGTATCCATGAAAACATAGTAAGTGAAAGCGTTAGGGTCATTCAGTATTTCTGTAATTGATGTAGAGTCCAAGTCAGACTTTTCTAATTTGTCACTGTGGAACAGAGTCATAGAAGACCTCTTTTCAAATGGAACAGCATTGTAGAATGGCAGTGCATTAATGCAATAATGATAGAAGTACATTTTATTTGCTGTCATTACTGGCACACAGTCTGCTATAAGATGAAGTTCAATTGGATTTCCCATGAGTCTTATTTATGCCATTACTCTGTCATATCAGACGTTTCATTTCCTCATGTTCTATAGTTTTTTTTCGCATTTGGGAGATTATGCTTAGGAGCAGAGGCCTCCCAATCCCAGAAGCCCACTGAATCATCAGTGTGACATGTCAGTGAGAAAATTCCCTAGAGCTGTCCGGAAACTATTGATTTCTTCTTTCTCAAGGGTTGGATCATTCTAATTGGAAGCCTGCAGGTGTCCTGAATCCCCATAATCTAAATCCTACTAGTTAATGAACTGAGCAGGGCAATGGAGTTACATTAAACTCCTCCAACTCCTGATCCAAAATTCTCAGGTTCTTCATTGCAAGATCATGTATATATTTGGCTATATATGTAAGGTTCAATAGTAATAGAGATAGCCTTATAGTTGTCATAGATGTTGAGGTTGTCGGGAAGGGCTGTGGCTCAGTAGTAGGACATTTGTTTGCCATGCAGAAGGTCCCCAAATCAGTCCTGTGTATCTCTGGAAAGGCCTGTGCTTAAGACCCTGGAGAGCTGCTGTAAGTCTTGTCAGACAGTAGTGACCTTGGTGATTCAATAAGTCTGACTCAGTATTAGACTGTTTCATAGGGTTCATGTGATGTGTCAAGAACCAGAAGCTTTGGGAAGCCCATCACCTGGGCTGAGACCGGCTTGGCCAGGTAGGGCAGAGCCACATTCCTAATCTTTTTGAGCCCTTGGGCGCCTCTGGAATCACAAAATGGCCACTGTGGCAGGTGGAACCACACAAACAATCAGACACACAGAAGAAGACCAATTGCAGGGGACATGAGGAATGTTTTTTTTTTAAAAAATACACTGGAAAAAGGAGTGAGAGAGAAAATAAAGTCAACACTGTAGTGCCGTGGTGGTGAACCTTTGGCACTCCAGATGTTGTGGACTACAATTCCCATCAGCCCCTGCCAGCATGGCCAATTGGCAGCTGCCACCAAAACAGCACTGTTTTAATCTGATCGATCAGGTCTCAAATGGCCAATCAAAAGCCCTCCTGTGCAGGAGCCCCACCTGGCCTCACCCACTTTCTAAAAACACTTGCTACAGCACACCAGGATAGAGAGCCCATTTGAGTGAATGAATGAAATCCTTAACCTGGGTCGTGATCTCAACTATGGGCACAAATACTCAACACTCAAGTGAGTGATTGAGTGAGCGTGGAGATTCTAAAGAGATTTTATAGTGCTTAAGGTCAGGAGAGAGACACTGCAAAGACACCAGGGTTCTAGAGAGACTGACCAAGAGAGAAGGTAGAGCAACCCAGTGCCTTACATTGCACCAGTCAAAAGAAAGGATGAAGGAATGGGGAAGAAAGTAAGAGTGGAAAAAAACCCCATGTAAGGTCCGGGGAAAATGGAAAGCTAGTGGACAGGCAAGGGAGATTTAGAGGCCTGGGGAGTCTGGAAGGGGAATTCTGCCAGTAGTGGTTCCCACTGTGTCATTGAAGCCCCTTCACCAGGCAACCCTCAAGCAATGTGGACTAAGAGGAAAGAGCTCATTTTATAAATTTACTTTAACTGCAGTAAGTGGAAACTTTCCGAACTGTGTTACTTTCCAGTCTAGTTGGTTATAATTGTATTTATAAACATTCTCCAGAAAGATGGCTTAGCTACCCTCCAAGGCAGCATGTGTTTTTCAAAATTTATTCCAAAAATTTCATTCCTCACCTTTTAATTTCAGTCCAGTTTATTTTTGTTAAGCTTATTGCCAGATACTTTAATATACTGGGCCATTAACCGCAATGTCTTTTTTCAGAGATGTCACCAGCATCTTAAAATAGTATAATTTTGATGAATACAGTTGCAATTATTAATATATTGCCTAACTTGTTGACTTCTTTAGTGACCCATCTGTGTATAATTAGTATTTCTGTTTTACTTAAGATATTATGGAATGTAGAGAGAAAAAGGGTTTTGGATTTATAGGAGCAGCAGTGGCATAGTGGCTAAGACTAGGTGCATTCTGATCTGGAGGAACCCGGTTTGATTCCCAGCTCTGCCGCCTGAGCTGTGGAGGCTTATCTGGGGAATTCAGGTTAGCCTGTGCACTCCCACACACGCCAGCTGGGTCACCTTGGGCTAGTCACAGCTTCTCGGAGCTCTCTCAGCCCCACCCACCTCACAGGGTGTTTGTTGTGAGGGGGGAAGGGCAAGGAGATTGTAAGCCCCTTTGAGTCTCCTACAGGAGAGAAAGGGGGGATATAAATCCAAACTCTTCTTCTTCTTCCTGTAAGGCATCTAAAAGGGGCTTGCAAACTCCTTTCCCTTCCTCTCCCTACTGCAAACACTTTGTGAGGCTTTTTTGTACTGAACAACAAAAGGAACAAAAAATACAAAGGTACTTTTGTACAAAAAGAACAAGGTGATTTGAAGCATATTAACCATAGTAAAAGCCTTGTTTGCTAGTACCAGATCCAGTCCCTTCATCTCCAGTTAAACAGTTCAGTAGTAGGCCCAGAGAGCTACTGCCAGTCAGAAAGGTGCCAAGTCCAGTCCACAGTTGAAAAGATAAGGCGGTAGATGGTATAAAGGACCTCTGTCTGAGACCTGCAGAGCTGCTTCCAGTCAGAGCAGACAACGGGCGATTCCCCACAGTCAAAAAAGCACATGATACTGTAAAAGTCCCGGTTTGGGCGAGGAGTCCCCACAGCTTCAGTGCCCAACTTGGCTCCATCCCAGCCCTGGCGCGTGCTCTTCCCCCTCACCCTGTGTTTTTCAAAAACCACCAAGAAAGTATGCCTTTTTGAAAAACTTGGGCCAAGGCCGCATCAGTGGGGAGGCAGCAGAAAAACAATATTGTTTATTTTTCCTACCCTAGGAGGCACGCACCAATCAGAGCACAGTGGGCTGGGCACAGAGTGTGCAAAGGGTTTTTGTATGTGTGTGCTGGTCGTAGGCATGAATCTACAAAGCGAAGGAGAGACAAGTGTGTGGGATTGCCAGGGAAAACAAACTTTCTTCCGGTACTTTTTACAGGACTGTAGCAAGCAGATGAGCTGTTAGCAGAGGAAACCTCCTTGGGAACCCTTCAGCAAATGGAGGCAGGGATGGAGAATCCCCCGCAGCACAAAATGCTGGGCTCAAGAAAATGAAACGGACAAACTTCAGTCAGCTAGTGAGGGGGGGAGGTGGAGAATGAACAAGAACCGTTTTGGCTTGCAACACTTTATTTCTCCCATGGTGTGCAGAAGAAAAAAGCCCAGACAGTTCTGTTTTAGAATGTCTACAAGATGTTTTATTTCCTTTGTGTGGAATGAACCTTAGTCTTGATTGAAATGTTTCTTGGTAGACTTTTGGAATGCAGTCTGAAGACTTAGTGACTCGATATTTTCAACATGAATACCACGTTAGTTACCAGATGGCATGAGCCTTTACAAGAGCCATATATCATACAAGAGTGATATATCTGTTGTCTGAAAATGGGAACTTTGATGCTTTAAAGCTTATACCCTGGAAATCTTGTTGGGTTTCAAGGTGCTACTGGACTTGAACCTTGCTGTTCTACATGGCTATCCACCTGGAACTATCAGCATAGTATACCAATTACAGCGAATCATGCTAGAAAATGGGAAACTTGGGTTCAAATCTCATCTCTATCATGGAGTCTTACTGGGTGAGCTTTCTATGAATCTAGGCTATTTTGCAGGATTGTTAGGATTAAATGGAGGAGGAAAGAATGTTATTGTAAGATGGTCTAGGCCTCAAGGAGAAAACTGGGGCATAAATATCTAAATGCGGAAATATTTTCTGCTGTTTATTGTTTGCCTTTCAAATTACATTTTGGAATTGATCTTGGATATCTTCACAGACGTTGCCTGCAAAGTGCATTACATAAATAAGCAATATGAATTTCAAATCGTTTGTAATTGTTACAATATTTGTACTGTACTTCTTTCAGATCACACAGCCTTTAAAAAAATAATAACCTGTAGTAAGATTTGCTTCTGATCAGAACAAGGAGATTTGGAATGTTTGCTTTTGGGTGCAAGAGAACCACACATTTCCACTCGCACTGCCAACTTAAGAGAGTTTTCTTTCTCTAAGATTTTAGTGTAGATTTACAATTATCATAAGACTGTGTGGAGTTTGTTTGCTCCCCACAAAAGCAGGGATGATTTTTATTGACCAATCTTTGATCCGAGAGATTAAAGAAAGTACTGCATGAGCAGTGAAAAGGATAACACCGAAGGGGTCAATAGGCTTACTGCTACTTGGAAATGAAAGTAAACCATTCCATTGGGAGACGGGGTAATTTAGCATTCTTACTGGGAACTCGGGAGATTTTCCTTTTCTACTTTTTTTTAAAGAAAAAAATTATTCATCTTACTTACAGGTTTCTCCATGACTTAATACTATGGCTGTAATATGAGGTCATTTAGAGGGCACTGGATTCACCAACATAATTCTACACAGTGCTTTTTTAGCCCAAATGGCTTGGCTGTCGCACACTTGCAGCCTTGATTGAAATGTTGCTTGGTAGACTTTTGGAATGCAGTCTGAAGGCTTAGCGACTCAATATTTTCAACATGAATACGTTTCCAATCTTGCTGAAAGTTTCTGTGGATTGCAGCAGAAGTTTATAAGCCCCCCCCCCCCCCCCGCCAACTCTATGAACTTCTACATGGACTTAGTATGCCTGAGACTAGAAATACTGGTCAGGGTAGGATAACTTTATGTATATGGTATTATCATACCATTATTCTCTATTCAAGGATTATGGAGGGAAGGATAGGTGTGATCTTAGATGTGGAATAGCAAAAATATTGGCCACTGAGAAAGAAAATCCTATAATTACCCATGTTATTGTGAGCTTTCGTGTAACATGGTAATTGGCGTGGATGATGGAAACATGTTTGGATGCTGGCATCCTTCATAAATCTGCCTGCACATAGGTTCCCAAATTGAAACTAATGTATCAAATTTAAAAAATGGTTGGCAGATGATCAGATTAAAAGATGGTTCTAGATTTAGGCCCCTTCCACACATGCAAAATAATGCGTGTTTCTCAGGAGTCACAGGTCTTCCACACTGCCTGCTACCAGATGTTTCCAAACTTAAGATGTCAAGGATTGACTGTGGGACATTCTGTATACTAAACAGATACCCTTCCCATCCCATGGCTGGTGCTTTCCTTCTTTCAGTTAATTGTGAAACATGGTCTTGTGCTGCTGAAAGTCTTCTTTGCATCATAGGTGGACTTCATCATTAGCCAAATGGAAGCTTTGCCTATCAGTCTTTTTGCTGAGAGAAAGTCATACAACTTTGGTCCAATGTCTGTTCACAGAAATGCATGAAATTGTAATAGAGGAGGTTTTGCCTACAGCCTAAGAATTGGAAAAGAACTTTTGTGCATCAGTAGTTCTCGTGCATCAAATTATTTTTACACTGGGTAACTGTCTATGTAACTGTGGTGATTCAGAGGGCTGCATGAGGTGTGTTTTGGTTGGTTTTGGGCTACTGTTTGGCAGACATTGGGCCTTTCCCCACTTACCTTCTGCTGCGTGCTACTTGGGCCAAGTAGCGCGGGGTCCCGCGGCACTCCCCACTACAGGGGCAGTGACAACGCAGCCGCCCCGACGCTGCTGCTCTCACGCCCCCTCAGCTCGCGTCATTCCTGGCGCTCCTCAAAACGGCGCCTTTTGATGACCCCGCACAGAGCGCGGGGTCATGGGGAAGCCCAGGCGCGTACCAGAAATGACGCGCGCAGTGAGTAGCGCGCAGCCAAGGTGGTAGAAGGAAAAGTGGGGAAAGGCCCATTGTATTGAAGGATGACCAGAAGAGCAAAAACTAAAGAGGCATGCAATAGTATTGCCTCCTGTGCCCTGGTACATCACTGTGGGTGAGTAAAAATTCCCACTACAAAGCAAGAAATAGCATACAAGCAAACTTGTTTTGAGGAACCACTTAGTATTCTCTCCCCTTGGTTCATTTATTTCCCTACCTAAGAGTTCTGATTTTGACTTTCCTTCTACTTTGGGGAGTATGTGTTGAAAAACAGCTGGTGTGGCTTTGACTGGGGACCTGGGGGGTTACTGCTGTTGACAAAATGTCTACAGAGACTTGAAAGGCTTGGCAGGAAATTCATGCTACCAGTGGCATAGTGCCAAGGAGGCAAGAGGTGCATGTGATGCACCGGGCGCGCGCTGCTGCGGAGTGTGTGGTGGGGTCATTTCAGGGTGGGGGCGTGGCAGGGGCTCAGGGTGCACGCATGCCCAAGGCACAGTTCCCCCTCGCTCCGGCCCTGCATGTTACAGGTGTGTTTTTTAATCTTATTTTTAAAGGTTGCCAAAGCTATTCTTATTGAAATTGACTGGTTATAATTGCTTTGCTATTTACCAGTGACAAGTTCCAGATTTGGAGTGTGTTTAAAACCAGAATTTAATCCCCGTGGTGATTTATGAATCAAAATGCATGACTAAATGGAATGCAACTGTTTTATTCACGAGGCAAGTAAGAGTGTTAGCTTTGATTGCTGGAATAAATCATATCAGGTTATATAACCTAGGAATGTAACTGTGATAGGGTACAAGCTGTCACCTATCTATCTCTGTATCATACTTGAGGTCAATTCAGAAGTCATGGAGGAAGATCCATCAATACTTCTTCATTTTTTTCACAAGGCTTAATAGCACTGGGAAAACAGCACTAGAGCCATAGCCCAAGGGTGGATAATTTAATCCTTTTCCCATGCTATTTTCCCCCCTGTATCCTCTTGATGCTGTCTCTCTGTACTAGAAGTCATATAGGTGCCCATATGATACATATAGTTTTACTCACATTGATGCAAAGCTGTGAATGTGATTAACATCTGGGAAATGATATAGAAGGAAGGTTTGAGCAGGAAGTCAGTTTATACCGAAGAAGGCTATTGGCCTGTTCATGGTGTAGTGGTTAAAGTGTCAGTCTAGGACATAGGTGTCAAACTTGCAGCCCTCCAGATGTTATGGACTACAGTTCCCATCATCCCCTGCCAGCATGATTCTGGCAGGGGATGATGGGAATTGTAGTCCAAAACATCTGGAGGGCCGCGAGTTTGACACCTATGGTCTAGAAGTTGGGAACCCCAGGTTTAAATCCCCACTCACGCCATGGAAACTTTTCTGGGAGAAATTGGGTCAGTCACATACTCTCAGCCTCAACCCTGGCAAGTATTTGAATAGGAGAGTTCCAAGGAATACCAGAGGGGGAGGCCAGCAATAGCAAACCACCTCTGAACATCTCTTGCTTTGAAAATCCATTGGGGGTCATCACAAGTCAAGTGGGACTTGTCAGTAAAATAAAGAAGGTGAATCTTATCTAATTTAATTGGCAGCAGGTTTCCAGGTTCTTAGATGGTCTCTCACAGCACCTACTTTTTGTTTGTTTGTTTACTGGACTTGCTGGGGCTTGAACATAGAACTTTCTGCATGCAAAGGAGATGCTATACCTATGGCTTCTCATCCTAGGCCAAATTCCTGATCACCTCCCCATCCCTCACAACATCCTGCAAAAAAACCACGGGAATTCTGTGGACTTGTCTTGTCGAGTTTGGCCTTGAGGGAGATATTCATGAATGGTCATTGGCCCCATTGTTGCCTTCTCAACCCACAATGTGTTGTGCTTGTCATATTTCGTTTCTGCCATCTTTAAACACTGCATCCCAGCCATTACTGTGTGTTATATTGTGGGAGGATGATCTTGGCTTTCATAAGGAATGGCAGGTAATGATAATGCCGCATGTGAAGTACAGTGTAAGTAAAGCGTAGTGGCAGTAAACACCCTGGAATCTACCCCCATTTCACATTGTCAGAATGATGGACCCAATGAAAAAAAAATCCTATGATGAGCATTTCGCAGAACAGCCTCTCAAAAAACATCACGAGGGCTTCTACTCTCCTATCTTTCTGCCAAGGCAGTATTATTTTGAAGATCTTTTGAGCGGCTGAGCCTGGATAAAGGGGGAATATCCTGGAGCGCAAGATGCTGCAAAATTGTGTTTTTTTAAAATATATATATGGTTGTAATAAGTGGTGGGATTCAAAAAATTTAGTAACAGGTTCCCATGGTGGTGGGATTCAAACAGTGGCGTAGTGCCAGTGGGACTGGGTGGGGCACGACGGGGGCGTGGCTGGGCATTCCGGGGGCGGGGCATTAATAATTTCTCTGTTACTGTAAAAAACTTTTACTGTAAAAAATGTTCTTAATTTCCAGCTGGTATCTTTCTGTCCATAATTTAAACTCATTATAGCAAGTCCTATCGTCTACTGCCAACAGAAACAACTACTTCTCCTCTAATTGACTGCCTGACAAATACTTAATGCTTTCAAATACTTAATTTTGTTTCTAGAAATCAAAAGAAGGATACTTTCCTTAAACAAGGAACTTTACCATATTTCTAAAACATGTTTTTAAAACAGCCCAACAGGGAGAATTATCCCATTTTCTACCTTCGCTAACCAGCCACATAGGAAACAACAGGACTTTATTATTTTTGGACCTAATGGAATTTCTAACGGAAAAGCAGACCCAATTAGTAACCTCCTCTCGGCACACACAAATAATTAGTAACCCACTCTCGGGAACTGGTGAGAACCTGCTGGATCCCACCTCTGGTTGTAATGAATACCTGTTGTTTTAGTGTGTTTCATTTTGTTTTTATGTTGTTTTTACTGAACTTGGTCTTGAGATACTTGGGAGAGAAGTGAGCATAGTAATGTTTTAAATAAATAAATATTCATTTAAGAAATCTTTGCTGGATTTTCCAAGCAACAGAAAGCTCGATGATGATTCCGTATCTGTTTAGAAGCACTGAAATCATTGTGGAGACCTGGTACAACGTTCTGCTTATGGGAAGGAGGTCAAATGCCAAAGTCTTAGTCTCTAATCTGCCCAGTGAAGGAGAATCCATTGTTCCATTTTGTCTGAAGTGTTCTTATGTCATTAATCTGTGGCTTCTGCTGTGATCTGAGCCTCTTCTCATTCCTTTCTCAGATGCTATTGCACCTACACGTTGTTTGTCCTTGTCTGGGATCAGTGTGAGTGTGCAATAGGTGAGCTTATAGCCCATGCTCCTGGCCCATTTGCAAAGATAGGAGAATGGGAGCCTTTCTGAGTAGAAACATTTAAGTTTTTGGCTTAGCCTTTTTGAGAAGATTTGCCTCAAGTGTTTCTGAAGCTTCTGACTATTCTGAATATTTAAAGGTTAATGGGATCCAAAGTTATTGGAGTGCCACAATTCTGAGAGACTATTTCCCCCCACTCTTTCCTGAGCTCACAGACACCACAGCTCTTTCAGGAAACCAGGACTCCTTGAAATTTTCCCTTTCCCCAAACAATGAGACATCTAATGCGTCCAGTCTCCTTCTCAGTTCTTCTCCCTTTTCTAGGCTTTCTCTTTCTTCCAGTTGAACCTATCAATTTCATATTGCCACCTTCCTGCAAGTCTCTCCCCCCCCCCACTCCCAAGACCTAATGTTTCTGTTTTTCTTCAGATGCTGTTTTGTTCAGAAATCTGTGCTCGCTGGTATTAGCTTGACATGTCTTCTGTAACTGTCAATCACCCAGGGTCTGTATTTCCTATTTTTTTTTTAAAAAGCACACACAGTTGCTTTGCAAAGAAAGAAAAGAAAAAGGAAGATGTGGAGTATAGCATCATATACAGGGCAGATGAATATTTCCTCTGTGAGAAATGGTTCTTACAGCCTAATGTGCCCCCACAATTATGGGTGCCCCTAACTGTTTTCATTGCTGGCACAATTTATCAACGACTCTAGGTAATGGATCCCTGACTTCAGAATTCTGTATCAAGTGTTCCTTTTCCTATACTAAAAATGGCTCAAGTAAGTTCTAATTCTTGTGTTAGCAAATATATTCAAGTGCAGTCATGCATTCTTTGGTGGAAGTTAAGGCATGTGTTCCCACATTAAAAAAAAATCCAGATTCTCTTTTAGCGATTAAGAGTCTTATTTAAGCACTGTCTTTGTCAAAACCATTATTCTCTGCACTGTTTAAAATAGCACTTCAATAAAAGAGTATTTATATTCCCTCGGACAGCTATCAGCAAGTTCTACAGTTCTCGGACAGCTATCAGCAAGTTCCCTCCATTTTCTTCCCTGTTCAGTCCATAATAGCCATCCGAGACAATATAAATGCTCTTTTATTGAAGTTCTGTGTTTTATAGAGCAGAGAATAATGGCTTTTGACAAAGGCACTGCTTAAATAAGATTCTTAAATGCCAAAAGAGAATTGGAAGGGGGGGGAGGGGAACGGAACAGGGCAGACACTAGGACCCTGGTGGAGCATTCCATCACAGAGAAGGTCCAGGAAGATGTGATGGATTAATTCACACATCTCCTGAGCAGGGGCGTAACGAGGCAGCCCTGGGCAAACTGTAGCCCTGGGCAAAACCTGAGTTGGATGCCCCCCCCCCCCGCCCCATGGGCGGCCACTCCACCATGACCAATTTTTTTTTGCACCAGGACATTGGTGCCTGCAGGGGGTGCCTTTTTAGACATATCAGCACCAATATTTCAGCATATCATCAGGAGACTGTCCTTATGCTACTCCCCAAGTTTGGTGAGGTTTGGTTCAAGGAGTCCAAAGTTATGGACTCCCAAAGGGGGTGCCCCATCCCCCATTGTTTCCAATGGGAGCTAATAGGAGATGGGGGCTACAGTTTTGAGGGTCCATAACTTTGGCCCCCCTGAACCAAACTGCACCAAACTTGAGGGGTGCCATCATCTCCAGATGATACCCTGAAATTTTGGTGCCGATACATTCAAAAATGCACCCCCTGCAGGAACATCCTAGAAATTTGCCCAAGAATCTTTGTTCTGCATTGAGTTTTCTGCATTGCTGTCAATGGGGGTTGCAGGCTGTGGGGGGCACATTTCTGAAGGCACAGTCTCAAAACTTTCTGGGTCTCATCAGGAGACTGCCCTAATGATACCCCCCAAGTTTGGTGCAGTTTGGTTCAGGGGGGCCAAAGTTATGGACCCTCAAAACTGTAGCCCCCATCTCCTATTAGCTCCCATTGGAAACAATGGGGGATAGGGGCACCCCCTTTGGGAGTCCATAACTTTGGACTCCCTGAACCAAACTTCACCAAACTCGGAGGGTAGCATAAGGACAGTCTCCTGATGATACGCTGAAATTTTGGTGCCGCTTGCCTAAAACCGCGCCCCCTGCAGGCCAAAAATGGAAAACCACTAAAAATACCCCAAAACGAACCCAGCATTTTGATGCCCCCCACAAGGTGATGCCCTGGGCAGCTGCCCACCTTTCCCAATGGGCATTACGCCAGTGCTCCTGAGACCTTTTTGTGGAAAAAGGTAAAGGGAAGATCGTCTTGAATGAAACTTATCAAAATTTTAATTTAGATCCACAGAGCTAAAAGGAGTGTAATGGCCATCGTGGATTTTAAATTATTTATATATCTATTGTATCCCAATTTTTCTCTCTAAAGGGGCTCAAAGCAGCTCATAACAACAAAAAATAAAACAAACAAACCAGCCAAACAAAACAATAATATGTGTTGGGTGGATTCCGATAGGAGGTTCTACCAAAGGGCACCAGCAGCAAGTCAAGGGCTTAGAGTGAGAGGGCCAAGAGGTGCTTATGCTTTTGGAGAGGAAAACTAACTTAGCCCAGATGGAAGTGAACTGTAGCTAGCTTGCTGCCAGCAAGAGCTTCTTTATTCTCTCCATTCAATCTGTAAAAGTTTGTGAAACCACAGTCTAGTCCAGATCTATCTGGGGAAGGAAGAAGGGATTTACCCCCTCAGTGCACACTCAGGCTGTTTATGCATACTGTACTTACCCTGAGGCTGTTTGCTCTGCAGTGGGGTCTCCCTGTGTTTCTTCATTTACACATGAGGAAGCACCCTGCTGATTCCTTTGAGCCCAGCTGACATTTTGCCTGCTCCCTGATTCTGGGTCAGGAGGTTGTTTGCTGCCTTTTTTGGCGGCAGCAGGCGGGGGGGGGGGGGGGGTTGTTTTAACACTGTTGTTCCTACAATAGATCAAAATTGTCAAAATGAAAAAAGGAAGAAGTCCCATTACTTTCCCAGAAATGCCAGCGGAGGAGTGGATGGAACTGCTCCTGCATGGGAGGGGGAAGGTAGGGAGAAGCACAAAACCCAAAGGCAGGCAGATGCACTCCAGTGTGCTTCGCTTTCCCTGCACAGTCAGGGAAAAAGTCACGCTTCACCTGTTTTTGCAAACCACAAGGCTTCTCTGGCACTGTGAGTTCAGGGCAAACATGTTCATAACCAAGACCTGAAAGGAATGTACACTCGCTGCAGGGTGGACCTTAAATGCATAAATGGCCTCAGTTTTGTTAATTGAAAGTGTGTTCCTCACACAATTAATATTATTTTAAAGGAAAGTGCTAATAAATAAAGCAGGAAACCCAGTTTTAATTAATTAGCAAAATCAAGCAGACCTTTAAGAGTTCAGTCCCCTCTTCCATTCCTATATTGCCCTTACTGAACCTATGGTTGTGTACATGCACAATTTCCATTTTACAGAATGATGGTGATCTACAGTCACATTGCTGGCTTCCTGCCTGGTAGGGTGGGTTCTCTCATTCTATAAAGACAAGGGGACTTGCTGCCTGATGGTAGGAGTGAGCAAATACATTGCTTGCACCCACTGGAATAAGGGATTTCAATCTTGTCAATTTCAAGGCAGAGATTTCAATCTTGTCGAAGTCCTCTCTGCTTCCCCTTTTACTGCCAGAAACCTTTGGGAAAGAGGGAAGGGCTGTTATGCATCTTGTGATTTGGGGGAGGGGGGTCAGCAAAACACTCAGAGAGCACACCTCCTAAGCTCTGTTTCCCTCCCCACACATGTGCTTCAGAAGGGAAGATAAAGTTTCCATTTTCCAAATGGAAAATGAACACACAGGTGTGCACTGGTCCTGGTGAAAGAGATTGTTGAGGGCCAGTTCACATGATGCACAGCCCATGTGGCTTCCACGTGGATTTTGTATCAGATATTCAATGGAAGTTCTGTGGCAGCCATGAGGACTTTGAATTGGCCTTGTGACAAAGGATCGGTTCTTTTATCGTGGAGGCAATCTCTGGAGGACCCAAGTATAAACAGCTCTGCTCATTCACATTGAAAGTGAAGGTGTATGTGTGTATTTAAGAAATAAATAGGGGTACCAGTTCTCCTGCTATGGCAGCAGACATCTTGTTCATTGCCTGCTGGTGTCTTGGGAATGAATCTAGTGAAGAATGTGCAGCGCATGGTGGCTGCTGTTTAAAAATATCTCTCTAATCCCACTCACATCAGAATTCTAGCAATGGGACATGACAGGGGAAAAACTCAGCATCACTCCTTCGTGTCCCTGCTCCTCAAGAGAGAATTATCATGGGTTGTAAAGCACCGCTTACAGCTTGGCAGCAGCACTGATGAGAATTTTATCTTGATTGGATGGGAGGGGCGGGGTAGAGGTGGAAATAAGTTGTGTCTTTCATTGCCTTCTGCAAAGGGTTATCTGCCTGAAACTGGTCAAGGAGGATCCCTGTGAATTTGCACTCGGTTGGGCGTGGAAGAATTTGCCAATGAAAAAGTGTTCCGTACTGAAATCGATGGGAGTAATTACTGCATAGGCAGATCCAAATGCATGCCATTATGCTATCAAATAGTCTAAACAAAATGCTGACCAAAGGAAATAAGCCAAACCTAATAAAATGTTGTCTGCTTACATCCTAAATGGCCGCTGCTGGCTCACAGTTCCCATGCTCTACTTTGGAAGGCCATGAAAAAAAATCAGTTTCACACCCAAACTATGTGATGCTTATATATAACAACTGTATGTATAAAATTGTATGCATAAACACCTAAACGACAGATTTAAAAAACCCCACAGAAAATGCATACATAACATGAATGAATCTACAAAGGAAACATTGAAAAGTGGAGAACCTGTTGAGAAAGCAGGTGGGGCATGGGAGGATTTGCAGGGTAGAGGAAATCCCATTTCCCTCCTTCCTTCTTCTCCCTCACCACTGGCTCCAAAGATCCAGGGTATAATAATCTGCCAATTCAACTTGGACCTGTGCAAGAAATGCATGCTGCTCATTACAGTAAAAATGGAAATGAAATGAGTAGGCAGGGTCCACGATCCAGATCCATTCATAGAAGATCCAATCTTTATCAGCTGATCCAATCTTTATCAGCAGTCAACCAACTGAATGAGAGAGAGAGATGATGGTGTGATGGACTGCAGGAAAAAAGGTTAATTTCAAAGCGCAGTTCTGTCAAAAAAAATCTAATGAGTTACCCAGAGCTCTACCTGATTGGCTGGCTGTTGCTGCAGCTGTCTATAAGGGTAGGCAGGTGCGTGTTCGTGGGGTAGATAGGGAGAAGGTAGAAAGAAAACCAGATAGGCTGAGAGGAGAGGTCTCAGAGCTGAGAGGAAGAGAACTTTGCTTCACAAAAGGCTAGATAGCCAGTTTTGGTGAAGGACTGGAAAAGGCCAGCAGTGTGAAAGCTGAGCTTAGGTCCTTGGAAAAACAATCATAGAAACAATACTTAAAACACATGTTGGGGTTGCTTATAGGTCTCTGTGGAGAAAGCACCTAGATACGGGACCGTGGAGTCTCTGTGGGTATGTGTTATTTAATTGGCAGAGTCAGGAGCGGGTTCCAGTTGTGATACCCCAGAGCCCTGCTCTGTGAAGCCCAGTGTGCCTTTCTTTAGTGAAAGGAGTAGGTTATTTAAGTATTTGTCTGGATCTGTGAAAGGAATATTTTCCCTGAAGAAAGTAGTTTAGTGAGGAAGTTTTATTTAAACTGAGTCAAAGATCTGTAACAGCCAAGGTGTTTAACTAAGAACTGTCTGTAACAACTAAAAGATTTATCTAAGTATTCCTGCCTAAGGGAAAAAAAAGCTTAACTATCTCTGTAACATCTATTCTTGTAAATCTGTAAATAAACCTTCCATCTTTGTTTGTTAGTTAATAACCCTCATAAGTCATTTAAGAGTGCCCAATTAAAGCCTGATATGAGCAATCAGTTTTGGAGGAAAACGTGAAATCTCCTCACAGTGTTAACAATATTCCCTCAGAGGTGGCAGTGAGAATAAGCCTGACCGGATCTCCTGAAGAGCTTGGATGTATGTAGTGGTGGGATTCAGCAGGTTCGCACCAGCGGCAGAACCGGTTGTTAAAATGGTGCTTGTAAACAACCAGTTGTTAAATTATTTGAATCCCACCACCGGAACCGATTGTTAAATTATTTGAATCCCACCACTGGATGTATGCCTGCTCACTCTCCGTTCAGCCCCCAGGCCGCCTTTACCAGTGGTGGCTTGGGGCGACGATTAGTACCACTACAGATGAGCATTCTGATTCTGTTTCTCAGGGGCAAATGCAGAAACAAGCTCATGCACAGTATCAACTGGGTAGCAGTATTAGACTAATAAGTAGATTAAAACTCAAATGCAGTAGCACCTTAAATGTCAGCAACATTTTCCAGGGTATAAGCTTTGGCGAGTCAAAGCTCATTCTGGCTGATTCTGCATGAGCCAAAAACAATGGTGTGAAAACGGTGTAAAAATGGTATAAACCCTTTTACACCGTTTTCACACTGTTTTCACACCGCTGTTTTTGGCCCATGTGGAATGAGCCTCTCTCTGGAGCTACTGGAGTTTATTTATTTATTTATTTATTATTTGAATTTTTATACCGCCTCATCCCCAGTTGAATTTTTATACCGCCCCATCCCCAGTTGAACTTTAGGCTTGTCTATGGCCCTTTCCCCACTTACCCTTTTCCAAGGGTTGCTGCGCGCAATTCCCAGCGCGCGGCATCCCTGGCGCGCGCCCGGGCGTCCCCACAACCCTTTGAAAAAGGCGCCCTTTGAAAGAGCGCCAGGAATGCCTCACCCTGAGGGGCGCGACAGCAGCAGCATCGGGGCGGCTGCGCTGTCGCCGCCCCTCTCAGTGGGGAGTGCCGAGGGACCCCGCGCTACTCTCCTCGAGTAGCGCGGAGCTTAAGGTAAGTGGGGAAAGGGCCTATATGTAAATTCCCAACTAGACTCAACGCTCACTCTCTCAGGGGCTATTCATCGCCTGCTGGTGCCTAGGGAATGAACCTAGTTCAGAATGTACAGGGAATACTGGAATAAATGCAATAAATTATGCATTGTTGTATAACTTGTGGTTCTTCTGTTGTTGTTCATACTTCATTGCACAGACTTTCTAGGAAGTTGAGGGCGGACTGCCCTTTGAATTTTTTTTAGACCCCTGTAGGGCTGTTTTATTCTCCAGAACTTTTAATGAAGAATAAGTTCCAAGCATTCTATTGCATGCAATTGGTTGCTGGGGGAGGAGAGAGAATTTTGGGTTTCAGTGTTGTTTGATGATGTCGAAAGGTATGTTGTAAACTGTCTTGAGCCATGGGAAAAAGTGCAGTACAAGTGTTGTAATAAATACATTATCTCTGAATGAATTAGAGATTATTTGTTTCTATTTTTATAGCGATAAATTATTTCATAACTTTCCGAGTTTAAAGAAATGAAGTTTGCTCGATAAATAAATAACTTAACAAGGACATATTAAAGGAGGGCTGCCTAGGCATGTGTAAGCTCTTGAAGGTGTCAAATAGCAAGTTCAACCAATTTTTTAAAACTTTGCCAGCCTCCAGTTGGCACAGTAGAGTCCACTTCGCCTGCAGTCAATGAAGCACCTTAGAACAGTAAGCACAATAGAGACAAAGAGATACCTTGCAAGTCACAGAAAGAGATAAGAGGCCTTTGAGATGAAATGTTAACATAAGAAGCCAAAACAGTTTGCGGTAATTTCAAACTGTCTCTTTTGGTTTAACTTTCCTATAGTTACTGAACTATAGTGCTATACTTCAGTAGAGCCATCTCAATAAAATTAGAGAGAGATCCTACAAAGATATTTCAGAAAGTATGACAGTGAGAGGGAGAAAGAGAGAGAGAAGGGGGCAAAAGAGTTATATTTGTAACTCAGAAAGAGTTATATGTGTATATGAGGCTTAACAAAATGTGGAGGAAAATGATTTTTGTGAATATGAGTTTTCTTGGTAGACCCAAGCTTATACCTGGCTCTCTTTATTACCACAGGCAAACTATTTTAGCAAAGAAGAATGCAGAAAAAAAGAAGTCTCGAACACAACCTCTGTCCCCTCCCTCTGGTGTATTTTATTATTTGTCCCCATTTTCATAATATTTTCATTCTTTAAAAACTGCCAAAAGGTAATCCATTGCCAATGAAAAATCCTTTTGAGCTTCTGAATTAGAAATAATTTGTTTCTATTTTTATAGTCATAAATAACTTAATTGCTTCATTACTTTTCTAATTTTTTTTTAAAGGAGAGAGGAGGTTGGAAGGGAAAAGCCTGGATGTTCGTATACTATGCTTGGTGTCTAATGTAGAAGAAGAAGAAGAAGAGTTTGGATTTATATCCCCCCTTTCTCTCCTGCAGGAGACTCAAAGGGGCTTACAATCTCCTTGCCCTTCCCCCCTCACAACAAACACCCTGTGAGGTGGGGGGGGGGGGCTGAGAGAGCTTCGAGAAGCTGTGGCTAGCCCAAGGTCACCCAGCTGGCGTGTGTGGGTGTGCACAGGCTAATCTGAATTCCCCAGATAAGCCTCCACAGCTCAGGCAGCAGAGCTGGGAATCAAACCCGGTTCCTCCAGATTAGATACTACACTTGGTGTACTACACTTGGTGATATTAATAATCTGTATGTTAAAATGAGGTATAAGATAAGAAACCTGTCATTTTCATCCTCAAATGTTACATCCAACCACTATTTGGAATTCTAGGTCATTGGCAGTTTTCCTTTTGAGGAAGCAGGATAGTGCTATGAAATTACAAAAAGCCAATTTAGATCCAAGATTTTTTTAAAAAAATGCAGAAGTCATTTGTAGATTTGTCTGTACCCCAGACTCTCATTATCACTTTCCCCCCCCTGCTTCTCCCTGATCTGTCTTGGACATTGTAACCTTAGTGGATCAGGAGTAGATCGCACAGTATTTTTATTTATCATTTATTCATCTGACTAGAGGCACATGTGAATGTTAAGGAAGAAAAAGATAATGACTGGAGGTGTGTGGATTTTTGTATGAAATTGTGTCAGGACCAATCCCCCCCCTCCATTCCTGTATGGGGCTGATGAGAACCCTAAGTTCCTCCACCCCTGCCCTTGACGTACTACTCTCTTTTCTGCTCTCGACTGGAGATAACTGCTACATGGAGATCCTTTTGTTGTGAGTTGGCAAGCACTCGTTCGCGAGGATAATGGACAATCTTGAAAATTGGACTGAATGAGGGATGTCGATCACTAGGCTCTCTTGGGTTTTTGGCTCCTGTATCCAGATGGTGGACTTTTTATTCTGTTGTTATTTTGTTTGCCATCTCTGATCACATTCTTCTCTGTGATTTGTTCTGGAAATTTTCTGGCACGTAACCCTCTTTTGTCTCTCTCCTTCTAACCTTTTATTCCCCACCCTTCCAACTTTTATTTGAGATGCTCGGCATGCCCCTCTTCCAAGCACACCGGGTTGTTTGCAGCTTCTCACCCATGTTTGTTGTCAGAAAAGCATGTTTCAGAGCTATATGTTTTGACAGGTAGGAAACATTGGTTGAATATTTTTCCCTCCTCTCCAGACAAAGGGGAATAGTAACAAATAATATGTGTCCAGTTCAGAAAATTTAATTGAAATCGTGAAGAGATTGAGTTTTAGCCGGGATTTTATTGGGTTTTTCCCACCCCACAAAGTGCAGAGTGGCGGGTCGCCCATCTATCCTCCCTGGCTGGCTATTTGGACCTGGAATGTTGAGAGATGAAGTAATCCCAGACCTTTTAGACTTAACGTTAGAGTTCTGTTCATTGGCCCACACTAAGCAATAGCTTACATTTGCTTCACAAATGTTCTCATACGACATAAAAGCTAGCTGTCTTTCAGAGAACCATTTGTCACTTCGTTAATAAGTGCAGTGGGTGATTTTGGTATTGGGAGTCCATATTTGTTGTAAGCTGCCTTTTAAGGAAAAATGTCAACATGTAAATATTCTAAATACTAAAGTTGGCTAACCACTTTGACCTGTAAAGCAAAATCTTCAGCTTCTGGACATAGTTGCATGCTCACAGGATTCAGACATAGAACTCTGCTGGTAAGATTTCCCCCCCTGATCCACTGGGACTGCTGAATAGAGGAGAGAAATACAAGCAACTTCCCATAAGCCTCCTAACTTGAGAAGTCTGGTGACACCAGAGATCCAACTCAGTGCTTCTGGTTGCTGTATGAATTCCCACATCTGATGCTTTCTCTGAATCTGGGCAGTCTGTCATGGAACCTCCCAATTTAACACAAGATTGATGACCGCCATTGGTCACCCAACATTTAGGGTGTCTATCAGCTGTGGTACTTGCTAGTATAGGATGCCTGAACAACATGTGAGGGAAAATGGTAATATAGAATCATAGTTCTTCTTTTAGTGCTTTGATTGTGTGTACCTGCATGGCAGGGTGTTGGACTTGATGGCCCTTGTGGTCTCTTCCAACCCTATGATTCTTCTATGGTTCTAGACCAGATGAGCACAATTTCTTGTGACTTATTACTGCAACAGATGACAAACCACACATCATGGCCAGACAAGTATTTGGCAGACTTGCTGTTTTTGCACTCCATGTAGGCAGGAAAGATAGTGGGTACCAGAGATCTCAAACTGGGGTCTGTATGATCAGGGTGCAGGTTTGCCAAACGATGGGCATTTACCACAACTGAGAATTGCTTGTCTGTTTGCTCTACTGTGATCATTACCAATATCCATTCAGAGGGATCAGCGGATACTCTCAAGGAGACAGTAAGGAACCATTTGGACTTATAAAGCTGCTGATTCTTCTTGGGTCTTCAGTTCTCAAGTACAGTCATCCTCATCTCTGCTTGAATCACAAACCCCCAAAAGTTTTGATTTCTGTGGTAAATTGCAATATGCAGCTGTTAGGTTGCTTTGAGCATAGGGAGGTCAGAAGCTGTGCTGGCTTGGCCTGTCCAATAGATTTTTTTTTTAAAAAAAGACAGAATGTTCTAGTTATACAAATGAGTGGATATCAAGAAGAAAAAGAGACCAAACAACCAGGACTGAAGCTTAATAACCAGAAGGAGCTGCTTATGGTCTATTTTGAAACTCAGTAGATCCACCTTTATGAGGAAGCAAAATGAAAGCTCTCATTTTGCTTCCCATTACTCTGTAATGTGAAAATTGGAAAATCAGTTATACCAGGACTGTGCGTCTAACACAGAAGGCCCTTGGGGAAAAATAACTTACAGTTTGAATGGCAAAGCATTCTGCTCACACATACGCGGTTGAATTGAATGGGGCTTATGTTGGCAGACTACTTTTAAGGATTGGACTGTAAAATAGAAGAGGTTTAATGATGATTTGTATTTATAAACCACCTGTGCACCATAGTGATTGCAGGGTTGAACAACGGTGTAATCGCGAAGCTCTAAACATGTATAAAAACACTGAACAGGAA
Organism: Sphaerodactylus townsendi; assembly: GCF_021028975.2. NCBI lineage: Eukaryota > Metazoa > Chordata > Lepidosauria > Squamata > Sphaerodactylidae > Sphaerodactylus > Sphaerodactylus townsendi. Next base: position 34,135,748 of record NC_059426.1, read on the forward strand.
AAGAGTATTATTAAGACAGGACATAGGTGATCGATTTAATGGCATCACTTGGGTGTATATATTTTTTTTAACCATTTGGGTTTGTAACGGCTTCACTGCAGCTATTGTGTATTGATTATTCATAGTGATTGTTAATGTCTGGAGAGTTTCTTTTCTGTAATTGAATGACTGAATGGGAGAAATTACAACTGAAAAATTGGGCATTGGGAAATGATAAACTACTCAATGAAAATAGAAACACATCATGTATTCATTGCAGCTTTAAGACTAGGGAAATATGCTATGAAATAGGGAGATGCCATAATGGAGAAGCTGCTGAAATACTTAAAAGGGAATATGCTGAATCAAAAATATTCCTTTTGAGGTGCAATTTGCAACAGAGAATTAAGATCTGTTGTTGTCTATGTAAGGTATATCTAGCCCACTTTGATCATGTTGGCTCAGGGGTTCTTGTCAATGCCACAAAAACGAAATAAGATTACTACAGCACATATAATTAACATTTAACAAATGGAAAGCATGAATCTAAAGTTTGAATTTCCATTAATCACATGAAATAAAAGAATGAGTTATGACTCAGTTGAGTTTGGGGTTACTGCAGACTTATAAAACCCCTCCACCTGAACATAGTTAAACAGACTTGTATGGCAGAGCACAAGTTTTCAACAAGCCATTTGCTTTGCTGTCTGCCTGGGACTAGGAATGTGCATGGGGGTGTATGTCTGAGCAAAACTTGAATTGAAAAACCTCTGTTCATAGTTAATCCAACTGAATAATGAATAACCTTTGGCAGTGTTCAGAAATTTTTGGATGTAGCCGTTATTCTGTGGCCTTATTCTGGATTGCCCAGGCTAGCCCAATCTCATCAGATATTGAAAGCTAAGCAGGTTTGACCCTGGTCCGTATTGGGTAGGATATGCCACCGATACGCTACACAGAGGCAGACCATGGCAAACCACCTCTCTTGCATTGAAAATCCTACACAATTGCTGTAAGTTGGCTTTGTCTCGATGGCAAAAAAAAGTCTGTGATTGTCTGTCTGTAGAGTTTTTAGAGGTCAGAGGAAAGGAAGGCCATGACTCAGCAGATATGAAACTGACAGGGATTGTTTCCAATCAACTATTTTATTGATTTTGCCACATAACAGGTTTATGTTGGTATGTCTATTTTTCCTAGTGTTTTCCCCAATTCAGTGTAAGTGGCTCAGAGATGCCTTTGCTTCTATTTAAGCAGTGGTTCATGTTTGCTTAAGCTATCTGATTCCTTGCTGCTCTGCTGGCTAGGAACATTGAGAAATGTTTTGCTTAAACAAAATATTAGCTTGACCTGTCTCTAAGGCTCATTCCACACATGCAGAATAATGCACTTTCAAACTGCTTTCAGTGCTCTTTGAAGCAGTGCGGAATAGCAAAATCCACTTGCAAACAGTTGTGAAAGTGGCTTGAAAACGCATTATTTTGCCTGTGCGGAAGGGGCCATAGATTTATTGTGAAGGTGAAACTGATGAGTGGAGAACCATGGAGACTGCACTGAGTTCCAAGAGGGAAAGGGAGGATTAAAATGTGAAGACGGGATTTATATTTCCCTCATTCATCTATGTCTTATTAAGTGGGCATCCCATTCTAATCTGTTACATGTCTTCCCTGTTTGTTTTGTAAGCCAGGGATGATGGTGAAGTTTGCACGAATTACAATAAACATTTGAACTGCTCATTTATGTGCGAGCTGAAGCCCTCATCTGACAGTCTCGTTATTTTGTCAGGATTTTGAATTGGGTGACATTGACCAGCTTTCCATCTGCACCGTTTGAGGAATTCAGCCTGGCAACAGTCCACAAAGCCACTTCTATAGCTTCCCTGCCTAAGATGTTTTGTATGGTAGAACATCATGATCAGGTCATGCTTTGTTAAATAAGCTGCATTGTAATTTGGCCTTCAGTCAGGGGAAATCTTTATCTTCATTCAGGTCAAGAGGCATTCAGCTGTCTAGGGCAGGGGTCCCCAGCCGGGGGCTCTTGGGCACCATGGCACCTGCTGACATCTTTCCTGGTGCCTTCCAAGTGTTTGTAGAAAATAGATGGGGCCAGATGCGGTCCCTGCCCAGCATGGCTTCTGATTGGCTGTTGGAGGCAACGTTGTTTCATTGGCTGCTGCACTGCAGTGTTGGCTTATTTTCCCTCTCATTCCTCTTTCCCAGTGTATTTTTGAACATTATTCCTGAATCCTGAATGCTCTGCGTGATCCTGAGCCCACTGGCACCCTTGATGAGCAAGTGGAAGACTGGAAATCCAGGCTCTCTGATGCCATCGAGGTGATCGCTCCCTGGTGTCCCATGTCCCCAGGTGCATGCCGTTCCATCACATGGGGGGTGATGACCAGGTCCTCATTTCAGGCCTCTCCCACGATGTGTGACCCAGCCAATTCCCAGCTGCTTTCCCCATTCTGGGGTGCTGCTTGCCGGCTGAAATGTTCGCTGTGGCCACAGGCTGGCTCCTGTGCCCCCAGTGGGCTGAGGAAGGCAGGAGTCAGCTTACTACTATGGCACCCGCCTGAGCAGCCCACCACTGAGCCCCGTCCCCCCGGCCTCCCTGCAGGCCGGCTCCTGCTATCCCTAGGCCCTGGGGAGGCCCCCGGGTGCAATTTAGCCCTGATATGGCACTGCTTGGCCTCTACCTCCTCCTCCTCCTCCCTCCTTCCCTCCCTCCCTCCCTCTCTCCCTCTCTCTCTCTCCCTCTCTCCCTCTCTCTCTCTCCCTCTCTCCCTCTCCCTCCCTCTCCATCTCTCTCTCTCTCTCTCTCCCTCTCTCCCTCTCTCCCTCTCTCTCCCCCTCTCTCCCTCTCTCCCTCTCTCCCTCTCTCCCTCCCTCCCTCTCTCCCTCCCTCCCTCCCTCTCTCCCTCTCCCTCCCTCTCCCTCCCTCCCTCTCCCTCCCTCTCCCTCCCTCTCCCTCTCCCTCTCCCTCTCTCCCTCTCTCTCTCTCTTTCTGTGTGCAGCTGCACCTTCCACAGTGGCCATTTGTGGTTGAATCCAAAGTGGCCATAGCTCAAATACTGGAGACACCAAATCTAGAGAATGCTGCAGATCCTATGAAGCAGTGCAAGAATGTGTTTGCATGAATTCTTTCACATATGAATGGGTTACATAGAGACTAATGAATGTTGAATCAGACAGCCATAAGGAGCAGGAACTTCACAAGTCTGTCATTAAATGTGAATTGTTTAAAAATGTGTATTTCTGAAAATTGTGGGAAAGCTGAGCTGGAGGGAGACTGAGCATTCCCGCTTGTCCTGTGGTGTTTGCCCTACTGATTTTTCTCTGGAGTAACCACTCTTGCTGCATGAGACTTTGCAGCCTCATAGCATTGAATTAATGGAGTTTTAAAAAATGGAATTTTTAAAAAATTTAAAAAAACCACAAAAGGCCCCCCAGGAATCAATTTGAGGGGGGTGAGTGTGAGCAAATGAGTTTTTTTGGAAAATGTTGTGCAAACATTTGCAAAATGTTTTGAGGGGCTTGTGCAGAATGGACCATAGATTGATCACTGGATGACCTTGAACAATGCCTGAATATGAGGCAACGGGTGAGGTCAGGATATCCCCATGTGACTCCCCCTTCTATCCCAGTTAGAATGATTTAATTAATTAAGTATGATCCTACATTTTTTTTTACTGGCACTTTTCCTTTCTGTGATGGCCAGATATTTTTTTTTTACTTGCTTAGATGCAAAAGCCGAGGAAAGCTGGCCTCATCATCAAGATGGTGCGGTCATGACTAAAATGCAAACTGCCTTGCCACATACCTATGGGACAGTGTGTGATGATTTATAGTAAAGTTCTTGGAGCATTAAAAACACTGGCTAAGTATAAGACCGATGGTGCAACAAAATTGAAGAACAAAATAACAGACAACGGAGACTATAAAGTACATCAGTAATAAAACAGATATTAAAAGGGGCAAGAGCTTTTGGGGGGAAGTGCAGAGGTGTATCGCCCAGGGGATCAAATGTCCCTTGGCTGAAACCATTTAGTTATGCGGGAGACAGAAAATCGTCCCCCACGCCCCTCCTCCCCCCCCCCCCCAACATCCATACACTGACTTCAAAACCTGGTGCAAACAAAAGTTGTTTAGTTGTGGTGGGGAAGGGCAGCCTCCCATACCCCAGGGGGGGGGCAGGGCGGGGGGCAGGTTGAAAACTCAGATTTTGCACCGGGGTACATTTTTCCTAGATACCCCTCTGGAGAAGTGTAATACAATGACACTTTCATCTGTCTACTGGATTATTGTGGCAAAACCCAAGGACTCATTTGTTTATTACTGCTCTTACTACTAAGGGTGAAGCAAATAAGCTGGAGTTGCTAAGATCAAATGATTCTTCTTGGCATGTGGAAAGTGTCCAAATGTATTGCACTGCTGAATGCATTTAAGAGTTTGCTTACTGCTTTCCTTCCCATCGTTTCCATAACTCTTTGGGATTATATATGCAATTTGATTCATGTTTAAGAAACACTTCTTTATTGACCACTATGTGTTTATAAATAACATCATCTAGAAGTAGGAGGGAGAATGATTCTTCAACCTTCACCACTTTTGGTTCCCCTGAATTTAAAGAATGGTATTTGGATAGGAGACCTCTAAAGAATCCCAGGGTTGTGACATGGAGGCGGGCAATGGCAAACCACCTTTAAACATCTCTTGCCCTGAAAATCCCACTAGGGGTTGCCATGAGTTAGTGGTGACTTCACGACAAAAGAAAAACGTTAGGTGATTTTGATAAATGGGTCACAGTAGCAGTGCAAGAACACTTTCCTGGGAGTATCCCCTATTGAATAGGCTTCAGTAGGATTCTGTGTAGACCTCAGATAGCACTATAAGTCAGTGACTTGCCAGCTTTTGAAGTGAGACACATTTCTCGAGTCACTGTCCTTTTGGGAATAATTTCAAAGAGTAGCTGTGTTGGCCTGTGGTACAACAGGTAGATATATCCAATAGCACCTTAGAGACCAACAAGATTTTTGGAATACATGCTTTCAAAAATCAGAGCTGATAGAGAGAGCTGTCCTTTCAGGGACTGAAAACTGTAGTCTTCAGGCCCTGTTTGCAAAGAATCTCCCCTTCCTACTCCCCCGTTCCTATACCTAAAATGCAGGCATCTCAGATCAGCTAATATTGAACAGGTTTGCTGGTTGGATCCCATTCTGTTAGTGGAGTTTCTTTCCTCTAATGGAAGAAGCCATTCCCTAATACAAAATTCTCTAACTTCTTAGATCAGAGGAAGGCTCCTTTCTTAATTTTCCAATATAGGTACTCATTGAGTCATTGTAAAACACTGTAAAGAAATAAAAATGCTGATTTACCATCACCTTGATAACGACTTATCTCTAAAATTGCCAAGCAGTCAAAAAGTCAGTTTCTGACTTTATAACATATGGAGATATGTTAGATGTTCAAGGAGAAATTAAGTCCTGGCAAAAAATAAAGGGCAGAGGCAAAAAGAATACAACGGGGGTTATATGTTCAAGAAAGGAAATTAGTATATCAGAGGGTATAACAAGGAGACTGACAGAATTTGAAAAGGGGATTACGCAACAAAAGAACATTTATTAGGACAACTGTATAAATTGTTGCTTCAATTTGATACAGAAACAGAACATGAATGGGTCGATGGATACAAAACTTTGAGGAAGAAATATCTTTTTCACAATGGGAAACCTTACGGACAAAAGGTATAAAATTTACTGCAAGTCAAACAGTAAGAGAAAATTGGTACAAGATGCTCTATCAGCAGTACATCACTCCAAAGGATATCAGGAAGATGGACAAGACTTACAAAGGAAAATGCTGGAAAGGTAAAGTGGACACCTCTTATTATCTTACGTGGGAATGAGTAGAAAAGTTTTTAAATTTCTAGAAATTTCTACAGAAATTCAGAATATTTAAAAAATCAAATGTGCAATGGATGCCAAGACTATGTTATTAGACATATTGCCAAAAACTATTCCAAAACATTCAGAAAGTTTTGATAACAGCAGCCAAAAGTAGTACTTCCAAAAAAAATGTCCAAGCCAAGAAAATTGGGAATATGCAACAATGGCAACACGTTGTGAATAAGCAACAAATCAAAGAATTCCAAGATAAGTGGAATGTATTATTTATTTTGTACCCCCCCCCCAAAAAAAGAATCATGGTGTGGAATATTTTTGAAATGATGTATATAAATTATTATTAATTTTGATTATTAGTTGTATATCAAAGTGAAAGGGGTTTAAAGAGAAACAAATGATTAATCACTTTATAAAAATGGAAATAATATGTTCATACAACTTTTATTATATGAGAAAAAATTTAGAAGAAGGATGAAGAAGAAGAGGAGGAGGAGGAGTGTGGATTTATATTCCCCTGTTTCTCTCCTGCAAGGAGACTCAAAGGGGCTTACAATCACCTTTCCCTCCCCCCCGCCACAACAAACACCCTGTGAACTGTGACTAGCCCAAAGTCACCCAGCTGGCATGTGTTGCAGTGCACAAGCTAATCTGGTTCACCAGATAAGCCTCCACAGCTCAAGTGGCAGAGCAGAGAATCAAACCTGGTTCCCTAGAATGCACCCACTCTTAACCACTACACCACGCTGGCTCTCTTAGGCAGTTACAATAGAAAGCATTGATCAGTGTTTTTGAATGTATTTCGATTTTTGGAATTTGTATTAAGAACAGCCATCATTAGTAATTGGTAATTAAAAAAAATTCTATGTGATATGTGTAGAATTTGGTTACATATCTTATGGCCAAATCCAAAGCCTGCGGCTGCTGGACTGACATTGCTGCTGCGCTGCCATACCACCTCCGGGGGCTTCCAGGCAGTATGGTATGACAACAAAAACACCCCCACCCCCCACAACTGCCTGGAAAATCCTCCATAGGGCAACACAGTTAGGCCACCCTTTGCTCTTTTTCTTGGAACACAAACCAATAGGATTAAGTTCTTTTAATTAATTTTAATTTTAATTGATTTTAATAGGATTAAGACTTTTTCCGTGAAAACATGGACTTTTTCCAAGCATGTATGTAGAACTTATGCCTGTATTTCTGAAAAGCAGTTCGGAATGTCTAAGGATACGGTTCATTCCAGACAACTGTGCATGTCTGTCTCCCCCTCTCCACGCTGTCTTCCCCCCCCCCCTCTTCGTAATGATTTGTTCATTCTTGAAAATTCAATATTAAGTGTTCATTATCTTATTCCTTTGCAAAAGCAGGAAAGTGCTATGGTACAACTGTCAAATCTTCTTCCCGGCTTTGGAGCAATCTGTAGAAATTAGACTTGTGCAGTCAAGATTAGATGTCAAATGGGCTCGATAGTCAAACATTTGTGTTTAACTGTGATCAGATGTGAGCAGATCACTGGATCTGTTTAGTTCAGCTCCAAACAAATCCTACTGAACAGGTTTGTGTTGGAGTTTTTAAAATTATCCATTTCGGAGTATCTTTAGGAGACCCTCCTGAGGATACCACCCAGGTTTGGTGAAGTTTGGTTCAGGGGGTCCAAAGTTATGGACACTCAAAAGGGTAGCCCCATTTACTATTAGCTCCCATTGGAAACAATGGGGGATGGGGCACCCCCTTTGGGAGTCCATAACTTTAAACTCTGTAAACCAAACATCACCAAACCTGGCTGGTATCAGCAAGAGATTATTTATTTATTTATTTATTTATTTATTTATTTATTTATTTATTTATTTATTAAACTTTTACGCCGCCTCATCCCCGAAGAGCTCGAGGCGGCTCACAACATGGCTGTTCCAATGAGCAGCAATCAACAAATCAAATCAACAATCAACAAATCAACAAACATTTCAGAGTATCTTTAGGAGACCCTCCTGATGATACCATCCAGGTTTGGTGAAGTTTGGTTCAAGGGGTCCAAAGTTATGGACCCTCAAAATGTAACCCCATCTGCTATTAGCTCCCATTGTAAACAATGGGGGATGGGGCACCCCCTTTGGGGGTCCATAACTTTGGATCCCCTGAACCAAACTTTATCAAACTTGGGTGGTATTATCAGGAGAGTCTCTTGAAAAATCTCTGAAATTTTGGTGCCACTAGCCTAAAAACTGCACCCCCTGGCGGCCAACAAATAAAAAACCCTAACATTTTTTAAAAATACACCTGACTCGCGTATAAGTTGAGGGGGACTTTTTCAGCACAAAAAATGTGTTGAAAAATTCGACTTATATGCGAGTATATATGGTACTTTCAAAACAGCATTGCTCAGGTCTTGTAGATTGAGGGCCATGGTTTTCTTTATAGAGTCGGCCAATCTCATGTTGGGTCTTCCTTTTTTTCCTGCTGCCTTCAAGTTTTTCTAGCATTATTGTCTTTTCCAATGATTCTCATCTTCTCATAATATGGTCAAAATGCAGTCAAGCCATTTTAGCTTCTAGAGGGAGTTCAGGTTTGATCCAATACATGCAGAACTGTCTTGTTCGTCTTTTGGCAGCCCATGGTTTCTGTAAAATCTTCTCCAATACCACATTTCAAATGAATCAACTTTCTTCTGTCACCTTTCTTCATTGTCCTACTTCCACAATCATACACAGTAATGGGGAATACTATGGCATCAATTATTTTGCTCTTGGACACTAGTGTCCTACCTTACTATTAAGAATCTTTTCAAGCTCCTTCATGGCTGCCCGTCTCAGTCTCAAATCTCCCTCTGATTTTTTGGTTGGCAATGTTCAAAATTAATGACAGTGTGTGTGCTGAGTCTTTTCATCTTCAGATCTGTCATTTTGCTTTGAAAATGTGGATTGGTAAAGATTCATTGCAGGCGTGCTGTTAATGGTCTTCACAAGTTGTATTTCTACCCATAAAAAGAAATGCCAGTATTGGTCAAATATAGTCCTCACATACGGCACCTCATGCAACTAATGTTTGCCCTGATCCTTTTAGATTTGTGTCATTTTCTGATGTTCAACTTGAATCAACATGATGGGAACAGATGTTAAACAATTATGTCCAAGCAACCATGATATTTTATATTTTTCTTCAGGAACTGTGCCTGCATAGATGAGTACTTGATATCCACCTCCAAGTCAGGTCATGGACCTTCATATTTAGATAATAAATATATGTATGAAATTAGTTTGTTAGAAAAAAAATCTCTGCTACTTTCCTGGAATGAAGATGATGTAATACAATGTATGTAGGAATAAAATCTTGGCTATTTAATACTTAATCCCTCCAGTCCCCTGCTGGGGAGGTGAGATTCCCTGTCCCCATTCTCGTTTTCCACTGCTGGAGAAGAAAAATATAATAGAAAATTACCATAGGGCCTATGGCATGATGTCACTTCTAGAGAAAACCCAGAAATGACTTCACACCGCTCTAGGAATCACCAGAATATTTATGATTTCCAAAAATTCCTAGGGGGAACTAACATCACGTTTTCTCTGGAAATCACATCAGTTTTATCATTTTGATAGAAAAGTGGGATGTCACTGATGGGTAACCATATATCCCATCTTCCTGGCAGCCCAAGGCTACTAAAATGAAGCTGAAGAAATGAGAGGAAAATTTGTCCTGATGATGTGGAGGAGAAAGATAAAGGTCATTTTCACATTCGTGGTCTTCTTCACACTGAGTGTACATTCCCTTTGGGTTGAATTCTTGGTTATACACACATTTTCCCCTCTTCAACAGTAACCATGCCCTCAGAGTACCTAATGTTATCCATGGCAGCATTTGGACTCTCCCTGATTGAGACAGGCCACACCCATCAAGTAGGCCACATGCTGGTTTGATCTTTCGGATGGGGTGGATATGGTCTTAACTTCTATAGATAGAGTGCTATGGTCAGACCACTTTGTTCTGAAGGCTCGGTTGGACATTAATGCCTCACTGTCTAGGTGACAGGCTTATTTACGCCTGTCCGCAGAGACTCCTGAATCCAATTGATTTCCAGAATGCCCTGTGGGATCCAAGTCTACTGATGGTTCCCTTGATGTGCTAGTGGAGGACTGGAAAATCTGGCTCTCTGATGCCATTGAGACATTTCTCTCTGCCCCCACTCCAACCTGGCTGCTTGGTATACTGAGGAGCCTAGGCTGATGAAAAGGGAGCTGAGACAGCTAGATCAAGGTGGGTAGCAAAATCATGACAAGAACATCATATAGGACATTTATGAAAGCCTATGAGATGGCATTGAAGGCAACCAAGAAGAGATTCTTTGCCACCTCCATTGTGTCCACCCCTCTTACCCAGGACCATTATTTAATGTGATGCAATCATTGACTTCCCTACTGACAGAACCTAAAATTAATGATTTGGCTCCGGCTGTGAGGCTTTTGTGAGACAAAAGGCTTTGTGGACAAGATTTTGCTACTCCATCACAATACTTGAAACAAAAAGGGAATGGAGGCCCTTTGGATGTCTTCTGGTCATATATTGGACTACTTTGATCTTCTCTCTCCACCTGATGTTGACAGAGTGCCCCATGCCTTTCATGGCTGGTGAAGGCCAGCTGTGAGGTGCCATGTGGCCCCTGTTGGAAATTGTCAACAGCTCCTTATCTCAGGGGGTCTTTCCAGGGAGGCTAAAAGTGGCATTGGTACACCCACTCTTTAAAAAGCCACCTTTAGATCCTATGGATCTGGCTAACTAATGTGCCGTCTTGAACTTAGTATTTCTGATAAGGTAGTTAAGAGAGAAGTTGCTGATCAGCTGCAGGTATTTCTGGAGAATGCATCGGTGTCAATCCCTTCCAGTCTTCTGCCCGAGCCATGGGATGGAGACCACATTCATTGACATCACAGATGAGCTCCAGATCCAGTTAGACCAAGGTGAATCAGTGCTGTTGGTGTAATTAGATCTCACCACAGAATTTCACATGGTCAGTTATGATCTTTTGGCCCACCACATGGCTGATGCTGGGATTTGAGATACAGCTTTAAAATGGTTGGCCTCTTTATTCAAGCACCAGGGACACAAGGGGAGGCCTCCTGGAGGGACCCACTTGTCTGTGGTGTGCTGCAAGGGGCTATCCTCTTCCCAGTGTTGTTTAATATACTTATGACACTCCACATATTCTGTTGATGGCTGGCTGGGTGGCTGCCACCCCAGGAATTTTGGCACAGTGTCTCTAGAGGCTTTGGCTGGTAGGTTGGAAAAGAGCAGGTTGAGGCTAAATCCATCGAAGATCAAGGTCCTGTGGCTGGGTCAGGGAGGTTTGGTAGAGGGATTTCAGCTAATGAAATTCAGTAATATGGCATTACATTCAGCTGCTTGGGTAAAAAACCTGTGTGTGACTCTGGAGTCCTCCCTCTGTATGGATGTCCAGGTCACTAATACAGTGAGGATCACCTTCTACTATCTCTAACAGGCTAGGGAGTTGACCCCCTACTTATCCTGACCTGACCTTGCCACAGTGATTCATGCAATGGTCATCTCCAGGCTAGACTATTGTAATTCACTTTATGTTGCCCTGCCCCTGAGGCTGACTTAGCAGAGAGCAGCAGTGGCGTAGGAGGTTAAGAGCTCGTGTATCTAATCTGGAGGAACCGGGTTTGATTCCCAGCTCTGCTGCCTGAGCTGTGGAGGCTTATCTGGGGAATTCAGATTAGCCTGTACACTCCCACACATGCCAGCTGGGTGACCTTGGGCTAGTCACAGCTTCTCGGAGCTCTCTCAGCCCCACCTACCTCACAGGGTGTTTGTTGTGAGGGGGTAAGGGCAAGGAGATTGTAAGCCCCTTTGAGTCTCCTGCAGGAGAGAAAGGGGGGGATATAAATCCAAACTCTTCTTCTTCTTCTTCTTCTTAGAAACTAATGCTGGCCTAGAGTGCAGTGGTAGACTCCTCACAGGTGTGTCAGTGAGAGAGCATATAACACCTGTGCTTTGGAAGCTGTGCATGCATGAAATATACTCATAGCTATTATTTTTCCTGTCTCTTTTAAATGCTTATGATGTCTTCAACTTAGGTTTTACAGGGAGAGCTAGGCGGGGGGGGGGGGGAATCACTTTCACTAACTTCTTACTGGGTCCATTGTGTAGTCTGAATTGTCTCCTTTGAGAAAATAGGCCATCTCATTATGGTTACAATAGACAAATTCCTAAGCATGTGATCTTCTTTCATGGCCTTGACTTAATGTTTCTTTTTACCTCAGAGGCTTGCCACTCGTGTTGACTCAGATTTGTTGTGTGTGATGAAGTGATAAAATCAATGGCGAGAACACATATTCGTCTCCAGCGTTCAGGGAGACTATATTATTTATTGTTTATTGTTGTAAGTTAAATCCACTCGACAATTCTCTGCCAAGGTGCATTTACTCTTTGGATTTGTTTTTATTCTGCTTGCAGCTGAGGGGCTTTTTCTAGCATCACAGAATACAGCACCTTAAGTCAGCATGCTGTGGTATATCCAAGGGTGAAGACATATTATTGCAAATACAGTTATGAGGCAGTATTTTAAATAAAAAAAATTAATCAAAATGGTTAAAGCCCTCATATTGCTTGAGTAAAAAATATTTCTATAGTTTGACTCTTAGCCCATGGCTTGCAGTCTGTGGCCCTAGGTCCGTGGTGGAGAACCTTTGGCACTCCAGATGTTATGGACTACAATTCCCATCATTGGGAATTGTAGTCCATAACATCTGGAGTGCCAAAGGTTCGCCACCACTGCCCTAGGTGAGCCATCTCAGTGGATCTGCAAACAGCCATGAGTTTGCTGTATTGCATGTTTTCCTTTGTCTGAATTATATGTTTATGTTTTTGGGAAGTCACTGTGCATTCCCATTCGAAAGAAAGATGGAAATAAAAAGATCTCACTAAATAAATTCTCTGGAAAAAAATACCCACCAAATGAAACTCAAGAGTAAGAGCTCCGGAGTCCCTTTTGCTACACAATCTTCTCATTTGAACATCTGTTATCGTCAAAGTAAGGAGATGCTTCATTCTGTTCTGCCCCGAAGCTGCTACATTGACTAATGCCAGGGAAGAGAGAAGAGAACCATGTAGCCTAGAATCAAAGTAATGCTACAAAAATGTGTTAACATTTAATTTACTTTAGGCTGAAAAATTCCAGGCCAAGTGGGTTAAAGCCATCCTTCACATTCTGAAGATTCCTTCACGACGCACTGACTTCAGACTTCACGACGCACTGACTTTCATTTTAAAGTAATACGTTACTTTAATGTTGGACAACATTGGAGGACAAAGTCCCGTTCTGCACAACACAAATAAAATGTCTTGAGGACTTGACAAGAAGTGTTTTGGGGAGGAATTCCACACAGCTTTCCCCCCAAAACTTCCTCAGGATGTTTTATTTCAGCTCAGTCCGGAGTTGCTGTTTTTTGTACTCACTAAACTAGCGATCTTTCATCTGAAATCGGCTTAAAGTTGTCTCCTGCTTACTGTGCTGAGCTCAGGAAATCACTTATTTGTCCTGCCCAGTAAATGTCTCACTTGCACTTTTGAGGCCCACCGTGTTCTGCTGCGTCAATCCTCTGTTGCGCTGGCCATTTGCTGAACTTGCCCCGGGACTTTTTCTTCGTGCATTGTGCTTGGGCTTCTTTTCAGTAAATAAACTACATGGATCGACTCAGCTGTTCTTGCTGATGGTGGCAATACATAGTTTTCCTGGTTTTTTTTTTTTCCTGATGAGTTATCTTCGAAGACAAGAACACAGCTGATTCTCATATTGTGTGTTTGCGTCATCAAAGATAGCTCATCGAAAATTAAAAAAAAAACAGGAAAACTATATTATTGAAAAGAAGCCCAGGCGTGATGCACGGAGAAAGCAAATTCAGCAAGTGGCTGTTGCAATGGAGAATTCAAGTGGCAGAAAATGGCAGGTGCCAGCAAACCCCCCCCCCCCCCCAATGATGAGATGTCCTCAGGATGTCTTATTTTAGTTGTCTGAAAAAAAAAACAAATATAGGTTTCGTGGGTGTTTTGCAAAGCAGGGAAGTATTAGGTCGCCAATTCTAGTTTGAAAAATTCCTGGAAATTTGGCGGTGAAGTCTGGGGAAGATGGAGTTTGAGACTGGGAGGGATATAAATGGGGTATAATGCCATGCTATTCACCAGTCCTCCCTCTACCTCAGCAGTAGAGCAGCAGTGGCATAGTGGTTAAGAGCAGGTGCACTCTGGAGAACTGGGTTTGATTCCCCGCTCTGCCACTTGAGCTGTGAAGGCTTATCTGGGGAACTGGATTAGCCTGTGCACACCAACACATGCCAGCTGGGTGACCTTGGGCTAGTCCAGGCGTCTGCAACCTGCGGCTCTCCAGATGTTCATGGCCAATTGGCCATGCTGGCAGGGGCTGATGGGATTTGTAGTCCATGAACATCTGGAGAGCCGCAGGTTGCAGACCCCTGGGCTAGTCACACTTCTTGGGAGCTCTCTCAGCCCTACCCACGTCACAGGGTGTTTGTTGTGGGGAGGGGAGGGGAAAGCGATTGTAAGCCCCTTTGAGTCTCCTTACAAGAGAGAAAGGAGGGATATAAATTCAAACTCTTCTTCTTCTCTTCTAAACTATTGTCCCCACAGCTGTATTTTATAAAAAGAAAAAAAGTTGATATTTAGTCATAGATCTTCTGCCATCTTGCATAATTTTGCCTTTAGTGTCTAGCAGGATAAAAGCTCAAGTCCCTCCAATTTTCTAGTGAAATTAAATTCAGCAAGATCTTTTAGTGTTAAAATGTCGAAAATATGAGTCACAGCAGAGAATTTAAATTTTTTAGTGTGTTGTCTTATTTTGGTCAGAGAAATATTGGTTCTCAAATCATGTGGTGCAATAAAAATAAAAACTGAGTTCTACGAAGAATTGTACAGTTTTCTGCACCGTATCAGGTAGGAGAAGTTTAAAAACGAGACAAAAAATAAAGTGGAGGTAATTATTTAAGTATGGTACCACTTGTATATCGAATGTACCTATCCTATTGAATTTCAGGTGCCAGATTTAGACTAGACAAGCCTTTATTGGCATTTCAAAATACAATAAAAAAATAAAAAAATTGTCCATAAAAAACAGATAGATACAGCAGCCACCCAGAGTCCCATCAACAGTCCAGTCCAAATGGACTAATCAAAAGTGCCATTCCTATACACCTCTCCACAGACCAGACTGAAAACCCACCAACAGAGCCCAGGCATCACAACAGCATACAGCATCCACACTCCACCACAAAACACAGAGTTTGCTAGAGTGGCACCCAACAGAGAACAAGGGATAGGGGGCGAGGAAATGGGCAAACAATTGATTTAACTCCCATGGGTTGCCACAGCCTTCAGTTGTCACTCCATCTGGCAATCAGTAACAAAACTACGGCATCTCTCAATGAATCACCCACAGGTTATTTGACTTTGGGTGACCGTGAACCCAAAGGTTGCTGGCAGAGGCAGGCACTGTATAACAGCAGCAAATAGTCAATGTGAGCAACATTGTTGTTGTTACGATGATAGCAATCTAATGCTTAATATCCATCTGGCGTTGCGTCTATAATCTTTAAAAGATATTTTGCTACGCTTTCACAAAAGTAAGGATCAAGATTATCAAAGGAATTCTAAGAGCATCAGTTAAATGATTGTATAGGAGTGAAGCAATGATGGATTGGGTCATTCTGATCTTGGCAAATCTTGCACAATGAAACAGAGTGTGCTCCAGTGTCTCAACTTGGCCTGAATTGCATGGGCATAGCCTCTTTTGTTTATCTATGCATTGGTATCTGCCTTTAAGGAGCATAGAGGGCATTAAATTGAAGCGGGCCAAGGTTATTGCTCTTCTATGCCTTGGATTGGTAAGCCAGAAAAGGTAGTTGGCTATATGTCCTTGTTCAAAAGGGATAAGCAAATTTAGAGGAGAGCATGTTTTCCTCGCTTTAGATATCATGGTGCAGTACTCATGTTCCAGCAGCCTGATTTTCAGGCAATTATAGGCCTCCGGTAGAGTGGAAGAGTAAAGTGACTCTAATGGGAGGCCGATAGTGCTAATTTTTTCTTCCACCAACGTCATCCATCTGGGAACTACCGAATCGGAGAGCATCGAGTGGATTAAACTAGAATGATCTTGTGAGAAATGGATGTGCAGCCAATATTTGATGGTTCTCAGCCAAGCCATTGTGACATGGGATATTTGCCCAAGTTCTAAGCATAGGGCTGCGTATGGGGCACAGTTGGGTAGTCCCATGATTTTGTAAAAAAAAACGGGACTGAGATCTATTTAAGATTTTGTTTGCCGCTTCAATCCAGATAGGTGCTCCATAGAGGAGCTTGGTTCCACATTTGGCATTGAAAACTTTCAACGCTGATGGTATATATTGATGGCCCGATTTGTGGAAAAAGCGCAGAATTGCTGAAGCGCTGTTATTGGCTGCATCAAGCGCTAGTTTCCTGTGTACTGCCCAATTAAGATTGCTCGTAAGAGTAATGCCCAGATATTTAAACTGTTTGACTTGCTCTATAGGTTTCTTGTTGATAGTCCATACCTGTCTAGAGAATCGTCTGGCGAACACCAATATTTTAGATTTCTCATAATTGATTTCCAATTCATTTGACTTGCAGTATTCCGCACAGCGATTCAGAAGGCGGGTGAGGCCAACCTTTGTGCATGAAAGAAGAGCAGTGTCATCCGCATGAAGCAGGGCAGGGACATGTTTAGAGCACAGTTTCGGTGTGTGTCCATTGACCTTTGAAAGAATAGGCACTAAATCGCTGAGAAAGATGTTAAACAAAATAGGGGCCAGTATGCAGCCTTGTTTGACTCCCCTAGTAGTAGGGATGCTAGATGTAAGGGGCCCATTCGAGGCAACTCTGATTTTACAGCTAGTGCCAGTGTACAATTGTTTTATTAAAAACAATAATCTAGGGTCAATGTTCAGGGCAGAGAGTTTGCTCCAGAGTAGTTCTCTTGAAACTGAGTCAAATGCTCCTTTTAAATCTAAAAAAGCAACAAAAAGTTTGTGGTTGGCATGAATTGTATATTTATTGGCTAGGTGTGATAAAACAGATAAATGATCAAGTGTTGATTTATTTTTAGAGAAGCCAATTTGCTCCGGGCCAATTACTCCTGTTTGTCTGATCCACTCCTCAAGTTTCAAGTATAGAAATTTGGCGTATAATTTGCCTGTAACTGAAAGGAGACTGATAGGGCGGTAATTCGAAGGTTTAGTAGTGTCTCCCTTTTTGTATATGGGACAATTATAGCTGTTAACCACTCGCTTGGTATAAGGCCTGTGTTAAACTAAATGCTACCAAATCCCCTGGCCCAGATTGCATTCACCCAAGAGTTCTTAAAGAGCTCAAGCATGAAATTGCTGATCTTCTCACTTTAATATGCAACTTATCCCTGAAATCAGGCTCCATCCCTGAAGACTGGAAGATGGCCAATGTCACACCAATCTTTAAGAAAGGATCTAGGGGGGACCCGGGAAATTACAAGCCAGTCAGTTTGACATCTGTTCCTGGTAAATTAGTAGAATCTATCATTAAAGATAAAATTATAAAACATGTAGAAAAGCAAGACCTGCTGAGAAAGAGTCAGCATGGCTTTTGCAGAGGCAAATCCTGTCTTACAAACTTACTAGAGTTCTTTGAGGGTGTAAACAGGCATGTGGACAGGGGTGAACCGGTGGACATTGTCTACTTGGATTTCCAAAAGGCTTTTGACAAAGTTCCTCACCAGAGACTGTTGAGAAAACTCAGCAATGAAGGAATAAGAGGGGAAGTCCTCCTATGGATTAAAAACTGCTTGAGAAACAGGAAGCAAAGAGTGGGTGTAAATGGGAAGTTCTCACAATGGAGAGATGTCGGGAGTGGTGTCCCCCAAGGATCTGTTTTGGGACCAGTGCTCTTTAACCTATTCATAAATGACCTGGAAGTAGGGGTGGGTAGCGTGGTGGCCAAGTTTGCAGATGATACCAAATTATGTAGGGTGGTGAGAACCACAAAGGATTGCGAAGAGCTCCAAGCGGACCTTGATAAATTAGGTGAGTGGGCTCAGAAATGGCAAATGCAGTTCAATGTAGCAAAATGTAAAGTGATGCACATAGGGGCAAAAAATCCAAACTTCACATACACGCTACAGGGGTCAGTGTTATCAGTCACAGACCAGGAAAGGGATTTAGGCGTCTTAGTTGATAGTTCCATGGGAATGTCAACTCAATGCATGGCAGCTGTAAAAAAGGCAAACTCTATGCTGGGGATAATTAGGAAAGGAATTGATCATAAAACTGCAAAGATTGTCATGCCCTTATATAAAGCAGTGGTGCGACCGCACTTGGAGTACTGTGTCCAGTTCTGGTCGCTGCATCTCAAAAAGGATATTGAGGAGATAGAAAAAGTGCAGAGAAGGGCAACAAGGATGATTGAGGGACTGGAGCACCTTCCCTATGAGGAGAGGCTGCAGCATTTGGGACTCTTTAGTTTGGAGAGGAGGCGGCTGAGGGGGATATGATTGAAGTCTACAAAATTATGCATGGGGTAGAAAATGTTGACAGAGAGAAATTTTTCTCCCTTTCTCACAATACTAGAACCAGGGGGCATTCATTGAAAATGCTGGGGGGAAGAATTAGGACTAATAAAAGGAAACACTTCTTCACGCAACGTGTGATTGGTGTTTGGAATATGCTGCCACAGGAGGTGGTGATGGCCACTAACCTGGATAGCTTTAAAAGGGGCTTGGACAGATTTATGGAGGAGAAGTCTATTTATGGCTACCAATCTTGATCCTCTTTAATCTGAGATTGCAAATGCCTTAACAGACCAGGTGATCGAGAGCAACAGCTACAGAAGGCCATTGCTTTCACCTCCTGCATGTGAGCTCCCAAAGGCACCTGGTGGGCCACTGCGAGTAGCAGAGAGCTGGACTAGATGGACTTTGGTCTGATCCAGCTGGCTTGTTCTTATGTTCTTATGTTCTTAACATAAGTGAATAGTGAGGCCAAAAGCGTTGCCCACCATTCTGGAGAAGATTTAAATATTTCAGGTATTATTTGGTCGGGGCCAGGGGCTTTGCCTCTTTTTAAACCATTAATTAAATTGATCACTTCCTGAGGTTTAATCGCAGGCCATTCAGGTAGCTCAGCTGAAGCTGGGGCAGGAACAGGATTCATAGTAGTGCCCACATTGAAAAGGTTGGAAAAATATCTGTGCCAGTGAGCCAGAGAGATATGTGAGGCATTCGTGCCATAGGTTGAGGTACTTCTATTTACTAGCTGCCAGAATTGTTGGATGTTATTAGTTATAGTGGCCTGGTATAGTTGGTTCCATTGATATTCAATGTAGTTCGTATGTTTCAGTTGAACTACAAGTTGGAACTTTCTTTTTAATTGAGTGATGTTGCTGAGTAGCTCCTCATCCCCCGTGCTGCGGTATCTTCTATAAAGTGCACGAATTATATTATTATGTTCGATGCAATAATGGTCAAACCATGTTGTATTGTGTTTGGAGGCCTTGGGTTTGGACAAGGAAATTGTTTGTAAATTTCACACTAAGACAATAATTAGTTGTTCAAATTGACGTATTCCCAGTTCTGGGGAAGCAGCCTTTATTATATCCTCTTTTAATTTGGTTATCATAGGAGAGCCAAGCAGAGCTTCTGAGGCGGCTGCTGCCTGTGGTGACCATGTTAACTTATAGAGCATGGGAATCAAAGAAGGGTCCTCGCCAGCCCCAACCTTATTTGAAAAGGTTAGGTGCCAGATTTAAATGGTTTTATTTGCCTAAGTTTGTTAATGAGGAATTCTGTTGCATTAGTGGCCGTTTCCCCACTTTTCCTTCTACCACCTTCGCTGCGCGCTACTCACTGCGCGCGTCATTTCTGGCATGCTTCCGGGCTTCCCATAGCGCGGGGTCATCAAAAGGCGCTGTTTTGAGGAGCGCCAGGAATGACGTACGCTGAGGGGGCGCGAGAGCGGCAGCGTTGGGGCGGCTGCGTTGTCGCCGCCCCTGTAGTGGGGAGTGCCGCGGGACCCCGTGCTACTTGGCCAGAGTAGCGCGCAACAGAAGGTAAGTGGGGAAAGGCCCAGTGTTACATGTATGTTTCATTGAGTTTTATTTTCATATTGTTTTTGTTGATCCTTATTATTAGATGCTGTCTTGGAACTGTTGGATCACAGGATAGAAATGCTTTGAGTGAAAATACTTACCAGTATGCTTCTTAAAACACAGTGAAGAAACAAATCAGCAACAGGCCACAAAACGCTCAAGGAGAGGTAAGTGAAATGTTATTTGTTTACATTACTTATGTTGGCAATACCTGATTGGCAACAATTCAGAAAATTGAACTGTCAGGGGTTTGGGTGTTTGTTGTGTCCTGGGTTATGCCAAAAAAGTGTGATGAAGCATATGGGGCGACTTCAGAGCCCAAAATGAGATTCCAAATAAAAAGCTTGATTAATAATGGTAAAGACTCAGCACCTACTAGAACAAATGAAGTTATCTCTTGGTGCCCAAATAACATTATGGCTGTAACCAGTAATTGAATTTTCCTTGCTTTCTCAATTTGGTTAAAAAGAAAATGAAGTTCACAGAAAATACAAATGCAAGGCAAGAACTGGATGGTCTAATTCAATGCAAATATCCATGGGGCAGGATCCAAACCACTTTTTGTTGGTTAAGAAAAGGGAGTAGGTGTAGATCTCTTTGACTGCTATGTGGACCATAGGCTCAGCACAGACAAGACATATGGGGTTGGGGTGAGGGGGAAATAAGTGGAATTGAGTTTACAAAACAACTGGCTGGATCCAACCTCTGGGTTGCACTTGAAGTGCTGATAGGCTTTATTTTATTTTCAAAGCTAATAGGCCCTGAACTGGTGCTTTGAGTTGATAAAGGCTGGCTGAGGGTCAAACTAGACATAGTCCTGACAGAGGTTCTTTGAGCTTGTAGAAAGGCAGACCTGGGATTTGAGATCTCTCCTGTCTTGGATGGAGTTATACTTCCTTTGGAAAGCTGGTTCATGGCTTAGGAATATTTCTTGACACAAGAGACACCTCAGAATACCAGATTGCTACAGTGGTTCAGAGTGCTTTTGCCAGCTTCCGCTGGTGTGTCAACTGCCTCCATTCCTGGGTCAGTTAGATCTTGCCACAGTGCTCTGCAATTAGGGCAGAATGCTGGGGCCAGTTTTTGGCAGGATATGAACCTGGTATTCAACCAATTCACTGTTTTGACTTTGCCCTTGAAGTCCTACATGGTTGGGACTGCAGTATCTGAAGGAACATTTTCTCCCTTATGTTCCTGCCTGGGAATTAAGATTCTCCTGACTGTCCTATCAATTGAAGAAGTTAATTTGGAGGGTACATGAGAGAGGGCCTTTCCAGTGGCAACCCCATGATTATGGAACAATTACCCCAAGGGAGGTGCACCTGTCCCCTCTCACTAGGAGCCAGTAGGTGATGGTTTTATTTAGGACGGAATTTAGTTAAGTTTATTAGCAGTCTCAAATTTTGATTTTAATTCTTAGCATTTATGTTTTTAATGTGTTTTACCTATCCTGTATGATACCTTGGACCACATAAGGAAGAAAGGTGGCTGACAGCCCAATTCATGCAGTAAATACAACCACGCAGTAAATATTGGCTGCATGATTAGGTCATACAAGTCCTTTGGATAAGAGTCCAGATGGAGAACTCCTACTATCTACATCAACAGGGCTAGCTAGTAATAACTGGGAAAGTATTATGCCAACAGTTGATCAACTGAGGACCAAATTATATGTGATATACAGATTTTTGTGTCTTTCCTCCTGCATTTTAAAATCCCTTCATGACCCAAATGACTGATCAGATTTGTATGTGAGAATGTACAGAAAGTTTTAGCAGTTTTTGTTTTAACTGACATTTTTTTTCAAATTCAGAAGGAACTTGTAAGGTAACACAATGGGTACCACCATATTATGTGATGTGAATAGATAAATTAAAAGGCAGCAGCATCCTAGAATTAAATTGCCATCCATCGCCTCACCCCAACCCAACAACAAAAAGCTTGCCCTACAGAGAAACTGATCTGGATATGCCATAAAATGTTCTTGCGCTCATAAATCCAACGTGGCAAAATTGGTTTGCTTTTTAAGCCATTCAATTTATGGCTTCTTGGCATGGGCAATAAATCATGGAACATCTTTTTAAAAAGTAGGAAGACAGTTGTTTTTAGACTGTTCTGCTTTCAGCATGCTCAGGGTTCACAAACCATCTTCTGGTGGAAGTGGGATACATTTTGTCATGTGCGCTCAAATCTTTAGTATTTAATGATCTTAATTGGTTTTATCTCGCGCAATTGACATGTTCCTTTCTGATTACCATGGGCAGAGCCTTATTTTTAACCATATGGTAGATGGCATACAGACCTAAAGCCACTTCAGCATTGCAAGTCAACATGAGCTTACCTCATGTTCTGTTGGCTTGCGCTTTGCATAACAGATTTTTGCAAGACCTTCCTCGTGCTCCATCTGCTCCTCAGATTGAAGGAAGACTCATTGAGATACCTTGAGAAGAATGGACTTTTCTATAGTCCATGCTGCCCTTTAAGACCATTTGGAAACTGCAGTTGGTATAAAATGTGATAGCTCGCTTGTCATTGGAGCCAGTAGGCAGGGCCATGTCAATGGTATTGTAATGTCTCTTCGTTAGCTGTCAGTTGCTTGGTCTAGTTCAAAATATTTGTGCCCGCCTTTAAAACTCTTCCTGATCTGGGGTCCCTACACTTGAAACAAACCTGCTCCCTGATGTTCAGGTGTGATAGCTTCCTTCTTCCCAGCAAGGTCTGTCAGTACCAATGTTTCCTAAACTACATTCTGCAGTGGTCTAGACCTCAGTTTACCCCACACCTGTGGAACAGCCTTCTGGAATAGATCAGCAATAGGTTCCTACTTTCCTGGCTTTCCAAGAAGACCAACTTATTCTGGGTAGACAGCCTGAGCCTGGGAAAAATTGAAATGTTTTAGATGGATTTTTAATATCTTTGGAGGAAAGGTGGGGTACAATTCTAATAAATAATGGTTCAAGCATGAGTTCTTCGTGTAATACTGCAGTGTGAAAAATCAGAGCCATGTTGATGCTTTTCCATATGGAAAGTTTTTAATGTACAGCCTAGGAAGGTGATTTGTGTAAAAGATCCTCGCTTTTTGGAGTAGCATGGTTAAGATTGTACAGCTGCTTCAAAAGGAATGAACAGTGTTTCATCCAAATGCGTGTGAATCCATGGTCCATTCTGCACAGCACAAACAAGGCATCCTGAGGACGTTTTAAAAAAGCCACCTCCTCATTTTTTTGTTTAGACAGAACAGGCAAAAAAGATGTCAGAGGAGAAAGAGGCTTCCCCGCCCCCACCTGCCATTTTCTCCTGCCCAAATTTGAAGCTCTTGCGCCCAACGTATTATTGTTCTGCACTGATCCTCCGTGCCTGCAGCCATTTGCTGAAGGTTTCCCTTGGATGTTTGCTCTGCAGGCTCCACTGATGGGCACCTTTTCAGCCTGAAAGGTACAGGGTTGTACTCAGCTTCTCTGTTGTAAGGAGAGGAAGGGAAATGAGTTTTTAAGCCACCTTGAGTCTCCTTACAGGAGAGAAAGGTGGGATATAAATCCAAAACTCTTCTCTTTTTCTTCTCCCTTAAAAAAAATTCAGTGAGCTGTCTTAGCATGTGCTTGTGTCTTCTGAGAATCCGTGCTGATTTTTATATCGTGTGTTCATGTCTTCAAAGATAGCTCATTGAAAATAAAAAAGGGGAAAACTATATATTGACAGAATCAGCAGAGTGAGCTGAGTATAACCATGTAATTTTTGGGCTGAAAAGGCACCTAGGAGCGGAGCCTGCAGAGCAAACGTTCTGGACAAATCTTCAACCACTGACTGCAGGCATGGAGAATCACTGCAGCACCATAAAATGTCGGGTGTGAGCAGCAGAGGAAACTCACAAGACAGCTTTAATGGTTGGGTGGGAAAAATAAGACATCTCCTCAGCTACAGAGCTCTGCAGAGCAAGAGGAGATGACTTGCAGACGACTTCTGGGGAAAAGGTCAGTAGTTTTGTACCCTCAAAATAAGAAGGCTTGAGCTGAAATGAGACATCCTGAGGAAGTCTTGGAGAAAAAACTGTGTGGAGTTCCTTCCCAAGACATCTTTTCGCCTGTTCTCAGTATGTCTTGTTCGTACTGTGCAGAATGGACCACTGTAAATGTGGCTGTAGTAAATTAAAGTAGGATAAATCCATATTTATACACCCCAAAAAGGACGTGACCTGAGGTACAGAGTTCCAAAAAGCGCAATCCTATGCAAAGTTGGAGCGTTTTAAGCCCATTGTAGTCACTGGGTTTAGACGAGTGGCCTTCTACTAAGAATTGTGTTGTAAATCTCAGTAGCTTAATTTTGAATTTCACTCGTTTTTTCAAGTACATCCAGAAATGTATACGTTGTCCTAGGTCTCCTAAAACTGTGGGTTGGGTCTTAATTGTTCTGTGAGTAGAAAGGCACTTCTGTTTGAACAAGAGGGAAGATTTTTGCCGATTCTCCTGTCCCCCAGCTTACCCTTCTTGTAAATAGGTATGGTTGTATAGAGAGTTCAGGATACATTCTTTTGTATCTGCCATATGCAGTCCAAGGACAGTTCTGTGTAATTTTTTTTGTTTGTGCATTAAACCAGGATTATTTTGAAGCCCAATGGACAATGCAACATCAATTGAAGTAGGAGGACGTTGCAATCCAATCCAATCTGAAGTAGGTCAGACACGTTTTACTAGAAATCATACTTCTCTTTGTCTTAAACCTTCAGATTTAATTGGTGACTGTAATGCCCAAGTTCTTATTTCTGAAGAATGAATAATTCTCTACATTAATTCTCTGTGCATTGTACACGGTTTCATAACTTATCACATCCTTCATCCATCCATCCAGTTGTCACTTTCCCCCCCTTCAGCTTAAATAAGCTCCAATTGTTTACCTTTGTCTTTGGAAAATGTAGAAATTATGTTAATCAATCCCAACCCATTAACAATTTCAGGGACTATTGCGTTATTCGCGTGATCTTGAAGTAAGACATAATCAGAGTGTTCCAAATGGAATTTGTAACAGACTGCTCAGTATAGCTACAGACTTCACCATTATGGGGCTGTTCTCCACTCAAGTACCTGCGGCATTATACAACACAATCATATAAACGACTTGTTTTGTACTGTCAAACACAATAGGCAAATCGCTGAGAATGAAACGTCTCCACCGGTCCTGTTTTCGGGTTTGAGAGATTCAACCCTTCAGTGCTTTTCAGTTATGTGCAATGCTTTTAGAATGATTTACGTATCAATATATTTTGAAATGGAGGGCTTTTCCATTGTCTCTGCATACAGCACAATTGAATACTCATGTTTACTTACTGAAGAGCATTTCACTTGGAAGGGAAATGCATAACATTAGTGCAATGCTTTGTGAAATTTGCCGCTCTGGTATGTGCAAAGTACTTGAGACAAGGGCTTCATTTCAATAGCGCTGGGAAGAAAAAAAACAAACCCATAAGCTCTTCAAACAATTACAGAGTTTTTAAATTATTTGTCAGTGTCATCTTTGTTTCATAAGCACACT
The DNA here is from genome assembly GCF_021028975.2 of Sphaerodactylus townsendi. Taxonomy (NCBI): domain Eukaryota; kingdom Metazoa; phylum Chordata; class Lepidosauria; order Squamata; family Sphaerodactylidae; genus Sphaerodactylus; species Sphaerodactylus townsendi. The sequence continues at coordinate 34,161,303 of NC_059426.1, forward strand.
GGTTCACTACATTTCTGTCAGAGCTTAATTTTCCTGATACTTGCAAAGATTATCTTCTGTTCTAGCTGTGTGAAAACTTTTATCCTTTCTCTTGCCTCTTTGGCAGTAAAGAACAGTATGAAATTTAATGTGAAATATCAGAATATATCAATGCAACCAGAGTTGCTCATGGCATTACGCATTGAGATCTTAGTGTTATTTTATAAGGAGACCTAGTTCATTTTAGACTAACGTGAAATGACCTGTATTTAACTATCCATGCACAGAAGTTATATGGAACTGTCCTACATTCCTCTCCGTTTCTAAAGGTCCTTCTGATCCCCTAGAACATAAGTGTCAAACTCGCGACCCTTCAGGTGTTATGGACTACAGTTCCCATCATCCCCTGCCAGCATCATGGGAACTGTAGGATGATGGGAACTATAGTCCATAACATCTGAAGGGCCACGAGTTTGACATCTGTGCCCTAGAAAGATCATTCCAGGAATCATGGGGTCTGTGCTGAGGAATATTATTTATTTACTTACTTTATTAATATCCTGCCTGTCCCCAATAAGTGGCTTATGTTGTTCCCTCCATTTGCCTTGACCAATGCCGGTTTCATTGTCTGTGTCCTTTTCCCTGCTTCCCCCATAGAGAATCAGTCTGCTTACAGTGTGAATGGCACCTGGGAACAACCCATGTTTGTACATTGTGAGAAACCACAGTTCATACTAACTGTGGTTAATAAACTTATAGCTTCAAATCTTGGTGTGACAGACCCCAAGTAACCATAGTGATCCTACACCTTATAGTTAGTTCAATTAAACCATGTTTTTCCATGGCATCTGAACTGAGCCTAGTCTATTTGCGTAGCACCAGAGCTGTATTCTAGTCTCAGCACTGATGGATGATCATTGATATCTTAACAGTCTATGTGTCTGCTTCTGATCTCTAGTTGCAAACCAGCTGTGGAGGAAGGGGTATTTGTGGAGGTGTGGGGTAGAATAGTGCCAAGGGCAGGGGAATTTCAAAAAGTTGTTGGCAGTCGCCTCTTATGTGATGTAGTGGTTAAGAGCAGGTGGATTCTAATCTGGAGAGCTGGGTTTGATTCCCCACTCCTCCACCTGAGTGGCAGAGGCTTATCTGGTGAACCAGATGTGTTTCCACACTCCTACATTCCTGCTGGATGACCTTGGGCTTGTCACAGTTCTTCAGCCCCACCTACCTCACAAGGTGTCTGTTGTAGGGAAAGGAGTTTGTAAGCCACCTTGGGTCTCTTTACAGGAGAGAAAGGTAGGGCATAAATCTGAACTCTTCCTCCCTCTTCCTCCTCCTCCTCTTCCTCCTCCTCCTCCTCCTCCTCCAGACCTGGTGCCAATGTAAAGGGCAAATCTGAAGCTTCCCAATTCCTCTGTCACCAATACTATAGCAATGTCCTTAGGAAGCAATTCCAAAATGCACTAAATATAAATGATAAGTTTTAATATACCTTATGATCCACATCTTACATACTGCGAGAAATCTTAAGCAGTTCTTCTCAGCTCTTGTTTCAGAAATAATCAGTGGTCATAATTAATGAGCTGGTAATTGCCTACTGTGAATTCACAGCAGATCACTTGGGCGAGTAGATGAATCTGGGTTCAGAAAGGAAATGTGCGTGGCCTGCTTTTCACCCGACAGCTTTTACAAATGGGGGGAAAAAAGACTTTATATCTGCTGTTAGCCTGCTCATCGGCATGCTTGCCTGGCTCCTGTTGCTCTAGATGGACAGCTATAAGCTGCATTGTCTGACAAAAGTGTCTATATAAGCAGTCACTCTGAAGTGCTGATTCTGTTATTTGATTTGGGATTAAACATGCTGTTGCAAGCCACATGCTTCCCTATGTCGCCGTCCTTGAGAGGTTAGATTTCTACAGATAATGCCTCCTAAATGTGAGTAGCATTTGGAAAGATCAGAATTAGCCGAGACATACGCCACGGAAATTATCTGCCTTATCCTGGAGGACGGCTTACGTTTTGACATCTATGCCGAAACTGAAGAGAGAAGTTTACTCTTATTGTTGCTGATTTGGAACCCTGCTGCTTCCTGGCCAAATGCCATGAGACGGAGGCAGTACATTTTCAGTGAGTACATGAAAAACCCTACCAGCCTATTCAGGCTGCAGCTCTTTTCAGGATCTTGCTTCCACTGATACTTGATAACAGAGAACAATCCTTACAGATTTTATCATCAGGACTACATCTCAGGCAAGGATGGTGCCAAAAGAAAGTTCAGTTTGGCCTTCTTTAGTAAAAAGGAAAAGAAAAGAAAGAAATTAGAAATCTGAATTTTATCCGCACACCGATTAGTAAGCTGATTGAAGAAAATAGCTCACATTCATTAGATTCGCAAGACTAATGTCTAGAAAAAAATAGTTCAAATAGATCAAACACATAGGATTCTCAGCATAGAAAAAATAAATCAAACACTTAGGAATCTCAGCATTAATGATGAATGTCTGAACAACAGAATGTTGATTTTATTGGTCATTGTTCTGCGGAATCACCAAACTATTCAGGGAGCTTTCTGTTAGTAAACTTCCCTGCTAGATACAAAAACTCATTTACTGGCATTACAGCTATGCCAAAATAGTGAGTGAGTGTGTGTGTGTGTGTGTGTGTGTGTGTGTGTGTGTGTGTGTGTGTTTTACTTTCCATGAAAAAGGGCAACCCCATTTTTTGTTTAATGGAGGGGAATTTGCTAGTGGGAAAATGTTAGTCTCTTCTGTTGTGCTTTGTAAAACTAGATTATCCTCCCTTTTTTGCCAAGAAGATGGGGGATTGAGCTCCATTATCACTTTGGAGGTTAGGGTCAGGAGGCTACAGCCATGTAATGGAAGTGATTCCTAGTATGATGCAGAGAACCCGATCTAATCCTGGCTTTCTCTTGGTAAGTAAAGCACTACACTTTTAAGAGATAAAGAAAACCATACTCCTTGAAATGTCACATTTCAATGTTAAAACTTCATTTTGGTTTTCATTTGGAAGGTATATTATTTGGGCTAAGTTCCTTACAGCCCTGTGCGGGGGGGGAGGGTGCATGCGTGCGTATGTGTTGGGAGCAGCACAGGCCCATGTTGGTTTGTTCACTTACCCCACCTGCGTAAGGGGTACTTTTGCCAGTGAAGAGAGCAAAGACTCTAGCAGGCGGGTACCACAGAGGTGTGTGTGCCCAAACCCAGAAGAGCCCACTGCTCCAAAGTTACACTGGCACCTTACATATCCTGTGGAAGCACAGGCAAATCCTGCAGAGCACAAGTCTTGTCAGACAAAAATACTCCATCATGTTGGGGCCATGATGGAAAAGGCCCTTGTCCTTGTTTCACTCAGTTGAGAGCCAGGTACCACCAAAGGCACACGGGCAGCAAAATGAATACGGCATAGAGAGGTCACAATGGGAGAGGCATTCCTTTAGGTATGATGGTCCCAGAGTGTTTAGGGCTTTAAACATTAATACTAGCACCTTGAATTTGACCTGGGAGCCAACTGGAAGCCAGCATAGTTGCTGCAAAATGGATATATGCAAGCCGTGAAGAATCAGTCAGCAGACTGGCAGCCATATTCTGAACAACCTGAAGTTTCCAAAGACCCATCAGGGACAGTGCCTGCCGCATAGATCAACTTGCAGCAATCTTGTCTGGAGGTGATCGTTGTATGAATCACTGTAGTTTGGTCAGACCTGGACAAGTAGGGGGACAACTAGCAGGCCTGGTGAAGATAGAAAAAGCCTGTGTTGCTAAATAAACCCTACCCTAAGAGTAACAAGGAAAAGCATAGAAAAAGTAGCCATGGATCAGACCAGTGGTCCATTTAGTCCAGCATAAGATGGTACAAAGAAGTTCATAACTGAGACCCTCAGATAACATCCCTCCCCATCATCCAACCATCAGAGCAGAATGCCTCATAACCAAGATGTTCCATCTAGCCGTTATGGCTAATGCCCAGTGTTAAACCTACCTTCAATACCTTCCAGTTTTGAAGCTACCTAAGCCAGTGACCATCTCCACGTCTCATAACAATGAGTTCCATAAGTCAGTTACACACTGTGTGAAGTAGTAGTACCTGATTACTGCTGGTCAGTTTCATAGGCTAGCAGTTAATTCTTATACTATGGCAAAGTGGGCAAACTTCTGTCCACTTTCTTTAAACTATGCATAATTTCAGAGACCTCCATCACATCACTTTTTTTTACTAAACTAATAAGTCCCAAGATGTTTTAGTCTTGCCTGCAGTGTAGGGCTGCTAGGTCCTTGCTGGGTATGGGAGATCTTCTGCTCCCAGTGGGTGCTCCTCACTGCCACTCAGCTGGCTGGTGGGGGAAAAATGGCACCAAAATGTGTGTGTGTGTGTGGGGGGGCAACATACATCAGCAGTGTCCTTATGCTTTAGAACCACTTCCCATGCACCTGGCAGTCACTGGTGGATGATGAGGATGCTCTGGCATAGAAGTTTGTCCAAATGCCAGAGTTGTTGATTTGTTGACATCATTTCCAGTGTGCGCAGAAGGTGATATCAGGGTGTTGGGGATGACATCCATGCCTCACCAGCAAGGGCTTCCAATACCTGTTAAGTCACCCCTGGCCCCCATCAATTGCCAGGGGAACTTGGAAGCCCTATTTGCAGGGCAAGAAAGCTGTGATTTCTTCCTCACTGGGGAGAACCTGTGCTAGAAACTGGGATTTTTGAATTGAAACAAAGTGCATTTGTAACATTTGACAACATCCTTAGTTTGAATAGCTCTCCTCACCTGAGTTATGATGTGTTGTTTAATTCTAAGTATGTTCTTATATTATTGTTGCATGCTGGCATTAACATTAAGAGGGGCGATTGCTTTTGTTTCAAACCTTTCTGCAGCTATGGCAATTATCTTCCAGAATATGCAGTGTTTCTTTGGAAAGGGTCTCAGATATTTCTTTCAAGAAGTGTTTATATGTCATTGAACAATTACTGTCCCTTGTTCATTGTTCCTTTAGATCCGTGGTGGCAAACCTTTGGCACTCCAGATGTTATGGACTACTATTCCCATCAGCCCCTGCCAGCATGGCCAATTGGGCATGCTGGCAGGGACTGATGGGAATTGTAGTCTATAACATCTGGAGTTCCAAAGGTTCGCCACCACTGCTCTAGATGGTTACATCAGACGAGCATTGTTGTAGGGTTAAACCCACCCCATTTTCTGACTTGTGCTGTCATTCCTCGTGGCCTTATGCCACTTGGCATGTAACACAAGTGCTGCTTTAACTGTCAGTCACCAGGAGTTACTCTTTGATAGGGGCTTACCAGCTCAGAAACTGAAAGCAATCCCACTTACTGCTGTTCCTAGATTCATAGATTGCTCTCCACTCCTTACTCTTCTAGTAACACTTTTAAGGCCCAGACACTGAAGATACTCTCTGGGTTGATTTTTTTGCCCTGGTGTTATTTGGATAGGGCTAATACCGGCCTGCAAAATGCATCATTTCATCCTATGTAGTGGGTTTTAACTCTTGGGGAGCAGTACCCAGAAGTGTCAATTGTTGACACTTGCATCCAAGATATTTTGAAATGGTCAGACTGGAAGACCTACAAGTCAATGGCCTAATTTTAACATTCCCCACCCCCCCATCCCCTCCAAACCATCCAAGGACTGTTAAAAGATTTTGCTTTTTACAAAAGTGTTTTTGGGAAAGGGTTAAGGCTTCCTTGAAGTTTCATGCCTCTGGTCACTTTTCCCAGTCAGCATTATTCCGTTCTGCTCCCACTCTGCTGATGGCAGATGTATATTCTGAAAATAAACTTGAATCTATTAAAGTGGCTAACGTACAGTGATGTCCCTGTTTTGTAAATTGAGTTCAGGCATAGGCTATCTATCTGTTTGGCAGCAGCAGAGGTGTCTCCTTTTTTGTTGTCTGGATTTTACTGTTCAAGATTGCTGAGTTGCTTTTGAAGGTGGAGTGGGGTCAGGGTAGTATCAGATTCACACATTACTGTCTTTACTGAATTTATATGAATGGCCTCCTTTGAAGATTGAGGAATCTGAAACTAGTATTTCTGAAGCTTCTCTGGCTTCAGAGAATGTTATCTTTGATAGGAGCTGCTGTCTTGTGGGAAAGTAAAGAATGTTTCGACTGTTCGTTTGTATATTTAGTTTAATTTCTAGCATGTCTTTCTAAAAAAAAAGAAATCTAACCCAAAGCAAGCTACCAAAGTATGAATAAAACAAATAAAATCACAATAAAGCCAGTGATCATCTATAAAACAATATAATACCAACACATTAACACATCCCCCCGACATTAAACCATTATCTCAATTAAGCACATGATTCTAAATTTTATTTTTAAAAGTTAATTATTTATAAAGCTGCACCAGTTTGAAAATGTCAGTGTATTCAGCAAGAGATCCTCAAAGTTGCTTAAAATTCCCACTATGTGTGTTTAATATCGTGTGTCGGAGGTTTTTATTCCCACTTGGGCTATATCTGGTGTGTTTCTATGGCACATTCATCATAACAATAGCTGCAAACGAATTCTAAAATATTAAAGCAAATTGCAAGGCATAATAAAGGCGCAAATATTTTTCCTTTCTATTACTGTGCTGATGTTACATCAGGGAGAAGAGTCATCAGACTGGAGAACAGGCATTTTCCATGGCTTCATGGTCACCTCTAAGGCAGGTCCAACATGTCTTCAGACATCATAAAGCATCATGTGATATGTGCTAGTTCAGATCAGGGCTGGAGCGAGTTGGAACTGCGCCTGGGGCACCCGTGTGCCCTGCGCCCTACCACGCCCCAACCCGACCTGGGATGCCCTCGCCACACCCCAGAATGCCCATGGAACACCCCTGCCATGCCCCCACCATGCCTTCACACCAGCGCCCATGGTGCATCACGCCCATGTCCCCCTGGTTCTACGCCACTGGTTCAGATACACAGGAATCTGCCTTCCACTGAGTCTGATCCTGAATTGAACAGAAGGTTGGACTAGATCAGTGGTGGCGAACCTTTGGCACTCCAGATGTTATGGACTACAATTCCCATCAGCCCATGCCAGCATGGCCAATTGAACATGCTGGCAGGGGCTGATGGGAATTGTAGTCCATAACATCTGGAGTGCCAAAGGTTTGCCACCACGGGACTAGATGGTCTCTATTGCCCTTTCAACTTTATGATTCTGTGAGTCAGACCATTGATCCATCAGGATCAGTATTGCCTGCTCTCTCTGGCAGCAGCTCTCCATCGTGTCTCAGGTAGAGGTCTTTCATATCACCTGCCACCTGATACTTTTAACTGGAGATACGAGGAATTGAATCTGATCTTTTGCATACAAAGCTGGTACTCTACCACCGAGTCTCAATCCCTCCCTGTAACACAAACACATTTGGTTGCCGTGCGTTAAGTCAGATTCTTGGTCTATCAAGGTTAGCCTTGCCTGCTATGACTGGCAGCAGCTCACCAGGAATGTTCACATCACCTATAACTTCCTGCATGAAAAGCAGATGCTCTAGCTCTGTGAATTCACTGAATTATGGTCCCTTCAGTGATATGCTTCATTGGTCTGTCTGGCAACAAGGGTTTGAATTATAGCAGAGGAAGCACAGGACCCACCACTGGCATGACTGAATCGTCAGACAAGGGTCCAAATATTTGTCCTGTGTTTAATTTGAAATGCAAAAAGGCATTTTAATCCTGTGTGGGGAACTATACCGTAACATCCCTAAATCCTGTCCTTTTCATGTAAGCCGCGTAATGAAGAACATGTTTAGAAATATATCCCTCCTGCTAGTCTGAAGGTGGTGTATCAGAAGGACAAACTGTTATTTTGTTTGCACAGACTAAATGTTCCACTACACAGAGCTTCGGCTGTTAAACATAGTTAGTTGAATATAATTACCGTATGTCCTTGAGTATAAGACCTGAGTATAAGTTGAGGGAAGCTTTTTAAGCATAAAAAATGTGCTGAAAAAGTTGACTTATACACAAGTGTATGCGGTATTTGGGGAAAAGGATCGTACTCCAACTTAAGGGGGAATAAACTTCTAGGGAAAGAAGTTCCCTAGGCCAGGTTCTAAAAGCAGATCTAGTTCGTCTCCTGAACTGTGTATGTAGAACAGAGGGAGCTGGCTGACTGACAGAGATTGTGTCAGAGAGGGACCAATCAGTAGCCAGGAGGGGAATTTAAACTTTGTGTGAAAGAAGAATTCCCGTCTGAAGTTCTGAGGTGGATTTACTTCAAAAGCTCTGATGTGATCCTACGGTTTGGGGGAAGTCTGAACAGAAAAAGGAGTTGGGTGTATATTCTATTCCTTCTACATTTTGGGTACCAGACTTTACGCATGAACCTCTGAGTGCAAGTCTGAGTCAAAGCTATATAACAACAAGAAAATCTGTCTCATTTCAAAGAATTTGGAAATCTGTACCAAACTGAAATCTTATGAAATAGCCAGTTGCCATCTGCAGTGTACTATTAAGAACATCTTAACATTTGTATATAAATTCGCTTCTTTTCTTCTCACCAAATTTTTCTCTTATCCTATTCTCTGAGGAGTTTAATAAATTCTAATGTTTTATGTTTGAACTTCGAAATACTTCTAGTGTGATAGTCTTTGAGATCAAACACAGGAGAGGAGAAGAGGAAATCACCTTAGTTCCTTAAGCTAGCTCAGTTTTACATTTACTTTAGCGAGGTATGAGAGGGGAGATACCCCAGCATGACAAATATCTTAATTATTGCAACTGTTGGAGGAATGAGCGCTTGTAGGACTATTTCTCTGTGACTATTTTACAGCTACAGAGCACCAAATCTCGAGCCTGGGCATTCTTGATGTAATGCCTTTCTGTTTGATGCTTGTTACTGTCATATAGATTGTCGAGGTGTGACATGTTTGCACCTTTCCCCACTGAAGTTTTTGGAACATTATTGAATTTAACGCTTTTATAGTCGCCTCAGCCACTTGTGGGCAATCTGGGTAAATTCATTCTCCCGTCTCCCCTTGAAACGTGGTGAGTTTTGATCTAAGCTAGTTAAATTTCTTTCCACATATTGAAATGTGGTATAAACCATTCCATTCATATTTTCTTCCAAAACTAGATGGCATGAAACTGTACTCACTCTGGGCAATAACATTTGGTGGTTGTACTATACAAAACGGACACACTGTCTCATTGCTGGAGTCATTCTTGAAGTGAATTGCACACCTTCGTTCATAGACCTAATGAACTGAAAATCCCGCTGCCCAGTTCCATTTTGGTCAAGGGCCAGGAACGGTGTGAGTCTGTTCTTCTTTTATGCGTATGTGTATATTCTATTAATGTTAATGAGATGGGTGGCTTGCTGTCTCTATGAAAACATTTTAGCTTTTTCTTTTTTCCTCTCAGCTCTCTGTCTGAATCTTTTGTTACCGAAACCCCATTTTTCTGTTCGTTGTGACAGTGGAATAAAAGAAAGGACTGAACTACAAAAGCAATTTTTGTCTGGGTGTGGCTTTTCATATCTCATTTTCTTCTGTCCTTTTCATGCATCTCTCCCCAGCCAGCAGTCATTTGACTTCTCCAAACAGAGTCATGTAGCTGAACTGCATTTTAGATTTGTTCATCGGTTAACTATGTTTTTTTAAAAAAATGTTTAGGGGAAAGTTGATTGTGCTAAACTGGTCTAAACTGGAATTTATTGTTTCAAAATATTCAGACTGGAAGTGCTCTTAGATTGTTCAATAACCTATGCCCTCCTAAACAGAATTACATCCTTCTGAGTTCTAGCTCAGTTGCTGAAATGAGCGGTGAGCTCAAGACTAGTTGTTTTAAAAGTAGTTGGTGCTGTCTAGTTGTAATTGTAACCCAATCTTTTGTGCAAAATTAATTGAGATCTCAGCAGTGGGTTTTCATCCACAGAAGCAGCACAAAATGACTAGATTAGTCTGGGCTCACCAGAACTCTGGAGCTAAGCAGGGTCAGCCCTGGTTCATACTTGGATGGAAGACCATCAAGAAAGACCTGGGGTTGTTGTTATGTAGAGGGAGGCAAGGGCAAACCACCTCTGATCCAATCTTGCCTGGAGCACACCTCTCTGGCACACCAAGGATTGCCATGAGTTGGTTATAGCTCAATGGCATGTTCTTCTTCTTAGTCCATAGGAACCTATGCTGAAATAAAATATTTGCTGGCCTTTAAGATATTCCAAGACTCCTGTCTTTTTTCCCTTGCTTGGGTTCCATTTCTCCATGATATCAACAAATGCTACATTCAGCAAAGGATAAGAGGGATCCTCTAACCTCTGCAGAAGTCTACTGTGTACTGTGCAGCTGTGGACAAGTCTACAAAGGGACCACGAAATGCAGTGCTCAGACACGACTCAAAGAACGTTAAAGGCATTGCAGACTAATTCAGGCAGAAAAATCAGCAATAGCAGAACATGTGATAAACCAAACTGGACACAGGATGTTATTTGAAAACACAGACATTCTGGACCACTCTGACAACCACTATGTCAGACTACACAGAGAAACCATCAAAATCCACAAGCACATGGACAATTTCAACAGAAAGGAAGAAACCATGAAAATGAACAAAATTTGGCTACCAGTACTTAAAAACACTAGAATCAAGGCAATGATTATTGAACACCATCCAGACACAGAATGTCTCTAAGCAGGAAGCAGTCAAATGGATTAAAACGCCAGGCAACTGCTAAGCAGATGCCCTCACTAATGGATTGTTACTTATATATGCTAAAATGGGTGGATTCCACATAACACATGCAAATCACACTTCCTAATTGCACCCTTTACACTTGTTAACCAATGCAAGTGGTTCTTTCACCCACCCTGGACATCCCACAGGTATATATACTCCATTTGCTTTACTACCATCCAATCCTATGAAGATGCCAGCCACAGACGCAGGAGAAAAAACATGAGAAAATGCTACTGGAATACGAGCATACAACCCCGAAATCCCAGTGTTTAAAATTCTTTGTTTATTTTTGGATAATCAGGACATTTTGGCTGGTTTCAGGTTGGAAGTATCCAAATCAGAGGTGGGATCCAGCAGGTTCTCACCAGTTCCCGAGAGTGGATTACTAATTATTTGTGTTTGCTGAGAGGGGGTTACTAATTGGGTCTGCTTTTCCGTTAGAAATTCCATTAGGTCCAAAAATCATAAAGTCCTGTTGTTTCCTATGTGGCTGGTTAGCGAAGGTAGAAAACGGGATAAGTCTCCCTGTTGGGCTGGTTTAAAAACATGTTTTAGAAATATGTTAAAGTTCCTTGTTTGAGGAAAGTATCCTTCTTTTGATTTCTAGAAACAAAATTAAGTATTTGAAAGTATTAAGTATTTGAAAGGCAGTCACTTATAGGAGAAGTAGTTGTTTCTGTTGGCAGTAGACAATAGGACTTGCTATAATGACTTTAAATTATGGACAGAAAGATACCAGCTGGAAATTAGGAACTTTTTTTTTACAGTAAGAGTTTTTTACAGTAACAGAGACATTATTAATGCCCCGCCCCTGGAATGCCCGGCCACGCCCCCGTCATGCCCCACCCAGCCCCATTGGCGCTATGCCACTGTTTGAATCCCACCACCATGGGAACCTGTTACTAAAATTTTTGGATCCCACCACTGATCCAAATGCATATCTGACTGGATATACTTCTTGTCTGGGGATGACTGCAGGTGCTGCCCTGGACTCCACCACTTCCCCAAGACTCCCTGCTGCCACCTGAAGCTCCTCCAATCCCCCCTTGCATTCACTGTGAGCCCCCTGGTGGCTTGGGAGCAAGATGCCGAGCTGAGGAACACTGTTGGAGCCTGCTTGCCACTGGTTGGAGGGATAGGAGGACAGATGGGACAGGGAGCTGCTGGGGAAGTGTGCATGGCGATGGAGGCACTGCTGGTGACCTGGAGTCAGGTGGGCTGGTAGAACTCTGTCATGCCTGCGTCACCCTCCTCACTAGTGCACCACTCCTCCTCATAGTTCCTGGTGCTTAGCCTGAGTCGCAATAGCTGGGCAGCACTGGAAAGTAGGATGCTACCCCCCTCTCTTGGGAATAAAAGGGAAGGAGGGGTCAGGCAGCCAGTCAGGGACCCAGCTGGGCCCTACAAACAGCTCGTGGCCCAATGAGAATCTAGGGGCAGGGGCTCAGAGGACAGGACTGGGAGGGCCAAAGGATTAAAGGGAGGGGAGAGCAAGGAGGGGAGAGAGACTAGACCAGAGCAAGACAGAGAAGAGTAGAAGAGAAAGAGAGCAATAGAGTAAGCGAGAGAGAGAAGCGGCTCACGGAGGACAGGCTTGAAGGACCTGAGAGGAGTGGCCACACCCAGGCCACTCACACTCACTCTACAGACAACCCTCAGAGCCTGCCAGCCAACAGGACCAAGGCCTGAGACCTCAGGTGGTGTAACCACTTCCTCCTCGGTCACTTGGAGCTAGGTTGGGCTGACCACAGCCCATGAAAGGAGAAGGCAAGAAGGCACATCTGACATAAACAATGAACAGCAGCTACAAATCAGATAAATGAAAGCAGAGTAGAGGGAGGAATTGACTCCCTCACCTTCTTCCAAGAGGTTAGGGATTCATGGAAGGGGAGAGTTTGGGGTAGGCTTTCCCTGTGTTTCCTCACTAGATTTGAAGCATCTCATCATGATAAGTGACTGTCTCCTGTTTCGAAAATAAAATCAGCAGGACTGGCCATCTACAGACAAGAGAGAGATTCCTTTGTACTTGGCATCGTTTCCAGTGGTTCAGCTAGTTCAGCTTTTTTTTCACACAGTGTCCAACAATCAGGGTATAGAGGCCAAAGCCTCTTCCGGATGTTTCTTCCTCATGCTGGTATTTGCTGCCTCTCTATATGGACATTCTATTTAGTCAACATGGCTAATAACTTTTAATGAACTCATCTTCCTTAAACCTATCCAGTCTCTTTGTGAGGACATCTGTGCTGGTGGCCGTCATGATGTCAACTGAATTACTTACCATATCTGATGCCATTTGCAACTTTGGACAGTGCGATAGATCATATTACTTAACTGGGAAGTTATGAGAATAACTTAATTTTGGCTCTTCTATCAAAACTTCATATTATATATAAATGTACAGATGTGTGATATGCATTCCCATATATCAATACCTTAAGGCACAGGTGTCAAACTCGTGGCCCTTCAGATGTTATGGACTACAGTTCCCATAATTCCCTGCCAGCATGATTCTGGCAGGGGATGATGGGAACTGTAGTCCATAACATCTGGAGGGCCGCGAGTTTGACACCTATGCCTTAAGGCATGCATGTATGCATGCAACCTAGATGCAAATTAATTATGTTGAATGAAATGATAAATTGTAAAGATGTATAAAGCTTTTTTTTTTCATTTTTCATTTATTAACTGCAAAGGAATCCATCAAAAGGAAACTTTCCTTTTCTTGGTGCAGCTCCAGTAGAAGGTAACTTCATATCTTAACACCTTCTCAGTTTGAGAACTGCTAAAATAAACCTAAAGGGGAAAAAATGAGACTCCATTTACTGCTGAAACCCCTAGTGAGACAGAAACTGTAGTTCATTTCTTCCAATAGAAAGGCACATCAGTTTCTTCTTTGCCTGTAGCATCTTTTTTCCCCATTCCATGGGAAGTAGAATGAGGGGGCAAATGGTACTCTTAATTATAACTTGGTATCCCATAGAGTTTCATGCTTTCATGCTTGCTTCAGCATTGTAGGACATCTTGGTCCATTTGACTAGAATCATAAGTGCAGCCCTGTAGCTAGGGGTTAAATTCCTAGCTTTTCATGCCTTGTTCAATGTATTCTATGCAAGGCGGCAATATGGGATGATACTTGACCTTCCCATTGTTCTATAATTTGATTGGCTGGCTGCCGGGGTGCTCTTTTTCCCAGTCTCAGCATCTTGCAGTGAGAGGGAGGGAAATGCCTTCGATGACCAAGCCCATGGCAGGAGGGTTTTTTAAAAAATACAGATGGGGGAAAATGATAACAGATCTAAAACCAATTATCTGTTCATTGACAAATAACCCGGTGTGGAAACAAAGACTTAATATTTCACTGCAGGAAAATGACCAGTGTTGGAGCAAAGTTAATCTAAGCGTTAATTGTTCTGCAATGGCTGGACTCCTCTTTCTTATTCTTTTAAAACTGGTCACTTTTTAGAAGCTGCAGTTTTTGCCCTCTTCTACTTAACACCTGAAGCTTATTCTCAGTAGCCAGTTGAGGAGCTTGTTGTATTACCTGTAGAAAAGACACTCCAGTTTGTCAGTTTTAACAATCTCAGTGTGCCATTGTTAGATTCTTCAGCAAGCTTGCTGCTGCAGCTTCCTTTCTGCTCGCTTTTCATGTAGGTGTCATTGTCATGAAGGGGGTAGGATAAAGCATACGTGAAGATCAAGGCAGAGGGAGGAGAGTATTGTCCCGCTACCTCTGTTCTGAGCAATGAGCAGGAAGGGTTTTTCTTAATCATTATAAAATGTGTGTTATGCCTTAAGCAACAGGAGAGAGGGAGAGCTCAGGGAAGCTACTTGGGTAAAAAAGAGAGAATTGGGAACATGTTTCTTCTAAGGAATCTGGCTGTGTGCATGAACAGCTGAGCGCTGCTGCCTTTCGATTTGTGTACAAGGCTTTGCCCAAGTGAGCAACCAAATCTAAGCAAGAACACAGGGCTGTAGATTTACACTGAAATGCCGAGTTGAAGGGCACGGCAGAAAACACTCAATTTGACAAGGGCAGATGGAAACTTAAACGTGTAAAACTGGTAGGAAATTGGTCAGTTTGCTTTATTACGTTGGATTTATTTTCACGATCACCAGGAGTCTGGACAATCTGGGAGTCCCACATTCAAGTCACTGCTCCGTTACCCAACGTACTGGGTGTCGTGGGCCACACTCCAGGCATTGGTCAGAGGAGCAGGGTCAGGTGCAAAAGGTGGTCCAACAGTCCCGTCAAGCCAAAGAAGCAGAAAGATAGTCCAAGACAGAAGTTTTTCCAAGAGAGTAGTCCAAGGTCACAGCTGGTCCAGGGTCAGGCAAGCAGGCAGGTCAAGGTTGCAAGAAACAGTATCATGAGCTCAAACAGACATGGCGCTTCTGCTATTGTTTCGTGCCTTTCCCAACTAACTTATAATGTAACTTTCTTGAGGTATGTTTTTTAAAAAGGGATTTATTGAATACTTCATTTAATGAAAGGTGAAATATGGTAGTAATAAACCTGTGTATCATAATTTCCCAGCATCGACATAATTTTAAGATTTGCAACATTATGTCAGTACATCAGTTAGGATGACCTGTGTTACAGATCAATGTGATGGCACAGCAAGTTTCAGGTCAGGTTATAAAATAATAGGTCATTCTGATTTAATTATTGGTTAATTGTTGTAATGGCAGTAGCCACAACTGGTATTGATTCTGCTTCTGAAGGATAGAAACCCATATGTGGGTTCGTACCTGATCCTAAATGAACAGCAGCGGTCATGTCGTCTTACGTCATTGGATGCACTTGGAAGAGAAGAATATCCTCAAATACCTCCAAGAAAGAGGAGAATATCCCAGGCAAGCTTTCTCATCGTCCTTCTCCTTTGCTCTTCATTTATCTATTGCTTTGTGTCTCCCTTCCAGTCTTCCATGGTAAGAGCAAATATGCGCTGCCTGCTCTGTCTGTCTGTCTGTCTGTCTGTCTCCCTCTCTCTCTCCCTCCCTCCCCCCCCCCCACACACTCTCTCTCTCTCTTTCTCACACTCACACGCACACGATCCTTGGGCTTGATTATAGCCAACGCTTTGAATATTTTTCAAGACCTTGGGAGTCTGCTATCTCAAAACTAAAACTTTAGAGGTTAAAATATTCTTTTACTGTCAGAACCATTTTTATTATTGACATTATCACATCCTTCAAAAATATGTGAGGCCTTTCCATCTTTGTTAAGTAGGGCTGCTAATCTCCCGATGGGCGCTAGAGATTTCCAATATTTACCACTAGTCTCTGTACCTCTGAGATCAGTTCCCCTAGAGTAGTGATGGCGAACCTTTTCGAGACCGAGTGCCCAAATTGCAACCCAAAACCCATTTATTTATCGCAAAGTGCCAACAGGGCAATTTAACCTGAACACTGAGGTTTCAGTTTAGAAAAAGCGGTTGCCTCCGAGGCGTGCGTTACTCGGGAGTAAGCTTGGTGGTAGTCGGTGGCTTTGCTTTGAAGCAATCGTGCAACTCTTCCAACGGGTGAATCACGACCCTAGGAGGGTTTACTCAGAAGCAAGCCCCATTGCCAGCAACCGAGCTTACTCCCAGGTAAAGGATTGCGCTTTAGTTCTTCGCATGAAAATCAGTGGGATTTAACAGCGCTTAACAGGCTTACCTACACTGCTTCCCCAAAACTAGGTCTTAGGTTTAATGCTAATAATCAGGCCCAGCAGCCCAGGCCAGCCTAGATGTTTGTGTGGAGGGGGGGAGACTCTGTGCACCCACAGAGAGGATTCTGAGTGCCACCTCTGGCATCCATGCCATAGGTTCGCCACCATTGCCCTAGAGAGAAAGGCAGTTTTGGAGGGTGGACTCAATGGTGTTATAACCCTCTGAGATCCCTCAACCCCCACAAACTCCACCCTCCACAGGATCCATTCCCCAAATCTCCCAAGTTGGAGTTTCCCAATCTGGATTTAGCAATCCTAATAGGTCAAAACAAAACATTTAAATCCAGTATACTTATATTAAAGATATGTTTATAGGCACATGGGTTTTGAAATCTGGATTAAAATATTTTTAATATTACAAAATAAAGAAATGGTATCTATTTTGTGGAACTGAGGTGTTTAAAATCAACTTTGGTAGCTGCTTTCCTTCCTGAATAAGGATAACCTTGCTTTCGTTGTGAATGCCCAGGAATTCTCTCAACTGGATTGCTGTTATGTTCTATATGCGAACCTGCTTCTGAAGACACTTTGAAAATTATTCTGAAGATGCTTCAGAAACTTCAGCTGGTCCAAGAGCATGGCAATAAGATCAAATAATGGGCATTCAGCAGTAGGAATGTATTTTACCAATATTTCAAGAAGTATTTAGGCTGCCAATTTGCATTTGAATGTATTGTGAAGGTTCTGATTTTTAAAGTCCTATCTGGGAGGGCCTTCAGAACATAGCTCCCTAATAACTGAGGGCCAGAAAGTGAATCTCTCCTGTGGTACCACCTCCTCTGGAACAAGAATATCTGTGACAATTAATACAGCATTTCCTGTTGTAGGCTTGCATTTGCTGAACTCATTACTGATTGAGATTTGCCAGATCAGAGAGCTTGGCCCATTTGGCCCCACCACACCATAACACCTTCTTGAATGTAATATAGAGTAGACTCTAATATAGTACAGATAACAGCATTTTAGTTCTTTTGAATAAAATGGCAAGAAGGTTGGGAAAGGCAAGGCAGTGGAGGCCAAGGCCATTTTTGCACGGCAGCAGAAGTAGCTGTCCACCAGCATAATTAATACTGGTGGAGCCATGGGACCGTTCGCACGGTCTCGTGTGGGTGACCCTGAAGCTGCAGAGGTGGTTCCGCACCTCTGGTCTGCATGATTTGTTTACCTTGCCTTCTCTCCGAGGCTCCAGGGTGAGGAAGTGACATGCCCACATTGCCCTCTAACCCATGCGTGTCAGAGGGCAGCATGGGTTTGTCCTCCCTCCAGAGTCTCAGAGGGAAGACAAGGTAAAGAAAAGATGCAAACAGGCAGCGCCCGAAAGCTGCACCCTCATGCCGGTGCCCTTTGCACGGCACCAGCCGGAAGAGGCTGCTTTTCAAAAAACTGGAAAGTAGCATTTTCCCGCTATTTTGGGAGAGAGAGCACAGCGCTGCAGCAGCAGCAGCTGTGTGAACAGCGCCCCAGGGACGGTGTTTTTACTGTCCCTAGGGTGCTGTTTTTGGGTCGTGCAGAAACGGCCCAAGAGGGCCTCAAGAAAATTAGGAAACAGCACCAAAACTTGTGAAGGCAACAATGACACTCTCGACCAAAGAAATCTTTAGGGAAACATACGATTTTAATAGATTAATTCACAGCAATTTAAGATGACTAAAAACTAACTTTATCTAGAACATACATGTATATATATCCTTGAGCAAACCTAAAACTATTTTCTGCTATTTGTGACTAGTTGCTACACTCATGCAAATTGACATGCAGAAACCTGTGATAATTTGACTTTTTGGGGGTGTATGTGAGGTTTTTTAAAAATAATTAATTAAGACATATATTTATGTTGCTTACTTTTAACCTTATTTGCTGATTTGGGGGTATTTTAATTATTATTTTTATTAGCTGATTTTCAGCTATTCTGTGTGTTTTTTATTTAACTGATATCATTAGTATGGTTTTGGGGATGTTGTCATTTTTATGGTTATTTTTAATAGCTTTATATTTCATTACTGTTGTTTCTATCTATTTTATTGACTGCTTCAGCTGCCAATTTGGCTGACAGGGCAGGGAGGTAAATTATATAAATAAAAATACTTGTAGATCCACTGAAAATTGAAGATAGATGAGACATGTTGCCTTTTCTTGCTTTCATAATGAGAACAATAGTAATTGGCTAAGCATTGGTTTCATTTTTTCATTTTTAAAGATGTGTGCTATTAGTTTTTTAGCAAAAAAATCCTTTTACGAAAAGAGGAAAAAGCTGATCAAGAGGAGGTAGTTAAGCCTGTAATTGTCAAATAGAATGCACCATTTAGATTAGCTTATCTTTTGGTTTTTATTCTGACTGCACAGTGACCCAATAAACCTCTAGCAGGTTAACTTAGAAAACAGCACCTATGGGAAATAAAAGGAAGGAATCATGGTGTAAGCTTCCTATGGGGCTTAGGAGCTGGTGGCTAAAATCAATGAGACCCCTCCACAATCAACTCGGGGGAATTGACAATTGTGTGTCCAAATAACTTGTTAGTGTCTACTAATAGGAAGTAGTCTTGGAGAACACAGCACCCAAACGTGACCCGAAGGACCTTTTTCTACCAAGGGACCCTTTTCTTTGTGCCTGATGGACAAACATAGTCATTGACAATTAAAAACATGAAACTTCTCCCTGTCATCTTTTGTACAGGTGATATGGATAGTGCAAGCAAAATGGAACAGTGCCAACACTATTCTCTCCTCCCCACCTTCTCTTTATTTATTTGCAATTTGACACTTCACTTCAGATTGCTACCTGAAAATCAGTCTACTCACACCAAACCATTACATACACATGCATGTTAAGGTAGTGTGAAGGGCAGCATCCTTATCTGAATAGTTCCAAATCAGGTATTTGTGGGTTCTCAGTGTGACAGTTGGTATGCTTGATTTTGGTTGCCTGCTTCTCCACAGCCAGTAGGTTTTTAAACTGTGTTGGTGTTAGCTAATAATAACCATACACTTGTCCTTACACACGATACAATGGTCACCCAGGCATCTGAAATTAACGAGGATTTATTTAAACAATAAAAAGAATGAACACACTGAAGACAGATGAGCAAGAAACAATATTGTTCCAAAATTCTGGGCTATGTGAGAGAATTACTAGAGTCAAGAATGTGTGGGATCCTTCCAGTCTGAAGATACACGTATCCAGTACTGTGTGGGTTGGGTATTAGCTGTGTTTGTGTTATATAATTGAGTAACTCATGGTGGGTTACACATAGTTGGTGGTTTGAGTATTGACAGCACCACCCTCGTGTTCAAAGGAACGAGGAAGGGGCAGGGGTTGTGAATTCTGTTTCTCCTGTCTTATCTATCCAGGCAAGCAAGCAATACCGAGAATGCTGATAGTACTGACTATCCAGTCAGGCCTACATGTCAAATCTAGCAGTGGGGACACCATGTACAATCCAAATGCTGGATACAGGAATCCAACTGTGGAACTGCATGCAGTTCCTTTCAATATATATGGTTCTCAGTCTAAAAGGGGACCACTATGTGAAACTTACTGCTAAATACGCATATGTGTGTCAGTCTTGGGGATTTAAACACAGCTTGTCTTGGAAACAGACAACTTCTTTATCTCTCAAAAAATATCCTCAGTCTAGTCCTATTTGCTATTTGTTTAGTGAATTTGTACTTTTTCTGTGTAAAAATATCTACAATGGCTTACAGCAAATGAAAAAGCATAAAATATCAACCCAATAACAGAATAATGCCTAAAACGATAAAATAAAATAAAATAAAAGCAGCTATCATACAACAGTAAAAATAATGGTAGATAAGAATAACTAGAGAAGTATGGCAGTGTGGAGTTAATGTCAGTTTCCATACTCTCACTCTAGTTATATACGTAAGTAAATAAAAATGGCAATTCGTGTACTGCCCGTCCCCAGTTATATACACAAGAAAATAATAATTACTATTATTTTAGAGATAAGCTTCTGACTGGTTATCTATGCATTTTAAATTTCATTATATTTTGCTTGATTTTAAAAGACAATATTTGACATATAGAAACAGAGTGCAAAATGGAATCCCTCTCAGACGAGGAAATAGTTGCAAATCATAATACATAGTACAGTGTTTATTTCACCATACATATATATATAACTTTTCCATTTGTGTACCGCAAATACCATTTTGGTCCTGTCTTTTCCTTACAAGTATATAACTTGTGAAAATGTATGGTTCATGATTGTCAAAGTTCACTATTGCAGTATTTTTTTATTCTTAGAGGGAAAGAGAGAAGGAAGAAAATGAAGGACTTTTCATGTCTCTCAGATATATTGGCCTATTCTCCAAATGACAGGTTCCTGACTGATCAACTATACCACCTGCTACTAAAGCTCAGTAATATTAGTCTGTGGAATGGTTTCATTCTCATCTCACACCTCAGAGATCTTGAGCTCAACCCCAGGCATCCCTTGTGTGTTTAAATCAGCTTAACGGCTCATACAGTGTGCTGATTTCCTTGTAGGCCTCTGTTTTCTCAGAAAGTGATCACCTTTTGCCAATGCCCTCAGGATTAAACAGGGCAGCCTGGTTTTCCTTTTCTGCATTGGCTATACCTTTGTAGTCAATAAAAGACTAACTAGAAAGGAATCAGCTGATGAGAGAATCAATCTTCTGGAAGCCTCCCCACAGTTTTCTCATCATTTTTGTGCCGTCTGTCATCTCGGATTGTAAAATGGAAACCAAAACTCAGTATGTGGGAAGACTTTTAGTGCTCCTTGTTAACAAAAACAGTAAGACCAGGGGTTTTGATCTTATCAGTGTATAGGTAAACAGTAAGCTGTAAGTGTGCACTCTTGAAGTGGCTTTTCCATGTTTCTAATGGAGACTTGCGAAGAATTATCAAAGAAGTCTCACAAAAGATCTCATAACATACTGGTGTATAGATACCCATTCTGAGCAGGTCAGGTTAAATCTGAACTTCTCCAGTATCACAGTACAGTGCAGTTGTACCATTTGCCATTGTATAAAAGCTATATAAATAGAAAAAAAGTGTTGTACAGTATAGGAGGACTTCAAACTTTTAGGAGATAACCATATTATAAGTAGTATCCTGCAACAGCAGCTAACTCACCAGACTTTTTAGCATCCTGAAAATAAAGTTCAATATTCTGATTAATTTTATAATAAGTGTGCGTTGCAGTTCTCTTTTCTTTCTTGGGGAATTTGGAACATTTTGAATATGTACATTTGTCCCAGTAGCCATGTGAAACTGGAGAATGGGTGTTTGTTGTAATTTGTAGGTAGACACAGCAAAACATCTGTAAGTTAAGTTGAAACATCAGTGTAGCTACTATGCAAGTCAATGATCTAGAAAACATGACTGAAATTAAATTGTCCTTATTTCTAATCAACATATTCTTGTTTTCTGTTTATCCTATCTGGTTTCTTTCCTGTCTCTCAGTTTGCATTCCTTTTATAACCATGAGAACATAAGAACATAAGAACTAGCCTGCTGTATCAGACCAGAGTCCATCAAGTCCAGCTCTCTGCTACTCGCAGTGGCCCACCAGGTGCCTTTGGGAGCTCACTTGCAGGATGTGAAAGCAATGGCCTTCTGCTGCTGCTGCTCCTGAGCACCTGGTCTGCTAAGGCATTTGCAATCTGAGATCAAGGAGGATCAAGATTGGTAGCCATAGATCGACTTCTCCTCCATAAATCTGTCCAAGCCCTTTTTAAAGCTATCCAGGGCCATCACCACCTCCTGGGGCAGCATATTCCAATATACCAATCACACGTTGTGTGAAGAAATGTTTCCTTTTATTAGTCCTAATTCTTCCCCCCAGCATTTTCAATGAATGCCCCCTGGTTCTAGTATTGTGAGAAAGAGAGAAACCGCTCCTCAAAAGCATACAGATGCATGTCTTTAGAATATGGCATCCTCTTCCAAAATCTGCATGCAAGGGTTGAGAGGCTAATTTTGAATTACGTGGATCCTTGGCAGCAAAGTCACTGGGAACATTGATTGGAGATGAAGACTGTTCAGCTTGAAGTCCTGCACTGGACCATCTTGCCATCTTTCCTTGTCAAAGGGTCTATTTTGAAAAAAGACAGTTGATGGAATATTAGATGCTGGGGATCTCAGGCCCAAACTGTGGCACAGTCATACATTGCTTGTACATTCTTCTCCCTTGTTGCATGAGCTGCTCTTGCTCTGAATCAGAACTGTGCAGAAGGAGCTCCAGCTTCTCCTTCGCCCTTTTACCCTGAACAGCAACAATCCAGTGGGGAATTATTTGGTGTTTTCTAGAAAACTGCTTGGCTACATGGTCTTCCACAGCAGGCCAAAGAGTTCTTTTCCTGGACTACTGTGGTTCAGGATAACAGCACAGTGACAGGGCTGGAGATCTTTTTGCACCACAAAACAGTTCTGATCTGGACTGGGAACACTGCAGGTGTAGTGGTTAAGTGTGGCAGACTCTAATCTGCAGAACTAGGTTTAATTCCCCTCTCCTGCCCCTGAAGCTTGCTGGGTGATTTTGGGCTAGTCATAGTTCTGCCAGAATCTCTCAACCTAACTTTCTTCAACAGTTACTGGACACCAAGTTCCCCTCTGTTTCCTACATGCATTACCTTTAATGGCTTCAGTATGACCTACATTTTGCCCATGATAAGGGCTTGTAGACAGGAGGATCCATAATGCCAAAATGACTCATTTATCTGTGTTTCTGCTCTACTTTATGCTGCTTAGTCCTAGACAGAAAGGATGCTAACTTATCCAGTGCTGACTAGCAGCCCAACCAGGGGGAAGACATAGAAGGCAGGGCCCTATGCCCGAGGATTTGCCCTCCTCGAGGTACTTATCCCAGCAGAGGGGCAAATTTGCCAGTGGGCAACCACAGCGGCCCTCCATGATGGCCATGATGGTCAGTGCTGCTGTACCCCTGCCCGCTCTGCTGGCAATGGCATACTGGGGTTTTTCCAGAGGCATGGCCGGGGGTGGAACCAACATTAATCAGCTTCCACCCAGCTTTGCTCCTTTGGGTGATATAGGCCCATTGAGCCCAATGGAAGACTTTTCAGTGGCGGGGGGGGGGGGGGGTGCCTCCTTGTGCTGCCAGAAAGCCCTCTGAAGGTGTCAGGGCCCTACAGAAGTAGCACTGGCCCTGGCCACCCCAGGGCTCTGGATTCGGCTGCCCACATAGCAAAGGACCACTCAGTGGTCGTTCCAGCAAATACCAGACTGCCAGCTGTCTTTGTCTATCTGCCTCATTAATATGAACTCAGGAATAAGGCCCTTATGAAGCATGAATATTAGTGTAGCCTGTAAAATATTCCTAAGCTGCTAGACCCTATATTTCAGATATGGCAAAGTAAAAATAGCATCCTGTGAACTTTTCCTTGGTTGATAGTTCACAGGTTTCCCTTCCCATCCATTGGTGGGCATGGCAACAATGTGCCCTGACCTCAGTTGCTGGAATCAGTTTGCTTCCAGGAACATGTTGGTTGGCATGCTTCCCCCTCTTCCTCTCTGCTTCCTTTTTTGATGTCAGACTCTTTAGGAGCCAATTGGGTTTTCTGTAGTGATTGCTTGTTGTTTGTCCTGGAGTAAGGTGGATGTTTTGAAGACTACCCTATCACAGTAATCCATGGCATAAGAAGGAAAAAGGGTGATGGAAGGAAAGTAAAGACTATTTGTATTCTAGACTTTTTAAAACTATAGATGGCTGTTTGCTTGCATCTCTAACTGACTTTTGCAACATTAAATATTATGCCTATCTTGCCTACTTTTCCTGTGGTTTAAAAGTGCAACTTATTCACGTCATCTTTATCCCTGTAATGTTAGGTCAGCATAAAAGACGAAAATCATGTTTGTTTGTTTTTCAAAATCAAGATCTTTCCTGATTTGCTGTTGCCCATCCCACAATAGGTTTGCTTTTGCAAATGGGTAAGTTACTTAAAATATGCTCCTCTTTTTATTGTTAATTCAATACAATATGCCAGGACATCAAAGTTCTGCCCCTTGGAATTCTCAGTCACTGGCATCCAATTAAATAAGGGAGGGGGAACAGTCTGTCTCCTGAGCATATATACCAAGTTGTGATTAAAGTAAAACTGAATATAGAGTAGGTTTATACTGTGGGGTAGCTTTTGTGCATGCAAAGCATTCTGGATTTTTTTTGAGCTTCATCTGCATATTCCTATCTCTAGGTGCAGCTCAGTTAGTCTAAATGAGATTACTGATTTATTGTCATCTAATGAGTCATGCACCATCGTTTTTACTAGTGGGTATTTACCAATACATCTCTCACACCATCGGTCCCATCAGCAAGGAGATGTCCAGGTGTTTTCATTCCAACCTGGTTTCCACTGACAAAGGCAGTTAAAATGGGGAATGCACCAAACAGGTCATTTTTACACTAGTGGGAAAAAAACGAATGAATAATGTGGGGGGAAAAACAACTGAATAGGTAAAGATTAGCATTTACTCTGTGTAGCAATCAGTCCAGATTGTGGAAATAATGGTGTACCTGTCAATCAGATGTCTAAGCTGAGGCAAGGTGTGCATCAACATCATAGCATTGTCATGTGGAACTTTACAGAACATTATGTAAAGAAATAGAAATGATTGCCTAAAAGAGTGTCTCTTTTCCCCATTTTACTGTGTAAAATAAATACAAAGGGGATTTTTTTTGTTTGCTCTGGTTTTTTTTAAGAGTGGAACGTACAGAATACAGAAAGGAACAGAAAACAGAATGCAAAAAAAGGAAGAATGGGTTGACTTTGTGATACAAAATAGCGGACAGATTAAGAATTGGGTGTAAACATTGAGAGACTCCAGCAATCGGGATTATAGACATTTTTATTGCTGAAGCAAAAGTTGCTCCCTTCCACTGTTCTTTCTTTCTGCCTTTTTAAAAGCAGCAGATGGAAACCACTCCAACCATTAAAATGTTTGAATCATCTCGAGAGCCTTTGGGATCCCCCCTGCTCATTGGCATTCTTGCCTCTCTTTCAGTTCAGAACTGGATATGACTAACTTTATGTTTGTACCAGCATTGATGCATTTATGAAATGGGCTGTGGCCCATTGAAGCTGACACCATAATAAATTGGTTAGTTTTCAAAGGGTCATGGGACACTGTCATAAATCCTAATTTTCTGGACTTTATTTATATCCCACTTTTCTCCTCTGTGGGGACCAAAAGCGGCTTACGACCTTCTCTCTCTGTCTCCATTTTATCCTCACAACCACCTTGTGAGGTAGATTAGGCTGAGAGTGTATGAGTCTACTGAGGCAGTCCTAAGGTCTGTATTGTCTACTCTGACTGGCAGTCACCTTTCCAAGGTCTGCGGTACAGGTTTTCAGAACACCTATTCTGATACTTTTATCCAGATATACTGGGGATCGCACCTTCTGTACAGCAAGCAGACAATCTCTTATCAAGCCACAGCCTCTTGCCAAGTTGTTGGTTCTTCTAGTATGGATGCTACCATCTTCTTTCTTCCTGGACTGAATAATTCTATGCTCATCTTGTCTTCCGTCCATTACCATTTGCTTTGGTCTATATTTACTGCCTCTTTGTCAGGAAATCTCTCGAGACTGCCGGGCTGTTTAAGTTACTGCTGCAGTTTTGTTGCAAAAAGCTGACAGGGTTATTTGCTATTGGGATCCTGCAACCAAACTGAGCTTTCTTTACCAAGAAGCTTCTGCAGTGGGTCAACCAGCTAGCTCAGCTGCTTACTTTCCTGGTCAAGTCTCTGAGGCCCTTTTTCTCTGCTCACAGCAACATAGGCATGAGAAGGCCTCTACTCAATGTGCATTTCCCTTCTGTGTTCACCTCCCATCTCACTTTCCAATGTACTTTCTCCTTCAGACAATTTGTTTTTCCTTTAGACTGATCACCTCTCATAATGAAGTGATGCTGGGCAAAATCTGTGATGGGGTACTGACTAGTGGTTCTCAACCTGTGGGTCGTGACCCCTTTGGGGGTCGAATGACCCTTTCACAGGGGTTGCCTAAGACTCTCTTCATCAGTGTTCTCCATCTGTAAAATGGATAAATGTTAGGGTTGGGGGTCACCACAACATGAGGAACTGTATTAAAGGGTCACAGCATAAGGAAGGTTGAGAACCACTGGACTAGCGTGACTCCAGGTTCAGCATACCCCTCCAAACAAAATGTCATTGAAGTTTGTCATGAACATAGTTCTGATGAATACAAGCTACCAATGGTAATTTAACTGAGGAGAGCAACAGCAATCAATCTAAGATAAAATAACAGGTACCATTACAAAATATTGAAGCAATCTGGAACAAATGCCTCACATCTCAGAGAAAGTTCTCTGAGGGGCCTGCGGAGAACAAACAACATTCCCAAAGCATTTAAAACCAAAGATTGTCAACCCTTCTGAAGTGTAGTTTTGGAGTTCCAATTGTAAGATAACTCCATGCTATTTTCTCCCACCCCAGCACAATATGCGGGAATTTCACATCTGTTATTTATTTAAAATATTTCTATGCCACCACTTCTGCTCAAGCCAGCTTACAATTATAAACCACAGTATTGAAACATGAGCCATTAAAACATGAGCCATTAGACACAAGCAGCATAAAAACAGCAGACCATTACAAAGTTGGGGTGCTGTCTGGTTTCCAGGCTGTATGGCCGTGTTCTAGCAGCATTCTCTCCTGATGTTTCGCCTGCATCTGTGGCTGGCATCTTCAGAGGATCTGATAGTAGGAATGGAAAGCAAGTGGAGTGTATATACTGTGAGGTCAAAAGGTGAGGCCATCTGAATAGAGTAGCTTGGCATGTGAGTCACAAAGAAGTCTGTAGCATGTGAGTAACAATGAAGATAGCAAGGTCAATAGGTGAATGCATCTGAATAGAAGTATCCTGGTCTTTGTTCCCTTTGATTGCTATTGTCTATAGTTGTCCTGTGTTTTTGTGGAGCTGATTAGTCACTGTCTTGATTCTAGAGTTTTTCAACACTGGCAGCCAAATTCTGTTCATTTTCATGGTTTCTTCCTTCCTGTTGAAATTGTCCATGTTCTTGTGAATTTCAGTGGTTTCTCTGTGTAGTCTGACGTAGTGGTTGTCAGAGTGGTCCAGAATTTCTGTGTTTTCAAATAATATTTTGTGTCCAGTTTGGTTTATTATGTGTTCTGCTATTGCTGATTTTTCTGGCTGAAATAATCTGCAGTGCCTTTCGTGTTCTTTGATTCGTGTCTGAGCGCTGCGTTTGGTGGTTTCTATGTAGACTTGTCCACAGCTACATGGTATGCGGTAGACTCCTGCAGTAGCCCTCTTATCCTTTGCTGAACATAGCATTTGTTGAATTTTCTTGGTGGGTCTGTAGATTGTTTGTAGGTTATGTTTCTTCATCAGTTTTCCTATGCGGTCAGTGGTTCCCTTGTTGTATGGTAAAAACACTTTCCCTCTAGATGGCTCTTTATCTTTGTTCATGTGGCTAGTTCTTGGTCTTTCAGCTCTTCTGATGTCTGTAGTAGAGTAATCATTGGAGTCATGGGGCGGGGGGGGGGGTGCCGGAAGGCCGGAGGGGATTGTAAGGCATTCAGGAAAGGGGGGGGGGAATGGTGCCTTCCAGCCACTGCCGTTCGCATGGCAGTGGTTGGAAGACGCTGCTTCTGAAAGCAGCATCTTCACGCCGCGGGGGGTGGGGGGGGCGTTTTTGCCGCCCCTAGGACGCTGTTTATGGCCCATGTGGAAAGGGCCACAGAGGGAAATCTTGATGTTGTGTGATTCACCCATGAGGGAATCATAATGCATTTTTTAATTTAGGTCCATAATTGGAAAACTGCTTGGATTCAGACATGCCTTCCCTCTGTCACACACCCCTTCTTTTTTTTTTACTGTGTGAAAAGCCAAAACATGAGAATACAGTCTTGTGCTATACAGAGCAAGAATGTGATGAACTATTGTACGATACATAGATATCTTGACTTGTTTAAGAGCACATATTTTAACTGCTTCAAGAGAATCCTTTCTGTAGCTAGAGAAGGATTTGTTTCTCAGACTGGGCTTTAGTCAAAGAACACCAAATCACCTCTTTGTTTCACATACACAATGCTGTAAAAATGACCTTTCGCCATGCAGCACGAATCTACTCTATTATGCCCATTAGATCCTAACCAAACATGTGGATAAAAACCTGCATCCCTTATGGATCACCATTCCCCAGATGTTAAACCTTTTGCATAAATTAAATGATCTGCAGAAAAACCTTTTTTCTGACAGATGCATGAACAGCTGGGCTGCCCATTCTTTCCTTGTCCAGACCAACTCGAACATGCATTTATTTTTGCTCTATGAACTGACAGTTGGTGGGAAAGGGATGTTGCAAGTCATTTGTGTTTTATCTCCCAGTGATAACATATTTATTTATTAAAATCCAGTCCTCTGCAATTAAATATTTTCCTCTGGTTTGCTTTCTCTCTCTACATGTGTTTGGAATCTGCTGATACTTACTGGAAGCTGTTTGGGATTGGAAAACTCAGCACTATTGTATTATTGTGATCAATAATTAAATTTAGTGCTGACATGCATCTAGTTTATGCAGCAATCTCTGACAATCCCATTTTGCAAAATTAATCCTTTCCAATTCCTTTAATAGAAGACTTGTACAATAAAATAATTTCAATGAGTACCAATCCAGGATTATTTTTAGTCAATATTACTTTATTATGAGTTGGGCGCACATACTCATTAGTAAATTAGCTGTCAAATCTGAAAACAGCTTTTTTTTTTGTTTAAAGGTAATTATTGGTACTGAAGACAAGAAGGCATTTAACCTTGCTGTGCAGTTGTCCTTACCACAGAGGAGGGTTTTTTTTAAAAAAAATCAGACTATATCTAGCCCATCAAAACACCAGAAGGACAATAATTAGTGATATTAAATGCATAGAGCGTTAACTATTCCAATGCTGTGTTCACCTAGCTGCATTGAAGGAAAATTGCCATGACGTTTTAATGTTTGTTTAAAATTCAAAACCCTTCTGAATTGTCTGCAGGAAAGAATTTTTTAAAAAAAATCAAGAGAAATATATCCGTAGCAAGATTTTATGCAAAGTAATATGTTTCCACTTAGGCATGTTCTAAAAACAAAAGAGGGACTTGATTAGTGGTGGGTTGGATATCTGTACATAGCTAATTACTTCTTTAATCTCTTGTATTAAAGATATTTTAAAAAATAGTTCTGTAACATTATCATCAATGCACAGCTGTAAATGTTATTCATGTTATCAGCATGCCAGAGGCCATAAGATTCAGATGCTCAACCAGCGTAGAAGTGTTTTAGTTGGATTGAATTGGGCTGGGTCTTTATAGAATGGTAGTATGTAGAACAGGGGTAGGGAACCTGCGGCTCTCCAGATGTTCAGGAACTACAACTCCCATCAGCCTACTGACAGAGGCTGATGGCCAATTGTAGTTCCTGAACATGCTGGACAGTCAAACTGATGGGAATTATGGATCCTGGTGGAAACCCCCTGATGTAGAAAACAGGATTCTGATTTGTTGCGGGGTCTGTGAGGAGTCACAGGGATGCAGAACAATCCAGAAATGTGAGAATTATTCTCCACCTCTAAACTCTTGTCTTCTGGGATGTTACAAACTCCCATGGAGTCTTCTTGTGGTCTCCTTTAACTAAGCTTCTGTCAATATTTTATACCTCTGGAATATACCAACTCCTTATCAAGTCTGAAAGAGTGTTCCCTCTTTCTCATTTGTTAATTTGCTTCAGATTATGTAGAAACCCCTACTTGTTCTTGAGTAGCCTGGCTCTCATTCTTCTATAGTTGTCATAGTTCAACTTCATTAGGTATTATGATAAAAGGTTCTTAGTTGTAAAAGGTATTGGAGGCTGAAAATTGCAAGTATGGTTAGAGTAAAAGGCAGGAGATGGTATAGTGGTTAAGAGCAGCAGACTCTAATCTGGAGAACTATGTTTGATTCCCCACTTCTCCACATGCAGCCTGCTGGGTAACCTTGGGAGACCCACAGTTCTCTCAAAACTCTCTCAGCCCAAGTAGAGGTAGGCTGTGGCCAACCATCTCTGCACATCTCTTGCATTGAAAGCGTTTCTGGGTTGCCATAAGTTAGTTGTGACTTGGATTAGGCTATTACACACATGATCAGGGCAAGTTCCACGTTACAGCTACACTGCTACTGGCACTGGTATAAGCTTGTCCAGTGAATCACATCATGAAGTAAGAAGCTCAGAACTTAGGGCTGCCAGCAGGATGTTCTGGGTCTGACACACAATTTGTACTTTAGGGAGCAATCCCTGGCTATGTAAAAGTCTCTAACCTCTGGACCCCACACATCAGGTCTGTCTGAGGTTGTCCAAATCACACATTAGTGTGTGCACATCCATTTCCTGACCATGTGATAGTTCCACTGAGTACATATATCTGTGAGTACATACATCTGTGAGCCTTCAGGTCAGAAATACAGGCATAAATATATCTTGATTCTCATAATACTTGTGTCTAAGATGCACATTATGCATTATGTGGAGTGATTATCTCCATGACACTTCCATTCATATAGTAAGAGTGGATGACGCACCCCAATGTGATGTATGTAACATACAGCCCCATCCAAAGGGCCAGGTGCCTGTATGAGGCTCTGTGGCCACTTTACCCTGCTGGTCCCAAGGGTGAAAAACATTAAAAAGCCTCCCTGAAGCCAGAAATCCCCCATTGTGTAGCTTACCGACTTAGGGGTTGTTTTCAATCAATTTTGTTAAGTCCAAAGCCCTGGGCTTTGGACTTAACACCATAATGTAACACCTTAACACGCATAACGGAGGCAACAGCCAGGTGAAAGTTGGCTCCTCCCTTGGCCATGCCTTTGGCAGCAGAAGCAGCTGCACAGGGACCCCGATGCAGTGCTCTACACCACATTTGACTGCTGTGGAGGGCCATGGTGCCACCTGCTGATGGACCCTCTCCTCCCCTGGGGGTAAGTGTCCTGGGGAGGGCAAATCTGTTGGTGTGACCCCACGACACTCCAGGCGGTGGTTTCAGCCCCCCATTTGGATGGAGCTGTAAGTAATCCCTCCTAAGTATGAATTCAGAAATTGTAGACATTACACAATGTTTGGGAGATGTTATTCAAACATATGGGTATGTGAACAACCATGATGTTCCAGGTGGCCAACTAAAAAGATCTGAGAAGATACGAATTATGTTATTTATGGGATAAGTTTCAGGAGCACTTTCATGATTTAACCATGTGTTATTTTTCCCAATTTATTACATAGGTCAGCTTCTTAAATTTTCTGGGATTCATATATGCTTTCAGAAACATCAGAAACAACCTGAGGTAGGTTGAAAGAATTTTGCTCTTCTCCTCAATTATTTATTGAATGGACCACCAGAGTTTGGGAAAGCATCTTAACTTTGCTGTTTATATTTTTGTGAAAAGCCAAATCTAACCTTGACTCTGATGATAGACTTTCAATAAGTGTTTGTTAAACAGTGATTCTGTCTAATCAGTGTTAAGCAGTGATTTGTGTCTAAATTCACACATAATTATTGGGATCTGCAAAAAAGCATGAGTTTGGGATCTGCCAAAAAGCATGAGGGATGAAACAGATAAACTATTAAGATAATCATGTTTTATCATTCAGTCTTCGTGTAAACAGATGTAGTCAAGCAGAGACACAGAGATGTATGGCTTATACAGACCAGGGAGTTTTTGCACAAGTGACTACCATTCTGAAGGAAGAGGCTCAGTAACAAAGTTGGGCTTAAATGAAATAAATGAAACTGAGGTGTGCATGATATAGTGAATCCACAGCTATAATTGAGATGTACAGATACAGTTCCAGAGTATCCATAGTTAAGCCCTGGCAGAGAGCCTCAAATGCAAACAAAATGCATCAAAGCTTGTCTTTTTCAAAAGAATGGATCTCAGGGGTGTCTCTTGCTGCTTAAACATATAGTTGTGCCTTCATCTAGGATTAAAGTATGTTGCAAGACTGCATTAGATGGAACAGTGAAGCCAAATAATTATTCTTAAGTTTGTTTGACTTCATGTGCTACAACTGGAAAGTTTCACTGCTGGAAACAGACATGCAGATATGTTTTTTTTTTTTCCCCCTGTGACAACTACATTTCCTAAATCATTCATTGGGTCCTGGTTTTCAAGTGTCTTTAGCTTTCAGTTATGCTATCCTTTTTCAGTTATTCCAACCTTGGTATGTAATTAATATGGCAAACTGATATTAATCCTGGCCCTTATACTACAGACAGCCCTGACAGTGCTGACAGCGATGATTATCTATTCAGAGAGACGGGGTGGAAGACGGATTGTTCTTGCACAAGCTGTCTGCTGCTGAACCAGAACATCTCTGGATCAGAGTTGTCGTATTTAACAGTGTGATCCTAAACACTCTTCTTGTCAGTTTATCGAAGTCAGTGGGCTTGGAAGGGCTTAACTCTGGTTAGGATTACAGTCTAAATGTCTTGACTTCGACTGCTTTGTTACACAATGCAATGTCTAATATTAGTTGCTGTACCTAGACTAGTATCAGCTTCAAGTGTGAAAGGGATCCTTGGATGTATTTTGATGGCAGCGTGTCATCAGTAATCAGTGGCCTATGGAAAGTCAGTGTTATATTTACTTACTGATGGAGATGCGTAGTAAAGCATTTATCATGTCACTCAAAGTAATATTTACTGTGCTTTTTAAATAGCCTACACCCTTACATATTTATAATTCAACGTGACACAGGAGCTAGAGACATGCTTCAACATGGAAATTAAGCTAGTTAAATCATGCATGATTGAATGAAAAATTGAAAATCCACCTTAGGTTTCCTGTTTAATCAGCCCTTTACTCATCTACAAAAACATACTGGAAGTTAAATGCTTACTTCTAAATGACATATTAGCTTGCATTCATTTAAGAAATAAAATAATATTTAAAGACTTCATCTGCTTCATAATTTATAGCTCACCAGCTTGCCAAAGCTACTTTTAATGGCCTGGAGAGAAAAAATACCCCCCCCCCCAGTTTAAAAAACCCCCCAAACCTTAATATCAGAATTAATTATTTTATAGCTATGGAAAACAATGACCAAATACCAGTGGCGAAGCTACAAGGGGACAGGGGTGCACCGTGTACTAGGCACATGCCTGAGGGTGGAAAGTGGAAATCACTCCTAATTCTTCTTCTCTCGCGTGGGCTCTCGACCCGTGGCCCCTCACCCCTTTCCATTACTTGGTACTGGATTCCTTTTCTTTAGAATTTTTTTCAGGGTGTCGGCCTAGCCACAGTACAGGCTAAAGACAGCCTGAGGAACTACAGTTCCCGGGAGACCTTGGGGCTCGCAAAGTCTCCTGGGAAGTACAGTTCCCATCAGGCCATTTTTAAGCCTGAACTGTGAATAGGCCTTTTTTTCCAGCCTGAAAAAGTTCTAGGAAAAGGAAAGGAATGAAGGTAAGTGTGGGAAGGGGGGAAGGGGGGGCTCCATGGGGGGCGCCACTGGGGGGCTAGGGGGGGCGGAAAATATAGACTGCACTTTCTGGGGTGCAGTTTAAGCCCATTGCTCACCTCTGCCAAATACTGAAAAGGTCTCTTACTGGGTCTTTGTCAGCATTCTTGGCCAAATTGGTGATCTCACTGAAGATCTTAATAGACAGGAGGGCTCAAATGTGAAGAAGCATTCCTGAGATATGCTGGATATAGTTTTATAGATTAAGATCAGTTGGAGTCTGAAGCCAAATGGCAGTCAAAGGATTCAATATAAGACCGATCTCTCCTGCCACTAGTCTCAAGATTATCAGGATCACCCTCCATTCTTCCCCCTGCCTTACGTGGATTTGGTTTCTGCTTGTTTGTTCTCCTCCCCGCCAAGGGCTTGATATCATTGGTATGATGAGGACACCACACTTCAAACTTCCAGATGATTTCATTTGGCATCATAGTTACATTAAGCAATAATGGTGTGGCGAGTTACAGTCACTTGAGATGTTACAACAAGGAGGACAGATTCTGCAAAGCTACCCAGTGTCAGCTTTTGTAGTAGTCTGCAAACGTGGACAAGTTTCTTTGACATGTGTGACCTACTGTAGCAATACTTGGAAGAAATAAGAAAGGAAAGTCCAAAGGTTTTGTCTAGTGGCAGCCCAGAACTGAAGGCTTTGAATACAGCTGTCCTCTGTTCATACTGGCCTGGTTTTTGTTGCTTCTTGCTCTCTGGGAAAAAAACAAAACAAAATGGAACAGCCAAATGCTAAAATGACCGTTGGATTGGACATTTTCTCCGATAGTCCCAAATGCTGGAAATGCTTTCAATATCTCAATATGAGGCATGGTTTGGGTTGAATCTTCATTAGTAAATTTCTGACTGCACTTTCCTGCTTAAAGGGATTATTGCTTTGCAGAAATAGTTGCTTAACTGGGGAAAGTATCATATTTTTGTGGAAGTTTTTTTGTCACTGCATGTCAAGAGAAAATGCTTGCATTTGAAAGATTTATTTATTAATTAAAGTTATTTATACCCTACCTTTCTATAGCCATATTCAAGGCAGCTTACAAAATGCAATAATACAATAAAAACCAAGATCAATAAAACCAATACAATGAAATACAATAAAACCACACCATGTCATTTCAAAAGCCACTAAGAGACATCTAAAATACCTAAAACACTGCTTGCTAAAATCTGGATGTTAAAACCTGTTTAAAATAAAAATGTTTTCACCTGATGATGGGAGGAGAGCAAGGAAGGATCACACCAGGCTTCTGTAGAAAGAATGTTCTGAAGTCTAGGTGCCACCACCAAGAAGGCTTTCTCCCGGGTTCTTGCCAGATGTACAGATGGGATGGAGAGATAGCCTCCCTGGATGAACTTAGTAGATGGGCAGGTATTATATCGAAATACACAGTCCTCAGGTAACCTACACCAATGCCATGGAATAGCCTTTTAAAAGATTAGATTTGTAAATATAGATCAATCATTGTCGAAGGCTTTCATGGTCGGAATCACTGGGGGTTTGTGTGGTTTTCAGGCTGTATGGCCGTGTTCTAGTAGCATTTTCTCCTGCACCTGTGGCTGGCATCTTCAAAGGATCCTCTGAATGCACAACTAGTAGTGA
Source organism: Sphaerodactylus townsendi (assembly GCF_021028975.2). NCBI lineage: Eukaryota > Metazoa > Chordata > Lepidosauria > Squamata > Sphaerodactylidae > Sphaerodactylus > Sphaerodactylus townsendi. The sequence goes on from NC_059426.1 coordinate 34,196,824, forward strand.
ACTGGAAAGTGCAAATAACCACGGAGTGAGCCTAGTAGAGCATCCCTTGTGGTCATACAGGCCAGCTTTTCAGGGGTACTGAACTCATTTGTGTCAATGGTGGGGATTTGATTCATTCCTGAAATGGTAGCAGTGGGCCTCTGGCAGAGGTGCTGGGCCTTGGACACCAGTGACCCATCTGGAAGTTTCCCTGTCAGTTAAATGGCCAGTCAGTCGTTCCTGAGCACAAGTCTCTTCTCAGCACTGTGAACTGGAAACAGGAATACTTTTTTCTGTAAGTATAGACTTCCTCTTAACTGCATTGTATTTGTATCCAAACAGGTAAGAAACTAATTTCATTAAGCAGTGTGTTGTCATAGTGGAGAACAGAAACATTGCCATTCTGACTTTTAAGAATTAGGCAGCTTCCTTCTCAAAGCATTGCGGAAGTTTGCATACATGTTTGACGACGTGGTTTTCTACATATGTAAATTGCAAGCACATGCTCCGTGGCTTGTCGCATTTCTCCAGCATATTTCTGCAGTATTTTAAAAAAAAAGATTAGCTTTCATGTTTGGGCTTGGCAATTGTCATGCCATGTCAGTAGCAATATCAGCTGTGTATTGGATCTTTTCCATTACCTACCAAGCTTATGGCAATCAATAAAATGAAAACGAATCTGAACTCATTAGCAAGCTTGCTCTTTGGTGCTTGCAAAGAGATTGTAGGCTGACTTTTCTGAAGTATACAAAGAGCTATTATTTACCAGTTGGCATGGCAGAGTGCATTAAAATATTGTAGAAGCATTTACAAATAGATTATGTGTGAGCAAATGAAATATATCTTAGTTGGAATCTGTTGCTGTGTTGTGTGTGTGTGTGTGTGTGTGTGTGTGTATTTTATCTGCCATTTTTCAATTTTTAAATAGCAGAGAATTTTGTTTTGATAGAGAAGTGCTTGGGACGACCCAGGCATTTCCCCACCTTCACCATAAGGCTAATTTTAAAAAATATTGTCAATAGCAAGATTTAATGTGGTCAGGAAATCAAGGCATGAACGCTTGAACATGCTTTTGTTCAAGGTGGGCTCTTTGAACGCTTGAACATGCTTCTGTTCCAGGTGGGCTCTGGATTATTACTGTGAAAGCAATTGATTCACACCAAATACTCTTTCTTCATATTGTTAACAGTGGCTTGCACTCCAACTCATGTAACAGCTTTTTAATTCAGTAGCTATTCACTTTTAATAGAGCCATTTCTTCATTATTCTGCATTTAGTGATAAATAGTGCCAGAACATGTGATAAATTAAACCCAAAGGCACTGTGCTAAAGTAGCATCAAGTATCTAATTTAAAAGAAAGGAACACCTAACTCAGTAACAGGGAGATCCCTTGTCCCAAAGAAGATGGAAGAGTAGTAGTAGTTTGAATTTATACCTTGCTTTTCTCAACCATAAGGTGTTTCAAAGCAGCTCACAACTGTATTGTCGAAGGCTTTCACGTCGAAACATCTTCTTTCAGTGCTGTGCTTCGACAGTTGGTTGTGACTTAGCAGCATTTTCCCGATAGTTTTTCAGATTGTGGTTGGTATCTTTTCAGATGTTAGAAAGCAAAGGAGTAGCAGATTCAGATTCAGGTAGGCAACAGCCGGTAACCAGGTCATTGAAAGGGCGATTCGAATAAAGTATGACTTCAGATAGCCGGTGGGAAGATCGAGCCCAATTTCAGCGAATATGGTCGTTCTGGGGAGTTGAGCCAAAGTCTGGACCCGTTTATTGTATTGGTAAAAGCCAGCCTCTGGCCTTTCATAGTTTCACCAAATTATGGATGCTTTCGGTGTAAAATGATGAGTGGTGCCGGTTCAGAATTTTCTGTTTTTCGGGGTCATATTTGAGTGTTCAGAAGAGGTGTTTTCGTTATTGCGCCGAGTTTTTCTGGCCGAATAGCTGCGTGCCTTTTCGGCAGTTTGATGCTGGATGCATTGCAGGAAATTTTGTAGAATTTAACCACAAGCTGCGATAGATTCCCGCAAGGAGGTCTTTTGTTGAACGTAGGTTTCAGAGTCATCGTCTGGCGTAGTTCTCTTGATGAAGAACACCCCCCCCAGATGGCTCTTTATCTTGTTCATGGGCTTTGCTCCTTATCTTGCAGCCCTGATTTCTGTATTAGAGTAAAGACCAAGAACGCTTCACATGAACAAAGATAAAGAGCCATCTAGAGGGAAGGTGTTCTTACCTATTACATCAAGGGAACCACTGACGCATAGGAAAACTGATGAAGAAGCACAACCTACAAAACCATCTACAGACCCATAATTAAGAAAATTCAACAGGATGCTACGTTCAGCAAAGGATAAGAGGGATCCTTTAGCTACTGCAGGAGTCTATCGCCTACCATGCAGCTGTGGACAAGTCTACATAGGAACCACCAAACGCAGTGCACAGACACGCATCAAAGAACACGAAGGCACTGCAGACTATTTCAGCCAGAAAAATCAAAGCAATAGCAGAACACATGATAAACCAACCTGACATAGAATATTATTTGAAAAAAAACAGAAATTCTGACCACTCTGAAAAGCCACTCACACAGACTACACAGAGAAGCAATTGAAATCCATAAGCACATGGACAATTTTAACAGGAAGGAAGAAACTATGAAAATGAACAGAACTTGGCTGCCAGTGTGGAAAAATACTAGGGTCAATGACTGTTCAAATCAGCTCCACACAAACACAGGATGACCTCATAGACAAAGAAACAAAGGCCAAGATACTTCTATTCAGATGCTCCCACCAGTGACCTTTACATCTAGTTGTGGGTTACTTCCCAGGCTATAGTCTTATTGTTACTCATACTTCTATTCAGATGCCCTCAACTATTGACCTGGTTGCCGCCTTTGTTACTCACAGGCAAGGTTTCCCCACCCACCCTGGACACTCCACAGATATATACTCCACTTGCTTTCCCAACATCAGATCCTCTGAAGATGCCAGCCACAGATGCAGGCGAAACGTCAGGAGAGAATGCTGCTAGAACACGGCCATACAGCCGGGAAACCACACAGCACCCCAGCTCACAACTCCTTCCCTTCCTTTCCTCACACAACAATATTAGTCAACAATGTTAACAGTACGGTCAAGGAGAATACCTTTGGATGCTCCATATAAAATGGATAGACTAAAAAATATGAATACACCATGCTAGCTCTAGTATGTTACCCAGCTTAACAGTATAAGAACTTATTTTTAGATAGCAATGGGGACTTATTCAGTTTGGCAATGCGAGAGGTAGGCTGGGTGGGATATTTTAGACAGCTATACCAGATTTGGCTTTTGAAATGTTCTACAGAGAAGGCAAAAGAGACCAAATTGTTGTTTAAATATTTTTACATAAGTTTTGGTTGCAAGCAATCATACAATGAGATGTTGAAGGCTCATACACACAGTTCCTAAGTATATAAACAGGGAGGAAAAGATAGGCTTTAGATGAAAGAATAGGAGGGGAAGCAGGGGACTTATACGTTACCTAAAATCTGCAGAGAAGTTCCAGAAGAAGGCAAGGATCTCTATGCCAGCATAGGGACCCAAACGAAGGACGATATATTGCGTCTCAAACCAACGAGACCAAGAGAGGTTCAGGCTAGTATTGAGCTCTGAGGCTCGGGTGTTCAGTAGTTGTTAACCTCCTTGCACAGGTAAGGTGGGAAATTCAAACTTAAGTTTAGTTTCTCTGTAACTGCTTGGGGTTTCCTTGCTGGACTTGCGGGGTTGAACTTAATTAGCAGCTCTATCTATTGTTTCTACTTCCCGGGACAATGGGGCTAATTGGTCCTAGATTACATCAGTGAAACCTTGAATGGTTTATGCAGAGATACTTCCTAAAGTCTCTGCCCAGAGTATTCAAATTTGGCTGAGGCTTGAGTGAGTCAGGAAGGGATTGTTTTGTTAGGGAGAAAATACAAAGAGATACTTCAATCTCGGGGCAGGATGTTCCTGTTCTATTTGCATATCTGCAACCATGGCAGGGTGTGGTGTCCAGGAGTTCTACAGATTCCATTATGTAAACGGAGTGCTCTGGCAGGGTGTGATAATCAAGATGCATGTCCTCGTTAGGAGACGTCCAGATTGTACCACTGGAGTATCTCATAGATCTAATATTTGCAAACAGACTGTTTCACCTTAGGCTTGCTTTCAGTTTGGACACTCTGCTATCCACCCATACAAACATGGAAACTGGCATTTTATAGCCCATAGTGTAGGAAATAATATGAAAATCCAATATTTCATAAGGCTAACAAGTAAGACAGTTGCAAACATTTTTAAAGCCAAACGTATTTGTTTATTTTTGCTTCTTCAGCTAGTGAGAGTCTTCCAGCTAGCTTTATTATCTACGATGCTTGGTTTTGCACTACAGTTGTGTGCATGGAGGCTAGTATATGTGTAAGTGCACACCAATGGAAGGAGCATCCTAATCTCTCCCACAAAAGAGAGATACTCTTTGTGTATTAACTGCAGGAAAGTGAAACCGGCTGCCAGCTTTCACAGTAAAAGGGATCCAAAAGGTGGTAAGGCAGCTAATCAGAACAGTCATCGTCAATATAGACATTATGGATCAAAAGTTTAATTTTTAGAAACTTGTCCTTAGGTACAGGGGTCCCCAACACAGTGCCAGTGGGTACCATGGCACCCAACCGCTTTCCTGATGCATGGGGCCATGTGAGGCTTTTGTCCACAAGGCTCCCATTGGAAATTTGATCAACTGTTTGGATATTTTAAAACTTTGCTTTGGCAGCTGCTTCTACCACACCACAAGGATCTACATTGTGTGACTTAATTTAAGCTGCAGCAGCCACGCTGTGATTAGCTCTGCCTCTTGTAGCAGCCATTTGGTGGTAGCCATTTTGTGCTGGTGCCCACCATGCTGTGTCAGTATTCCAAAGGTGCCTATTTTCTCAAAAAGGTGGGGATCTCTGCTCTTAGGTTGTCCAGCCAAGCTCTGGCAACTGGTGTGAGTTGTAGGGTGTAGGAACATGCAAAACAGGCATAGCAGAGCCAGCCCCTGTCCCTTCCCACCCCCATTTCCCCCTGCTGCTTTACTAAACAGCAGAAAACACCCAGGCTCCATAGCATCTTTGTTGCCCTGGTACAGCAACTGAACTAAATAAGGTATTGAAAAGAACTAATGACTCCCTTCCTACTGGTGTGGAATAATTATAGAAGCGATGTTATATATTAAGATTGTGGCATAATTTCCTTTGTCTAAATGATGCTTTTCTCTTCCTGATTAATCTTTGTACATTGTCAGCCCAGGCAGACCAAGCAGAATGAGGAATGCGAGGACTAAATTAGGTTATTTATGGTCCTTGAATTGAATAAAGACATTTTTCTCAACAAAGTCACAACATAGTCTTCTCTCTACCATGTTATTGACATGTCAGGAAAACAGTGATTGGTGCCTGTTACTAGAAGATGCTGAAAACCTCATAGCACGCTTGTTCACTAGTACTGTTTACACCGCTCAGTCGCTTGTTAACTCATCCTCAGATGTTTTTACCATCACCATCCACTGAATAGCTTTGTGGATATGTACTAATGGAGTGATGGTAAATATTTCCTTTTGCTTTGCGGTTGGTTTTTCACCTACACATTAGGTGAAATCAATTCTCCTCTTAGGTCATGGATGGTGGGAACAGGTAATTAAATGAAACTTGGGACAGGAAACTATGGCTTCAATAAAACTGCATGAAAAGACCAACATGTGAAATAATGTTGATGACAAGGACCAAGAGCCAAACTAGATGTGATGGCGTCCTTCTGTCTGGGGATGCTGCCACATTTAAAAATGGCAACGGTGTCCTCACGGCAGATACGAGGATGTTGCCATGTCTAGTTTGGCCCTTAGATGAATACCAACTGGCCAGATTTTTTGAAAACAGTGTTGATAAGTAAATGTCTGAATGGCCTGCTAACTATTTATTTAAATGATTGGCTTTGGAGGGCTGTGCAGACAGGGCTGTGGGGAAGGGGAAATTAAATCTCCCTCAGGACGAGAATATGCATGGGTACATGGAAGAATGAACTGGACCATTGATCCACCAGGTCCGGTATTGTTGACTATGAGTGGCGTCAGCCCTCCAAAGTTTCAGACAGATGTCTTTCACATCACCCATGTAGGGGAAAATGTAAGGGGAAAATATTTAAAGCATTCCTTTTTCAGTGTGAATTATTTTGTAAGACAAGTCTTTTATTTTGTGAATAATTTTATATTGTTAAGACTTTTAAAGACACTACAGGGATATGGAGGGTTCCCAAGTTCGTCTGCACCAAATATAAACACAATTAAAAATGTAACATTTGCTCTCTGGTTACAATTATAGAGTTGATTTTTAATTAAAGTTACTAATCAAATCCACTCTTTTCTCTATTATGTCTGTTTTCTTGTTCTTCTATTCTTCAGATCCATAAACCATCACACATTATTTTTTTAGGCAAAAAGTCTATCAGAGGTTTCCAGCTATCAGTGAATTTGGCTAACCTCTTTTCTCTAATCAAAGAAGTAAGCTTAGTCATCTCTGCCAATTCCAATATCGTCACAAACCATTCTTCTATCAGCGAAATGTTCCATTTTTTGGCACATGTAATATTCTTGCTGCTGCTGTCATATATAAAAACAAAGTTCCATAATTTCCTCCCAAACTGGTCATGAGAAAGCCACTGATTTCATTTGGATATTAGTATTTAAAATTTTCTAGATTGATGAATGTATCCAAAATTATCCAGCTTTATTTGAAGTCCATTGTAAGTGCTAGAAAAACCTTTCATGATGCTCACATTTCCAACATGCATTCAAATGTTTTATATGTTTTTGCCCATTTCTCTTTAAGTCTGGAATTTAATGTAAATTTAAGACCCTTTTATCACATATTCTCCCATTGTTCTATTTACATGTCATGTCCAAAGTTAATAGTCCAGTTCATCGTACAATCTTTCATTCATTCTTCTTTTTCAAAACTCAACAAGACCTTATGCACTTCGGCCATAACATGGATCATCATTTGTACATAGTTCCACATCAAATTCAGTCCTACAGTCTTCAAAATCATAGGATTTTTTAATCTTTCTAATAGCGTAGAAAAACCAATGGCCCATTCCACACAGCATAAATAAAACATTTTCAGGAAGGGAAAAAAACTTTTTGAGGTGGTGTTCCGCACAGGGTCTCCCCCCCAAACCATTTGGAAAACATTTTATTTGTGCTCAAAATAAGTTATTGTAAAAATGTTAAACTAATTACTTTTTCCCAAAGACATTTTTAAAATGTCTCCTGCCTGCTCTGCAAAGAGCAGGAAATGCTTTATTTTTTCCTGCTGGAATATAAAGCTCTCTTTTTTGTTTTCTCAGCAACTTGCACTCACCATTTCTGCTGCTTCAGTTTGATTCTCCGTGCCGCTGGCCAATTTCTGATTCTTTCCCACAGACATTTTCTCCACTGGCATTGTGGCTGGGCACCAATTCAGTGATTAAAGTACATTAACAAACTCAGTTGTGTTTGCCGATTATGGCAATATGTTGTTTTCCCCTTTTTAATTTTCGGTGAGGTTTCTTTGAAGCTTTGAAGACTCAATTTGAAACTTTCTCATATTGAATTATTGAAGCTTTGGAGACTCCTAAATAAAAAAAAGTTGTTGTTTCATGGTTGGTGATGTTTTCTAAATTATATTTATTTTTTGTTGCCTGAGACTAAAACAGAGTTTTAAAAATATTTAATCGCTGATATTTTAATACAAGTTTAGAATCGTTTGTATTATTTTCACTAGTTCTGTAAAGTGCCTTGAACAGCATATGCCAGAATATATTTTTTAAAAATTAATAAATGCTTGTAATATACAAGGCAAGGAGCAAACTAACAATGAATGAGCAAAAAAGCTTGTTTAACTGAAGCAAATGTTCAATTCTCTAAAGTCCATAAGATCAAAATAGAACTATAGAATAAGAAGTTATTAACCTTTCTTTCAAGAAGTAAACTGTTTTCAAGGATATTTTATTTTTTGCTTAAACATCATGACATGGTTTTTGAGTGGCTAATTTTGCTGGGCTGCTGTGCTTTTTATGAAGAGTGATGATAGTACACTACTGAAGAGAAATCAGTGTTTTAATTAAACAATAATAAAATTTAAATCAGTATCCAGACTTATAATTCTTGGGAAACAGATTTTACTAGGTTGCATTGTTTCTCTGCTTTCTGGATAACAGCATGGCTGCAGATTACTTGTAAGTTTAGATACTGAAAAACGTAGCTCTTTTTTTCAGTATTATTGTTCATCTCTTAATTTATTCCTCCCTCCATAGCTTCCAAACTTTTTAAAAAAACACTGTGTTTTGTAACTTAGCAAAGATGTTTTAAACTTTCACATTCCATAAATATACCAAATACACAGGGTGTTTGTTGTGAGGGGGGAAGGGCAAGGAGATTGTAAGCCCCTTTGAGACTCCTGCAGGAGAGAAAGGGGGGATATAAATCCAAACTCCTCCTCCTCCTCCTCCTCCTCCTCCTCCTCCTCTTCTTCTTCTTCTTCTTCTTCTTCTTCTTCTTCAAATGATACAGTCTTATGTGCTAAGTTAAATACATAATGTACATTCTGTTCTTAAAGGAACAAATACATTTAGATATAAGAAAATGTCTTTCATATTTATATGGCTCTCAAGTGTGCTTCCTGCCTGAGGATACCTATATCTGCAGCAGAGGCAGAGCAAAGGGAAACTTTGCCCAGGGCGCACGCGCACCCTGCGCCCCTGCTGCGGCGCCGCCTGCCCCTGCCCTGGAACACCACTTCTGTGACCTGGCTACTCTCCGCCGCAGCTCCGCCCAGGGTGTCGCACCCCACCCCACCCCGTTGGTGCTATGCCTCTGATCTGCAGATAGGTGACACACTCATCCCCAACAAGATTTTCTGTAGAGTTAGAAAACTCCCTAGGTCTGAAGAAAAACCAGTATTCTTTTTTAAATCTTGGGGTTTAAATTCCCCTGATTTCTAAAAAGGCTTTTGTGTGTGTGTGCATGCATTCTTTACTACATTATACAACCTGCTTTTCATTGCCTGTGTTTAGCCTTAGGGATGTCCACTCAGATATTAACTAATGCAATAACTACACCAATAAATGCAACAACTAAGCAAGGGATATCATAATGCTTCCATTTGCTAAAAATAGTGCCCATGTGTAATTTTAGGAAATCTCTGGAAATTTCCCCGTGGCTTCTGGTGCATTCCGCTTTTTAGAGTTAGCTAGGAAGTCAGCGAATGACAAAGGGAAGAAAGTGAGTCAACTGATAATGGCCACATTCAAATGTCACTGCAAACAGAGATTTATCCCTTACAGGCGCCAGTACTGCTTTTGTCATGCCCCTGTGCTCTTCTGGTGTGTAGTCCTGAATTGAAGGCTACTGAGGTTGAAAAGCATTGACTCAAATTTCAATTTGTTGTGACATCCCAATCCTTCCGCAGTCCTCTGGGTGTGCTGCTTAGGTGTGCTGCTTGGATCCAGGCACAACAGGCTAACAGATGACTGAGGCAGCCGGGGAGTAGTTGCACAGGTTAAGTAGCTCAGGTGTCTAGGTAGGTGGTGTAAGGTAGTGCAGGACCAGTGGTTCAGAGGCCCAGGCAGGCGATGTCTGTAGGCATAAGTTAGGCAGATTGAGAGGTGTGTTTGAACATTCTTTGCTTCCCAGGCACTTGCAACCCAGATTCAGATGTAGATTGTGGTTTGTAGGAGAAGGAGTTCTCCCATGCCATTTCCCCCACCTGAATTGGGTATGGGGGGTTGCTAGTTGCACCACTGAGGGCTGCACATGTACTGATGAGCTACATGCTCCATTCCCAAAGGGCGCAAGCAGCAGCAGCAGCAGCCTTGGGTGGCACTCTCGTTTATCAGTCTCTGGAAAGTCAGAGGGCAATCGGGGGTTTCTCTTGCATTTTTCAGCTGAAATTCATACATTTTGAATCATAGTTAGCAGGATCTCACCCTACCAGTATCTGGATCTTCTGTGCTAAGGACTTCAGAAAGGGTCATATAGGACAACGGTATCCATGATGTGAAGGAAATAATTGCCTTTTTCTTGTTCTTGGCTGACAGGTGGGCTGGGGGGATGGTGTAACATTGGCTGGCAGGTGGGTCACCTGATGCAGAATCTATCCCCACGTGCTCCTTCTGCTATAATCAATAAAAGCTGTGACCTAATTTTCCTCAACATGGAGTGATGTGGTTTCTCCCTCTCCCTGCCCGCCCGACTCACCCCCCCTCCTTGCCTCTGGGTCCACAAAATGAGGACATTTGACCTATGGAGCAACTTTTCTATTTAGACACCAGCACCCTCGAGTTGCACCTTTCAGGGTTTTTTTTCCCCTGTGTTTGTCAAACTTTTCTGTAACCTGTTCCTAGTAGTTTTGTGCAAGAAATTCCTAGCTAACTTTTAAAGTGTCCAATTCAGCTGAAGTTCATGCCCCTTTGTTCCGTTAACTTAACACAAGCTCAGATAGCCTCCAGCACTGCTCAACTCTGTTCCCCTCAGGGCTGTGTACACCTTAATAGACTTCCCTGTTAATCACTGGCTTCTTCCAACGAAACACAAAAATTGTCCCTTATAACTAAGTTCCCAGTTGTTTCTCTCTATTGTAGTCTCGACTACTCTTCAGATTTTCTTTGTCTAACAAGGTGGCAAGAATGACACAAGGCTTCGGGATCTCTTCCTGCGTCCAGGAGTACTTAATCAGTTGCTATGATTACTGTTTAATCAGTCGCTAATGTTACTGTTGCTGCTCTCTCAGAACTGGTGCTTTTGTTCTCCCCGCTGGACACCATTTTGATATTTCAAAAATTGTGTCTCATTATATTACAGATATTTGACCTTGCCTCTTGATCTTTGTACTATTGTGGTTTAAATTGGAAAGATCGTCTTTTAATGCGATGTTATGTCACAGTGTGCCACCTCACTGTTACAATGATCTGCATAAAATGACTTTCATCCCGCCAGCATGCAATCCTAATCCTACCCAGGACATGCCTCTCAATGCCTTTCCTCATGAAGAAGTCTCACGATGGAAAATAATAGGACAAAAGTGCTTAGGAAGCTGGAGGAGACTTTCATTTTTTTCAGTGGGGTTAGAATTTCACCCTCAGGCTCTTGGTTTTGTCCTAAGCCACTAGTGTGACTTCCAGGACTTTTCACCTTTCTGTTGACTTCTTCCCCTCCATTTCATTTTCAGCTCAGCAAAAAAAAAAAAAAATGTCCCTCCATTCCACTCATTCCTTCTGTCAGGTCGTTAGAACACAAAATGGCTTTTTTATTTTAAAATACAAACTCACCAGACTAAATCCTGTTGCTTACGGCATCATTCTGCCTGTCTTTATTTGATATTCTGTTCCCCCACAAGTGACCTCTGTCTACAGTATCTAAACCAGTTCTCTAGCCACCTTAGTGACACTCTTGCTGACCTTTCTAGGCTACATCAGAGTGTCTGGAGTTCCATTGGTCTCACAATATGAGAGACACAGAGTAGGGGAAATTCTATCCTCCCCCAAATATCCCCATTTCAAAGTTGCAATGAATTTTGTCCACAAATTCTCTCATGGAAACTTTTTATTACTTCTGTAAAAAAAAGTATTGCATGAACTTTTTCCTCAATACACTGTGTATTCAATGTAAAATATATATTTCTTTCCTTGTCATTGATGACTGAAGAATCACTTCGGCACACATTCATTAAAAGGAAAATTACACAGAAGCAGCAGTAAAGGCCTTCCCTGTTGGCGTTTGTTCATTTCATATTGTGTACATAAACTCTTTCTTCCCAGCCAATTATAATTGCCTGTTTTTCATGCTCATGGTTATTGACTTGCTTTTGACACTGCTGCTCACTCTATCATTGCCTGTATTCACATTGCATAGGATACTGTTGTATTGGACTCGTTCACCTCTTGAATTATCCTATCCAGACTAGAGAATCCACAAGGGGAATTGTTACACTATTCAACAATGTGTGGATTCTACTTTTGATTCCTCCTTCTTGGAATTTCAGGATAGTGTCCTATTCTATTTGTCTAACCAGTTCCACTCTGGTGGAGTTTAGCTGTGTAGAGATTAAGATCAGCGGACTTTAATCCAGATAACCAGGTTTGATTCTCCACTCCTCTACAATAATCCTGGTGGGTGACCTTGGGTCACAGTTCTCTCAGAATTCTCTTAGTCCCACCATGGTGCCTCTCGTGGGGGAAGGGGGAAAGGTGACCACTTTGAGACTTGTTAAGGTAGAGAAAAACCAACTCTTCTTTTTTTATACATACATTGCAGTCTGACTTTTCCCAGTATTGTCTTTGGGTACTTGTATTGTCTTGGGACTTCAGTTTCTTCCCTTATGTAGATACCTTAAAGTTTATTCATCAGTTTATTTTACCCTTCTCAGACTATTTATCAGGATTCTCAATACATTCATAGGGTGCAACTTTGCTTCATACGGCACTGTTATGGACTTTCTGATTTTCCCTTCCAAGTAGTTCATTCCTGTCTCAGGCCATTGATGCGTGCACTACTTGACCCATGGCTGTTTTCTTCACAATAGGGTTTTCCCATGGTTTTACGTTTACAACTGGGACTCTCCTGTAAAGTGTCCCTTTCTGATCAAATCCACCATTCTGCCCTCCTGTTGCTTCCTTGTTGTTTCTGTGCAACTTCCAATTGGGGAGGTTGCCTCCTGCATTTTAAAAAAATCTTTGGTTTAATGTAACTTTGCTAGACCATGTCAATTTCATGTCAATTTCACAAGGCCTGCTGCTCCAGGGATAGACCTTCAGTGTTAAAATTTACAAAAAGAGAAAGTCTGTCTGATTGTTTTGAAATGGTGGCCTGAAGAGTGGGGAAATATGCTGTTGTGTAGGCGGGAAAAGCAGAAAGGAGCAAGAAAACTTGAGGGAATCATAATGCACAGTGATCTCCTTTGCTTTCTCTGTAAAGGGAGAAAAAAGTTGCACTATAACAGCTTTTAAAATGTGGGGGGTTCTCTGGGAGCATGGTGAGTTCCAGAGAGTGTAAAATGTGTGCATAACTGAGAATCAGACCCGGAAGCAATGTATGCTCAATGTGAAGGAGACCACAAGTGTGTAAATGGCCTCAGAGTCACTTAAGAGTCTTTCATCAATGTTTTAAAACATTGTAGTATATTTCAATTGTTACTGCTGTTTGCCAGGTAACAATAAGTGATTTCAGCTCAGCAACTTAATGAGGGGCAGGAAGCAGGCGTCCTTCAAAGCAAAAGGATTTTATTGCAAGTGGTGGTCACAGCTCTGTCAGGAGAGAATCGCCCCTTGCAACGCAGTGCAAGAACTTTTATTCCCAAACTTCAAAGCGGGCAAAGGGGCAGGAAAGGGGAGGTGAGGGGGCAAGTCCCTCACCCAAAACACCAATCGCAATACAAAACAGTTCAAAAGGAAGATATAGTTACACTTTTCTGAATGGGATTACCAAATCCCGCTGTCAGCTGTCTTCCCGCGAGATCTCACAATGGTGCTGAAGGAGAGCAGATAACAGTCCATTCACAAAATCCAGGTGGGCTCGCTACCGCACCTTGCTAATCCTCTCTATCAGATGGCTGTTATCCCCCGAGGCTCCCGCCTCGCATTGTTGCCACAAAGGAAAGTTCAAACTGTCCAATGGTGGTCCCTGCACGTCTTCCAACGGCTGGGGGACCTTTGGGAGCTGGCAACAGATTCGATTTGTAAATCCAAAGAGGGTCTTTGTCCTTATCAAAGAGTCGGCTGGGCGTTGGTCTAAGCTGCTTTCCAGAGCCAACGTTCTTGTCCCTTAATATCAAACCTTTCTGGCCACTTCTTTGGCCATCAGACACAAATTTCAAAAATTACATTTCTAAACTTAAACATTAGAAAAACCTTAAAGGATAAACACACATACTAATACTTATAGGCGAGACTTTACATATACTTATTGGCAGGGCTTGCTTAAATCTAATAAAACCTTAACCTAACTGAAGAACCTTGTTAAACTAAAATCCTAGACTCCAGGCATAAACTCAACTAAGAGGGGCTTTTATTACATCTTAGAATGACACAAACAAAGGGAAACCATATAGCATTGGCACAAACATACATATACGTTCTTTGTGAACCTTATGGAGGCTTCTGATCCACACAAGTCTCCGTGTCCGGGTATGGAGCCAGTGTAGCCAGGCAACCTGACTTCAGGAAAATATTTTGTTTATTTTCCTGGCGGTAACACAATGACTTTTACTATCAACTTTTTTATGATTGAGATCAAATTGTGTGTAAATTCAGAATCCAGGATATAGATGGGATTCCGTTGCTGTCTATGCTTGATAGAGTCCCTAATGTGGTAATGGGAAATGGGAAAACTCTCTTTCATTGTTGGGGATTGTATCCTTGAATCTCAGTATGAATTTTGCACTGGATTCTGGATTAAAATGTTACAACATTTTCCTCAGTTATTAGATAATATGAAGTTAGATCCTGAGAAATCAAAAATAGAATTTCTGTTCTCCCCCCCCCAAAAAACCCCTCCCATTACTTTTTGAGATTCTACAATATTATTTGAGGACTGCATATTGATCTAGATCTAGCCAGCTTCTTTGCTGAATCTCATCCAATTTCCTCTCCTTTTTACAGCCCCTGACCCGTAGGATTTTTATCAAGGCAGATCCCATAATGCCCAGCATAGACTTTTTGGGTGGTCAGAGGGGACTCCCTCCTCCATTTATCACTTGTGGCAAAGCTGGTTGGATCCAATCGTTATGGTTCTTTAGTAATTCTACATTTTTGGGGATGAAGTGAACAATAACCATTACTATGTCTTTTAAATTTGGTTGCAGTTTGCAAAAAAGCCCCCTTTATACAAAGAAGGGGTTGGCTAGAAGGAATAATTTCTTGATTTCTTTTCCAGCACACAGATTTTATTCTCCACTATGTCTTGTACATGGGCATGTAACATAGGGTTGCCAGCTCTGAATTGAGAAATAGGTGGAGATTTGGGGGGTGGAGCCTGAGAAGGGCAGAGTTTGGGGTGGGGAAGTACTTCAATGGGGTATAATGCCGTAGGCCGTTTCCGCACGGGCAATGAATGGCGACCTGGAGACTGTAAAAACGCCGTCTCCAGGCCGCCATTCGCGACGTATGGGGCGAGCTGCAACTTTGCAGCTGGGCTGCCTCTTGCGCCGCCCACCTGGGGCCTGCTGGAAGCCAAGGCTTCCCCAGAGCGCTTCCCAGCTTTTTTTGGGGAAATCGCCAGCAGTGAAGCCGCTGCCGAAGCTTAACGGCAGCGGCTTCACGCCGCCTCCCATTTCATCCAGTTATCATTCGATGAAATCCCCAGGCCTTGGGCGTGACGCTGAGGCCTGGGGACACTTTCCTTCCTGCGACTTCTGCGCCGGGCTGGAGCAGGCGCCTGCAGGGCCAGGGCATGTCCTCAGGCCTCGGCGACGCTAATCCGGAGGCCCGGGACATTGCCACGTCGGCTACCGGCCGGCGCTTCTGTGGTGCCGGGGCTGCCCGGTTAGTACCTTCAGGACCGCCCATGACGTCCCAGCTATCGCCCGGTCGGGCCAGCCATAGAACGCATTCGCCAAGCCCGTTTCCGCCTTCGTGCAGAAATGGCCGTAGAGTCCATCTTCTAAACTAAAGCAACCATTTTGACCAGGTGAACAGATCTCTGTTGCATGGAGATCAATTGTAATAGGAGGAGAGCTGGAGGTTGGCATTCCTGATGGAACACCTATTGCACAAGTCTAAAAAAAATATTATTCATTTTGATTGCAAGAGTTGTACTAATAAGGAGGTGTGTTTAATTCTTAAAATGTTGATGGAGTATAGAGCATCAGTTATAGCTTTTGGTTTTGCAAAGTTAAATGAAGAACTGATTGCCAGCATATGTGTGCATTAGTATAGCACTGCCATGGGTTATTTAGGTGAGGTATAATTTTGAAATGTGTTGTACTGATTTTGAATGACGGACATGACTTGAATGTTCTTAACCTTTTCTTTCTTGCTATGAAAATGCCATCTAATCTGACCATGAGTGGTTCCTTCCATGACTAAAATACCATGTGGTATCATTAACTGGAGTGGCTTCAAATGGTTATCCTGAGGTATTGCCACTATGCAAGATTAAATCTGCCAAAAAAGATTGAAGCACTTAAACCAAATCCATTCAGAGCACTATTTTCATATTGTAATCACTTGGAAGAGCACTGAAATATTGCGCATTATTTCCTAAATAGATCTTACTGCCATCCGTTGCACTTTCAAGCAATCTTCCTAGGCAAAAGAAACACACAGTGGATCAGTTCTTACAGTAAAGAGGGAATTTGTTGAACACATTCTCTCTCATTTTAAACTTTAAATAAAATTTCTTTAAAGGCAGGTTTTCTGCTTTCTAAATGATTGTTGAATGTAAAGTCCCATCACTTAAAAATGACATGAGGTGAATATATTCTTTCAACATCTTTTTCTACATCAATTTTTCATAAGTAGGGTCTGGAGCATTAAAAGTTGGACTCCGAAACCCCAGTCAAATGATTGCATTGAGATTCTTTGGAGCAGGCCTTCCTGTAAAATAAGACATTGATATTCAAACTATTCTTTGTTCATTTGACTAATGAGCCTTTTGTTAGCTTCATGTGCTAAAGACAGTAGCTCTTCAACTGCTTATTAAAAAGGTCTGTCTGGCTGACTGACTTATGCATTAATGATCGAAAGTCTTCTTTAAAGAGACACAGCCATGAAGAAGTGACTAGACATCAAATCCTTATTCAGGTGTTAAAGCATCTTCTGGAAAAAAAAAGATACTGTTTGGTGATATGGAGATGACTGTGGTCCTTTGAAAAAAAATTCTAAGATCTGCAGCAAGGTGGATTTTTTCCCCCAGCCGTCACCATTTTTTCCCCTACAGGTATTTCTAAAGGAGAGTGCAGCAGAGGCTAGTGTAGAAACATATCAATAGGCACAGGGTAAGAAAATGTACACTGAGAGGCTGTCTCTAACCTTCAGGAAAGGGTTAGAAATGTGAAATCTTCTCTCCTTTTTGTAAACATGCACTTAAAAAAAATCCCCTGCAGCTTTATCAACTATGCCTAATTTACAAAAGCTGTTTAAAAATAATCTCACATAGATGTCTTCCAAACATAAAAGAGGAATTCTGTAATTGTATGACACAGCAAATCAGTGCATTTTATTCAGTATAACTTAATTTAGTTCTGGTTGTTAGGTCCTTTAATGCCAAGCCAAGCTTTATTTAGGAGCTTTTGATAAAAGGATAAAATGCATTAAATTGTTAAATCAAGTGAATACATCCTTAATGGTACAAACAATGATTTATTATTATAATCGTTATCAATTTCCTTACTCTTCTTAGGTGGGAAAACTCTACATTAATGCCTCCTTTTAAGATAAGCATGGGACAATTTAGCAGAATTAGTGAATCTGCCAGGTTAGAACCTATGGAATTGCTTTTATTGAAAATTTCTCATTACAACTCTTGTCGAAGTTGCTGTCTGCATTTTTCTAGGATATTGCATTGAGCTTTTCTTTGGTAGTAAACCCACTATTGGGTATTTTATCCACACCTGCAACTTCTCAATAGGGCTGACACATCTAAGCCCTTTCACTGAGGGCTTTGATAATGTTAAAGCAGTGATGGCAAACCTTTTTGAGGCCAAGTGCCCAAATTGCAACCCAAAACCCACTTATTTATCGCAAAGTGCCAACGCAGCAATTTAGTCCGAATAGCCCCCTCAAGCAGGGGCCAGCCTGCTGTAGCCTCCAGCAAGTCCCACATGCACCACTCTGCGCCTCTCTAGCATCTCTGCCGCCTCCCCCCTTCCCCCACCCCGGGCAGCAGCCACCTGGAGCACAGGCATCAGGCCTGCCAGCCGAGTCCTCCCTGCTTGATGAGGTGCATTCACATGAAGTCCAGCAGCCCAGGCCAGCCTAGATGTGTGTGTGTGTGTGTGTGGGGGCAATTCCCCCCCCCCCCCACATGGCGAACTCTGGGTGCTCATGCCCACAGAGTGGGCTCTGATTGCCACCTCTGGCACCCGTGCCATAGGTTCACCACCACTGTGTTAAAGTGACCATGTACAAAAGGAGTTATGCAGCAAGACTTCAATGAAAGAAGCTGTAACAGCAGCTTTTCTATCTTGAGAACTGATGTCTCTACAGAACAGGTCTGTCGGGAAATTTCTGGAAATTCAGGGATAGTGCTGGAGGAGTAAGATTGCAACTCAGGGTTGGAAAATTCCTGGACATTTGGGGGCGGGGGATAGAGCCTGGGGACTTAATGAGGGAAGGAAGCTCATCAGAGCATAATATGACAAGAGTCATATTACCAATCTTGATCCTCTTTGATCTGAGATTGCAAATGCCTTAACAGACCAGGTGATCGGGAGCAACAGCCGCAGAAGGCCATTGCGTTCACATCCTACATGTGAGCTCCCAAAGGCACCTGGTGGGCCACTGCGAGTAGCAGAGAGCTGGACTAGATGGACTTTGGTCTGATCCAGCTGGCTTGTTCTTATGTTCTTATGTTCTTGGTCCACCCACCAAAACAGCTATTTTCTCCAAAGGAAATGATTTCTGTTGTCTGGAAATGATCCTTGTTGTCTAGCAGTCAGCCCAGAATGATGGCTCATATCCAGATAACAGAGGTCAAATTCCCTGGAGAAAATGGATGCATTGGAGGGTGGTATCTATGGTACCGCACCTCATGGTGGAAGGAGGAAGTCCTTGTCCTCCATCTCCAAATCTCTAGGAGTTTCCCAACCTGAATCTGGCAACTGTACTCCCTATGCCCGCTGATGTCTGGGGAAACTCGGCAGTCCTGGTTTTAATTCCAGGCCCCATTATGTTTGTTTGTTTTTCATTCTTATATACCGCCCCTCCCGCAAAGGGCTCTGGGTGGTGAACAACAAGGTGAATAAAACAAACCAGTGTTGGAGCAAAAAATAAATACAAGTTACAATAAGATAGACTCCACTTAATCATAACATTAAAACCCCATTAAAACCCCATTAAACAGTGCCTCATTCAACCCATCTGGATGTTAGCAACCCTACTAGAAATGGTGGAGATTGGGGAAGAGAAGGAGTTCAACAGGGACATGGTGCCATGGAGCATATTTTCTAACAGCCCCTATCTGAAGCAGGGGAGACCAAATCTGCTTTAGGAGCAGCACATCAGTGGATTTGCCCTCCCCAGGTCACTTACATCGGCAGAGGGGCGATTCCCCCCCCCCCCCCCAGCATGCAGCTGCTGCTCGTTCCCCTGGTGCTGGAACACAGTGCTGGATACTGCGTCAGTGTCCTAGTGCCACCACCGTCACTGGTGTAATGGGGTGGGCCAGGGCTGGAGGAGGAGCCGACATTAGCTCTCTCTTGGCTTTTGCTGCCGTTATGCTGGCAGGCTGCAGAACGCACTGAAACCAGCCTTTTGGCTGGCATAAGTCCAGTGTGGCTCACTGAGGCTTCTCGGCAGCGGGGAGGATTTTTGAAGATGGGAAGCTTCTTTGGAGGCAGTAGCTGGGTGCCCGGCTCATGAATGGGGCTGTCAAGCTTTCATTTCCTCCCCGGGGACTTATTTCAATAATCTGGAGATTCGGTGTAATTGTGAGCAAACTTCAGGTTGCACCTTGAGAGTAGAAGAAGAAGAGTTTGGATTTATATCCCCCCTTTTTCTCCTATAGGAGACTCAAATGGGCTGACAATCTCCTTGCCCTTCCCCCCTCACAGCAAACACCCTGTGAGGTAGGTGGGGCTGAGAGAGCTCCGAGAAGCTGTGACTAGCCCAAGGTCACCCAGCTGGCGTGTGTGGGAGTGCACAGGCTAATCTGAATTCCCCAGATAAGCAACCACAGCTCAAGTGGCAGAGCTGGGAATCAAACCCGGTTCCTCCAGATTAGAGTTAGCCACTACGCCACAACACAATTCAGAGGCCCTGCTGCCATGTCACTGAAGCTTCCTCACATATAGACCTCCTATTTTTTTTATTTACTTCATTTATACCCCAGCTTTCTCCTGACTTGGGACCCAAGGTGGCTTACATAATTTTCCTCTTCTCCATTTCTCTCTCAGCCCCACCCACCTCACTGGATGTTTGTTGTGAGGGGGGAAGGGCAAGGAGATTGTCAGCCCCTTTGAGTCTCCTACGGGAGAGAAAGGGGGGATATAAATCCAAACTCCTCTTCCTCTTCCTCCTCCTCCTCCTCTTCCTCTTCCTCTGTGTAGTGTAGAAGAAGAGCATGTCATTTCCTAGGTAAATATCTGAAGTGGGCCAGCATCACCCAATTATAAGGTTCACAGATGCAATATGCCAGTAAGTAGGTTCAGGCTGTAAATTAACACTAAAAAGAAATCCCTGCATTGTGTCTATACAATTTCCTTATATGCTTCCTACCTACATTAGGAACCTAGTGACCATAATCTATTCCACATTATCTCATAGCTCTGTTCGTGTTACTGACAGCTGACATGAGTTCAAGCACAAATAGCTAAGCAAACATACAATGGACTTCACTATAGACGTTCATGAGGGCCGTCAAGGGTCTTTGTGAAACTCATCTCCACTGCTTTCCATATAAACCTAATCCAGATTTCAGCCTTTATAGATTATCTCCCACTCTCTTTTGTGGTCTTGGTAGTGTGCTCAGTTTCGTGGCTGGTCATGAATAATCTAACTAACTTAATTATTGAGTTGCTGGTTTACTTTCATCACCAAAGAAGTCGAATGTATTAAATTCATTACCTCTCTTGCCGAGGTCTTTGAATTTTCACCATCATACAGCGCCCTATGCCTAAAGCAGCAATTATTGCCAAATAAATCTAGGACTGTAATTGTAGTGCCATCATAATATTCTAGCAGCATGCCATTTTGGAAACAAGTTCATGTTCTTGGTAAGCCAAGAAGCCGCAATCCTCAAAAATGCTCCAGTGAGGTGAGTTGCTTCTGCTTCTCTCATGGCAGTGTGAGAAGATGACTGTGGAACAATTCAAGGTTGGCTTGCTTAGTTTTTTTTTTAGGGTGGGCCAAGCCTATATAGTTTCTGTTATCTTAGGTTTTAGGGTTGCCAGTTCCAATTTCTGGACTTTTGAGGGTGCATCCTGGGGAGTTTGGGGGCGGGGGGGGGAGGGGGGAAGAGACCAGCAGAGATGTGATACTTTAGCATCTGTGTTCTACAGCTGCCATTCCCCAGGTCTCTGTAGTCTGCCTCTATAGCAGGAGTCCCGAAAGTGGACCCCATGGGGTGTCATGGAGCCCCATGCAGGAAATGGTAGACTACATTGCAAAGGAGTCAGAAGTCATAAATCTTCCTGTTGACTACTAGAATACATGGCTATAACAACACAAACTGCTAGAAAATGAATGTAATGTAAAATATCCATATTTCTCTTGCATGATATACAATTAAAATTGGTTGTACCTTAGTTTTAATGATAATATAAGATGACGGATAATTCACTATATAGTTGTTTTTAATAGGTGTTTTTTTAGATTAAGGACAAGGATGACAGTTATTGACCTTCAAGAGAATATAATAATGAAAGTTAGCTTTATAACTTATATTGATAGAAATATTGATAGATCGACGATCTACTGTTGAAGGAGACATCAAACTCACAAGCTTTCTTTTCTTTCTCCTTTTCCTTCTTTCCCTCTTTGCTTCTCCCTCTCTTCTATTCTTCTTTTCTTCTTTCTTAGATGTTTCTTCTTCTTTTCATTTAGCAACTAAGGGAAAAAATTAACTATACCGTATAAAATGATGATTAATTAATGAATGAATTGATAAACTAATGAAACTGAAGCTTAAGTAAGAAACTGTACAAATCAACACTGAATTTGTGTAGATTTATCTTGCCGATTTTTCCCTTCCTCTCTCCTTTTTTTAATTCTGTAACTTCTTTTAAATTTTCAATAAAGTATATTTTAAAAAAATTTAAAGAAGGAAATAGTAGCTTCAGAGGGCAATCTGTATGACATCACATCCCTGCTGAGCACTCTTCTTAACTCTCTTCTTAACTCTATCTCCCGCAGGCTAGTGCCCCCAGTACCTCTTCATACTAAGTCTCCTGGAATTTTCCAATCTGGAATTGGCAACACAAAGTTTCACTATTGAGGCCTTCATGAAACCTCTTCTTTGTGTTAGACTCTGAACATTTAACCTCCTACTTGCGTTAACAGAAAGCAGTAACAACGTTTAGAAAATTAAATTTCAGTTTTTTCCCCTAATTTTTATTTAATGAAAAGATTAAACATACACACCCCTAATTAAACAGCGTTATCTGCACAAATTGAAATTCTTGTTCTGTTGTTGAGGCAGATTGCACTAGTCCATGTCATAGTAGAATTATACGGTGACCTCATTTGTCTTGAATTGGAATTCCCACTCACAGTGAACCCCAGCCATCCTTGGGAATGAGGTACTGCATAGCTCAGAGGAACATCAAGTGCTTTCAGTTCTGCCTGAATCACAGCTGGGATCACCTGGACGCCTCCCAGCCATAAAAGCCTATGGACCCCGAAGAATTGAGATTGGCAGCTATTTCTGGCAATAGGGGACAGATGTGGCACTTGTTCCAGATTATTACCATAATTACCCAAAAGGAGGACAACTCTGTAAATCAACCCCCCTTTTTAAAAAAAGGTTATACACAAATGAGCATTTTAAAAATTACTGTACATAAGTGTTACTTGTATGAGAATTTAAGATGAACTCCCTTTTCTTGATGGCACAGGTAGAAAAGTCTGGACCTCTTTTCAGGTAAATAAGGTGTGTGTCTGTAAAATTCCATTAAGTTGATTTAGGGCAATCCAATAGGGTTTTCAAGGCAAGAGATGAACAGTGGTGGTTTGCCTTTGCCTGCCTCTGTACAGCAACACCTGACTTCCTTGGCGGTCTGCCATTCAAGTAGTAATCATCCTATTGAGCTTCTGAGATCTGATGTAATTGGGCCAGCTAGGCTATCAGTAACAGGGTAAGCAGGGTATCTACTGTTACATATTACATTTTAATCCTCCTTTTCCTCCAAGGAGCTCAGAGTGATATACTGATTACGCTGCCACTTATTTGCACAACAACTCTATGCAGCTGAGAGACAGTGTGTGTGTTACCTGGCTCAGGGTAAACCAATATACTTCATGGCTCTGCATGGATGGCAGCCCAATCGGGGGGGGGGGGGGGGCAAATACTCCTCTGGAGTTGGCGCAGCCCTACACCAGTGTGGGTGCCCATTCCGCCGGTGCCAGGGGCAAATGCACTGGCAGGAGAAGTCTTGCCCCAACGGCTGGGCACGAGGTGGCTCCTTAGCACCCAACCTGGAAGCTGCCTTGGTCACCTAGGCCTGCCAGTGCAAAATGCTGCACTGTTGTGGCCATGGGCAGGCCAGGTGATGGGGCCCACCTTAGTTGGCCTCCAGTGCCCAGCCGACTCCTGTGCGCCCGTGAAGCCGCTGGGGGAGATACATCATGATTTCCATGGCATATCTCTAATATTTTCCTATGGGAGATTCTCTGGTTTGTTTACTTTTTTAAACCTTTTTGGGCTTCCCGTGCCATGAGAAAGCCCTGTGGAGTCGGTGGGGCACCCAGTGCAGTGCCAACCCTGCCCACCCTTCAGCTCTAGATCGGCCTATTAGAAATCCAGCTCCTTGGGTCCCAGTCATACTCCTACCTCATACTGACTGTGAATTGAAGTCTCAAGGTGCCTTTCACTCAAAAGATGCTTGTAAACTGGATGTAAAAAGTAAACTGGCTATACTGGTTCTGGTGGGTTTTCCGGGCTTTGTGGCCATGGTCTGGTGGATCTTGTTCCTAACGTTTCGCCTGCATCTGTGGCTTCAGAGGTGTGTCACAGAGGGAAGTCTGTTACACACTGTGTCCTAAAGACTGGAATAGTCTTGGTGTCTCTGCAATGCAGAAGAAAGGATAAAGAGCATAGCAGGTGTGCTTTCTTGATCTAGAGTGTCTCCATTTTCCAGGTCTGTTGGAACCTTTCCTCCCCATAGAGGTGTTCAATGTATTGTCGAAGGCTTTCACAGCCGATTCAACTGGTTCTGGTGGTTTTTCCAGGCTGTGTGGCCGTGGTCTGGTGGATCTTGTTCCTAACGTTTCACCTGCATTTGTGGCTGGCATCTTCAGAGGTGTATCGCAAAGTCACCAGAACCAGTTGAATCCAGCCATGAAAGCCTTCGACAATAAACTGGCTATAGTTCAGTGAGATTTTGAGAATATTTTAGGATTGAGGTATTGGTGTTAGTGTTCTTTATTGCTGATTTTTTTTAAAAAAATTAGGGATGTATTTTGTTAAGGCTACTGTACTGCTTGTTCTAATTTCTTTTGGACATCATCTTCA
The DNA here is from genome assembly GCF_021028975.2 of Sphaerodactylus townsendi. NCBI lineage: Eukaryota > Metazoa > Chordata > Lepidosauria > Squamata > Sphaerodactylidae > Sphaerodactylus > Sphaerodactylus townsendi. The sequence goes on from NC_059426.1 coordinate 34,221,218, forward strand.
ATCCATTGTACTTCATCTGCAATCTATTGCTAAGAAAGTGTATTTCAGGGTGGTTAACTTAAGTACGAAATAGATTCTCAGATGAAGAAACAATAAGTGATACAGCTGGCAGGTAAGAAAAAGAATCCTCTTGATATCCAAGTAGAAATTACAGCAAATTATTTGGTTTTTACTCTTTGATGTCTATTTAGGTGACATATTTAAACTTCAGTTTCATAGAAAAGTGCAATATAATGAGCAGTCTTTAACTGGGTTTTTAATTCCATAGCCGTAATACATTAATAAAGCACTGATAGGTAGATTGAACTGGTATGTTCAGTCACTGACATCTCCAAGTAACAGGTGATGTGAAAGGTGTCATGACTGAGACTGGAGAGCCACTATGAGTCAAAGTATCCACTGATCTGAACAGACAGTGGTCTCACTGAGTAGAAGGCAGGCTCGTAAGTATATGTATTTTTCTTCTCCCTGCAAATTACAGTGAAATGATCTTGGTTGGATCTCTCTCAATTTCACCCATTTCCCTTTCCCATCACAACTCCTGTCCCACGGAACTTTTGTCCATGCAGGTCCCATGATCTCCAGCACAGACCTTGTGGTCATATGAGAGGACTCCCTCCTCCATTTTTCACAAGAGGAAAGGCTGGTTCTATCCAACCCCCTGAAAACTATGAACCCAGATTTACTTACACCCTATTGGAGACCTAAAGTGGCTTTTATCATTCTGACATTGTTCACCTCTTCACTTTTATCCTCACAACAACTAGAACTGGAAAATTCCTGCAGATTTGGGGCTGGAACTTGGAGATGTCATGTTTTGAAAGGGGGATGAGCTCAGCAGGATATAATATCATTCAGTCCACCCTCCAAACTAACTGTTTTGTCCAGCTGTAATTCTGGGAGATTTCCAGGCTCCACATGGAGATTGGCAACCTAACAACCTGTGATGTAGGTTAGGCTGGTCCAGTGTCTCCCCACAAGCTCTTATGGCAGAGTGGATCCTAGTGCAACATTCTATTTTAGATCCTAGTACACTCTAATCTAGATCCTAGTTCAGCATTCTAATCACTGAACCATACGGGCTCTCCTTTAAAGGGGTTTTGGAAACCATTGAAGCCAATAGAAAGTGAGAAAAGGATAGAGGGATGAGTCTAAGTTGAGAGACAGAGGAGACAAGGGCTAAAATAAAAATCCTGGATCCTGGGAATCAGCTGTGTGTTGTTTCCAGCTAAAGTGTTTCCTTGGGAATTAATCTGCATTGCACTGTTCCATTGTAATACTCATACGGTGTATAAACACTAAGGATATGAGCATATTTTCTGTCAGCAATATATTCAGCAATTTGCTCAAATAGTTTAAAGGACCAAACAGAGGGAGTGATGAGAACTTGACTCTCAGCTGAACCAGCAGCGAGAGTTTCGGCTATTTTTTGCAAGTCACAAGTTGCCACCAGCTGTTCGAGTATTAATATACTTGTTCCTGTCTACTGACAGGACAGTGAGTCCATCCTTGACAACAGAGCTCTCCCCTCCACCTTTTAACCATATAATTGCTGCTTTTGAGTGTGCTTCAGAGGGTCCTCTAAACTGTATGTGCACAAGTCCTTTCAAGCTTGTGTGCTTCAGATTTGAGATGTCAGTGCCTTTCACCCATTAGGCTGCAATAAAGGGCAAATCAAAGATTGTGTAGCTAACTGCTCCTAAGATGGAGGCTAAAAAGGTGTTGTGGTTTCATGCTCTCTGTCTCGCTATATTGTGGCAGCCTGTTTTTTTTTAATGAAAAAAAGCTGTGTGTGTTTGCGTATAATTGACACCTTCAGCATGACAGAGACTCCGACGAGTAGAGCTTCAAAAGAGTTCTTCTAAGAGCCCCAAAGAGCAAGGATTGGTATATCTGTTTTATCTCTAAGCATCAGAAAGACTTTAATTAAGCTCTCTCTGGGTTCATGCAAGTGCAATGGAGCCTTACACACCAGGTGGATTTTCTAAGCTCTTGAAACTCATTTTGTAATGATGCCATTCCTAGAGAGTTGTCTTGAGTGGATCCATTGAAAAATACAACACAGAACTGCATACATCTTGGATTGTTGAAGCTTGTTGCTTCAATGCACTGTTTGAGACATGAATAATATCTGGGACCATTTATGTCTCTAATTATTTGCTTGCAATTTCTCTCTGCACATCTCGGGAAGCTGGTTTATCTCATGGGACCTAGTCACATGGCCACTCCTTGCATAGTTTCTGCTGTGCATGTTGTCCACTGGCTACAGATGTCCTGTGCTGAGGTGGTCAGCTATTTCATGCCTTTCTATGAGAATGATTTTGTTTGTTTCTCAGGGAAAAGTGGTGACATGCAAAAATTCAGTCCACCCAGTATTCTTTGTATAATATTAACCTCATAGCATGTTGGACTGGCAATTAGCATGCATAGCAAATGCTGTATCAGAAAAAGATAGTGAGAATTCCACCTTGAATGTAGAGCTTTAAGCCTCAGTGCTAAACATTTGCTGAAGAAGAATGGTTATCTGTAATGGCGGTGTAATACCACAGTCTGTGTCACTGAAATAATTCAGCTCTCCTAGGGTAATCTGTATGGAGATGTAAATGGCTTATTTCATTAGTATATCCCATGAACTTAAAAACACAGTGAAATGTTCATCTATGGTCGATTCCCCACCCACCATTAGATGCGTGCTCCTCACGGCAAATACCCCGGGGGTCCTGCAGCACTCCCCACTATATCAGCAGTGACAATGCAGTCACCCTGAATCTTCCGCTCCTCCCACCCCTCTGCGTGCGTCATTTTGGATCCTGGTTGGAAGTACACCTTTTTGAAACCGCGCGCCGAACACGGAGCAGGGGTCCCCTTTACTTTCAGTTTTGAAGTGGGGAATCGACCTATAATGCACAGTATTTTTTCATTTTGAGTTTAAAAATGCCCTTTGGATTTAGCTCTCATTTCTCAAAATGAGGGTGACCCTTTCTTGCCTCCTTCGAAGTGACTAGTAGGTTCTGATGAGAGAAAGATGCTACAAAAATACAGAAATTTAAGAATGCTTACAACTCACATTAACTGAGTAGCATTTGTGCACTTATAACTGGTACCCAAAGGTTTCCATGCATGCTTGGTTGCTTCTGGGCAAGCACTGGGGGCACTTTTCCTTCCGCTTCACAGATCCTTCTAAACGAGAGTGCCTTAGCTTTCAAGGGTGAGTTTTCAGTTGGCACAAAAAGACGTACTTGGAAATGAGAGGCTCAGAAACTGTGTTGTAGTTAGACGATCCTGTTCCCGCCTGTTTAATATTGCTAGCCTTAAGAGGATCAGAACTGTATTTTTTTTCATTTATTTGTTTATTAATTGATAGATTCATTAATTGCATTTTTATCCCACTCTTCCTCCTCGGAGCTCAGGTGAGTGTATGTCATTCTTGCCTACTCCATTTTATCCTCCAAACAGCCTTGTGAGACGGGTTAAGCTAAGTGAATATGACTGGCCCAATGAATTCCATGGTGAGTGAGGAGCTGAAGCCAGAACTCAAGGGGGCAGTCTTGGGGTCACACCAAAGGCCGCCCAATTCAGCATTCTCTTTCCAGCAGCAGCAAGCTAAATGCCACAAAAGCCCACACATATGGCATAGAAGGTCCACTCTATGGGCAATTTATACAGGAAGATCATTACCCTCTGTGCCATGCTTATGTCATTTCTGAGACATAGGCCTATTATGCATGCAGTGCTTATCCCGAGGCTGTCTGCTCTGCAATTGAGTCATCTCTCACATGAAGAGACCCCACTGTTTGCATCGATCCTAGCTGCCATTTTGCCTCTCTCTGCTTCCAGGTCACTTCAGGTCGCTGATTTCATTGCCACCTTTTTTTGTTGCCTTTTACTCTTTTAAAAACTGTTTTAATGTTCTATTGCCCCTGCATTAGAATGTTAGTGTAAGAAAAAAAAAGGAGTCCCATCGTCCCCTCGGAAATGCTTGCCCAGGAGTGGACCAAACTGCTCCTGTTGGGTAGGGAAAGGTGAGGAGGAACAGAAAGCCCAAAGCAGGAGGAATGGACGCAGAATTCCTTCAGTCTCCCTGTGCAGGGGGATAATTTTTTGTATTTTCCCTGTTCTTGGAAACTACTCTTGGAAATTGGATCTGTGGTGCGGTTAGTGCGGGAGTGGGAGAAGACAGCTTAAAGGAAACTGCCCCAAAAGGAATGTATGCTCACCGAGAAGCAGACCTTGAGTGCCTAATAGGCCATAGTACAGTGGTGGCGAACCTTTGGCACTCCAGATGTTATGGACTACGATTCTCATCATCCCCTGCCAGCATGGCCAATTGACCATGCTGGCAGGGGCTGATGGGAATTGTAATCCATAACATCTGGAGTGCCAAAGGTTCGCCACCACGGCCATAGTATGTGATGGGTCAAAATCAGATCCAGTCAACCTTCAGCGCAGATGGTTGCATGTTCTCCACCAAGCAGCAGTCCAGGGATGTTGACTCCTGGCGTTGTGGGACATGCATGTGATCAGCTGGGACCTGGAAAGGGATCAGCTGACTTCTTGTCTGATCCATCAACAGAGCTACGCTGATTAAAAAAAGGGGAAAGTTCAATTTCATCCTTTCTACTTCCTCAGCCCAGTTTCCCCTAAGCAGATCATGACATTTCAGGTATCAACACTCTCAGAAAGAGAATGCCATGGGGAGGGAAATACATAGAACAAATTGTGATCCTTGCTTCCATGGATCATTAGATTCCATTGCATTTATTAGTGTCAAACATCAGCTAGTTCAGCTTCTATTCTTGTGAAGATAAAGGAACTGATTTTTCTGAACACTGAAGACTGATTTCCCTCTCCCTCTCCCTCTCCCCCCCACCCCCAAGTTGGCTTCTTTTTCATTTACCACCAAATCCTGAGTTGTGAAAAGGCATATAATTATAAGGAAGGGGAGAATCTGTTGGATAATTTTGAGTTGAGATTTACTGCTTAGATATTTTTGTGTGCTTTGGTGGCTGCCTCTCCATGGACCTATTTAATCTAATGATGGTTTCTTATGATCATTTTACATATAGGTACTAACGAATGCACAGGTGTATAAAACAGGCAATGCAGTGTATCCAGTGTGAGTCACAGAAAGGATGAATTTAACTGTGTAAGTGCAAAGAAAAGATGAACTGTAAACGATTCAGTACTTGCCCTCTCTTCTCCAGTAACTAATATATAGTCAAGTTTGCTACTCAAAGTTGTTACCAAGGAACAACTTCCCACTGTAGCAAAAGCAGTTATTATAGTGTCATACAGTTCTCCTTGAATAGTTCTCTAGCTTAATTTAGATGAATCTTACTGAGGTTATTTGGTCAGCTCATCTTACGCATAAGTGAGACTGTTATGTTATGGTAAGTTTGCCTGCCAGTTGTTTTCATGTCAAAGTTCTAACTATGCTTACATACGTAAGTGCCATCAAGTTGAAACCAGCTTTTGGCAACTTCAGCAACTTCTAGGCATGTGAGAAGTGGTTTGCCATTGCATACCTCTGTAGAGTCTTTCTTGGTGGTCTCCCATCCAAGTACAAAATCTGCATGGCTTCCAAGATCTGATGACATCAAGTTATACCAATGCTGCCTCCCTCTTACTATGCTTATTTGTATTTTACTGAAATTTTATACTTTATCTATTTTTAAAGCACATGGGGAATGGCAGATATTATTCAAATAAACACACAAGTAATAGAATGTACTCTCTTCCAACAGCGGGAAGGCCTGATTAAATAAAACTATCAGTATTTCGGGAAAATGTCTAGTTCAGGCTTTGATGGGCCTCTAAAAGAGAAAATGTTGCTGAGCCAGCAAATAGCAAAGAATTCCCTATGTCCTTATTTTTTATGTTCATAAGGCTGTGCTAAGTGTTTTTGATTAAATGCTGTGCTTAATTTGAAGATGTAGTGTGACGCCTTAAATTATATTTAAATGAGGTTTTTTTTAAAAAAATGGCAGCTACGTAGGTAAACAGATAACACTTATATGCCTTTTATTATTTTCTGTAATGCACACATTTTTGAATGCAAGTTGACAGTGTCAATGATTTACTTACATAGATATTGTTAATGCTGTTCTTTTTCATGCTCTCTCATTACATTTTAATGATATGGATTGTGATATCTAACTTGTATCTGGAAGCTGGTGGATAGCCCAGAGGTTTTATACAAATACATACACCTCTTGCTGATATACTTTGCCACTAGATATTGTACTTGAGGAGACCAGCTTTGCAAATCCCTCCTCACAAAAGATTAAAAACATCCTCCTATTACATCTAGAGATTTCTTTTTGTTAGTCAAAGGCATGAATATATTTAGGGAAAATGTATATCTTTTTTTACGCCTTAAACCAGAAAGTTACCTTGATTCCTATTAAAAATTGGAATATTTAATGTTGTCGCTTCTTCTGTGGTGCTTTTTTTTGATCCTGTGGAGAAGAACAAAAAAGGGTTTCAGAGAACATATAAAACAAAAAAACCCTCTGTGTTTGAAGTATTATAATAAAACAACCTTCTTCTTTTAATGCTAAGTCCCTTTTTAATGAAGATCCTCTGGCAGCTCTTGAATGTATAACTAGTTTATATCATGGGATGAAGCTGTCTGTTCTGATGATTGACATGAGCCCACATTACAATGTGATTCTGAAAATTAGTCCATAGAGGTCCTTTTCAGGTACTTCTCAGACTGAGAGCTGCCCTCCAACTACAGTAAAGCCTTTTTAACCCCACTCATTGGTATTCTAATGTGGAAGTGCTGTCCTGCTTTTTAAATAAATCAGGCATTCAGGCTAGTACCCCCCTTGACACATTACTTAGCCAAAGGATTCAAATGAGATTCAGGAAACATGCAGTAGAGCACAAAGGGATTGGAATATGCACAATTAATAATCACACAGTTAATTCATTTTTAATGCAGGGAGGTTTACCGAAAATTTCAGATTCGCATTTGTAACACATAATATCCATCCCTATTATTCTGCCAAAAAAGAGAGATAAATTTCCATAAATCTGTCCTACCCCGGACCAGAAATCATAATTAAAAATTAAATTAAATTAAAATGTAGTCCACGCAGTGAAATAACTTTGTGGATGTATCCCAATAAGGAGAAGTCAAATTACCCCACAGTAGAAAAAAGAAAATGAAATATAAACTGCTTGTGTTCAAAAGCATAAGCTGATAGGAAGATGGGAGGATAGTCTTATGTTGCATCTTTCCAGACCACTGTCTATATTCCAAGAACAATATGTTGTTGTCTATCCCAAAACAAAAGACATCAAGAACATAGGATTAGTTGTGCTATCTCTGTGTGTTTATCTTCAGTGTTAGAGAGCTGAACTAAAATCAGAAACGCCTGAGTTTCGATTTCCGCTCTGCCCCAAAACTCTGCCCCAGTCACTCTCTCACAGGCTTGTTAAAGTAAACATTGAAGGTGAGGAGAATGAAGCTGTAAACCACTTTGGGGCCCTGTTGGTGAGGAAAAGTAGGATATTTATGTAAATTAGGACACATATACAGTTCTGTTGTGAATGGTGATTGTTAGCATCCATTCAAATGTTGCCCTATTCATTTGTAACATTTTACCACACAAATGGGTAGAATGTGATACACACAATCCTCTGTGATGCCATTTTGTCCGAAAGGGGCAATAGCCATATTTTCAGTTTCAGTACATGTCACACCCCCACAGAAGCCTTTATTATTTTCATTGTTAAGTGTCAGTTTCCCATAGCTAGCATGGGTTTAGTCCTCTGTATAGTCTCCAAAGGGAGGGAATTTTAGTTAGCCCCTGTCCCTTTAAGAAATCTCCCAAGAGGCAGACTTTCTGTTATCTCCCAGCAATGCCCCTGTTTAACTCGGTTCAGTTCAGTACAGGTGCCCAAGGAGTTAGGAGGCAGAAGTATTTTGCCACATCAAAGGTGTACTGAGAGCACAAAGTTGAGGTTTACAGAGACTAGTAGCCAGATAGAGGGGCTTTCCCCACTACAGAAGGGAGCTAAGGTCAACTCGGTTCCATTCAGTGGAGGGCGATTCCAGGCTGTCCCCACAGCAACTGAGTTTGCCCCCTAAAACCGAGCTAAGTGGGCGGGATCATCTTGGTGCCTGTTTCGCTCCTCGATCATGATTGGAGCTTGTGTTACAGTGGGAAATGGGAGTGTTCTTTTTTTTACAGTTTACAGTTACATGTGCTTTCTGCCTGCCATGACTCTCCTGTTCTGCACATGCCACAAAAGCGGCTCGTGATTGGTTGAACGGATGAGGTGTCGTTTCGATGCTTCCCCACTTCGAAGCCTCGAAGCGGTATCGACCTTGTTCCGGCAGAAAAGTGTAGTTCATAACTGCGACAAGGATGTCGCAGTTCTGAAGGGGGGGGGACTGAGACAAAACAATGTTGAGCTTGGTGGCAGTGGGGATTCACTGAGGCGAACCTAGGTCGAAACCAGTTCAACTCTGTCAGTGGGGAAGACTCAAGGAACTTAAAGAAGTGGACTTTCCTGGAAGCAGTCAAGGAAAGAACAAAAGTCTACAGCTTCTACTGTCCCGTCAAACAAGTACTTTATTTTACACAGATCCTGGGAGGAGTTAGGGTCTCCATTCTTCTAAATATGAAACCTTTTACTTGAACTGTTAAACCTTGCTTGTGGCTCTCCCACTCTGTTCTGGCCGGGCACAGGGCACCAGTGTTCAGTTTTGTTTGGGGGACAGAACAGTACATGTGAACCATTGGTTGTAAAGAAAATGTAACAGGCTGTCCCACTTCCCTACCTCTAAGATTTTTTTAAAAAATCAACATTAATTCCTTGTTAAAAGAGAACATTTGCTTGGACTGAGCAGCACAGATAGAAAATGCTCAGCTTGTGTGTCAAACTTTTTGTGTTCTCATTGGAACTGTCCAGTGCAGGTGCCAGCCCTTGCCCAGTAGTTACTTTATCATGAACACAGACAATAGAAGAAACATCAGATCTCAACATTGCCTCATTCCGCACATGCAGAATAATGCACTTTCAAACTGCTTTCAGTGCTCTTTGAAGCTGTGCAGAATGGCAAAATCCACTTGCAAACAGTTGTGAAAGTGGTTTGAAAAAGCATTATTTTGCATGGGCGGAAGGAGCCATTGTTCCTGCTTTTTGCTCCTGTTGTAAGAAAAGTAGCATGATCTGACTTTCTTCAGTCTTGATCCACTGCAGCATCCCAACACTTGGCTTGAAGTATAAACTCCACTGTGGAGGTCCTTGGCCACCATCCCAGCCTGTTCTTGGTGCTATTGATCTTTGTCAGTTTAACGCTTTGTTTTCCTGAACCACCTTCTTGTAATTTTATTTGGCTTATTAAGAGAGACTTAACTAGCTGCTACTTGTTTGGCGGAAAATGGACTAGATTACATTTTTGCCTGACAAGCATATGTGCGATGGGAAAGGACCCTTTACCTCCCCCCACCAAGCTCATTTACATCCATACCATAAATCTGCATGCTGGCCGTAAAGCTGATCTCATCAAGAGTAAATCCAGACTATCACTTTTCAGACAGTTATATGGGGAGCATAACCCTGAGGGTGTATAAGCCTCTCTTTTGTGAAGCAAGGGTTAAATGCTACATCAACAGATTTAAGTAGACAGTTACAGAAATCAGCAAGATAGTCTTATGCGAGGCATATATAAATTTTCCCATTCGAGTGGTTTACATCACGTCCCTGCTTTTTCTGCCACATTAGCCTGTTGCTGTGGGTGAGGTTGTTTTTGGCTCTGGTGTTTTCCCTTGTCCTGGATGATGGGAGCTGCAGTGGGACAAATCACTGCAAGTTGGCTATTCCTTTTTTCTGTTGTTTCTTCAGGCTTTTGAAGATGATCAGAAGTTTTGCTCAGCACTGTTTCATGAAATTGCTGCATGTTTCTGTCTTCCAAAAGAATCTCGTTTGCCCAGATGGTGGTCTCTCTCTCTCTCATGCTCCACTGGCACGCTCTTATAATTGAACTCTTCTCAATTTCTCAGAGGAGGATTTTTCCTGGTTGCAAATACATCTCCATATTTTCCTGATTATGAAGTTGTTAGGGCTTTAATCCCTAAGTATTCACATCCCTTTTGCACTCCTGTTCCTCTGGTTAAGTAGAGACAGTAACTATCAGTCCCTTGATGACTACAGTGCCAAACCACACACGACACCCTCTCTGCACTTCCTATTAAAATTTTACAGGTCAAAAATCCAAATTACCCACTTAATAAAAATTGTTCTTCATCCTAAGTGACAAGAGAGAACAGGTCAATCTTTGGAATAATGGTGCAGTAATTAGAACCTTTGTAGTTGATAATGTGTGACTGTTAATCAATGTTTGGCTAATTAATCAATATTTTAATCATTAGACCTTTTAAATTTGTTTTAATGAGCATTTCCTCTAATTCCCTTGATTCTGTTGCTTCCAGTGCTTCTGTTATTGCTATTAAATAGCAAAGCAAGTATTCATATATGCAGAACATACTGTGGTTCTAAAAGCTATGTAGTGTGTTACTAAGATATATAGACATCCATCTGTGTCTGAGAACTTCCTAGTCCTCCTGTACACATTTCATCCTTCCCTTTAATATTTGATATAGCAAATTATTTCAAAGGTATCTGGAATGAAAGTTGTAGAACATTTCTTGTATTATCTTTTGTCCTTGAAATGCTCTCTTCTCCGTAATTAGAATAGATGAAACTGGAGAGTCGATCCAATATTTTCTCCCAAATGGAAAGTCTTTGATTGTGCATGCTGTTTTGTAAAGTCCTGTTTGGGTTCGCCACTCTCATTTATTTCTAGGCACACTGCAACGCTGACATGATTGGCAGGTAAATGCACCTTGCTTGAATTCTCTTGATTACATGCAAGATGAGCTCTTAATGTTCTCTGGTAAAGTTTCTCTGGAGGACGGCAGTTTGCCATGCCCAATAGCTACTTAGTTGTTACAGCTTGTGGCTGCTTTTGCCCAGCTGAAGAACTAAATCATGTCAATTACAGGAGAAGAGCATGGAACCTTCAGGGTAATGATGCATGCGTGAAGTACTGTCAAGCTGCAGCTGACTTACAGCAACCCAGAAGGGTTTTCAAGTCAAGAGACTAACAGAGGTGGTTTGACATTGCTTTCCTGACACTGTTGTGATCTCTTATCCAAGTATTAGCCAGGATCAACCCTGCTTGGATTCTGAGATCTAACAAGATCAGGCTAGTTTGGGCCATCCAGGTGAGAGGTCAGGTAATGATAGGGTCATTGTATAAACCACATTATTGCTTGCCACTCATTCCCTTTATGCACCCGCCCAGTCAGATACATCCTTTAAATAAATAACAGTGGCTAGATTGCATTGTCTACTTTTTGCACTTCTACAGTCAACACAATCTATTTGAGAGGTGACTGGAAGAAGTTTCCACAAGATTAGCTGGGTTTGTGGGCAGATACTGAAGGCATGCAGAGACATCTAAGTAGTAAATATCAACTTTTAAAAACTCATGCATTCTTTTTGTTTTTATTTTGTGATTTTGGAAATTGGAAGTGGTAACAAATTATTGGGGGTGGATGGCACAGCTGCTATGAGACAGCCATCAAGTCAAGCAAGAATGAAGTGTCTTTTGCAAATGATGTTATTTGAGCATTTCCACTGAATTATTGGCCCCGTGCTCACAACCAACACATGGAATGTGAGTCGAAGTGGATGCAGGAGCATGACTGTTTCTGTGGTACACCACAATGGAACATATCTAATCACTAGCTGGCCCGGCCACGCTTTGCTGTGGCTGAGGGCAGTGAGGTCTGAAAGGAAGGGAGGAGGAAGGGGAGAGGTGTAACGGCTGTGTTGGACAGTTTAAGTGGATACGCTCTTCCTTCCTCTCCCTGTGAGTTTTGGAGCCGTTGGTGTGGCTGAGAGTACCTCATTGTTCCCCGATGGGGGCCAGCTTGGTTGTTCCTAATGCCCCTCTGCCCAAGCGGGTTGCCACCGGCAGTCCACGCAGGGAAGCTATGAGGGAAGCGAGAGACTGTGGACCTCCCTATTTAACTGAACCGCTCTTCCCCTCCGGGAGGATGCAGCCACTCACTCCCTTCCTTTTCTAGGCGGACCTTGGAAACCAGTTTGTGGCTTCGCTGCGGCTCACTGTGGGGAGGTAGGCAGGGAAGGGAGGAGGAAGGGGAGAGGCATACTGGCTTTTCCAAATGGCTCAGCTTGAAACGCTCCTTCTTCCTGTCCCGGTGTGTTTCTCAGGGGGGGGGATTCAGCTAATGGCAGGGACAGAGGCCTAAGCCTGGAGTGTAATGCGTGCAGACACTGCTATGAAGAAGCTGCCAAGCCACACACACCCCTGAGTAACAGAGGTGGGCCCCTCATTGGTCCACTGAGGGTTTGGGAAAACATGCCTTTTACCAGGCTCCAGTGTGACCTGTGAGCCCGGTGAAGATCTGAAAACATGCCCGCAATGGGAATAATAATAATAATAATAATAATAATAATAATAATAATAATAATAATAATAATAATAATAATAATAATAATAATAATAATAAAGTAGTAGTAGTCGTCAGAAAAAATTAAGTCTCCAATATTAGTTCAGAAGAAAAATTAAGTCTCCAATATTAGTTCAGTTTGAAAAAGATTCCTTGTTGGCATCATAATGTTTTAGTACCAGTTCGTAAGTGCGTAGTTCGTAGGTGGTTCAAGTGCATTTTTTCTGTTACTCACTAAAGCAATGGCAGTTTTTGAAGTTGGCACCATCCCAGAATTATAGAGGGATTATGGGGTATTTTTTAAAAAAATATTGTATGCTGTTTTGTGTCACTATTATACACTGTGGTCTGCTTGAAGGGAGAAGGGACACATTTACCAATGTCTATATGGCTACGACCATTTACATTAACATAATGCCTTCTGTACTTCAAGACAGAAGTTTACAAGTAATGCTGGGGCACATCAAAGAACTTATTACCTCAAAGAACCAAAGTTTTCACATTGCAATCATAGGCAGAGCTATGCTATCCTAAGTCCATTGAATCCAGTCGAACTCGATTTAGGATTACACTTTCCATCGTTGAGCTTCTATTCTAAATTAAAAATTAAATAGGGGAATTGCAGCTCCTTAAAGAATAACATATTTATTGTAGCATATGGTTCTGAATTTTCCCCAATATAATTCTTAACTATATTTCTTTCTTCTAAGTTAGTTTCTGAGAGTATTTCCTCCTGGTTTAGTGCTTTCAGATGCTTATAAATGCCTCTACCTGCAATTTTCTGTTCACGTTCTTCTCCTGCCCGACCAAAGATGTGGGTTTTACTGAATTTCCAGGTTGGCTAGCCTATTGCAGCAACTAAGATTTCTTCCTAGTCTCCTAAATGCTTTATTTCTCCTGCTATTTGTCAATCTTCTCCACATTCTTGGGTAGAAGTCAGCAAGGGATCGGGAAATAACTTGTTCCAGGCATTTAGAAATCCGTGTTTACAGGACTGAGGCTGATCCTGTGCTTTAGCTAAATCCAAGAAGCTCTCTAAATCATGCCTTTACAAAGTGAACCACTTCATTTACTCTACAAAAATCTGAGTCTCCAAATAATTTTGAATGCCATGGAGTTGTTTTCTCCAGTCTTCTGAAAAGACTTTTGAAAACTGTGGCTCTGTTACCTAGACTTTTCTATGGGGATGCCAATTTGGCATTTGAAAATACTAGTACATTTTAAAATTGAGATATGGTAAAGCACCCCAAATCAACTTCTTTGGTATGTTCACATTTCACTGCCAGTAGTAGCAGCAATATTAGCCTATGTTGCACCCAAACAACCTCCATTTTATCTGCATTTCTCCAATTATGAGTCCCATACAATAATCTGATGCCATGGAGCCACAGGACTGTGGACTGTGCCCTGGATCTACAGAAAACATGACATTTGTTCTTTCCACATGTAAAAAATAGACTATGGAATTGCTTGCTAAAATAATACTGCTTCATTGATTTGCCCTGTTTGAATTGCTTAGCTTGCATTTTCCTTCGTTGAGGGTGCATTACAAAAATATGAAGCCTAAGTATGCAATCCTAGTCAGTTACTGCAGGCTGAGCCTGCTGAAATCAATGGGCTTAGACCAAAATAGCTCTTCCTTAAGGCTATATTATACTATGGGTTTTCTGTGGGAAGATCTCTGGCCCTTTCCCCACTTATCTTTGTTGGAGGGTTGCTGCGCGCAATTCCCTGGCGCACGCCCCGGCTTCCCCACGACCCCGCACTCTGTGCGGGGTCATCAAAAGGCACCATTTGAAAAGGCTCCAGGAATTATGCGCGCTGAGGGGGCGTGAGAGAGGCAGCGTTGGGGCGGCTGCGTTCTTGCCGCCCCTGAAGTGGGGAGTGCAGCTGGACCCCGCGCTACTTTAGGAGAGTAGCGCAGGGCTTAAGGTAAGTGGGGAAAGGGCCTCTGTTGTAGCTGTCAACCAAAGTTCCAATGTCACTTTTTCAGACTTGAACCCTACTGAAATCAATGGGGCAATGTCCATCATTCGAACTGTCAGCCAACAAATGACTGCACATGAAGAAAGTGGGAAGTTATGAATGTTGACGACATTCCATCATTTGTAGAAAGGCTCAGACCAAGATAAATGATCGGGGAAGTTCTTAATTTGGCGATATGCATTAGGATACTGAATAATTTTCAAGTTAGAGCGTGACATTATGGGTTATTTATTTTATTTCTTTCACCTATTTATATCTCATGTTATCAATGCCATAGCAATAGAAAAATAACAACGCTGTGGGAAAGTTGAATGCAAATGTAGAAAATACTAAAACAACCCAACCAAAATCAATCCTTTACCTATCATGTGCTAAAAATGCCCACAAAACATGTAAACAGTCTAAGACGGTCTTAAATGTATGTCTTTAGGATACTCCCAAAATCTTGTTTTTTATAGTACACAGAATGCACCACTGATTCTCCCTCTCCTCTATGGACACCCATGTAATTCCTCGGGGTCCCCTGTCTCCCAGGAGCAGCGTTCATAAATATGAGTGGGCTACAGTGGGAAGGAGAAGGCAAAAAAGTTCCATTCTCCCATTGGAAAATGAATTTGAGCCCAACCCTATCTTGGCAGGGTCAAAAACTTGTTCAGAACATTGTCTAGATCAGTGGTTCTCAACCTGTGGGTCGCAACCCCTTTGGGGGTCGAATGACCCTTTCACAGTGGTTGCCTAAGACCATCAGAAAACACATATTTCTGATGGTCTTAGGAACCGAGACACAAATAATTTTATGGTTGGGGGTCACCACAACATGAGGAACTGTAAAAGGGTTGCAGAACGTTGAGAACCACTGGTCTAGATATTCCTGTTCAACTGGTGGCTTGGATTTTGAACGAGAGTTATTTGAATTTAGGAACCTGATCCTTGCAGCAGGCTATGTCAGTTGTGCATATGAGGATCGTTCCAACCAAACATGCAGTTGCCTATTAGAGGTTGAAAGGGGTACACGGAGTTGCTTTCTTTCACTTCCCTCATTCTGCCAGTGCTGAGAACAGTAACCTTCTATTCAGTATTGTGTTTGCATCCTGAGTACATTTTTTCTTCTTACAACTCAAGGCCATGGAGAGGAGACACTGAAACAGAGGCATAGAAAGGGGGGAAAGCGCCCAATACACTGGTGCATCCTCCACCCCAATCCCGCCCTGGAATGCCCCCAGAATGCCCTTGCCACACCCCCACAGGGGTGCGCGCCTAGTGCATCGTGCACCCCCTGTCCCCTTGAAGCTACACCTCTGCACTGAAGCCCATTACTTTTGACAGATCATTCTTCAAATCTATGCTTCCTTCTAAAACCACAGCTAATGCAAAATGTGCTGCCTCTCTACTTTATCAGGTTGTTGCAGTGACCAGCTATGCTGGCCACCTGCTAAGTCCTTATTAGAAGTTAAGGAATAGATGATTCCAAGAAGATTCTATACAGCTTAGGCCTATCTTACCTTAGATATTGCATTTTTCTACATGATCCATTTTAGCCTGATCTGAGTTCCCTCTACTCACGAGAGCAGAGAATGAGGAAAGTCCACCTGAGTAGCACTGATGCATTAACACTTCCTTTTTTTAGAGGCACTTAAGTTCACTCCTCCAGTCAGTCAGAACCCAATGGAAAATCTATTCAACATCAAATGGACAAAGAGGCTCAGCTAAATGCTATTGCTATTCACCAGTACAAATTAAAATAAAAATCACTTTGTACTAGAAGAAAAATGGTAAAGCTGTATGAGCTTATAATAAGCAAATAATTATCTCCAGACATAGATCCAGCTATATTCCAAGAGATGATTTTTAAAGGGTGAGCAGATAGTCAATCTAGTTCGGTAACTTGATCGAGGAAGTCATTTGCAGCTAGATATGCAGAGGCTACTCAAGTTATCACAGACATGGCTTGGATTGAAATAGGGCCACAGCCCTTTTTATTTACCTAATTCTAAAAACCGAAGCTGGGCGATCAAGAGGAGTGCATCATCTCAGCCGATCAGCCTCCCTGGCTGATCTTGGCCTCACCCCATTTATTGGGGAGAACAGAGTTCCTGGGCCATGGGGCATCCACCCCATTCTTTTGTGGCCCACCCATCTGGGGTGTTGGCTTGCCTGCAGAGGCCCTTAGAGGCATGCTTCCCGAGCCTGCCCCTCTCCAAGCCTCTTATGGAGGCCCCCAAGGGTGGGAGGTCCGGCATGCAAGCTAGGTCTCCCCCAAAACTATGCGCTCCTCTGCTCAAACTGCCCCCCATAGGACTGCGACAAAAACTAAAATATCCCATCCCTTCTGGGAGGGAGGGAGGGTCAGTTTGCCTCAAGGCGTTGAAAGAGGCCGAGGCCACCGCATGCTGCCTTATAAAGGTAGCTTGCTCCACCCTAATGCCCGCATTCGTCAGCATTCATATTGCTGGGTGGTAAGGCGTAGCTGTCCGACAGCCCAGGGACACAGATGCTCCTTTTCTGGAGCCCTTACCACATGCCCTGCCTCCTGTCGCAATTACGGGCCTAGTTGATTCTAGTGCCGTTATTTGTATCCATAAAGATGCAGCCATTTGTCCTGCTATTGGCTGCTTGTAGTTGTGTCAAGGTGCTGGAGGGGTTCAGATCAGAAGTGGGCCCGCAGTTCTTATCAGCAGCTGAAGAAGAGCTTGGTACTATAACATTGGTTTCATCATTCTTACACATCAGTTCTTGAGCCCAAGTAGGACCAGTGGACTGGGTAGCATTGTAGATGTCTCTGAAGGTGCTGGGATCCAACTCAAACTCACCATCATTAGTCAAAGAGCGAATGGTCGATGCAGATATAGAGGTACTTGTTGAAGGAGGGGCTGCTTGCTCCTGGGTGAGAACGGGTGAACAGTTTTCTAATGCCAGGGCTTGAGGCGCTAAGGTAGTCCAGAAATATATATGAGCTGGAGATGTGAACAGTGAAAGAACATTGATGTGATCTGTTGTATGGAACAATTCCAATTCTTTGTCTGGAAACCTGTAAGCTCCTAAGTAGTGGAGAATCCACAGAGCACTTGTATTGAAGAACATTATGAAGATGCATTTGAGCATACACCCTGTTGGATACTCCAGATCTCAGAAAGCTAAGCAGGTCAGCCCTGATTAGTACTTGGATGGGAGTCTTCCAAGGAAGTCCAAGGTTGCTACAGAGCAGCAGGCAGCCTCTCTTCTTCTCTTGCTTTCTTCTCTTGCCTTGAATGCCCTACGGGTTGCTATAAGTTAGCAGCGACTTGATGGCACTTTCCACATATTTGAACATATAGGTAAATTAGTTCTTAGATTCTATGTTTCTTGTTTGCAGTCATTCAAAAAGAAAGAACGAGACAGAACAAAGTTATTACTTCCATCTCCCTTGCTGGTATAATTAGTCAATTTTGACATGATGGTATATTCTTGCATTTTGTTCTCCCACGCGACCGTTGAAGGAATGACTTCAAGTGGTTATTTTTACGAGACTATTTCACTTAGTAAATTTCTTAATTCATTACATTTCATTAGATCAGTAGTAATGAGCCAAAACAATATCATTTATTTTTATTACAGCTAGGAGCTAAATCACAGTGATTTATTCAGCCAGATTGAGGGAATGGCTGTGTAACTGTTCTTATTGTCAATGATATATTTTTTTCTTAAACAAGATCATTAAATCACATGATTGGGATTTTATCTTCTATGTTTAAAACAATGCCTCTGCCCAATAGCGTTGTCAGTTTGTGTCAAATTTATGCAAAGGCTTATTTGATCACAATGGCTGATGCACTTTTGATTGAAGACGTAACCCAGCCACAGTTTCATACGGAAGACCACATTGATTTCAATAGGATGGATTGAAGTTTGTGCTTAATATTTCCCATTGAAAACACAGAACTTTAAGAGATTTTAAAGGGATCAGTCTGCAAGCATCTTAAGGACAACTTGGTGATCTAGGGAGTAGTATGAATTTATCCCCAACAGGTCCTGCCTTGTCTCCTTCTATAAATGAGGATCTTACTGGGTTAAGGGAACACTGTTGATGTTGTTTTCCTGTATTTCAGTAAAGCCTTTGACAGGGTTCCCCATGATGTCCTGACCACTAAACTGGAGAGGTAGGGACTGGATTCTAGGATAGTTAGGTGGATAGGGAACTGATTGGAGAACCACACTCAAAGAGTAGTTGTCAACATCCTTTCATTGGACTGGGGCAAAATGTCCAGTGAAGTGCCACAGGGCCTGGTTCTGGGCCTGGTACTTTTCAGTATTTTTATAAATGATCTGGATGAGGGTGTGAAGGGACTACTCATTATGTTTGCAGATGATGAAGAGAAGTTGGGTTAATACCCCGCCTTTCTCTCCTGTAAGGAATTTCAAAGCGGCTTACAAACTTCCTTTCTCCACAACAGCCACCTTGTAAAGTAGGTGGGGTTGAGAGAGTTCTGAGAAAACTGTGACTAGACCTCATTTCAAAAACGATGTGGCAGAATGGAGCAGGTGCAGAGGAGAGCAACCAATCCCTATGAGGAAAGATTGAAGGGCTTGGGAATATTTAGTCTGTAGAAGAGATTTGGGGGGGGGGGGGCATGATTGCTCTCTTTCACTTAGACGAGCGCATGGAGCTGTTCCTGTTGGCAGCAGAGGATAGGACTCGCAATAATGGGAATAAATTACAGGGAGAAATGTTCCAACTGAATATTAGGGAAAAACATTTTTACAGTAAAAGTTGTGCAACAGTGGAATTAGCTGCCTCGGGAGGTGGTGAGCAATCTTTAAGCAGCAGCTGGACAAACACTGGGTTGCTCTAGGCTGATCCTACATTGAGAGGGGGCTGAACTAGATGGCCTGCCCTATATGGTCCCTTCCAACTCCATGATTCTATGTGTTAAATGTTTTGTGTACAGCCATATAATAAAAAGTTGCTCATGATGTCCATCCTCCTGTTCCAACATTTGTAATGCGGCTCAGTAAGAACTCGATCAATTCTGATTGTATTATGTATTGCCGTCAGAGGGTGGAGCTTTTTGGGGGCAAGTTCTCTAACCATAAACCACACTGCACTCCTTTTGGCTGGGGTAAATCGATCGACCATAGCCATATTTATTAATAACAAAAAACAGAAGCGTGAGGTGCAGCATGGGTCTTGATTTGATCGTATCAGCACCACCATGGAGCGCCAGTGGGTGGATGCCTCATGCTGGAGCTCCGCCCCGCCGTGGGGCTCTGCCAGGCGAACGCTCCTGGCAAGAGTTGCTCCCCAGATGCCCTGGTCGGCAGGGCAGATGCCTCTTGCCGTTGTCTGCCATCCTTAGGGGAGGGGTAGCTCCCTAGCTTCCCCATTCTGCCCTTCCAAATCAACACCCATGCGTGAAAACTGCCAACGGCTATGACAGGTTAGCATGCATTAACAACAGTTGTAATTGGGGAGAGGTGGGTGGGAAAATCGTTGGCCAGCCACAGCACATGACCGAGACAAAGAATGGGTTGCCCCTTTAAAGGCTCAGGTTCCCTCCTCCCCTTGACATGGCCGGCAGGCTTCCGGCTTGCTGTTGCCCGCCCAAGACAATAATAGCCACCCCTTTGCTTCGTGTATCTAATCTGGAGGAACCGGGTTTGATTTCCAACTCTGCCACCTGAGCTGTGGAGGCTTATCTGGGGAATTCAGATTAGCCTGTACACTCCCACACACGCCAGCTGGGTGACCTTAGGCTAGTCACAGCTCTACGGAGCTCTCTCAGCCCCACCCACCTCACAGGGTGTTTGTTGTGAGGGGGGAAGGGCAAGGAGATTGTAAGCCCCTTTGAGTCTCCTGCAGGAGAGAAAGGGGGGATATAAATCCAAAACTCTTCTTCTTCTTCCTCTTACCTTACCAGGGCCGGAATCAAACTCTGCCCTTCCCACCCCTCGTGGCAATAGTGGCCCATGGTGATTCACAGCCTCCCTTTCTGTTTTTTAATCGGAATTAGCTGCATCATAGACCAAAAAGAAGATACTGATGTTTCAAACAAATAAAAGAATGTACTGTCGAAGGCAATACAGCCCGGAAGCCCCACAACACTCCAAAGAAAAGAATGAGTCCCAGATCATTTAGCTTGGGGGTCCAACTCATGTGGTGGTGGAAAGTGCCATCAAGTCACAACTGACCTATGGCTACCACATAAGATTTTCAAGGCAAGAGACATTCAGGAGTAGTTTGCCCTGGATTTCCTTGATGCTCTCCCATCCAGCTTCTTATCTTACCATTCTTTTGACTCAAACGTGTTGAGATCCAGCCCTCTTGGAGGCAATCACTGCATTTAGCTTTTTAACATTTAGCAACTGCCATAAGGTAATTTTTCAGTCCTTATCAATAAGGAAAACTGGATGATGTTTTGAGATGATAAATTCATATAACCTATTAAGAGGGAGGACGATTCTCAAACCAGGCCAGATTTCACACGCCAATAGAATATGTTCTAAGGAATCAAGCTGATCAGGCACACATTTACAAACTCTAAGTCTTCCATCCAAGTAGCAAACAAGTCCAACCCAGCTGAGCTTCCAAGATCTGACAAGATTGGGCCAGTCTGGCCTATGCAGGTTAAGGCACAACTCATACAGATCTCATTTTTAAAAATTAATGAATTTGACAGAGGGAATAGTGATTATAATAATTAGATATTATTACTCTGAACAAGTTTTATGCTGAACCCTCCATACTTTTATCGTCCCCATCATATGGAAGTTAATAGGGGAACAGGGAGATTCAGATGAAAACATGGAAGGAGCTAAGAAAGCCAAGGAAATACAGAGAAGGAACTCAGAAGGCTGAAAATCACTGCTAATTTCCCCTTGGGTGAAATCTGGGGTTGAAGTGACTTGCAGCAATCCTTCCATAGCAAAAGGGATGATCCTGGTTTCAGTCTTGAGATTCTTTTCTAGTCTATTATTTTTCAAGCAGGAGCTTATTTCACTGGTATTGGGGATGCTCCTTTTGGGCATGGGAAGGAACTCTTCTGTAACCTATGAAACTCTGCAGCTAAAAAAGTAGTCTGGATTAATACCACTTTAAATACCTGTGTTCCCAATCAAAATGATCAATTTGTGAGAAGTGCCTTGAGTTCTTGTGATAAATGGAGAATTTTCCGGCAGCACTCAGTATCTTGAAGGTTTAAGTATGTTTGTGTATGTGCACTTAGGGTATTTTGAGATACCGTGGCCTTGAGAGTCCGTCTAGAAAGGCAACAATATCTATAATCATAATGTTTCCTTTCTGTAGCGCTGTTGAATTGGAGTGTTCATCTCCTAGGTGTTTCAATGAAATAGCTCAGATATTTAAAATAACTTAATTAGATGCCCAGTTTGGGGGGGGGGGGGAAGACGCTCTGAGTACTTGAGGAAAAAGTCATGGGAAAGAAAATACTCTGGATATTTTCCCCCCATCAAGTCAGTTTCACAATTGTAGGGATTTCAAGGCAAGAGATGTTTTGAGGTGGTTTGCCATTGCCTGCCTGCACACCACAACCCCAGTAGTCCATGGAGGTCTCCCATCCAAATACTAGACAGGGTCAAGGCTGAGAGTGACTGGCCCAAGGTCATCCAGCAAGTTTCCATGGCAGAGCGGGGAGCAGAACCTGGGTATCCCAGATCCCGGCCCAACACCCTAACCACTGTACCACTCTAGCTCTCTTCGTGGGCATACTTTGCTCCAGTTACATTGCCTACACCTCTTATCTCCTGGAGATTCAGAAATCGGCTGTTTCTTTCTAAAGGGTTACCCTTGGCTCTGCAAATGACATCAGTTGTTACAGAGAATCCACAAAATGTAGTTTCGAGACTGTTGCAAACCAGTCACATCTTTTTGACTACCTAGTTTGTGGTAATATCTCTGATGTCTAATGCAGTTTCTTAGTCACAATGACTACAGTCATTCCATTCTTCCAAAGGCTCTTGCTTGCTGTGCTGAATGTGAAAAGCTGCTTTCTACCAAACCAAACCCTTAGTACAGCTAGTTCAGTACAATCTTGGATTGGCAGCAGCTCTCCGGGGTCTGGCTTAGAGAGAGCTTTCCAAACATCTGCTATCTAACCTTTAACTGGAAAAATCCATGGATTTAGCCTGCAACATTCGCCAAACAAAGCACTTTGGGCACTTTCACACATGCAGGATCATGCACTTTCAATCCACTTTCACAATTGTTTGCAAGTAGTTTGCAAGTAAAATCCAGCTGCAAAGTGCACTGAAAGTGGATTGAAAGTGCATTTGTTTGCAATTGTTTGCAAGTAAAATCCAGCTGCAAAGTGCACTGAAAGTGGATTGAAAGTGCATTTGTTTGCAATTGTTTGCAAGTAAAATCCAGCTGCAAAGTACACTGAAAGTGGATTGAAAGTGCGTTTGTTTGCAAGTAAAATCCAGCTGCAAAGTGCACTGAAAGTGGATTGAAAGTGCATTTGTTTGCATTTGTTTGCAAGTAAAATCCAGCTGCAAAGTGCACTGAAAGTGGATTGAAAGTGCATTTGTTTGCAATTGTTTGCAAGTAAAATCCAGCTGCAAAGTGCACTGAAAGTGGATTGAAAGTGCATTATTCTGCAGGTGCAAAAGTGCCCTAAGTCACAGCCCCTATCCAACCATGGTCAGGTATCTAAAACTGAAAGACCACATCCTCCCTGGTAGGATCCTTCCATGTGTGTTTTGAGAAAGAAGTCAAGAAAGTTTTCCTCTTTTGTTACTTTGGTATCATTTTACCAGCCATATAACTAAATAGCAAGAGTATTATTGTAAAGGTTTTTTTTTTAAAAAAAGGGTGGGCCTCAAGTTTACCTACAGATGTTGCAGAATAAAATTGAATACAATTACATGTTTTCATTGTCCTAAGAGACTTTTGATGAAAATCCAGTTTTCAGCCACGATTCCAGCTTATGCAAATGGGTGTCCTCAAATAAATATTATGTAGGCTACTTTGGTGAACATGATGGACAAGACCCAACAAAGTTTCATTGTGTTGTTCTATGAATTTATTTAATTTTTTAAAATATGAGATTTAATGGATCTAAACTGTGCTTCTATTTTTAACCCTTGATGAAGATATATTGCAGCCATACCATATAAATGTGATGGTACCTCACATTATGGGAAGCAATAAATATCATTCTAATCATTGGTCAAACTTTTTTTACAATATAGGATCATCGCACCATTATGATAAATGGTCTTGAACAACTTTGAGCCCATAATTATGGAAAAGGTTACATTGTTTCACAATTATCCTTTTAATCAATCTCACGCGATAATCATTTTGCCTAAAATCTGTTTCTCAATACCATTTTCATTATCTAGGTGATTTTTATCACTAATCATTAGACTGTGATTCACTGTACCCTTAACACCTTTTGTTTTAACTATAAATGGGTGATTAGAATTCGATATACAGGATATTACCTGCATGATGGACCTCATAATATATTCTCCTTCCGAACTGTCAAGATTTTTCCCTAAAAGAAATGTAATACTCTTTCTTATTAGCATCTCTTTTATACTAAATCATAGCTTCAGATACAACAGTAATAGGACAGAGAGAGGGAGAGAGCAGGAGAGAGAGGGGAGAGAAATATTCTTTATCTAGAATCCCTCCAAGGAAAGAAATTGCTTCGAGGAATGGTCCTTGCAATCACCAAACACAGTCCAGCTGTTTTATTGAAGCAAGGCTCTGTGCAAGACAATTGAACTTACTGCATTGCTTGGTTGATTAGATCCCTGTGTTCACGGATTGCAATGGATATATATTGTAGAAGGGTTGTTATGGGCCACAATTTCACTTTCTAATGAACATTGCTAAAATGGGATTCAAGCATAAAAAACACGGGAGACCTCCTGGATCAGACCAGTGGTCCATCTATTCCAGCGTAGTGACTGGCACCTTTTGGTGCTTCAGATCTGGAAAGTTGTGTCTTTTTCAGAGGCTGAGCAGGTGATTAACACTGTCGAGGAGAAAATAGGTGTAAATAGATGCATTAGAGAGCATGAGCTTCATTGGTTGGGTGTTTTGGAGAGCCATAGATGCCAACCCAATAATGTAGTTGAGACAAGATCAACACAGTACTTATTTTGGCTTCTTTTCCTCTTGGATGATGCTTTTTGTTCATCCTCCTTTTCTGTGGTCTGTGTGCCTGAAAATTTAGAGCAGCCAACTCTTGGCAAATGTCACCCCATAAATTTGGATCATTCCCATTCATTGGGTGTGTGCGTGTTCAGTGAATTCTCCATAAGTTTTTCATCTTCTGGACCCTTTTAGATGTTAACGGTCCTTTAAAGTGAAGGATAACTATATGTTGGCCATTTGCACTTGGGTGGGTTTTGCTCTACAGCTCACTGTGTGCCACCTAGGGATACTACCATGAATGACAATTTTTGTTCTTCAGTTTCTGAGGTCATTGACCAGAATCTTTCTTTAAAAGCATTAACAATAGTTATGTAGAATTTTAAAGGAATGTTCATGCCCCATAGTCTTTGAGCCCCACTGTCTTGAATCACTGTGTTTAGGGGTTGTTTTTTTTGATGGATTAGCAATGCTCCACACTTCAGAATTTCGTATGATAATTTGTTCGATGTAAAGGTTTGACTTCATCCAGTTCCTGTGGTTACTCTGGCCCTGCCAAGGTCCCTATTGTGAGGATACCCCCCCCACACACACACACACACAATGGAGATTATTGCCTCTTGACACATCACTTGCCACTCTGGAGTGCAGATTTATGAACGGTATGTTTTCACTAAGCACTCAACCCTGATTTTTTTACATGAGACCAGGCATAGAATATACCTTTTACCTTTAGGACCAAAACAGTACAATATTTTCTGCCTAGGTTTTTAAATAAAGCAACACAAAAGAATTGGAGGTGGGAAGGCAGACTCAGCAAATATTTTGTGTGTGCATCTATCTGTGTCTATCTGTCAAACTAAAGGTGTTAACGAAATAAACAAATGTTATATTTGTGATACTCCAGCACAAACAACTTTCTCTTTTGCATTGCACAGAAAGGTTTATAATCATTGAAAAGATAAGCTTTGGTTGGTGATTCTCTCTCTCTCTGTACCAGGGATCATATAGTGCAGAAATGCAAGGTGGGGGGAGGGAACTATACCATCTGGGAAAGGCTCTCTCCAATAAATCATAGAAATATGATCTACAGCATTTCTGATACCTCGCTGCCCATGAGATTAAACATACAGTATATTGTTTCATTTAAAACAAGAGTCTGTCCAGTTGTGGCTCACAAACACAATGGTTTGCAGGCAAAGGAGGGGAGGGGGGAAAAACACCTTCTGTCACAATGACTTATACAAGCTTAAGCAGCAGACTTCCTAAACCAAGACTTATCACTTCGGGGTTATTTCCATGTGACCTGTGGAGGATGTCCATGAATAGCAGTGGAAGGTATGCTGTTTTCTTTGCTGTAGGGCTGAACCGCTCAGTGCCAAGACTAGAAGGCTGGTCCGTGTGTTGTGGAGTAATCATTAAGTTACACGCTTGTCATTTCTTGTACATTCACTCAGAACTAATGCACATCACTTTTTCCAATTATAATCATTCCACCGTTTAACAAGCACAAAAGGCCTTAGATTCCAATTTGCCACCGATGCTTCACTCTCTCCCTTGCTTATTTCTTGGCATTTAGGGCCGGCTGGGTTGTGCAGAGTTCCAATAATGGGAATATATTCACCCAGCTTGCAAGCAGGTTCACACATGATGAAGGTATGAGCAGCTTGTCAGGTAATAAGACAGCAAACCATTTTTTTTTCCTGGTGTGATAATTTTTCTCTTCATGCTTTTTTAGCTTCTTGCCATCCCAGTTTATATTTCTTGGTTTGTTTATTACTAAACCAGATCAGAATGAGAACAATTAATTGCACAGTGGATATGGACAGTTTCCACCACAGTCCCTAGCTAGCCTTATCAAAGTTCATTCTGCACAGTGGTTTTCATTTAATTTAGCTCCCCCCCCCCCAACTTTTCTCCTTCCACAGTGAAAAATAAAACACGACATAGCTCAAATTGTTCATCTTTAATCTTGCGGAGCTCCTTACTGATGATGACAAGCTGGAAGGTAGTATGAACTGTTGAAAGCAATCTTGTCCCTCAAGGGAACCCATGTATAGAAGGCCTTAGGACTTGATTCCCTATAACAATGGCTTATGTTCTGTTTGTAAACTTCAGGTGCACCTTTGGTTCTTTCTGACTTAAAATGTTGAGGAAACTTAACATGACAGTCATTCAGATCTTTGTCCAAACAACTCAATTTCAATCCTAGAAGCTTTGAAGAAATTAGAACCTTTGCTTGAAGGAAACCAGGTGAGGAAAACAAATTCTGAGGCTGAGGAACACAATAGCCAGCTTCATATTATGCATATTGTTTCTGCTATCTGATTGGATGGCATAGGCTTTAGAAGAAGAGAATGGGAACGATAGGATCATGATGGTGCCCACTCTTGACATAGATCTTTAAAAGGCAGAATGGAAACAAACTGCAAAGAGTAAATATAACCTTGTCTCAGAGTTTCTCTGGCATAGCAAATGTTCACACTTCTACGACTTTAGTAGAAGGGTATACCTCTATTTAGGATTGAACTATGAATCTTTGAGGTTGGGATATCTTTGGCAGATACCATCTGTTTCTGCTGTGAGGGGGGATTTACACCAGCTGAACCTCCCCATGGCCCAATCTTGGGCAGTTTCCGCACGGGCCAAAAACGGCGGCCTGGGGGCGGTAAAAACGCTGCCCCCAGGCCTCCGTTCGCACAGGCGGCGCTGCTGAAACGCAGCAGCGCCGACCTGGCTCCCCTTCCCCTCCCTCAGGGCGGCATCAGGCCGTCCTCAAAAACACCCCTTCAAAGGGGTGTTTTTGAGAAAACAACGATGATTCCCCTGCGGCCTGGTCTTGGCTTGAACGGGCAATCCGCCCGAACACGCTGTTTCCCTTCCCTAAACGCCTTGCCTTGGTCCCCATCGTTAAGCCCTGCTGCAATATCTTCCTAAGCCCCGCCCGCGCCTGTCCTCCGGACCCCTGGGAGGTCGGAGGGGCAGCATGGGCGGCTAAGACAGCAGGGCTAATGACGTGGGACAAGGCAAGTAAGCGAGGGACAGGGAGCCTCTCCTGAGCCGGCCTCTGCCTGCTGGGGCCGGGCTTTCGCCGCGTTTGTCACGCTTGAGCGGCCTCCACCCCCACACCGGCAGAATTCTTGCCGGCGTGAGGGCGCCCGGAGGCCTGTGCGGAAAGGGCCTTGGTGAGCAAGCCCAGAGTTGCTCTTGGCTCACCAGCCAGGGCCACCCCAATGGTCCTAATGCTGGTGGCCAAGCCAGGAGTTGCTCTGGGCCCTCCTGCCTAGGTCACTGCTGCCCATCTCTCTTCATTGTAGCTCCAGATCCCCACCTTAAGCCCACTGCCATTATCCTGGGAAGGTCTGGAGCTTCTGCTGATACTTGCCACTGTGGTGGCATCTATTCTGGACCAGATGGGACACCTGTAGCCAGAGGCATGGCTAGGAAAAATAGAGCCCGGTGCAAAATCTGAGCTTTGTGCACACCCCCCCCCCCCGGTTCGTTTGTGTGTTTTTCATGTTTTTGCAGTTTGTGGCCTGCAGGGGGTGCATTTTTAGGCTAGCAGCACCAAACATTCAGAGTGTCCTTAGGAGACTCTCCTGATCATACCATCCAGGTTTGGTAAAGTTTGGTTCAGGGGGTTCAAAGTTATGGACCCTCAAAAGTGTAGCCCCCATCTCCTGTTAGCTCTCATTGGAAACAATGGGGGATGAGGGCACTCCATTGGACCCTCTGAACCAAATCTCACCAAACCTGGGTGGTATCATCAGGAGAGTCTCCTAAAGATACCCTGAATGTTGGTGCTGCTGGCCTAAAAACTGCGCCCCCTGCAGGCCAAAAATTGAAAAAAACACTAAAAAATACAAAAACCACGAACTTGAATTTTTACACACACACCCCAGGCATGCGCCCAGTGCAGCACCCCTGGCCCCCTTGTAGCTTTGCCTCTGCCAGCAGCTGCTCTGGGCCTGGCTGAGCTGGCAGGAATGCTGGTAGCTACCAAAGATAGGTGGCCACCAATCCAAGGGGTCCCCCAAGTCTGCAGAAAAATCTCTTGGGAATCAGTTTTCTGCTATCTGTGAATGTATTTATCTGCAGGCAGGGGGCACATGTGGGAATTAGGTTGATGATGCAGGATGACATTCTTTGTTGTCATGTCCCTGATCTTGAACAGTCTCCTCATACAGATTTGCCTAACTCCTAAAGAGTCAGAAGAAAATGTCTGCCATACTTTCAGTTGTGTTTCTTTCCTGTTTTATTATTGTTCCTCCTTTGACTTTAATGCTGAGTGACATTTTTGGCTTTTGTTTTTACTGATTAACTTTTTGGGGGGAGGGGGTCAGACTGTTAAGAGGTGATTTTATTTTTTATGGTTCTGTGTTTTAATGTCAGCTTGGAAACTGCCTCAGGAGCCTGTGTTTAAGGCCTAGACATTTTCAAAACAAATAAATAGTATTGTGCCTTTCAGACTTGCTCTAGATAATCTAAAGAAGCAGCATGAAAGTCAGGGAGACCGTCTTCTGTTTCTCTTTTACTAGACTTCAGAAGCAGTGTTCAAAAGGGGCCTATAGGTGAGAGTGAAGGGTGTGTTATGCAAATCCAGACTTGGCAAATTCTTCCATGAAACATTATGCCCTGGGTTCTAAGGGTGGACTCAAATTACCATTTTCGTCTCTTTTTTCTTTTACATTTTGTGTTTAGTTTCTGTCTACTTCATAATTATTGCTGATCCATTTTCTTTCCCCACCCTCCCTCCTAAATCATGAGGAATTTACCACCCCGGAGTTAGCAACTCTAGCAATTCTAGACACCCCCCCCCCCAGCCCCCGTGAGGGGGATCAGCCTAGCTGATTTCTTCCTGGCAGCTGGCATGTTCCCCCACCATCATGCAAGGCTTTGTTGAAGAACACTGGGTTGCATTGCAGGGGCTATAGTGAAAGTCTAGTACTGATTTATTAAAATGTTGGATTGATTGAATAATCAGTTATATCATCGTAGTTAATTGACTTGAAAAACTTAAGTAGCTTGCCTTATATGTGCTTTTGGTCGGGGCCCAATCCATCATCTGTGACCAATGACAGGGGGAAAAAAACCTTAGTTCTGACACTTTCCTGCCCCAGTGGGTAACAGTTTACACCACAAAACTGGTGGCCTGTATTGGTCACATGGCTGTAACTAACACAAGCAGTCAAGGAAATGGCTACAGTGTAGGCTGTGAAATATGTAAAATATGTAAAATATGTAATGTAATTTAGATATTATGGTTGAAAAGAAAATATAAGACTTTTAACTGTCTCTGGCTACAGTTCTGCAAGAGAAACAAAACATGGAGACTCTGGAATCTTTTACTTTATATCTCTGCTTAGTAGTTGAAAATGGATTGGACCTTTCAGAAAGCATTAGTATGATGACCTGGACTCTTGTACAAAGGAGAAATTGCAAGAAACAGGAAACCTTCACAAGTCACAGTCAGTGCACATTACAATCTGTGAACTGTGTACACTTGATTTTTTAAATAATTTGTTCATTGACTTACGTTCATGTTACTCAGTGTATGTACAGATGAACATGTGATAAAGACCCTGTATTTATCTAGATACCAGTACCAATTTCAATTGCAATGTAAATATGCATTGGCTCTAACAAATATATGAATGCATGTACATGTAACATGCGAAAAGGGCTACTATGTGGTGTTTGGGGAAAATAAATGTCATTGTACTGGTGGTGATAAGATTTCTTTTACTCGTAAACTTTAATTTCCAGGAGTATGACCTGGATGCAGTCATAGATTTGCAAATACTTAAGATCTTGTAAGTTTTCTTCAGATGAGGTGATTTTTTTTCTGACTTCCCCCTACCGTTGTAGCCCAGTAGAGTGCAATTTTTTCAGGGGGTCCCTCAGGAACAGTGTTGGGTAAAAGTCGGAGTTAGCAGAAATCACTATCTCCTTTTAAGAAGACTTAAGTACTTCTCATGTAAGTTAGTACAGTTCTATTTTTAAAATATTTACAATATGTTGTCAAGTGTATTAGGGATTTATTTTGCTACTAATAATTTCGTAAAGCAAGGACAAATGTTAAAAAAAATAAATGTAAGAGTGTTTTATCATCTGTTGATAATCTTTGAACCACCGATTGGATTTTTCCTGTTTTTACTTGCATTCCTGTTTTTAAAAAATTCTCTTATAGCTTACCTTTGAAATAATGGGAGGTCAGGGTGATATTTAATTTTAGTGTGTCTGGGTTTCTATTAATAGTACAGTATTGAATTCAGACGGGATTGAGATTCCTACATGAAAAATAAACTGCAGCTGGATCCTGGTCTTTTGCTTGCTTTGATGTTTTATCTTCCAGTCCATTTGATTTTGACACCTTTGTGGGCAATTAGTCATGTTTGTGGGCCTTTCCTTCCATTAGTCCACTAGGTGTGCTTACTGTTTCTGAAATAAAAGGTGAATTGACAGTTGGTTCTTTTTTCCACTCTACCATGGCCAGTCTTCCTGGCTTATCTCTTACAGTAATTCATCTGTTATGATAATGTCCTCAGTGCTCTTCTGTACAGGTTTACTTCATTTTTTAAATCCCAAGTTTGTCTTTAGAACAACATGGACAATAGGACTGCTTGGCCATGAGAATCAGTGGATGGTCAAGGTCAAATGTTGTTGGGCTGTTGTGGGGGTATAAGAAACCAAGACTTTACTTCAAAAGATCTCCCTGAGTAGAAAAAAAGCAGCAGGGAATTCTGGGAAGCTGCACGAACATTCTAAAGGTGACAGTTAAAAATCCGTTGGTACCTAGTGTTCTATTCCCTCACACACACTTGCCTAAGACTCCCTGACTGACTAACTAAGATAAAAGATGTTCTCTGTGCTCTGCAAACCAAATGATATATAAATGTGCTCTGACTATATAGTGAAAGATATTGTAATGCAACCAAACTGTAACAGACTATGAGCCGTGCATGTAACTATTATATGTGATATTGTGTATATAATGTATGTTTTCTCTCTCAGTTTAAGTAAAGTTTTCCTTACGTTTTTATGAACTTCTGAGGTAAAATGGCTGGTCTTTTGAGAGATAACTACTCTAATTTAATGTGCCGCACAATCCACATTTCTACTTGCTACTTTGCTTGACGGGATTATATATACTAAATATACCTGTTGCCCTTCAAATCTCACACAAGCTTTTAAAAACAAAAGGCTGTTGTCGTTGTTGTTGAATTGTTGCAGTTCCTTGCCCCCTCCAAATGGACCTCAAGGATCAATGATACTCTAAATGAGGTTTTAAGTGAGTAAAATTGTGCTTTCTCTGAGAACAATATTTTCATATTTGGTTTCCTGTCAACTGTCCCTACAGCCCCTTGGGATGCCTGGAAAGATCATTCCTGAGATCCCAACGTCACATGGAGAAAGAGCTGTGTGGATTGGTGAACTAAACTGTGGAAGGACAAGGGATGAAATCATTCCCTTTCTTCATCAGAACTCCACTTACAGAGGAAGTGGAGAACAGCAGTGGAGAACAGCAGTGGGCCAGAAAAGGCTGAGGAGCTCTGATTTTTCTTTACAGAGGGCTTTTCTCAAAGCCACATCTTTTAAACAGTGTATTTTAAACAGGGGGTTTCTCTTTTTTTCTCCTTGTCCTAGGGCTGCTGATTGGTGGAGGCTGCTGAAGGGGTGGGGCTTCTCACATTTGTAAATCTTTTCAGTTAGTGCTGAAGGGGTGGGGCTTCTCCCATTTTTAAACCTAACGGCGCGCGCAGGTGTTTTACTAAATAAGGACATATTTTAAGGGATAGTAGAAGGTATAGAAACCTTAAGAGGGAGGCACTAATTAAAATCAGTATTTGAATATCTAAACAAAATTTGATATGAAGGCAGGAAGCCAGCAGGGGGATGGGGGCTTTCCAGTGTTTTGCACTGAGTGTCACATGTATGACTATCTGCCACTAGGGCAGAAGTCATGGGTGTGCCCTTGCTGCAATGAGCTCCTGGCACTCAAGGAACGTGTCTCGTTTCTCTCTGAAGCTCAAGGTGGTAGACCTCTGTGAAGCTGAGAGAGGTAGAGAGGGCAACAAACGAGGCTTTCAGGGACCTAGCAGCCGGGTCCCACTCCCAAGGTGACATCTCTTCCAGATGTCATGGAGAATGAGAGTCTGGGCAAGGACGGAGGGTGCCAGTCTGAGAGGTGGTGAAATATGCTCCCTTAGATGGGAGCCCTTCCTTAGCTGGTGGTCAGATATCCTCTCAAGCACTGAGGATACCCCTCGAGGGAGGTGGGGGGCTCCTTGTAGTGGAGTGATCTCGATCATTAGGAATATAGAGAGTTGGGTTTGTGAGGAGGCTTGAAGACCGCGATGGTAACTTGCCTCGCCTGGTGCGAAGGTTGGCGGGATGTCAAACGCTTCATCTAGATAGAGCTAGATTAGACAGTGCTGGGGTGGAGTCAGGCAGTTGTGGTCCACATTGGTACCAATGACATTGGGAAATGTAGCCGGGAGGTTCTGGGAAGCTAAATTTAGGCTGCTAGGAAAAAAGGTTAAAATCCAGGACCCCCAAGGTGCATGCGTTCTCCCAAATGCTACCTTTTTCCACAGCAGGGTGAGCTAGGCAAGTGGAGATACAGGGTCTCAAATGCAATGGATGAGGGAAAGGTGAGTGTATCAGGCAGAGTGGTTTCAGCTTTGTCAGGAACTGGGAACCTTTTTGGGATAAGGCAGGCCTGTACAAAAGGGACGGGCTTCATCTTAACCAAAGAGGAACCAGGCTGCCATGGCGTTCCAACATTAAAAAGGTGGCAGAACAGCTTTTAAACTGATCCCTGGGGAAAGCCGGCCAGGAGCTGAGGTGACTTCAGTTCGGAATACAGAAGTCCATGGGGATGCAGACAGAGAGTGGGAGGTTTTTCTAAATCAACCGCACTACAAGCGTAGGGAGCATAACACAATGTGATGTAAGTGATAGTGTCTACAAAAGGCTAGAGGGCACCCCCCCACCCCCCCCCCCCCCCCCGCCGCCCCCCCCCCACCCTCCCCCCCCCCCACCCCCCCCCCCCCCCACCCCCCCCCCCCCCCACCCCCCCCCCCCCCCACCCCCCCCCCCCCCCACCCCCCCCCCCCCCCACCCCCCCCCCCCCCCACCCCCCCCCCCCCCCACCCCCCCCCCCCCCCACCCCCCCCCCCCCCCACCCCCCCCCCCCCCCACCCCCCCCCCCCCCCACCCCCCCCCCCCCCCACCCCCCCCCCCCCCCACCCCCCCCCCCCCCCACCCCCCCCCCCCCCCACCCCCCCCCCCCCCCACCCCCCCCCCCCCCCACCCCCCCCCCCCCCCACCCCCCCCCCCCCCCACCCCCCCCCCCCCCCACCCCCCCCCCCCCCCACCCCCCCCCCCCCCCACCCCCCCCCCCCCCCACCCCCCCCCCCCCCCACCCCCCCCCCCCCCCACCCCCCCCCCCCCCCACCCCCCCCCCCCCCCACCCCCCCCCCCCCCCACCCCCCCCCCCCCCCACCCCCCCCCCCCCCCACCCCCCCCCCCCCCCACCCCCCCCCCCCCCCACCCCCCCCCCCCCCCACCCCCCCCCCCCCCCACCCCCCCCCCCCCCCACCCCCCCCCCCCCCCACCCCCCCCCCCCCCCACCCCCCCCCCCCCCCACCCCCCCCCCCCCCCACCCCCCCCCCCCCCCACCCCCCCCCCCCCCCACCCCCCCCCCCCCCCACCCCCCCCCCCCCCCACCCCCCCCCCCCCCCACCCCCCCCCCCCCCCACCCCCCCCCCCCCCCACCCCCCCCCCCCCCCACCCCCCCCCCCCCCCACCCCCCCCCCCCCCCACCCCCCCCCCCCCCCACCCCCCCCCCCCCCCACCCCCCCCCCCCCCCACCCCCCCCCCCCCCCACCCCCCCCCCCCCCCACCCCCCCCCCCCCCCACCCCCCCCCCCCCCCACCCCCCCCCCCCCCCACCCCCCCCCCCCCCCACCCCCCCCCCCCCCCACCCCCCCCCCCCCCCACCCCCCCCCCCCCCCACCCCCCCCCCCCCCCACCCCCCCCCCCCCCCACCCCCCCCCCCCCCCACCCCCCCCCCCCCCCACCCCCCCCCCCCCCCACCCCCCCCCCCCCCCACCCCCCCCCCCCCCCACCCCCCCCCCCCCCCACCCCCCCCCCCCCCCACCCCCCCCCCCCCCCACCCCCCCCCCCCCCCACCCCCCCCCCCCCCCACCCCCCCCCCCCCCCACCCCCCCCCCCCCCCACCCCCCCCCCCCCCCACCCCCCCCCCCCCCCACCCCCCCCCCCCCCCACCCCCCCCCCCCCCCACCCCCCCCCCCCCCCACCCCCCCCCCCCCCCACCCCCCCCCCCCCCCACCCCCCCCCCCCCCCACCCCCCCCCCCCCCCACCCCCCCCCCCCCCCACCCCCCCCCCCCCCCACCCCCCCCCCCCCCCACCCCCCCCCCCCCCCACCCCCCCCCCCCCCCACCCCCCCCCCCCCCCACCCCCCCCCCCCCCCACCCCCCCCCCCCCCCACCCCCCCCCCCCCCCACCCCCCCCCCCCCCCACCCCCCCCCCCCCCCACCCCCCCCCCCCCCCACCCCCCCCCCCCCCCACCCCCCCCCCCCCCCACCCCCCCCCCCCCCCACCCCCCCCCCCCCCCACCCCCCCCCCCCCCCACCCCCCCCCCCCCCCACCCCCCCCCCCCCCCACCCCCCCCCCCCCCCACCCCCCCCCCCCCCCACCCCCCCCCCCCCCCACCCCCCCCCCCCCCCACCCCCCCCCCCCCCCACCCCCCCCCCCCCCCACCCCCCCCCCCCCCCACCCCCCCCCCCCCCCACCCCCCCCCCCCCCCACCCCCCCCCCCCCCCACCCCCCCCCCCCCCCACCCCCCCCCCCCCCCACCCCCCCCCCCCCCCACCCCCCCCCCCCCCCACCCCCCCCCCCCCCCACCCCCCCCCCCCCCCACCCCCCCCCCCCCCCACCCCCCCCCCCCCCCACCCCCCCCCCCCCCCACCCCCCCCCCCCCCCACCCCCCCCCCCCCCCACCCCCCCCCCCCCCCACCCCCCCCCCCCCCCACCCCCCCCCCCCCCCACCCCCCCCCCCCCCCACCCCCCCCCCCCCCCACCCCCCCCCCCCCCCACCCCCCCCCCCCCCCACCCCCCCCCCCCCCCACCCCCCCCCCCCCCCACCCCCCCCCCCCCCCACCCCCCCCCCCCCCCACCCCCCCCCCCCCCCACCCCCCCCCCCCCCCACCCCCCCCCCCCCCCACCCCCCCCCCCCCCCACCCCCCCCCCCCCCCACCCCCCCCCCCCCCCACCCCCCCCCCCCCCCACCCCCCCCCCCCCCCACCCCCCCCCCCCCCCACCCCCCCCCCCCCCCACCCCCCCCCCCCCCCACCCCCCCCCCCCCCCACCCCCCCCCCCCCCCACCCCCCCCCCCCCCCACCCCCCCCCCCCCCCACCCCCCCCCCCCCCCACCCCCCCCCCCCCCCACCCCCCCCCCCCCCCACCCCCCCCCCCCCCCACCCCCCCCCCCCCCCACCCCCCCCCCCCCCCACCCCCCCCCCCCCCCACCCCCCCCCCCCCCCACCCCCCCCCCCCCCCACCCCCCCCCCCCCCCACCCCCCCCCCCCCCCACCCCCCCCCCCCCCCACCCCCCCCCCCCCCCACCCCCCCCCCCCCCCACCCCCCCCCCCCCCCACCCCCCCCCCCCCCCACCCCCCCCCCCCCCCACCCCCCCCCCCCCCCACCCCCCCCCCCCCCCACCCCCCCCCCCCCCCACCCCCCCCCCCCCCCACCCCCCCCCCCCCCCACCCCCCCCCCCCCCCACCCCCCCCCCCCCCCACCCCCCCCCCCCCCCACCCCCCCCCCCCCCCACCCCCCCCCCCCCCCACCCCCCCCCCCCCCCACCCCCCCCCCCCCCCACCCCCCCCCCCCCCCACCCCCCCCCCCCCCCACCCCCCCCCCCCCCCACCCCCCCCCCCCCCCACCCCCCCCCCCCCCCACCCCCCCCCCCCCCCACCCCCCCCCCCCCCCACCCCCCCCCCCCCCCACCCCCCCCCCCCCCCACCCCCCCCCCCCCCCACCCCCCCCCCCCCCCACCCCCCCCCCCCCCCACCCCCCCCCCCCCCCACCCCCCCCCCCCCCCACCCCCCCCCCCCCCCACCCCCCCCCCCCCCCACCCCCCCCCCCCCCCACCCCCCCCCCCCCCCACCCCCCCCCCCCCCCACCCCCCCCCCCCCCCACCCCCCCCCCCCCCCACCCCCCCCCCCCCCCACCCCCCCCCCCCCCCACCCCCCCCCCCCCCCACCCCCCCCCCCCCCCACCCCCCCCCCCCCCCACCCCCCCCCCCCCCCACCCCCCCCCCCCCCCACCCCCCCCCCCCCCCACCCCCCCCCCCCCCCACCCCCCCCCCCCCCCACCCCCCCCCCCCCCCACCCCCCCCCCCCCCCACCCCCCCCCCCCCCCACCCCCCCCCCCCCCCACCCCCCCCCCCCCCCACCCCCCCCCCCCCCCACCCCCCCCCCCCCCCACCCCCCCCCCCCCCCACCCCCCCCCCCCCCCACCCCCCCCCCCCCCCACCCCCCCCCCCCCCCACCCCCCCCCCCCCCCACCCCCCCCCCCCCCCACCCCCCCCCCCCCCCACCCCCCCCCCCCCCCACCCCCCCCCCCCCCCACCCCCCCCCCCCCCCACCCCCCCCCCCCCCCACCCCCCCCCCCCCCCACCCCCCCCCCCCCCCACCCCCCCCCCCCCCCACCCCCCCCCCCCCCCACCCCCCCCCCCCCCCACCCCCCCCCCCCCCCACCCCCCCCCCCCCCCACCCCCCCCCCCCCCCACCCCCCCCCCCCCCCACCCCCCCCCCCCCCCACCCCCCCCCCCCCCCACCCCCCCCCCCCCCCACCCCCCCCCCCCCCCACCCCCCCCCCCCCCCACCCCCCCCCCCCCCCACCCCCCCCCCCCCCCACCCCCCCCCCCCCCCACCCCCCCCCCCCCCCACCCCCCCCCCCCCCCACCCCCCCCCCCCCCCACCCCCCCCCCCCCCCACCCCCCCCCCCCCCCACCCCCCCCCCCCCCCACCCCCCCCCCCCCCCACCCCCCCCCCCCCCCACCCCCCCCCCCCCCCACCCCCCCCCCCCCCCACCCCCCCCCCCCCCCACCCCCCCCCCCCCCCACCCCCCCCCCCCCCCACCCCCCCCCCCCCCCACCCCCCCCCCCCCCCACCCCCCCCCCCCCCCACCCCCCCCCCCCCCCACCCCCCCCCCCCCCCACCCCCCCCCCCCCCCACCCCCCCCCCCCCCCACCCCCCCCCCCCCCCACCCCCCCCCCCCCCCACCCCCCCCCCCCCCCACCCCCCCCCCCCCCCACCCCCCCCCCCCCCCACCCCCCCC
Source organism: Sphaerodactylus townsendi (assembly GCF_021028975.2). Lineage (NCBI taxonomy): Eukaryota > Metazoa > Chordata > Lepidosauria > Squamata > Sphaerodactylidae > Sphaerodactylus > Sphaerodactylus townsendi. Next base: position 34,259,168 of record NC_059426.1, read on the forward strand.
CCCCCCCACCCCCCCCCCCCCCCACCCCCCCCCCCCCCCACCCCCCCCCCCCCCCACCCCCCCCCCCCCCCACCCCCCCCCCCCCCCACCCCCCCCCCCCCCCACCCCCCCCCCCCCCCACCCCCCCCCCCCCCCACCCCCCCCCCCCCCCACCCCCCCCCCCCCCCACCCCCCCCCCCCCCCACCCCCCCCCCCCCCCACCCCCCCCCCCCCCCACCCCCCCCCCCCCCCACCCCCCCCCCCCCCCACCCCCCCCCCCCCCCACCCCCCCCCCCCCCCACCCCCCCCCCCCCCCACCCCCCCCCCCCCCCACCCCCCCCCCCCCCCACCCCCCCCCCCCCCCACCCCCCCCCCCCCCCACCCCCCCCCCCCCCCACCCCCCCCCCCCCCCACCCCCCCCCCCCCCCACCCCCCCCCCCCCCCACCCCCCCCCCCCCCCACCCCCCCCCCCCCCCACCCCCCCCCCCCCCCACCCCCCCCCCCCCCCACCCCCCCCCCCCCCCACCCCCCCCCCCCCCCACCCCCCCCCCCCCCCACCCCCCCCCCCCCCCACCCCCCCCCCCCCCCACCCCCCCCCCCCCCCACCCCCCCCCCCCCCCACCCCCCCCCCCCCCCACCCCCCCCCCCCCCCACCCCCCCCCCCCCCCACCCCCCCCCCCCCCCACCCCCCCCCCCCCCCACCCCCCCCCCCCCCCACCCCCCCCCCCCCCCACCCCCCCCCCCCCCCACCCCCCCCCCCCCCCACCCCCCCCCCCCCCCACCCCCCCCCCCCCCCACCCCCCCCCCCCCCCACCCCCCCCCCCCCCCACCCCCCCCCCCCCCCACCCCCCCCCCCCCCCACCCCCCCCCCCCCCCACCCCCCCCCCCCCCCACCCCCCCCCCCCCCCACCCCCCCCCCCCCCCACCCCCCCCCCCCCCCACCCCCCCCCCCCCCCACCCCCCCCCCCCCCCACCCCCCCCCCCCCCCACCCCCCCCCCCCCCCACCCCCCCCCCCCCCCACCCCCCCCCCCCCCCACCCCCCCCCCCCCCCACCCCCCCCCCCCCCCACCCCCCCCCCCCCCCACCCCCCCCCCCCCCCACCCCCCCCCCCCCCCACCCCCCCCCCCCCCCACCCCCCCCCCCCCCCACCCCCCCCCCCCCCCACCCCCCCCCCCCCCCACCCCCCCCCCCCCCCACCCCCCCCCCCCCCCACCCCCCCCCCCCCCCACCCCCCCCCCCCCCCACCCCCCCCCCCCCCCACCCCCCCCCCCCCCCACCCCCCCCCCCCCCCACCCCCCCCCCCCCCCACCCCCCCCCCCCCCCACCCCCCCCCCCCCCCACCCCCCCCCCCCCCCACCCCCCCCCCCCCCCACCCCCCCCCCCCCCCACCCCCCCCCCCCCCCACCCCCCCCCCCCCCCACCCCCCCCCCCCCCCACCCCCCCCCCCCCCCACCCCCCCCCCCCCCCACCCCCCCCCCCCCCCACCCCCCCCCCCCCCCACCCCCCCCCCCCCCCACCCCCCCCCCCCCCCACCCCCCCCCCCCCCCACCCCCCCCCCCCCCCACCCCCCCCCCCCCCCACCCCCCCCCCCCCCCACCCCCCCCCCCCCCCACCCCCCCCCCCCCCCACCCCCCCCCCCCCCCACCCCCCCCCCCCCCCACCCCCCCCCCCCCCCACCCCCCCCCCCCCCCACCCCCCCCCCCCCCCACCCCCCCCCCCCCCCACCCCCCCCCCCCCCCACCCCCCCCCCCCCCCACCCCCCCCCCCCCCCACCCCCCCCCCCCCCCACCCCCCCCCCCCCCCACCCCCCCCCCCCCCCACCCCCCCCCCCCCCCACCCCCCCCCCCCCCCACCCCCCCCCCCCCCCACCCCCCCCCCCCCCCACCCCCCCCCCCCCCCACCCCCCCCCCCCCCCACCCCCCCCCCCCCCCACCCCCCCCCCCCCCCACCCCCCCCCCCCCCCACCCCCCCCCCCCCCCACCCCCCCCCCCCCCCACCCCCCCCCCCCCCCACCCCCCCCCCCCCCCACCCCCCCCCCCCCCCACCCCCCCCCCCCCCCACCCCCCCCCCCCCCCACCCCCCCCCCCCCCCACCCCCCCCCCCCCCCACCCCCCCCCCCCCCCACCCCCCCCCCCCCCCACCCCCCCCCCCCCCCACCCCCCCCCCCCCCCACCCCCCCCCCCCCCCACCCCCCCCCCCCCCCACCCCCCCCCCCCCCCACCCCCCCCCCCCCCCACCCCCCCCCCCCCCCACCCCCCCCCCCCCCCACCCCCCCCCCCCCCCACCCCCCCCCCCCCCCACCCCCCCCCCCCCCCACCCCCCCCCCCCCCCACCCCCCCCCCCCCCCACCCCCCCCCCCCCCCACCCCCCCCCCCCCCCACCCCCCCCCCCCCCCACCCCCCCCCCCCCCCACCCCCCCCCCCCCCCACCCCCCCCCCCCCCCACCCCCCCCCCCCCCCACCCCCCCCCCCCCCCACCCCCCCCCCCCCCCACCCCCCCCCCCCCCCACCCCCCCCCCCCCCCACCCCCCCCCCCCCCCACCCCCCCCCCCCCCCACCCCCCCCCCCCCCCACCCCCCCCCCCCCCCACCCCCCCCCCCCCCCACCCCCCCCCCCCCCCACCCCCCCCCCCCCCCACCCCCCCCCCCCCCCACCCCCCCCCCCCCCCACCCCCCCCCCCCCCCACCCCCCCCCCCCCCCACCCCCCCCCCCCCCCACCCCCCCCCCCCCCCACCCCCCCCCCCCCCCACCCCCCCCCCCCCCCACCCCCCCCCCCCCCCACCCCCCCCCCCCCCCACCCCCCCCCCCCCCCACCCCCCCCCCCCCCCACCCCCCCCCCCCCCCACCCCCCCCCCCCCCCACCCCCCCCCCCCCCCACCCCCCCCCCCCCCCACCCCCCCCCCCCCCCACCCCCCCCCCCCCCCACCCCCCCCCCCCCCCACCCCCCCCCCCCCCCACCCCCCCCCCCCCCCACCCCCCCCCCCCCCCACCCCCCCCCCCCCCCACCCCCCCCCCCCCCCACCCCCCCCCCCCCCCACCCCCCCCCCCCCCCACCCCCCCCCCCCCCCACCCCCCCCCCCCCCCACCCCCCCCCCCCCCCACCCCCCCCCCCCCCCACCCCCCCCCCCCCCCACCCCCCCCCCCCCCCACCCCCCCCCCCCCCCACCCCCCCCCCCCCCCACCCCCCCCCCCCCCCACCCCCCCCCCCCCCCACCCCCCCCCCCCCCCACCCCCCCCCCCCCCCACCCCCCCCCCCCCCCACCCCCCCCCCCCCCCACCCCCCCCCCCCCCCACCCCCCCCCCCCCCCACCCCCCCCCCCCCCCACCCCCCCCCCCCCCCACCCCCCCCCCCCCCCACCCCCCCCCCCCCCCACCCCCCCCCCCCCCCACCCCCCCCCCCCCCCACCCCCCCCCCCCCCCACCCCCCCCCCCCCCCACCCCCCCCCCCCCCCACCCCCCCCCCCCCCCACCCCCCCCCCCCCCCACCCCCCCCCCCCCCCACCCCCCCCCCCCCCCACCCCCCCCCCCCCCCACCCCCCCCCCCCCCCACCCCCCCCCCCCCCCACCCCCCCCCCCCCCCACCCCCCCCCCCCCCCACCCCCCCCCCCCCCCACCCCCCC